>NC_142063.1:70186631-70796631 GCF_059756535.1 Pantherophis guttatus
ACTATGCTATACTATTTAGGCATGTTTTTGAGGTTGGGCGCATGCGTGGAAGGACGCATGCACAGAACGCCGGGCACATGCACGGAAGGCATACACATGAAGCGAGCATGTGCGCACGGGGCAAACCGGTGGTAAGAATATTGGAAACCCACTGCTGGATGCGACATATCCTCTCTATGGCTGATTTTCTTTGTTACTTTCTGGGAGGAGGCTTCCCAGTATCCGAAGCAGAACAACTACATTCTGTAATAGCTTTATACCATATAGTATCAACCTTGTTAACTCTCAAAACTCTTTTTCCGCTATGTATTCTAAATGGTCTGTGATTAATATATATATGTATGATTGTGTGTATATATATTACATATATGTATATGTATGTGCATGTGTGTGTATGTATATGTATATATATTTCTTTTGAGAATGGACATCATAATTTCATTTTTTAATTTGTGCCACAAAAAAGTAACAATAAAGGTTCGTCCGTCCGTCCATCCATCCATTCATCCATCCATCCATCCATCCATCCATCCATCCATCCATCCATCTATCTATCTATCTATCTATCTATCTATCTATCTATCTATCTATCTATCTATCTATCGGTCTGTGATGATGTGAGCCATGCCCTCTGCATCTTTTTCAAAATGCCTTACTGGTTCTGCTTTCATGAATTATGATTAGGGGAACCCCAGGGTTTGTAATAGTCTGACCCAACTTTGATTTGTTTAAAAATGTGAACATTTTCATGCATACACAAAGCCTAGTATTCATTTATCAGTGTGGCATTTGGGTCTTGCCAGATGGCACTCCTTTTAATAGATGGGACTTGCTAAATGCCTCTTGTGCTGGACCTGACGCAGTGGGTAGATATAACTGGGAAGAGGCGCTTCCTCTAATAATTCAACCCCATGGCACATAGGGCTTAATAGGTCATTACCACCACCTTGAGTTGAATCCAGAAGTAAACTGGCAACTAACGGAGCTTGTGGAACAGAGATTCAAGATGCATTAATTGAGGAGTGCACATAACTGTCAAAGCTGCTTTATTTTGCACAAGCTGCAGTTTTCATATGCTGTTCAAGGAAAACCTCACCTAGAAGATTACAATAATCCATTTGGGAGATAATCAGAGTGTAGGTGACTGAATGCTCACTGATCCAACAAATGGATGGAACTGACATAGAACACAAAGTTTTGCAAAGACCTTCCTGGCCAAGACTGCCATCTGATATTCAAACAAAAGTGATAAGTCCAGAGGGACCTCTAAATTGCACAGAGATCTAATTTGGGTAGTGACATCCCATTTAGTACCAAAGATGGTAAGTTTTGAGAACCCAAAGGTCTCGAGACCCAGAGCCACTCAGTCTTGATAGAATTTAATCTTTGGTTCCCTATTCAACTCCCATAGCTTCCAAACACTGTTAAAAGCATCACAAAATTTGCCAGAAGCAGCGGTGATACTCCACCCATGGCAATGGATGATCTTACCCATCAACTTCACATAGATGTTAAACAGGAGTGGAAAGAATACCAATCCTTGTGGAACTGTGGAAACCACGTCCAAGGGCAGAAATTCTCACTCCTGGTTAACACCAACTGGAATTTGCACCAGAGGAAGGAGGAGAACGGTACATTGCTACCCACACACAACCCCTACAGTTGATGTAGGAGAATACAATGATTGATTATATTGAAAGCCATCAAGAAAAAGCAAGGGTCTATTCTATGTACTTCCCCCCCCCCCACTGTTCACACCAGAGGTCATCCAAAGCACAATCAATTCTGGTTCAGTACCTTGCCCAGGTTTGAAACTAGACTGAACATAGTCCACATAATCTGCTTTTCCCAGGATTCTCTAAAACTCTTGGTGACCACCTTCTCAACAACCTTCCCCCAAAAAGGAAAAGTTGAATACTGAATGAATATTGCCCAGTATGGTTAGGTGTAGTGATGGTTTTTTTTTAGGAGAGGTGCTACCCAACTCCTCCTCAAGAAATAAAGGGACAACCTTCTCTCTCAAGGGAAGAGTTCACCACCATCAAAACCCAACCACTTTTTTTTTTTTAATTTGATTTATATGCCGCCCTTCTCCGAAGACTCAGGGCGGCTTACAATGTGCTCAGCAATAGCCTTCATCCTTTTGTATATTTATACAAAGTCAGCTTATTGCCCCCACAAACTGGGTCCTCATTTCACCTACCTTAGAAAGGATGGAAGGCTGAGTCAACCTTGAGCCTTGGCGAGATTCGAACCCTGCAGTAATTGCAGGCAGCTGGTCTTAACAAGCTTAATAACACGGTGCCTTAAGCCCCTGTACTACCAAGGTATAAAATTGTCACCTCCCAGGGAGGCTTTGCCAAGCAAGAGGCACATAGCTCTAATAAACAGGTGGCCAAGCTCACAATCCTGACCACTTTATCCAGGCCCAAAAGGATTTTAAGAAACTTTTAAAAATGTAAATTGATGAAGGTAAATGAAGGATGGAGTTTTTTTCTTAGTCTTAGGGTTTATTAAGAGTGAGTCCTGCTGCTGTATAAAATTGGCTTCCTCATTACTGGTTACGTGAAGGGCATATTGCAGACAGGGGATTGGCAGATTCCTATGATTTTATTTCCCTACCCTCTACTTAGATGTCTGCACCCACCAGTAATCCTCCATAATAAGAGTTGAGGAAGAGCAAGGATTTGACAAGCAGGGGTCAAGCGACGTGTCAAAACTCGCTCCTGGATTTATGTTAGCGTTTTGTGTGGAAGAGTAGATGAAGGGTAAGGGAGAAGAAGTTCCTTTACCTGTCTTCTCTTCAGCTTGGAGTCAGCTGCTGCGACAGAGAGATATGACAGCACTCACTTGTCATGTCTCTTGGAACTGCTTTCTTCTTCTTTGGTGTTTCTTCAGTGTCTTTCCCATCTCTGAAGGATTCAAAATAGGTTAATGAGGATATATGTTTTGTCTTCAAGTCAGTCTTGATTCCTAAGAACTGCTTGGTTAACAGAACTGCTTCCTAGAGTTTTCCTGGCAGCATTTTTGGAAGCCACTTGCCATGTCTTCCTCCTAGGACTGTGATAGCGAACCTATGGCACGCGTGCCACAGGTGGCACGCGGAGCCATATCTGTGGGCACGTGAGCATTGCCCTAGCTCAGCTCCAGCCCACATGCGTGCGCTGGCCAGCTGACTTTTGGGCCTTTCAGGCCCACTGGAAGTCAGGAAACAAGTGTTTCTGGCCTCCAGAGGGCCTCCGGGGGAGTGGGGAAGGCTGTTTTCGCCCTCCCCAGGCTCCTAGAAAGCCTCTGGAGCCTGGGGAGGGCAAAAAATGGGCCTACCGGGCCCACCATGCCATCACCTGCCAAAAGTGGGGTCGCACAGGGGGGTCACACGTGCATGCATGGGGGGCGGGGCGCATTGAATTATGGGTGTGGGCACATGTGCACGCGACCCCCCCATGCTCCCCTCTGCTTTTGGCACGCGATGGCAAAAAGATTAGCCATCACTGTCCTAGGACCTAGAGAGAGTGACTAGCCCCGAATTACCCATCTGGCTTTGTAGCTAAAATAGGATCAGAGCCCCCAATCTCTCCAGTTTTAGCCTTCCAACCCTACACCAAACTGGCCCTCAGGATGGGGAGTATAAGGCACAGTTTCTCTTTGCAAAATGCCTTGTTTTAAAATGACTGCAAATAGACGTCTGGTGTATCCTTTACTGCCATTGGTGCAACCCATCCAGCCACTGGGGAGTGTAGAGCGGTGAGCTCTTTCTGCTGGAAGGAAGCCAACATGAACAGTGGCAGAGGAAAATGCCCGGCATCCCAAGGGAAGGGGTGTGCCACTGTGCCTCTACCAGCCTGAAGTGGTTCATAGATACTGGGCTGACCTATGACATACAGTCACCTGTTATTATTGTTTAAGTGTTAGTTGTATGCTTAGACTGTGGATTGGTCCAACTGAACTAACAAACAGGGTTAGTCAGTTTGATGACTCTGTCCTTTTTAAACTAGCTACTTTTGATGCTTACATTGTAACATGCAGAAACGTTTGGAAAGAACCCACAAGTACTTTCAAGTGCTGTTCCGCTAAATGAGATTTTAAAGTTGCCATATTTGGCTTTTAATTTAAAAAAAACCCTTATGCCTTAATTGTTGTTTGTTCTCATATTTACAGAGAGCATGCAGAAGGAAGAGCAATAATTGTAGAAATTGAAGATAGAGTGGCAACAGTAAAAAAAGTAAAGGTAAGTTTACTATGCCTGGCAAAATATAATAACTACATGATGATTGTTCAAATATAATCAGTGTTGTAGGGATGAAAGAATATTGTTCGGTATAGAGGTAGACTCTATACCCATGATGGTGAATCTATGGCATGCGTGCCACAGGGGGCACCCAGAGCCATATCTGTGGCACGTGAGCATTGCTCTTGCTCAGCTCCAGCGCACATGTGTGTACCGGTCAGCTGATTTTCGGGCCTTCCGGATCTATCGGAAGTTTGGAAATGGGTTGTTTCCTGCCTCCAGAGGGCCTCTGGGGGGTGGGGGTGGTTAAGGCCGTTTTCGCCCTCCCCAGGCTCCAAGAGAGCCTCTGGAGTCTGGGGAGGGTGAACAATGGGCCTACCGGACCCACCATGCCATCGTGTGCCAAAAGCAGGGGGAGCGTGGGGAGGTCGCGCGCACATGTGGGGGGCGCATTTAATTATGGGTGTGGGCACACGCATGTGTGACCCCCCTGCACACACCCCGCTTTTGGCACACGATGGCAAAAAGGTTAGCCATCACTGCTCGATACAATGGTACTTCCTTTGCTTTCTATCACCTTGGATCTCTACATATCAAATACAAAGTATTTCCTAAGCTTCCAGAGCAAGCTTTGAGTTTTACTAGACTATCGGAGAGACATGGAGTATTTATCCCTATTTTATCACTAGGCTGACATAATTGGATGTAACTTCACTTGGAGTGGAAACATGTGGATTCAGCTCACCATTCTTAGATGAAACTCATTGAGTGAACCTGAGCCTGCCACAAATTTATACTTTGCAGAAGGATTAAAGAAAGGAGTCCCTGCGGATTTTACTTCGCTTGTCTTTACTGACTATAGGGGGCAGTGCTCATCTCTGTTTCAAGGGCCGTTGAGCCAGCACTGCCTGAAGATGTTTCTGCGGTCATGTGGCCAACATGATGTTACAGAGTGCTGTTACCTTCCCACAGAAGTGATATCTATTTATCTCCTCGCATTTGCATGCTTTTGAACTGTTAGATAG
Organism: Pantherophis guttatus; assembly: GCF_059756535.1. Classification (NCBI taxonomy): domain Eukaryota; kingdom Metazoa; phylum Chordata; class Lepidosauria; order Squamata; family Colubridae; genus Pantherophis; species Pantherophis guttatus. The sequence continues at coordinate 70,191,885 of NC_142063.1, forward strand.
GCAGAAGCTGGGGCAAGAACGGGAACTCACCCCATTGCCCAGTGCTCAAGTCTCGAACCTAGACTGGCAGCTTTCCAGCCAACAAGCTCAGTGTCTTAACTGCTGAGCCATTGCACTGCATTTCAGGATGATTATGGGTGAGAAAATAATATATCTCACATGTCATTTAACAATTCTGGAAGGAAAGGGGAAATATGAATATAGTATAATATATAAACTGTCTACTTGGAAAAGAAGCATACGAGTTTTATTTTTTCCAGACTTATCTACAGAATCCAGAATGTGCTCATTTAACACCCTGAAATGTAATTTTCAGCAATGCAACTAAAAATAGAAATTCCTATATTTTTCCCCTTCATTATTTCTTCTTGATATTCTGTGACTATTTCTTAAACTGATATTCCTTAGAATGATTATGAAATCTCTAGCTGCATTTTTCACAAAAGCTTAAAATTCAAAGACTAATTCTAGAATGTAGTAAATATTTTGTGATATTTTGTTTAGAAAGCGTGCAGATTCAAATGCTGAATTTGAGCACTGATTAGAATCTGAAAAGAAACCAGTGCCAAGAAAAACTAAAGACAATTCAATACAAAATGCTAAAAGAGTTTTAATTCTCCGTCTGGACAAAGTCAGACATAACAATGAGGGGGAAGGGAGGTAATAGAGTCACTTCATTTTTTTTAAAAAAAATTGTGTATTGTATGGAAAATCTGTAGAAGTCAAAAATAAAATAGGAAGGAAATGCAAAAGTGGAGGGTGAGAAAAGCTTAAATTGGCAGACCTTCTCTGCTCCATTTAGAAAAGGAGTAAACATGTTTGAAACCTTAAAATAAATACTAAATTGATCTCCTTTTATATCCAAAGTTGCTCTATTATTTTGCATTTCAGCTGTACTGAAATCTTTTATTCTTTCAGGATAGTAACATAAGCACACAAGCAAATACAGAATTGGTGGGTTTTTTAAAACTTTTTCCTGTCTTGCTTTTGATAGTCGTCTAATATGATAGCAGCTATTTTCTGGGAAACTTAACAAAAATGTGTATTGAATTGCAGCTAACATCCTTGTGGACTGACTAGCTATAAGAGACTGCATCCTTTCCTTTTTGGAGATTCTTGAAGGCTTCCTTTATAGGCATGGGAAACAGAGCTGGTTTTTTTCCAGACATTGGGACTCCTGAATGCTACTGTACTCTCTTAGTCAAAAAGTAAAATGGGCCAAAATCAGTTTCTGTTGGCAATATATCTTACAATTCAGAAGACACATAAGTGAATTATAGGGTTACCATGATTACTGTGGGAATTCTACAGGACAGATGCTTCCTATTTCTTGCTCGGTCTTTGTATCTGCTTGCCTGCCTGATTATTTTAGGCAATTTGCTTAAGATAATTAGTGTTTGAAGCATCTTAGGAAGCAGTTTGGCAGAGATCAAAGAACTAGATAAGTAATTTCCTTGTTTTATATTCTTTCCGGAGTTGGGCTAGTTCACCCGTTTTAGGAGGAGGACAGTAGATAATGTTCCATGTCTTTTTAGGAAGTTCAGAAGATCAATTGCCTGTTTCTTACAGTGGGTTGTGAAGTGGATAGCATATTGCTTAGAAATATTACTTTTTGCCAATGAAGCTGATGTTATGCATATTCTGCTGATAGCAACCCTGTAAACCTGAAATGATTTTTAGACTATTAACCCATTATAGATATGAAGATTAGTTGTACCTAATAGAACTTAATGAAGACAATTATATAGTTTCAATCTTGAAATAACCTTTTTCCCTCTCTCTTCTTTCCTAGTTAGCAAGCTTAAAGGGAGGGAGCCAAGAATGTTATATCGGTCTGCATGCAGGTGTGTTTGTATGTGTGCCTTTGAGTCAGTGCTGCCTCTTGGCAACTGCCTGGATTAGTCTTTGCAGTTTTCTTGGCAATTTTTTTCGGAAGTGGTTTGCCATTTTGTCCTTCCTAGGACTGAGAGAAAGTGAATGGCCCATGGCCACCCAGCTGGCTTTGTGCCTAAAACAAGACTAGAACTCAAGATCTCCTGTCTGTATTGTGGCTGTTAAAAATATAGCATCTTCATGTTTCTTAGGATTGTTAGAAGCTTTGCTTGTGTAGCATGCTATTATGGAGTTTAGCAATAGGCAGCTATTAAAATGCATGCAATTTATTATTCACAAATAATCCTTGATATTATAATTGGTTTCTTTGACTGGGAGAATCTAGCCTCATAATACTCACATTCTACTAAAAGAATTACCCCATGCCAACAACGTCAGAAAATAGTTTCAGCTCTACAATATTTATAGGAGCCTAGCATATACATGCAGTGCTCGAAGTTTTCTTGTCCAAGATCCAAATTCAGCTCCTCTTTGGCATCCTTTTGGGTTCTTGTAGCTCATTTTTTTCCCTTGAAAGAGTTCAATCTAAGTTCTTGAGGTTTATCTTCCAAGTATGCTGCTATGTTCCAAACGTGGTGTTTTGCCATGAATCCAGCAAAAGTCCAAAATAGAAACTTCTTCCTGGATTGTATCCTCTTGAACTGGAGTTGGCTTATTTTTTTCCAACTAGCTTGGCCCCTTTAATTACATCTGACAGCTTCCAGCACTGGACAATCCATAAAAAAATTAAAATCGTACTGTTTCTCATAGGCAGTCATCATCCTTATGGGCTACATACCGTATTTTTCGGACTATAAAATGCACCGGAGTATAAGACACACCTACCTTTTTGGGGGAGGAAAACAAGAAAAGAAAAAAATCTGCCTTTGCCCATTCGCCACCACCCGTTTTGCCGCCACCGCGGCCCATTTGCCACGGCCCATTTGCCATGGCCCGTTTGCCACTGCTGCGGCCTGTTCACCACAGCCCATTTGTCATCATCCATTCTCCATCTGTTTGCTGCCACCGTGGCCCATTTGGCACGGCCCGTTTGGTGCAGCCCATTTGCTGTGCCCTGTTCACCGCCACCGTGGCCCATTTGGTACGGCCCGTTTGGTGCAGCCCATTTGCTGTGGCCTGTTCACTGCTGCTGTGGCCCATTTGACACGGCCTGTTCACTGCGGCATATTCACCGCCGCCGTAGTCCGTTCGGTGTGGCCCATTTGCCACCTGCACGGCCCATTTGCCACAGCCCATTTGCCACGGACTGTTCACCGCCACTGCAGTCCATTCACTGCCACCCATTCACCGCTGTCATGGCCCGTTCGCCGCAGCCCATTCGCCGCTGCCAATCCCCGTCACCTGGAACCGGCCAAAAATGTGACACATGGAGACCAAAAATGCAATGCGCGGAGCCCGAAAACAGCCAAAGGGTTGGGGCCGGTGAGTGGGTGGGGCTTCGGCAACATTCGGCGTATGAGACGCACCACAATTTTCACCCACTTTTAGGGGGAGAAAAAGTGCATCTTATACTCCGAAAAGTACGGTACATACAGTAGCTGATCTTAAACAACGTGACATCAACTTAGAGCTATAATCAGATTTGTCACCCTTGCCCATTCTGTACATTTATTTCACCCAGCCAGATATCTCAGTAGCATAACAACCCCTAAATTTAAGAGGGCTTTGTCTTTGATTAGACTCAATGCTTTTCCATCAGCAGTCATGGAGGTGTGTGTGCAAGATACCAGAACCTCCCTTTTGAGCAGAGATTGTACTCATGAAGTGGAGGTGCAGCTGAAACACTGGATCGTGTTACATTGTACTGCTCCTTCTATGCTGATGCTCTCTAGGAAATGCTATTTCCACTCATCATCTGGTCACACCAAATTCTTCTACTTCAATTTGTTACTATCAACTCAGTCTAGTTCTACTTTGATGCTTGCAGCCAAATACTATTTCATAGTTTGTTGTACAAATTGTATATCATAATTTTTTTTTAAACAACTCCTTGGTATTTTCGATTTGGAAACTTTTCAAATGCAGCTGTCCATTTAATCACTACTTTATAATACTGTATTATGTCCTTACCATCAGTTGAGTTTTATTTCTGTCTTATTTTCATTATTAGCTGCCAGAGCCATTTTAACAATACAGATAGTCATTATAATTAGACACTAGTTCTTTTAGTTCTTTTAATTTTGAAACCATAACAACTTCTTATGTAGTATTCTTTCCTGTACATTCCATCATTACATTTTCTCTAGATACAATGATAATTACAACTTATAATGGTTCTATGTATTTCACTGATGATTTTACTATTCTGTTATTCATAAGGCAACCAACAATCATTTGGTTGCCTTATATAAATTGTATTATACTTTACTATATTAATTTCTATGCCCAAACTCTTAAATTTTAAATTACAATTTTATTTGTGTTATTATATGGTTTTATAGCTTGTTTTACTCTAAATCAATTGTGGCTCTATTGTTTTGATAGTCAGTCACTGAAATGAAATGACTGGCTGAATAAAAGCACTGTTTTTTTTTCCTTCTTCCAACAAATATAATAAAAGTGATCACAGTAATCGCCCTATTAAATCAGGGCAGGCCAGTTTCCCTTCCATAGAGGAAGCCTAAAAATAGAAATTAGACATCACTGCCACCTCCTGCTTGTAGTCAATTACTGTAATGGCTTTTGTCTTTCTTGAAAAAAGTTTATAAGAATATGTAATACAAGTTGGAACAGTAGCTTAGGTAATAGCTTTTCATCATGCAAAGGGCCATGTCAGCCTTTGAGAAGCATGTTGAGTATTGCACTGTATGCTTTAAAATTGCAAAATAATTTTACCAGTTGATATATACAATTTTTTTTAACATTAATGAAGATTTAGGACTTGATGTACATTTTTCCACGTATACATTCTTTGGGGTTATAAAAAATATACTCTTCATAAACCACTATTTTATAATAAATCTTGAAGGTACAGATTTATGAAAGTGGGACCATCTTTTGTTTCTTGTTTTAAATTCAGGTAGACAACAGGTTCGAAAGTGTTTGGGGCACAAGGGAAAAAGTTGTGTCATTTGGTTTTGATTACTGCTACTGGTCAATTGATCCTGAAGATCCGAAATATGCATCTCAGGAAATGGTAAGTGTCAATAGTTTCAGTTCCTTTCTCTGTTTTGTGTTTTTGTTCTTGGAAATCAGCAAAAATATTGTTTGCAACTGAAATAACGCTAGCAATAAGCAATTGGTCTCCCCCCCCAATTGTCAATATTAATACTCAGAGATGTGGAGTCCTTTACCACTTGCTCTCCTCACCATAATTCTTAATAAAGATAATAAAGGTGCAGATTCCTCACGTGGGCCCAATAATAGGGCATCTTGCCTGTTTTCTATGTCATGCTACAGTTGTTGACCCAATAGTTTTGTAGTACTCAGTTCTTCACCATACCAAGATGCCAAGCCTGTTCAAGATTTGGTTAGAAGCATTTCCAAGCATTTCTGAGATAGAATAGATTCCTTTCTTCATTCTGTGATGTCAAGTTCTCACCAACAATGGCAAAGTCCTGTCATTCAGTCAGTATATAATGGAGGGATGCAGGAAAAAAAGAAAACAATGGACCAGTTCAACCAATGGGACTCAGCTGCTTTCTTCACCATTCTGTTTGTATTTTCCAATTTTACCCAAAAGGAAAACCATGATTCAAACTCTACCCTCTCACCAGTCTTCTGTGCTACCTCTTTCCATATGAGTAACCTTTTTGCAGGGACATGCCTTTTTTCTATTAATTTTCTGCTTTGGGTTGTTGTGGTTAGCTAATAAACTGACTTTGCAAGTAAAGGAAACACAAGGGAGACAAGACAGGGATCCTATGAACTTCTGCAGAATTATGCCAAAGCAAAACATACCTCTGGTATGGCTTCTTTCAATGTATAATCACTATTACATGAGAATGTAGCATTTGCTGCAAATTACTACCACCTTTCTTCAAATAGCAAACAAATATTCTGGATAGTTTTCAATCTCAGGAAAAACTTATTTTTCCTTCTCCATCATTTCTTCAAGTGGAACACACATAGCAGCATTTTTCTCTGCTTTGTTTCTTTGTTAGCTTTTTACTGTTGATGCTGATTGCTCATCATTCTTCTTACCTCTCAGCTCACATTTCACAATCAGCTGCCACTGCTGTGGGATGAAACATGATACCTTGCCAGGATTAGACATTATTGGAAAATTATATTAAGTGGAAAATTATAACATAAAATCACATGTTTTTCAAAAGCCACCCACTGACATCAGCTCCGGTAATAAAAGCCTGCCTCACTTTCAATGACTATTATTTGCTGTTTACTTATATGCGTAATGCAAGGAGACGCGAAAGAGGAAGACAGGTTGTTTACCTGTAAGCGTGGTTCTTTGAACTGCCTTTATTCAGATAACTCACCTTGGCCTCAGTGTGACCTACAGATTTTATGTCTGTATTAGTTCAAAGAACAGAGATAAAACTTAATGGCTTTTGACTATATTTAATGGACAACAACTGTGGAATCTGGCAATAAGCTCCACTTTAGAACATTCCCACAGTGGTCTGTGCAAGTGCAAGAAAATCTATGAGCATTGAGTGCATGGGTGTCTGCTTGAAGAACCACAGTTAGAGATAAACAGTCTCCCTGCCCTTTTTTTAAAAAAAGCAAGAAAACATGTATCATTCCTGCAAGCCATTAATAATAATTGCTTTTCCATATGGTCGGTCCCGCTTGGCCAATTCAATCAGCGAGAAGCCATGAAGAAGTTATCAGGTGGTATATTTGATCAGTATAATACTGTATACGTTATTTCTATAACAGTAAAAAGAAAAGGAGATGGAATATTATGAACTGTTCTCAATATTGTATCTGTATTTTATATTAAAAAACAGAAAAGTCTTTTTAAAATAACGTGAATCCTTAACTACTGCTTAATGTCATTAAATTAGCTGAAAATTTTCTGATTAATATGGTACAAGAATATTTTTTTGTGAAAGCACAAGTCAATAACTGATAAAGACATTTCCAAATAAAGTATCTACCATGTTTACCTGTCTTATATTTTTTTGAACCCCAAAATAAGCGCTTGGCCTTATTTTTGGGGAGGTCTTATTATTTTAGGGCACGTGGAGGAAACCAGAAGAAATGGTGGAGACCGGCTTTGCATGTCTTTAAATATTTTCGGGGGGGCTTATTTTAGGGCATGTGCTCATAAGTCCGATTGGGCTTATTATCAGGGGATGTCTTATTTTCAGGGAAACAGGGTATGTATGGACAAGAATAATCATAAACTATTTTATATAAATATATTACTTTAAAAAGCTTCATTTGATACCAGAGAAATGAAAAAAAAAGAAATTATTTCTGGAGTAATCTGAATACCAGTAGTTACCTAGATTGAGATCACTCAAGGGAGTTGACTGAGTCTTCTATGTAAAATACACATTTTAATGCTGTTAGTGACAGTATATAGGTAGTCCTCGACTTACACCCACAATTGAGCCCAAAATTTTCTGTTGGTAAGTGAGACATTTGTTAAGTGAGTTTTGCCACATTTTATGACTTTTCTTGCCACAGTTGTTAAGTGAATCACTGCAGATATTAAGTTAGTAACATGGTTGTTAATGAATCTGGCTTCCGCATAGACTTTGCTTGTCAGAAGGTCGCAAGGTGATCACATGAGCTCAGAACACTGCAACCGTCATAAATATGAGTCAGTTGCCAGGTATCTCAATTTTGATCATGTGACCATGGGGATGCTGCAATGATCGCAAGTGTGAAAAATGGTCATTAGTCACTTTTGTCAGTGCCATTGTAAGTAAATGAAACAACAGTCAGGGATTACCTTTATTGTGTAATTTATTGACTGTTATCTATCAGTAATTTGCACATACTGCAAATTGTATGTAGTGGGGTTTCTGGAATGAAGGTATGGTTTGAAAATTTCATTACATTCTGGAAATTATAAACATCCATTATGTTGTGGCCTGTTGGCCGCCGGCTCCTCCAGCAGCCAAATTAGAGGAGGCATGGGAGTCAGGGTCAGCATCAAGGCAACCTGAGAGTTCGGAGGGGGAAGAGAGAATGGAGCTGCCAGAGAGAGAGAGAGAGAGAGAGGCGGAGCCTGGGCCATCTGTCAGCCCTCAGATGGAGAGTCAACAGCCCCCAGGTCTGGAGGTGGTTGATGAAGAAGAGGAACAGCTGGGTCCAGTGTCTGATGCGCAGCTGCGCAGAAGGCAGAGAAGAGGAGAGCAGTGGAAATCCGTGGGCTGATCCTGGGGAAGGAAGAGCCACTGCTGCTAGTGAAGCCCCACCCTAGCTCTGGGGATAAAAGGCAGGGGGCGGAGATGAATTGATGTGGCAGGCAACTATTCATCTTCCGGTCGGACAGACTTGTTAACCTGAGAGAAACTTTTTTGCCAGGGCTGCCAGCACTCCTAATAAAGGAATCTTTTGAGTTTACTTCAGAGGGTTTGTCGTGCTTGGGGAGCTGGGTCAGACCACATTAACATTTAAGAAAACATCTTAAAATATTGTTAAGGTGCATTTTCAAAGAAAACGTATTCTCTTTTTCTACTCAGCTGAGAATAGAAAAGTGAAATTGAAGCCATCTGTTTAACATATTACAGCTTTTGCACAGACGTGATATTTTCCATTATGATTCTTTGTTAGAACTTTTTTCACCCTAGGGACAGAAGTGGATATTACTAAAACTAAGAACAAGATTTACTGCACACAAGACTTAAACAGTTTTTTAAAATTAAAAATTCATTAAAGATAGCTTCCAGATAAAGTTCATGTACTTTTGAAAATGGTTTTTACAAAACTATTTGAAAGTTTAAATAAATATAATTTTTTATAAGAAAGAAAATGATTCAAAAGATAGAAACAGAGCTTTAGAAAAGGAATCAAAATATTAATAGGCTGATAGAGACAATCAGAAGATTCAGTTGATCACTAGGCCCATGAGATAGCAACCAAGTTAAAAGTGCTGTAAATTGTTAAAAACACTTAAATATTTCTGGTTTGTGAATATTGTTCAGTTGGTTATAGTTAACATAAAACAGATTTGGAACCCCAGAAATCAGAGTTTAGCCTGGTGAGAGAATTAGGATAATTCAAAATCAATATGTGACACGGCTCTTTATTCAGTACAAATTCCAAATCCTTTTTATGCAAATTCAGTACTATGAAATCGATAGAAATGATATGTAATATGTTTAGGATAGGACAAAGCCAGAGAGAATCACTAATTTATAAATAAATTAGGCTATCTGTGATTGTAGTTGACAGTGGAAAAGTATAAAATTCTGCAGCTTGATCATAAATTTCTATTCTGGAATAATTACTTCTGGAAAACTAATAACTCTAGTATAGTAAAATGGCACTTTGGGGGAAATATTCCAGGAAATTCAAGGACACTCAACTAAGTCTAGACCAGAGTTTGTATGCAGCTATTGAATAGTACTTTAATTATATAGTGTCCAGGTCTTATTTCTGATCTTATTTAATTGAAAGCATATAATGGCCCAGGCTGGACTGGAAGTAGTGTGTACAGAATGGAAATCTAACCCATTTGATGGTGTCTTTCATTGTACAATTGTATTATAATGAAAACTACTGCTTTGATCCAGTTTTTTTTAATCCCGTAGCTGAGTGGGGAGATTCTATTTTAAAAATGCAAACACATAGAAGAATTAGACTTCTTTTTCTGGTGAATGTGGTCCCTGTCCATATTGGGTCACCATTTGCACATAAGCAAGCCAACAAATTTAGTCTTTGCGATGAGTTGGGAACCAGGAATTGAAGGATGAAATCAGCTGCAAAGATGAGAAACAAAACTGAAAGCAAAGTAAGATGGAAAAGTAACCAGAAATTAGGAATGCACCTCCCTCCCATTTCAAAGTTTATCAGGATGTGATTAAGCAGAACAGAATTTCTCCTTTCTAGTCGGCAATGATCTAACCATATGTTTCTATGCAGAATCCCATTCTAACTGCTTTTGGTAGAAAAGTCATCCAAAATGGAAACAGAGTATTGCATTTTTAGAAAGAGTTGAGATTAAATTAGTTTTTAAATGCATTTATTTGGGAAGAGACTAAGAAAATTAGTCTCTGTAGAGGCAAGTGACTCTTTTCTCATAAAATAGTGATAAAATAGTGACCATTCAACTGTTGTCATTGTTTCCCCAATTTTCTGAGAGAAATGCAATAAGAAAGGGTTTTTTGTGTAAATAATTGGATCAGTATATAATGGACTGTAGTAGGCGGAGGGAAATCTCTGCAAAACGGTTTAGCTGTGTTACATTTCTTCTGCCAGTAACACAGCTGGTGCATTCAGAAGACATTTAAATGGCTTGGATTCTACATGAATAAGGTCATTTCTTTGGCATTAGTGATTTTATTCCCCCTCCAGAATTCTTGGCTTGAAGAATTGGTATATAGAATTAATCCTGTAGTAAGAGAAATTACAGAGTGAGGATAAAATTTATCCTATGCAAAGTTCACATTTTTTTTCCAACTATACAGAGATGTATCTATTTTCAAGTTGTCATCCGCAGACTCCATTAGAGATACAAAAGCTTCATTTGAATAGTGAGCTACAACAGTATCTTGAAGATCTTCAGGTCTACTGTAGATATTGAAAAAATCAGTAATAGAACGAACCTGTTATCAATAAATTGCCTGTTTTGACTGACATCCATTTTATTCATTGGTTGAATTGTTTTGAAAGTGACTACAGATTCTTCTCAAATAGTACTCTGTCCTCCGTAAGAGAAAGAATTTAATTGAAGGAAAATATCTGACATAAAACCTAGATATATTTAATCATTGTGGGCTGTTTGGGCAGTTGTATTAGAAAACAATTTAGGGATTAGGATATAAAGTTAAAAAAAATAGAAAAGTAATTGAAGGAAGAATTATGAGAATGGCATCACTCAGAAGTATCAACCCAAAAGGAGCATATATTTTATAAATTTTCAGTTGGTATTATAAGAAATTCTGTAGGGAGGTCTATCTGCCCTTCGGAACGCTACAGGAAGATTGGTCTACAAGATCTCTTAGCAGCTGAAGGAGAAACCAGTCTACCTAGCCTTTGGAGGGCTAGGTGGGACTGTCTACTGCAGTGGTCTCTGGCACCAGGAACTGGTTTTGAAAGAAAAATTGTCTTCTGTGGAATGGGGGGGTTGGGGGGAGATGGTTTCGTGTGTAATCTAGATCTGCACATGCACAGATGAAGCTTTACTCGCTCACCCCTAATCTAGTGCATCTCCAGTGGTCAGAGGAGGAGGCAGTCTACCTGGCCTATGGAGGAGTATAGCAAAACTGGTCTTCTGAACCTCTGGATAGCAGCAAAACATCAGGCAGTGCAGCATTTATGAAGCAGCCACAAATTTGCCAAATTCCAATCCCATAGGAAACATGAGTCCCACATTTGGGACACAGTCTGTAAATTAGCCCATTTGAAGTATCTTGGTTTAAAAATGGCTGCCCTATGATGCATTCTTTTAGGGCAACAATTGCAGATATGATAGTTTTTATAGATATAAATAATAAAAATAAGAAGAATCTTAACAGATTCATTTTTCATGCAGAGCTCCATAGTCAAGTGAGAATTATTACAAATACGTACATTGCTAAATTAGAGATATTGTACAAATGAAGGCAAGAGGCGGAATCTGAGTGCTGAGAATGCTTGAATGAGACAGCCTGAGAACCAGCAGTCAGATGTGGGCCAGGAAAATGCATGCATGCTTTATTGTTTTATTCAGCTTTTCACTTTTGTCTGAGGATAACACTTAACATTTGTACAATTAAAAGAATTTCACAACTCTGAAAGGTCAATCACTATTCCGTCTTTTGAAGATGAGGTGCTGAGATGAAGCAGTTTGATTAATCCTTTTTAGCCTGCTTGCTAGAAAAGTGAATTTATGCATAGCATATTCAAAGTTATGATGATGATCAGCCTGATGTTTGTGTATTTATTTATTTAGCCATCCTAAAGCTAACAGGACCAGGTTCATCCAAATCTTGAGAGGAAATGCTATTCCAGAAGCCAACTACTTGCAACTTGCAACTGAGAAGACATTCTTTTGGGTCCCAAAAGAGTTGGAACTGTCCACTTTGCTAGATCTAGTAGAAGAGACATAGGTAAAAGAAGCAGATATAGGTAGTCCCTCATATAATCTGCCCCAGTGAGATGTCTTTCAGGAGCCAGTGTAGCTCACAGAGTTGTAGTAGTGGTGTTATTTAGGTATACCCAAAACTGTCCATGTCATCACATTCTGGACGAACTCTAGGTAATCTTTGAAGGCAATCCAAAGATTAATGTTTGAAAATTGTTCTGTCACTCAATCACAACATTATTTCCATTGGGTAAACTGCTTGAAGTTTCTTAGTAAGTGAAGCGTTTCATACATTTTTTAATGGATCCGTATCAGTGGTGCTAATTAGCATGCATCCACATTTTCAAATACATATTCCAAAAGCTTTTATGTATATGCAGTTGTGTGATACATACATTGTATATGTTTATCACAACTTTCCCACAAGAGTTAATTTTGTGGAGTCTTTAGTATTGTGATGGAAGAACAGAGAAATTAGAGTTCCATGCATCTTTTTTAAAACAAGTGACAAAAAAAAAAAAACTTTGGCGTGTTTCCAAGTTCGCTTCATTTGTAGTTAGAGATTAGTATTAACTCCAAAATCAAATTTAGCTCTCTAGTTCTGTTGGTTTATAATCTGCCTTTTGTTTTTATGTATAAGAGAATAATCTGATTGTCTTTAGGACATGAGTGCTGTAGCAATTAAAAACTGTTTCTTAACTTAAATCTACATATAATACAATTATTTGCAAAGTTAGTCCATTATGACGGAGTCTTATTTTCTTTTAAATAGGTAATTGGTATCCGTCAATAACTCTGAGTATGCTGTTCTACAAATGAATGTTCCCCAAATAACTCCAGGGCACATTTCAGTGAAATAAAATGGTTTTTTTTCCAGGATGTATTCCACATTATGTATAAAGTGAACAGCTGAAATAACAACATGCTTTGTTTATCTGGGAACTCTTGCTAATATGTTTAGGGAAACCTCTGTGATGTCTCTCTCAATCTTTTCCTGGCATTATTGAGTTTCTCTTAAGAGAGAGAAAAAACAGCTGAAAGAATAGTTTTTTGGATATCTATATTGAATAAAGATACAGATAATCCTCAACTTACAACAGTTTGTATAGTGACCATTCAAAGTTACAGCGGTATTGAAAAATGTGTGTTATGACCATTTTTTACAGTTATGACCTTTGCAGTATCCCCATGGTCATGTGATCAAAAGTCAGATGCTTGGCAACTGTCTCATACTTATGACCGTTGCTGTGTCCCAAGGTCATGTGATCACCTTTTGCAACCTTCTGAGCAAAGTCAATGGGGAAATTCACTTAATAACTGGTTTACTAACTTAATCACCTGCAATGATTTACTTAACAACTGTGGCAAGAAAGGTCGTAAAATGGGGCAAAAATCACTTAACAAACATCTCACTTAACAAAATAAATTTGGGTCTCAATTGTGGTCGTAAGTTGAGAACTACTTGTATGCAATGGTAATAATAATAATTAGGTATTAATATTATGGTAATATTGACTGTATCTATTTCCCATATTTAACTACAATACCTTTCGCTTGCCTGAGGACTGTTTTTGAGAGTTGGTTGGGAGAGTTAGTCTTCTCCCAATATACTGTATGTATTTTGTGTGGGGCTTCACTATGTAGGAGAGATAGGTGATAACTGGGTATATTCATGCAGAAGCTTTTTTTAATGCAAAATCCCCTTTAGAAACAAGTTAAAGCTTTTGACTGTGCCACTTTCTGTGGCTTTTTAGTGATCTTCTAATTTGCAAAAAAGTTTAAGTTATGTAGACCTCTTTCCCTAATTTACATGGAAGAAAATTTACTGACCTGTAATGCCATCTGGACAGTAACACCAGTCCTGCCCCGGATAATTCTTGTACAGAAATCACTTGTTTCCTTCAAAAGCAACACTTATGAAGGTTAAAAAAAAAGAAAACTCATTCATGAGCCCAGTTTATGTGAGGCATCTGGTTATTGTTCCATTAATCTACCAAAGTATTGTTCAAAAATCGCATCTTGTTTGTAATTATTAAAAGTCCACTTTTACTGCTTCTTCCTTAAAAAAAAAATCCACAGGTCACTTAGAAAAACTGTCAAAGCACCCTAAAATAAAAACTGTAAAATAGAAAAGAGATAAAACCAGATTTTATCTCTTTCTCTATTACAATACTAGAAAAACGGGGAAGAACACTTTCACAGTATAAGGATTTTAAAAAAAGAAAAAGGATAGCATTTCACAATAATTGATGAGACTTTCTTGGGTATGGATAGCTGCCCGAATATCGAGGAAGTGATTTTGGAGAAGCTTATTTTATTTTCATAACCAATTACCATTTCTTAAGCTAGGACTTAACAGACAATAGTGGAGCCTCTCTTCTAGACACAGAGCCAATGGACTTTTCTCTAGATTGATCTATTGGAGAATAGACTCATTCTATTTCACGATTTCCTGTTTAATTGTGCAGAGAATGAGAAGCTGAGGATTGGCTAGGATTCCTAGTAGTGTAGCCAGTCATCTCTTTACAGGAGGAAGAAAATGCTGCAAAATGACCAGCCTCTCTTTTTTTCATCCTGAATAGAGTAACTTTACTTAAACAAACCTAGCGTCATAGCAGAAGTTTCTTCCTCCATTAATGAATATAATGAGCGCCCCTGTGTTCTGGTTGCTGCTTTCTTTTCACATAGAAAGTCTTCAGCTGGGATTAATTTGGTATTCCTCATGAGATTCACACGCAGAAAAGACCCTGTATTGATGGAACAAAGCTACCACATTAGTCCTTCCTTCCTGTATTTGCTTTTTACCTTTTTAATAAGAAAGGGTACCCTTCTTCTACCCTCCTCTATAACGGTTCTTTTCATGTTGCCTTTTATTATTTTGACAGAGGGATAAATAATTTATTTGATGTCTTGGCATGTAGTTATATGCCAAGAATGTAGTTATATTCAAGATTATAATTTAACTCCAGTTAGTCATTTTCTTTATATATTTTACTGACCAAATACATACAGTTTGGGCCATCAAAATATTTGAAGGGCTGTTTAAAGAACAATTATTAAACCGTAAAATGTGGCATAAAACTTTGTAGTCCAATAGAATCATTTAATAGTTACAAGTGTAAAATAAGTCAGATACAGAATGGTTACCTTTCTGGCACTTATGGGATAATCCTGATTGTATTCTATATCATTACAGATGCTTACAGGGTTAGGTGTATGCTTAGCATTGTTATAGGTAGTCCTCACTTAATGATGGTGTGACTGCACCACTTAGCAATGGATATTTCAGCATTTCCTGTTGCCTTTAAATCCTGCACCATCATTAAATGTGATGTCATATGGTCACCATTTACAAACTTCTGCTGGCTTCCCCATTGACTTTGCTGTAGGAAGCTGCATGGTGGGTTGCAAATGGCCATCACGACCACAGGATGCTGTGGTTGTGTTGGGCACCTAATATCAGGGGCCATTTCTATTGCCACCTAAATCATTACCATATGTAATGGTAATGTATCATTTGAACTGGCAATGTTTCAATTCTCAGAGGATTTGCATTTTCTAAAGAGAAACATTGTGCTTTATGTATTCTTATATACATTATTTGTTGGAACAATTTATCAAATTCAAAAAACAGCAGATATGTCTTTGAAGATATGTGTCTGTAGTGTGAGATTTCAAACCTATTCCAATCCATAGATTTGAAAGTATTGTTGATTAAAATTAATACTGTGGTCCTCTATCTTTAATAACATTCTGAATAATTGTGGGAAAGTTCTGCGTTTTTCTTATCATTCTCAGAATCTTCTAGCAATTCTTTATGTTGTAGGGTGACAGAGAGTCCTGGTGTCATTTTACAGTACCTATCCATTCATCTCAAGATTCTTTAGCTGTCCCCATTTTGTGATCTTAGCAGGAAAAAATGTGAGAAATTCTTATATAATGTCTTTCTTTTGGATTTAAAGGCTCAAAAGTGGATTACTGTATATGCATACACACAAAGTAATTACATTCTGTCTATGGTCCTCCCATAAAAAATTCACTTAAAAGCTTCTTCAATTCTATTAAATTTTATGAGAATGATAAACGCCAAAAATACATTTTCATTACAGCCTTAACTACCATTAATTCACATAATTCAGTATTTTTAGATTTGCATATTTAGATGAACCTGATTATATAAGTATAATTAAATAACTAATGACATAAATTCATTACACTAATTATTGTGATTAATAATTAAATTAATATGTAATTTAAATGTATTCCCCTTTGGAATTATATGATCTTAGATGAGAAAAACTCACATGATCACATAATCTTAAATATTTAGGTACTTTATATTGCATATTTATTTAATGGAAAATTTATCCCAAATATAAAAAGTCCCCCCCCACAAAAGGAAATCAAGTCCCCTCAAAAATTTACAAACAGCAATTAATAGCAATAGCAATAGCAGTTAGTCTTTTATATCACTTCATAGTGTTTTACAGCACACTCTGAGCAGTTTACAATATTGCCCCCAACAATCTGGGTCCTCATTTTACTTACCTCAGAATGATGGAAGGCTGAGTTAACCTTGAGCCCAGTCAGGATCAAACTCCTGGCTGTGGGCAGAGTTAGCCTGCAATATTGCATTCTAATCACTGCACCACAGCTCAGCCCTTTCGTTGAATCTGATCTTAAATAGTTCCCCCATAACAATTGTACTTGTGTGATTTAATTGTATGTGTCTATACTAACATGAATATCATGCATATCCTTCATGTGTCGATAAACTGCATATACTTCTTAGTTGATGGACTATGACAACCCTATGTGAACTTGAAAAATGGTATCTAGATTGGAGTTCCTGGCATGCATAGGATCATAGAAGCTTGCTGGAAATATCATTATCAGGGAATCCTGATACCAAGTATAATATCTCCTTCTTGTATTAAAAAGTGTCCTGGAAAGTCTTGAGTAACTAAAAGCATTATAAGCTGCAGCTGTTCAATTTTCCACTGGATTGGAGCAACAGTAAATCAATGAAATCCCTCTAGGCAGATCAGTTGACAGTCATGGGATATTGGAAGACTGGGACTTGGAGTGCAAGAAGAGAGACAGGCATTAATAAATAAACTTCATTTGTGAAGGTAGTAAGAGAAAGAATATAATGAGACAAATGTGATTTGTTACTGTGAAGCACAGCTGATGAATATTTGTGTGTAAGTTAAAATGTAGATTTTATGCCTGCATGCCTGCCTGCCTGCCTGCCTGCCTGCCTGCCTGCCTGCCTATCTATCTATCTATCTATCTATCTATCTATCTATCTATCTATCTATCTATCTATCTATCTATCTATCTTTTTTGCCCTGGTCATTAAGCAGATCATTGTAGTTAAGTGAATCACATACAGGTAGTCCTCAACTTACAACAGTTCATTTAATGACCGTTCAAAGTTACAATGGTACTGAAAAAAGTCACTTATAATCAATTTTCAAACTTATGACCTTTGTGGCAGCCCTATGATCATGTAATCAAAATTCAGATGTTTGGCAACTGGTTCATACTTATGGCTATTACCCAAGGTCATGTGATCACCTTTTGCAACTTTTTGGGAAGCAAAATCAATGGAAGACAGATTCGCTTAACAACTATGTTACTAACTTATCAACTCCAATAATTCACTTAACAACTGTGGCATGAAAGGTCGCAAAATGGGGCAAAGCTCATTTAAGAAATGTTTCACTTTGTGGCTTCAATTGTGGTCGTAAGTTGAGGACTACTTAAGCAAATCTGGCTTCCCCCCATTGACTTTGCTTGTCACAAGCCTGCTGGCTGTGTTACAAATGACAGTCACATGAGCTCAGGATGCTACAACCATTGTAAATACATGTCGACTGCCAAGCAGCTGCATTTTGATCACATGATCATGGGGATGCTGCAACCGTTGTAAGAGCGAGGACCAGTTGTAAGTCACTTTCTTTATTGTTGCTATAATTTGTCACTAAACAAATGGTTGTAAATACAAATTTCTAAATGAGTATGATTCAGTGAAAAAAATGTTTCGTTAGGTAACAAGAAGGGATGAGGAGGATACAAAGCAAGGTAGGCCAAAAATGTGATTGTCCATTCAGAGACCCAAGGACAAATGAAATTGGTGATTGTTTAGACCCTCTGCTTAGAAATACTTCGTTGTATTTTAAATACATGGTTTAAGCATAGTCTATGCATAGCAAAGGGATAAATAAAAATCTGACCATTTATAATAAAAGATGGAGAGAGAGTGAAAAGTACAAGAGTGTTGTGAGGCTCTGAATAGGGGCCACAGTAAATATTGCTTTTGGTAATGTCAGGAATGGATCTTTGAAGAAAAAAATGGACATGAAAAAAGTGGGGGGGGGATCATACAGTAATTATAGAATGACTATAGGAAGAAAAAAACACAATCCTGAAAAAAAAAAACACCCTGCAAGATAGGCTAAGAATGCATGGGAAAGTATACATAAGGAAATGGAATGTGTAAGCTGTTTGGAACTGAAAATAATTATATCACAAATTGCTAGAGAAATGAGTGGAATTATTCTAATGGGAAGTATGAGAAAAAATGCTTGACTATTATCAGGGGAAAATGGCCTTGATTGAGGAAAAAAATGCTTGTGAGACAAATGCTGGAACAAGGAAGAGTGATAGATATTGAATAATAATTACACAGTCAAAAAGAGTAAGGAATAATATAGAGGAAGAGAAAATCAAATTGTGCTGAAAATAAAATACTTTTTGGAATTTCTAGATTTGATGTAGTAAAAAACAAATGTAATAAAATTACTTGGAACAAAATTGACTGGAGAAGATGCTAAGAAATATTTTAAAGGGATCTAGCTAGTGATAGTTTGAAGAATGGAATTGAAATGAATCCTATAAATGTTAGTATCTAGAAAACCGGGAGCCATAAACACCATGATAGTATGCAAAGTGGCAAAACTGTAGGTGTTTTGTTTGGAGAAATGTTAAAATATGCTTATGGTAGCTTTTGGAGTAGCTGTGAACTTATTTAATGTGTGCAGAAAAACTGCAGTTGTGTCTCATGATTGGAAGAATGCTGTTTTTCCGCCCTATACAAAGGAAAGTTTCCAAACATGAATGCAAATTATATAGCAGGATAAATTTGTTAAGACAGCCTGGGAATATACTGGTTAGAATTGGGATTGCAGGAGCACCAGAGGTGAGAGTCAGTAAAGTTTGAGAAATACTGAGAAATATAGTGTGGCTTTAAGCTAGGCAAAGAAAATGCAGGGTGGGTTTTCACTCTTCAGCAGGATACAGAGAGTTTATGAATCTCGGAAAGCTTATTGTGTATTTGTTGATTTAGAGGGCATTTATCAAAAGTTAGTGGGCTTCAATGTTTTACATGAATATGGAATCAGAAATTCCTTCTCCTTCATATCAAAGGCTTTTTGTACATCCAAGGAGACCAGCAATGTAGTCTTCTGTTTTTTTCAAATGTTTGTCCAGAATATCGATTAATAATCTAATTTTATCAGAACACTTCAACATCTTTTATGAAACAAGAATGTTCAGGAAGGATTATTGAAGATGGTATCACTTATGATACCAAAAGTTTGGCATCAAAATTGCCATGAAAAGTGAGTGATTGTGTGCACAATTAGCAAGGCCTTTACTGCCTTTCAGAATTAATTATATAGGTCTCCAATCAATTTATTGAACAATGAACTTTCAGAAAAATAGCAGGATATAAGTGCCGTAAATAAGTATGTTATATATCTCATAATGCACAAAATAGTTACTAATATTAATTTTCTATCAATTTTTTAGATTTCAAGGTTGAAAATATCTAGTAATGTATTGGAGGGATGATTCCCATCATTAATTCTTAAGAGTGTTGAAATACATATGTATGTTCATACACCTACGCACATACATGCTCTAGCTGAGCTATTGAAGGAATTAATGAATGAGAGTAAGCAAAAAGGACTATAAATCATAATTTAGTGTTGTCATGAGCAATAATTTGTATCTTTTGATATAGATGAAATATTCATTTAAGTTCCATTCAAATGAAAGGTGAATAAGAATGGATTCAGGAATCAAACCAGAAGATGAAAAAAAATATAGCTTACAAGATAGAGAATATATTAAAACAAATCTTGGAGAACTAGCACATGGCTTCTTGTAGTAACTATATATTTTATTAGGAGTAGGTCCAAAAAGAAGGGTGAAGCTCTGGTGAAATGTAAAATTTTTTGCTACCGGTTCTCCGAACTGCCCGCCACCATCGCTACCTATTTGCCCAAGCCAGTCCGAACCGGGAGCATTTCACCCCTGGTGAAACTTTAGTACATGTTCTAGTATAATTTTATGGAAAGTTAGAGTTCATTAAAAAGTATAACTTCCTGGAATGTTGACAATGTTGGCGTTATTCCTCTTTTTTAGAAAGAGCATTCTTCACAGAAAGCATCAATTTAAATAAAAACAGATGTTCTAATTGCAATATTTGAGAGTATTTTGGTCTTAACTAAGAAATACGAAAGATTTTCAATGTTTGTAAAACAAGCCAGTTTTGACCATATTAATGGCACAGAATACATAAAGAACAGTACCCTATAGGATCTGCAGGATTTGATAATACATCTAACAAGATCAAGCTCATATTTAATTACAAACCTTAAATAGCAAACCCAACATTGTATTATTTAACTTACAGTAGCAACTGGTTGTTAGAAAATCTAACGGTACCTTAATTCTAGCCATGCAAAACAGTTTTCAATTATTTTCTGCCTTCTATTTCCCTTCCCCCTATTATGTTTTATTTTGTTCAGCAAAAATTGACAACTGAGATGTATTAAATAGGTTAGAAGAAGTTGTGAAAGGTAAATCATGAAGCTTTTGTGCTAATTCTAGAATCAGAGAAAATATATTTCTGAATCCCAATTATGAGCTGGCAACTGTGGGAATATATTTGTTATCTTGATCTACCATTGCAATCTGGATTGGCCAAACTAGGAAATAGGATGCACAACTACCATAGATAAACCTAATCTAATCTTGTAGCATAATTTCACCTGCTTTTCTTAGGTTATGCATATGATAATAAACTGTAAAATTGGATAGCTTTTTATATTCTTTTAAAGTGCAGATATGTTTTTAAGAAGCTGATCTCTATTTTTGATAGGAATTGAATTAAGAGTCATAGTTTCTTAAATCACAATAAAATTGTTATGTTAATTATATTATTTTGATTTACTGTATTTATTCATAAAATTTATCAGCTGCCTATCTTACTAAGGGAAACTCTGAGCGGCTTTCAATCCTAAAAGACACACACACTCTAAAAACGTAAATAAATTAATGCCAACAAACGCTATGATCCAGTTACAGACAGGGAGGGCAGGGACAGAGTGGGTAGAGTTGGGATCTGTTAATTGATCAACCATCTCCGAATATCTCGATTAACCACATATGCTTATCCAAACCCACCCAAAATATATTTTCTTCTCTTTTTCTTGCCATTCAGCAACTTCACCAGAAGGAACTTTTACTACATGACTTGTTATTTAAATATCCTTTCTTCATTGAACTTAACTGTACTTTTGCTATTCATTCCAGCATGAACTAACCAGCTATGAAGCTGTCACTGAGCTGCAAGTCCATGTAATCCTTTTTTTTTTTTTTTTTTTTTGTGGTCTTCTGAGAAATGACCCTCATCCTCAATAAGACAAATCAAATAAAATTTTATTTTGGCCACTGAACATATTTACAAAATGTAAATATATGTACCAAATAAATATCAGTAACAATGATTAATATAAACAAACTTCAGATATTCAGATGTTGATCTCACTACTGACTAATATAAGTAGTCCTCGCTTTACAACCATTTGTTTAATGACCTTTCAAAGTTACAACGGCAATGAAAAAAAGTAGTTTATGACCATCTTTCACACTTACAACCATTGCAGAATCTCTGTGGTCATATGATCAAAATTAGGACATTTGGCAACTGGCATGTACTTTTAACAGTTGCATATCGCATGTTTATGCACCTTTTTGCACCTTTTGCAATCAACAAACAAACAAAATCAATGGGGAAGCCAGATTCATTTAACAACTGTGTTATTAACTAACAGCTGCAGTGATTCATTTAACAACTCTGGCATGAAAAGTCGTAAAATGAGGCAAAGCTCACTTAACTGTCTTGATTAGCAACTGAAATTTTGGGCTCAATTGTGGTCATAAACTGAGGATTACTTGTACCTATTGAGAATGAAATGTATGTAAAAGAAGCTTGGTGAAGTAATTTCATTATGTTGATTGGAGGAAAATTTAAGAATTTAAAAATGTACCAGATTGACCTTTCCATTTTGTTAAAACATTTGTCCTTTCATTCCCTCTCTCTGTTTTGAGAAACACTATGTTAGAATTTAAAAGCATTTTAGATGTATGAACAATAAACTTAGCATCACACATCAGTGTATAATTTGTCTCTTTGTTCTTTGCAGGTTTTTCAGGATCTTGGTACAATGGTGTTATCCAGTGCTTTTAAAGGATACAATATTTGTCTTTTTGCTTATGGACAGACAGGTTCAGGAAAAACATATACCATGATGGGAACTCCAGTGAGTTTATACCCTTGATTCTATACTTTGCTTTATCTTTTATATATATATATATAAAATAGTTTTAACATTCAAGATCACCATATGAATGACTTTTTAAAAAAATATTGGCAACTTAATTGTTTGCATTAATGTAACAGATGTAACCGTTTCCTAGTTCATCTTAAAATAATACTTGTCATACTATTTTACAAGAATAGAGTCCTATACTAATAATATACTCCTCTATATAAGAAAACATGTAAAATAATATCATGGAATGCCAGTTAGACTGGCTTTGTCAAGTTGAAGCACAGCTGTGATGAACATTTTAAGCCGGGATATTATTTTGTGCTATTCCTTTTGCTTGGCATGTAGCTTCCTGTGTGTTTCCTCAACACTAACTCAACACTTTTGAGCAATGTTTTTCAATCTTAACAACTTTTAAGATGAGGGGACTTCAACTCTCATCATGGCTCAGTAGGCTGGCTGGATAATTCCAGAATGGGACAACTTGCCACAGCCAAAACTCACCACAGCCAGCTCACTTCAGGACAACATGCCATGGCCAACTCACTGTGGGACCACTGACTACAAGACAGTTTAATAATTCTACTTAATTATTTAAAATAAAGAAAATTTTATTTTAATTTTTGCCATTCACATTTCATTCTGTCTTTCCCTTTGCATCCTTTCTTTAATGATTCTATTCCACCATTTCTTTGATATTAGTGTGACTCTTGTCCTCTAGCGAGTTGTCCTGAGATGAGTTGGCTGTGGCGAGTTGGCCATGGAGAATTGTCGTAGACCTGGGGAATTTTGGAAGTTGAATCAATAGTAGTGATTCTTCTAAAACACGAAAGGAGCAGTTTTCACATAATCTCTTCTCTTTTTTCAAGGCTTCCATTGGATTAACGCCTCGGATATGTCAGGTAGTTATGTTATTAAATGAAATATTTCATTTAAGTTTGTCACAGAAGATAGAAAATATAAATTATTGCTTTCCATAGGGTCTTTTTTCAAGAGAAGGTGCCTTTTCCAAGCAGTCAACATCATGCAGAGTAGAAGTTAGGTAGGTATTGCTTAATTTTCTCATAAGGCCATATATTTTTACTAATTCTTCTTTTCTGTATCAAACCACTGGTAATTTCTTTCTTTCTGTGTTTCTTTGAACTAGAAAGCATAATTATTGTCATTTGTAATTACATCATGTTTTAGAGGATGTTTGGATGTCTAATATTTGGACTGTGTTCAGTTATCCTTAAACAAGTCCCATAAACTTTATAGAACTTTTACATTGCAGTATATACTTAAATAATAGCTTTTACAGATGTAAAACTGCAGGGAATGGAATTAATAGGGCTTTGCAGTATTTCTGATTTGATTCCTAAAAGGTACTTAAGAGTGTCTAGGAATATGAACCTAGCAGCTTCTACAACTCTTTAAAACAATCATTCCTTTTTGTAGGATTGTTCAGTCACCCTTTGCACTTTCCATAAAATCCCAAGAAAGGCTACTTTAAAGAATTATAATCGGGTATTACGTTCATTCCTCTGAAGCAGAGTTGGGCTGCTGCCAATTCTCACTGGTTTGGACAAACTGGTAGTTAAGATTCTGCGCAGTTCGGCGAGCTGGCCCCGCCCCCACTCATTTTTCAGCCTATTTTCCGGGCCGTTTTTCAGCCCCAAAAAAGATGTGAAAATGGCCTGGAAACGGCCTGAAAAACAGCCAAAAATGGCCAAACAACAGGCCGAAAAATGGGCAGGGGCGGGGTCAGCCAGTGGTGGGATTAGCCCCAACTGGCTGAATCCTACCTCTGCCTTTGAGGCGAGTGGCCGGGAGATGGGGCTGGGTGTGATAAGTGACGTCACCCACCCAGTCACATGACCAACCGGCCATGCCTACCCCGCCAGAGAACTGGTTGTTAAGTTATTCAAGCCCCATCACTGCTCTGAAGGCTTTTTGGAACTGAATGCAAGGCAATTCACAACTCTCCAATAGAGATTCCCTTTCTTAACAAGAATCTTCTCTGAGACGAAAGGATCATTTTAGATTGAAACATAGTATTAACACCTAAGGTTGCTGTGCCTCCCTACCAAATATTCTCCAAAGCTATTCTTACAATATTTTGTGACTGTATTCATTTCATCACAAAAATAGCCAGAGCAGACATCAAACCAACCAATAAAAGAATGCCAAAATTATTTTTTGCCAGACTCTCTATTGTTTTCCCTACTATTACTTTGCTGGATTGATCTTGCTACTTCAGTGTCCAAATACTTAGATGAAGAATATTTTGCTCATCTCTATTTCTTTCTTTCTAGTTTCCTAGAAATTTATAATGAGCAAGTCCGCGATTTATTAAGGCAGTCAAACCATAAGAAGCCGTATACGCTTCGTGTCCGTGAACACCCTGAGATGGGGCCATATGTTCAAGGTAATTGTCTTTTTAAAGGTAGATATCATTCAGAGAGAGAGAGAAATATTTTACTTTAGCTTTATTCCCTTACATCTTGTGAAATGTTTTTTCATTTTATCATTCATTTTGCCATTGCTTTTGCTTACTGTTTCTAGACGTTCTGAGGGATGGATGGAGATCCAGTGTTATTCAAAGAGCTTGTGGCACTTCTACGTTTCCCTAACTTTATGTTTTATGCATCTAGCTATCTAATGACTGCCAAAAACTACAATTATTAATACAAACTACTTTTGAAAGGTGTACTTTGTATGGAGTTGTGTAGATAAGATTGTTCTTGACAAATCAAGTAATTGGGACCTAGCTAATTACATCTGCCTAACCTTTAGAGGGCATTCCATATAAGGCTGTTGTATTTAATGTGTGTCTAAGGATCAGTTCATAAGGTCTTGAAAAGTACCGATGTCTTTCTGCTGGAAATGGTGAAACACTGAACACAGTTCAGACTTTCAAAAAAACTTGTCTCCATGTCTAAAATTAAAATAAAACCCTCTTTGTTTAACAAGGTCATGTGATAGACATAAAATGCTTTACTGTATACCCAGACTGAACTGATTTCAAAATTGATAATTCAGTTTGAATGAATTCTTAATCATATCATACTAATAGTGTAATATGAACCTGATATATGAATAGAAGGAGCCATCAGTATACCTAACATGACCAGCAAGTCTTGAAAGGTCAGAAGGAAGAATTGGTTTAGGATGGTCCCAGTTTTCCAGCTAACTGTGGTTCAATCTGTTTACGTGTTGTGAGATTAAAGAGCTTTCATTGTGCCTTCTGTACTCTTGTGTCTTCTATAATTTTCCAATCCCATTTTACCTACTTATTTGGATATTGCTTGGAAAGTATCTGTCACATGTTATGTTTTAATAGAGGTTAATAAGGGAAAAGGAGACATGGGAAATTATTTGAAAAGTATGGAGAATGCTTTGTGCAATCACTAGGTATCCTTAGTAATATGTATTTCTTATCTTCCATACAATTAAAATACATTATGTAACTGAAGTTTGATTCATTGATTTTGCATTCACAATGCCCTTAAACAGTTATCCCTTCTTGTTCCAGCAATACTGTGATCCTCTGTTTCATCCATAATATATTTTTCTATTTGAAATCTTTGTTTTATTAAATATATATCCTACACTTCTGTCTTTTTGGCATTCAAGGTAGCTTATAACACATTATTAAGTGTAAAAAAAATCAAAGGAACGCAGTAAAAATAAAAAAACCCAGAAACATTAAAATAAAAAAATTGATTGAAGTAATAATTAAACATTTGGTGGAAGATATTGTTCTTTTTTCATTTTTTCTCCCTGAAGGTGCTGTTTTTGGTAATAGACCAAAAACATCCCCTTGATTAGTACATTCCACAAGCTGGGCTCCACACAGGAAAAAATCTCCTAGGATATCCAGTTAGGAAAGCTTCTGCTGCAGGAGAGGACATCAAAAGAGTCTCTCCTGCTAATCTCAATGTCACAGAAGATTTCTATTTTTCAGTGCCCTCTGGATTCCTGAGACAGGAATTTCTATGGAGATTCTCAGTCATCCAGGTCATGGCTGTTCCAAAGATGCTTTTTCAAGAGGCAACTGGACTTTCTGATTTTTCTTTGAAGACATTTCGCTTCTCATCCAAGAGCTGAAGAAGCTGCTTGGAAGCGAAACGTCTTCAAAGAAAAACCAGAAAGTCTAGCTGCCTCTTGAAAAAGCATCTTTGGGATAAAACACTGGAAGATTTTTTTTTTTTAAGTATTGATTCTTCTTCCTTAAAATCTCTTCCAGGGCTATCTCAACATGTGGTTACAGACTACAGACAAGTAGTTGAACTTCTGGAAGAAGGGATAGCAAATAGGTATTTTGTATTAAAGTACTCTAATTCATGTTAGCTTATTTATAATTATTTTTCTCATTGTCCTTCTATATTGCAGCTTTCATCAGCAAAAGGAATGGTTAATCGTTGCAAGGAATTATCATCCTCTATAATAACATACTAATTTTCAACACTGCAGATATAATCATGATTAAATAATAGTTTCTTAATTTAAATGTTTTAATTCTATGAAACTTATTTTCTTGTGTTTTATAAAAATTATAGACATAATCTAGATATATAGCGGTATGTGACATCCATGTGATTCTATATAGCTGAGTCATGTGGTGGAATATAATTTTACATTTACATTTACATTTACAATTCCAAGGATAATCCATATATGGTCTAAACTTCAGCTGCTTCTACCAAAATTTGAATCTTGTGATATGATGGTTAACTTGTTTTCATATTTATTCTTCCATATAAGTTATCATAGTCACTATTACCTACCTCACAGAGAATAAAATATTAACTTTTCTTTTCTTGTGTGTAGAATCACAGCAGCTACCCATGTTCATGATGCCAGCAGTAGATCCCATGCTATTTTCACCATCCAATATACTCAAGTTAGTTGAATTTTCCCAGTAATTTTTGAAACCCATAAAAGCAAGTCTTGTTGGTGCTGATTTCATCTATGAATACATTGTAACAAAATGACATTGTCATAAAAGTAATTTGAACCATGGCGCATTATACTATACTCGTAAACGTGTAACCACTGATGAGTGGCATTTTTTTTTCAATTGAAAGCTGCATCCCCTTCAGTTGAGCTAATTTAATATTGATGAGTAGGGTGAAAACCAAAAGTGAGAAGGCCATCATTATCTCTTCCTCTCTTTTTCCCCCTCATATCCTTCTGTCTCTCCTTTATGCCAACCTACCTTCCGTTTTCACACTTTCTCCCTCTCTGCCCAATGAACTGCTAAGATAAAAGGTTGATATTGCCTTTGCAGCTTCATATCTGATGAACATCTTCAGTGTTTATGTTATCTTAAAGTAGATTAGGAATTTTAATTATGATGTTCTTCATCATAGCCTCTCCCTCTCATGGTTTGATTTTATTTTTGCTATTTGGATTGCATATTGTTTTAATTATTGTTTTAAATTTGACATAACATCCAAGAATTGAGCAGGATAAAAATCAAATAAGTACATATACTTTGCAAGCGTGCAATCCCATTGGTATAAATGGAGGTTGACCGCTTGAAGCACCTCACACAATCAGTCTGTTCTAGAGTATAGAAAAAATAGAATTTTTACTCTGAAATCACATTGCTTAAATTTGTTTTCCTTCAGGCTATACTTGAGAATAATCTGCCTTCTGAAACAGCAAGCAAGATCAATTTAGTGGACCTTGCAGGCAGGTAATACTTAGTTTTTGGAGATAACCTCTTAAAAGCCAATTATGCATGATTGTTTACTGTTAATAACAATTTCTCTTTTATACTGTTTGCTGTGGAATTTCTGTGTGTGGATTCTGTGGGAATTCTTGGGTACATCTGAAGTTATAAAGGAAGCAGAGTGATGCGGTGGCCTAGAGATTGTGAGCTCTCACCTCACAATCAGGAGGCTGTAAGTTTGATCCTAGGTAGAGGCAGATATTTCTCTCTCTGGGCACCATGAGAATATATCTGCTGAACAAAGCTCCACATTGGTGACAGGAAGGGCATCCAGCCATTAAATGATCTGCTAGCCCTATTCAGTTGCAAGAGATTATGGCAGGGGTGAAATCCAGCAGGTTCTGACAGATTCTGGAGAACCAGTAGCGGAAATTTTGAGTAGTGGTTCAGAGAACCGGCAAATGCCACCTCTGGCTGCCCCAGAGTGGGGTGGGAATGGAGATTTTGCAATATCCTTCCCCCAGGAATTTTAATTTAGATAGCTGTGTGTAAATTGCCTTACACATGAGCTTGCGTACCTTTATTGGCTTTCTCATGTGCTTCAAAATAAAATCCAGAATAGATTTTGAAACTCACATCAATAAACTGATTATTAATACATTACAAATGTTGATGAACACCTTTCTGACAAATGTTCTTAATTGAAGGCAAAAGGTTGAGCTGACATTTGCCAAACATAATATATTGTGAAGGGAGAAGTAGTGAAATGGATTTTGTTAGAGCTGTATATAGCACTTAACAGATTATGTGAAGATGCATTTACTGTACATGGTGTGTGAGAATAATTTCAGTACTCTGGAAAAAATTAAACCTTGGAATGCTTCTGCCTTCTAGTGGATGCATATACAGGTTCTCAGTTCTTTGGAAGCAATTATATTTACATCTTGTCAATGTTATGATGCATCTTTGGCATCAGATTACCCATGATAGGATTGATGATAGAATTGTAATTCTGTAATATATGGATGACCATACATGTGGTAAGTCCATGGATAAGTTATAGACTTTTGAATAGCAGGACTTCCTTGCCAAATTTAAACTTTACATGTTTTGGAAATATTAGAAAACTTTATGTAGGGGCTTATATTTGTGAAAATAGGTTATTCTTTTCATTATTTGAGAGTTGTAGAATGTTTTCTCATTTCTTATGCTGCTACTTTTATATGCTGATAATCATTGCTGTGACTTCAATGATCTCTTTGGTTATGTGTTTCAGTGAAAAGGCCGATCCTAGTTATTGCAAAAATCGAATCACAGAGGGTGCCAACATTAACAAATCATTAGTTACTCTTGGAATTGTCATCTCTACTTTAGGTAAAAATAAAATTAACCTTTATCTAAACCATAATGAAATGTTAATGGATCACCTATTGAACTTTTCCTATGATGCATACTTGCAAGCGGGCATGAGTAAATAAATGAAGTACTGTATTCATAAAATATTTCATTTGCTATTAGATGGAAGACAGGATTATAAAAGAAGCATTGGCTGCCCTCATACTTCATAAATTGTGACTTCTTGTCTTGTTCATCTCCTTTTTTAAAGGAGCTCTTGATCTGTGGATTAATTAATTACAGCAGAGATGCACATCTCCAGTTTGAACGTGGTCCCAGAAATGTCATGCAGCCCCCTGAGGCTTCCTTATCTTGCAGATGACCAGCTGTGCCAATAACTCAAGTTTTCTCCAGTCCTCCTTTCCATACTGCTTTTCCATTGTCACTGTTGCTGCCATATACCTCTATTGTTTATCTTCTGTATATAATTTTCTTGGGGGTCCAACCTGTCTACTTCACTTCTTTACTACTACCAGAACAATAGTTAACCTACTGGTATTGTCTTGGCTTTTTGCTTATCTGTGATGAATTTGCAATCAATTTGCAGACAAGAGAAGCAGCATGGTGACTTGAAAGGACAGACTAGGAAGCATCATTCTTTGCCCTTCTGCTTTTCTTCTCACCTTTTTGCAAGAAATGAGTGCAAAGAACAGTGAAGAGTGCTGCTACTTTTATCCACTTTCAGCTTCTTCCTGCTAAGTTGCCTTATTTCCTGTTATCTTTTGGTATCAACAAGCAAACAGGAAGCAGCTGCAGTATTAAGGAGAAAGAAAGAGCAGTCCTTTTCTTTTAGACTTAAATTCCATCTCTGTGTTCTTTCTGTTTCCTTCCACTTTACTGCTTGACGACCATAACATTCAGAAACTTGGGCATATTGTGATTCCCTAAAGAGAGATGAAGAATGAATGGACTCTGCCTACCAGCCCCTTCCTAGAAATGGCAGTAGCAAACTCCTTGCTTTCAATGGTGGGAAAGTGTTAGCAATTTGCTAAAGAGAGTAGCAGCTTTTTGCTGAGAATGTATATACAATAATGAGTGAGAATGATGTGAGTCATTCATATGTGAGTATCTGGTGTCTGGTCACTTATATTAGTATTTTTCGTTGGCAGAAGCACCACAGACCAATCCTTTGCTGTTTCCAGGGCAGCCCTGCGGGCCAGATCTAAGTACCTCACGGGCCGCATCCTTGAGTTTGATACCCCTGAACAAAACAGTATAGTCTTAATCTTGGACTGTTCAAAGTTACTTTAGCATGAAAAAATATTTTTAGATTGTTTAAAATATTTTTTTTTATTGTATAAGTCTGACTTTTTTTTTTTTTTTGCTTCTTAGCCGAAAACACTCAGATGTTCAGCAGCTGCCAGAGCATCAGCAGTATAGCCAGTGAAGTGGACAGTGACCGTACAGACAGTTACTGTGGCTCCCATATCAATAGCTGCAAGCGTCAAGCTTATATTCCATATCGGGATTCCATTCTTACTTGGCTTCTGAAGGATAGTTTGGGTGGCAATTCCAAGACCATAATGATTGCAAGTAAGTATAAAAATTTGCTTTGATTTCAGGAATGGTCATATGGTCTAAATATTCCTAAAAGCAGTATTCTATTAATTGCCCAAGGACAGTGTAATATTTCTCTGAAAGACGTGTAACATAAAAAATAATTGAGCAAGAGCTGTCTTGTCACGTTATAAATTTCAATATGGAATTGTATTTTACCTCTGTCAGTAGTTCCTAATGAGATACTATTGTTTATTTAAAAAGATTTATAAGCTGCTCTTACACTGTAGTTATGAAAGGCAGAGATCTGGCAACATGTAAAAAAAACCCTACACGCTGTTAATAATATAAAGAAAAAACGAGTAGAAACAGATTAAAATGAGATAATCTGCTAATTTATCAGCATAGCAAACTAAGTATGTGCTGCAATATGTTTTGATACTAGATAGAAAGGCAAAAACAAAAGCATTTTAAAAAATCCATACATTAGGCATTGTTTTTCTTTCCTGCATTCCAGCCAGAAATATCACTGCATCCGGTGTGTTTTGGAGAAATGCTTGTCTAGCCAATTTTAAAGAACGAACAGGGCTATGGGAGTAGATGGTCTATAGGTTTGCAGCAGCAAAGAGTTTTCAATGCCAGTAATACTTTTCAATTGTTCTAGAAACCTACCCAGTTACTGGGAAATTAATCTTATTTGTTCAATAGGTCAGGCAGCCATCACTGTCAAATAATGTATAAGCTAAAATTTGTAGAAAATTTTCAAACAGGGACAAGGATACAGCATGTTCCACTAATTTAGCCAAATGTTGTTAAGGCATGTGTCATTATGGCTAAATTTGTATTCTTTTGAGTAGGCATAATTTTGTCTCATACTTTATAAAAAGCATAGATCTGTTTGCCTGCTGGCTTATCTATCTATTTTAAGGAAGACTGACTTGAAAATGTTTGGGTGTAACCATCCGTTGCAAAGATAGATGACTTACCCATATTTTCAACAAAGTTTACTTTGGCAAAAGTTGTTTTTTGATTCATCTGTTATTTGAATTAACATCAAGATTTGGCCAATAAGTGATTAGATGCACAAACATATTTTATAGCATGTTAAATATGCTCCAACTCCAAGTTAGTGAAGAATCAGGAAAGCAATCACATAAAGCAAGGACCATTACTGTTTTAAGTCAGTTTCTCTTCAAAACATTTCAGTTTTTGTTACTGATAATTTCTGGTGATTTGGATGCGTGAAAAGAGTAGCATATCAACTCATATTGCTCTTGGGTGGAAGAATAAAATGCAAATGGTTTTGCCTTCAAAATATCTAAAGCACATTTTATAATGTTTTTTAGTAATTTTCTTTTTCTATCTGTAGCTATTTCTCCTGCAAGCTGTTGCTATAATGAAACTGTGAACACCTTACGCTATGCTTCAAATGCCAAAAAAATTATTAATAAACCTCGAGTAAATGAGGTGAGCTACCTTCTGTGTTTCTTTTATTTTATTAAGCATTTTTCATAGCTCTCTAAAGGATTATATCATTTTTGTTTGTATAATTTTTATGCATTTTTAAAACAATTGATGCTGCAGTTCTTTTAGTGTCACCTTTTTTCCTAATACATTATAGTAGTTCTCACTTAATGACCACATTTGGGATCACCCACTCCCTTGCTAAACGATGCGATTGTTAAATGAAATGTCATGTGACTGTGTTGAACTTAATGGCATCAGTTTTGCTGTCGTGGTTAAGTGAATCACTGCAGGTTGTAAAGTGATGTGACTGCAACTTGTGACTTCCTGCCAGCTTCTCCAATGACTTCGAGTGTCAGAAGCCTGCTGTGAAGATCACAAATGGCAATCATATGACCATGGGATGCTGTGACCGTCATAAATGTACACCAGTTGCCAAATAATGATCATGTGACCATGGGACGCTGTAAATGCCATAAATGCATGTTGGTTCTCAAGCTCCTGAATCATGATCAGGTGATGCTACAACAGCTACAAGTTCAAAGATTAGTTGTAAAGCTACTTTTTACATACCATTGTAACTTTGACTAGTTGATGAATGAAGCAGTCAATAAGTGAGGATTATCTACTATATGTAGTAACAATAGCAATAGCAATAGCACTTAGACTTATTTACTTCTCCAAAGGGCTTTACAGCCCTCTCTGAGTGGTTTACAGAGTCAGCCTATTGCCCCCCAACAATCTGGGTCCTCATTTTACCAATCTGACAAGGATGGAAGGCTGATTCAACCTTGAGCCCCATCAGGATCGAACTCCTGGCAGTGGGCAGAGTTAGCCTGCAAAACTGCATTCTAACCACTGCGCAACTAGGGCTCATGTAAAGTATGCTGTCGTCATATTTACTTATTACATATGCAGTTCCCTAGTAATCATCACACATTAAGAGAGAAAATTTAATTTAGACATCTAATATCGGGAGAAGTAATAAAGTTGTGCAATCCCTAATTTGTTTTTCTTTCCTGGTAATTGGAAGGGCAGAATATATTGAGGGGTAATGCCAAAAAATGTCCAATAATATAGTTTAGAACCAATGAATTGTTTCCTTTTTAAAAAGTTCCTCTAATTTTTCAGGATGCAAATGTGAAACTGATTAGAGAATTACAAGAAGAAATACGTAGATTGAAGGTTATGTTGATGAATTTTGAGCTGGTATGTGCAACTGTATTACCTACATTCAATCAAAATCATTCAGTCCGTCTGTATATATTGTTAGAAGTGTAATTCTGCTGTATATCAAATCTGATGGCAATCCAATATTTTCTGTTAAGATTGGTTTTCCTCAAGATATCAGTCAGATTTGTTACTGTCTGGATCCTAATCTGAACCAAGAAGCTTGCATCTCCAATTAAATCTTTTTTAAAAAAACCATTTTAGTTCTTAAGACCATATCCTATTTATTTTGTCATTCAAGTATTTTCTACTAATAATTTGGCAGAGTGTGTTGCAGCACCCGTGGCTTACAATAGGACAAATTTCTGCTGTAATTTACAGGATGGTGCTGATTGGTTATTAGGAGAGACAGCAACTCTCCTTCCAAATTAGATTTCCGTTCACAAGAAGTCAATAAAAGGAGCAAGGGGAACAAATTACTCAAGTAATTTGAAGAAAAATGAGTAATTCAGAGATGCTCTTATGTCCAGAAAGCTACCAAACCACTGAAGCTATTCCACAAGTACTGTGTTTCCCCGAAAATAAGACCTTCCTGGATAATAAGTCCAATCGGACTTTTAAGCACATGCACTAAAATAAGCCCCCCCTAAAAATAAGCCCTCCCTGAAAATAAGTCCTCCCCAAAAATATTTAAATGTATGTACAGCCGGTCCTGGCCATTTCCTTTGGTTAGGGTTAGACAGAGCTGGAAATCAGGTAAAATGGCAAGAGGAACCCCGTCTTGTTCCACGTGGCCCAAAATAATAAGACCTCCCTGAAAATAAGGCCAAGCGCTTATTTTGGGGTTCAAAAAAATATAAGACAGGGTCTTATTTCGGGAAAACATGGTTTTTGAAATTCAAAGGACTTTGGGTTTTTCTTTCTTCTTGTTTTTAAGTTTGTAAAATACTATTAGAAATGAATTTGAAAGTATGTAAGTTAAGAAGAAGTTTAAAAAAGATGTATTAGATTTTATCATCTTTAGAAAAAAAAATTAAAGGAAACCTTGGAGTTTCAAAATGATATAAAAATGATTTCCCTAAGGTTAAAGAACATGAAAGAATATAGTGAAATTTTTTAATATAAATGATAATAGTCTACAAAGATCAATAAGTCTAATTAGAAATACATATTAATTCTCACAAGAGGGAAGAAGAAAAAAGGGATTGTGGTTAAGATGGTGACTTACATTGTTTTAAACAAAGATTTTATTTCGTCCTGTTTCTGTTGGGGTTATTGTCTGATTTTTATACTTGATATGGAAAAAATCAAATTTACAATTTTGGTTTGAAGATTTAATAATTATGTAAGTTATAGAATTGGCTTTTAATACTTATAGATGAGGTAAAAAGTTGAGGCTATAACTGTATTAGAATTTTACTGTGTTGATAAGGGTTGGAAGTCAGCCTTTTGTATTTTTTTCCTTTTTCTCTCTAAATCCTTCACTACCCCCTTTCCTTTCCTTTCCTTTCCTTTCCTTTCCTTTCCTTTTCTTAATTTATATTTCCCATTGTATTTTATATGATAATAAACTTCAATAAAATACTTAAAAAATAATAAGAAAGAGAAAATGAAATGTACTGGATACCACAAAACACTTATCTAGAGAAATGTGAACAAGAAAATTGAACCTACATTATTTTGTCATTAATTTGTACTGAATATAGAAACATTTCAGAAATCTTATTAATCCTTTGTCTCCACAGATGAATTCTAGTCCTTCATGGAGCGATGACAAAGAAGGAAATCTTACAGAATTAGTACTTCAAAATGAAATTAAGGTTGGTATGCATTTTGTTTTTCTCAAAATTGTGCAAAAGGAGATTGTGGTCACAGATTAATGTCTGGGAGAGAAGGGAAAAAGAAAAAAAAATAGAGTGGATGAAGAGTTTTGAAATATGTCCGAGTATTTCTGTTCAATAAATAAAATGGGTAAGTTGTGAATGAAAGGAAACCCAATCATTTTTTTAAATAAAGAAGGTTATATTAATATAAGCAAGACTTAACTAAAAAGAGACACTGCTGACAGTGATAGTTTTTACATTTATACAATGGGTGTTCTAGATTTCTGATTCTGACTTCACCATTGATTTTGCTTGTCAGAAGGTCACAAAAGGTGATCACATGACCCCAGGACACTGCAACCATCACAAATATGAGTCAGTTGCCAACAACATTTGGAGTAATACATAACTGTTATAAAAAGTTTTTTATCCTGCCCTTATTGTTTTTTTATAAATAACTCAAACAGCCAACAAACCATATCTGTCTCCTCATATTTTCCCTTCTGGGGTGAATTGGGCTGAGAGGGAATGACTGGTCCAAAGTCTCCCAGCTGGCGTTCATGCCTAGGACAGGATGAACTCACCATCTCCTGGTTTCTAGGCAAGCAGCTTAACCACTGCACCAAACTGGCTCTCAATTTTTTAAAAATTTGATTTATATGCCGCCCTTCTCCGGAGACTCAGGGCAGCTTACAATGCATTAAGCAATAGCCTTCATACTTTTGTATATTTATACAAAGTCATCTTATTGCCCCCACAATCTGGGTCCTCATTTTACCTACCTTAGAAAGGATGGAAGGCTGAGTCAACCTTGAGTCAAATTTTGTTTTACTTGCATGAAAAAAATATTAAAATAAGCACTTTTTTCTCATTTATCATCCCTAAAGATTGACCAGTTGACCAAAGACTGGACAGATAAATGGATTAACAGAAAAGCTATTATGGAAGAGTACAGTGTGGATATCAACAAGAAAAAAGCTGGAGTGACAATAGATTCCAATTTACCTCATTTCGTGGCCATGGATGATGACATCCTTAGTACTGGAGTCATACTGTACCATCTCAGGGTGAGACGAGAATTCTGTGTTTAGCTATTACTTCAAAATGACATAAGACTTAATAAGAATTGAAAACTTTAATCTGCAATACTTGTCTAATAACAAGGTTTCAAAGGTTTTGAAAAGGTTCAGAAAATAGAATGTATAAATGTTCATATTTTCATTCAAATATTTCTGCTCTTATGTCTAATATTGTATTTTTTTGGACTATAAGACATTCGAAGTATAAGACACACCTAGCTTTTGGGGAGGAAAATAAGAAAAAAAAATCTGCCTCTGCCTCCCAGCCATTTGCCTCTTTGCAGCAAACAGCAAACAGCGGGGTCAGCTTCAGCACAGCCTGATTTAGCACCAGCAGCTAATTGGCGGTTGGATCTACCTCCTGGAATACCTCCTATTAGCTGTTCCAGATTGCGGGGATCACCCCCACCCATTGGCGCCGGCACGCCCATCGCCGCTGCCACCTATCGCCGCCTCTGTGTGCCTCATTTTCGGCCTCTGTATACCCCATTTTCGGCCTCCGCGCATCCTGTTTTTGGCTTCCATATGCCCCATTTTCGGCCTCCACACATCCCATTTTCAGCCAGTTCCAGGCGGCAGGGATAGGTGACGATCCTCAATGCCTGGAACTGGCCGAAAATGAGATGCGCGAAGGCTGAAAATGGGGCGCGCAGAGGCGGCAATAGGTGGCAGTGGCAATGGGCGGCACCGGTGGCGATGGGCACCGCAGCCTTGAACAGCTGATAGGAGGTATTCCAGGAGGCAGATCCAACTGCCAGTTTGCTGCTCATGCTAAATCAGGCTGTGCTGAAGCTGACCACGCTGTCTGCTGTTTGCTGCAAGGAGGCAAATGGCTGGGAGGCAGAGGCCGAAGGGTGGGGGCTGGCAGGTGTGCGGGACTTTGGCAACATTCACTGTATAAGACACACAGACATTTCCACCACTTTTTTTGAGGGGGGAGTACATCTTATACTCTGAAAAATACAGTATATTATTGGGGCTTCATAGTAGTGTTTGTAAGGAAAAACCTTAGTTATTAAAAGTCTGACTAGCAAAATCAACAACATAATAATAAAGACTACATAGTAATAAAGAATAGCAGAAACTTTTAATAATGAGCTATATTCTTAATAATTGATAGTTTATCTTTACCATAATAATCATACTTACTTCATCATGGAATGTAATATTTCTGCATGTTATTGTTATGATTTACATGTTGTGTCACCCAAACCTTAAAGTTCTCACGTTCTAAATTATAATTGCCAGTAGTTTTTTATTTTTATTTTAAATCTATCCATATGCTGAAAAGGAAAATATGATGCTACATATGAAATATTTCCAGTTTGGTAATAAATATAAGCATTTTAAAGTTTTCAAAATTATTAAATGTACATATCTATGCTCAAAGTATACAAAGGCAAAAAGAAAAGGACAGTGGATAGATTAAAAAGAAATGTATTTTTCAAATCAAAATTTATACCCAGAACTAGAACGTCCAACTTGTTAATCACTTGTCTAAGAGGTGGATAAGGAAGTTGTAATATAAATTATAATACCTGTGCATTTTAATATTGTCATGTTTGCTCTTAAAGTATTTAAAATATAATGCTAGTCTTATTTGCTGTTTATAATAACTAATGCAACATATTTAGAATTGACAGTTTATGCTTTGCATAAAATTTTCAACTGAGTTTGTATGACCCAATACTTTCCTTTAAAAATTTCAATTTAGGCTCCTTTCCAATTAATAATTGTATACAGAAGTTTAGCCTCAGCTCGAGGATGCCTCAGTTACAATTCATAAAGTTTAGCTCTACTTCTTTTACATTCCTTCTGGGGCCAGTTTTCTGAGCTGTTGTGAAAGCAGTTTGTCAGTCTTCTGTCAACACAGGTCTTGCTGTTTTGTATGATGCGAGGCACTTCCGTTGCAGCTGTAGTGGTGATGGTGAGAGGCTGGGATTTGCTCAGTTCCTACTGTCCTCTTCTGAACTATGGGAGTGGGGCAGGCAATCCACTCAACTCTACCCCACCCAAAGAGATTTGCCTTTTCTTCCATAGGTGGATATGTGACTGATAGGCAGATATTTCAACCAAAGACCTTTTGCTGCTAATGGCTATGGCCAGCAAAACCATCCTGCTGAGCAAATCTGCCTAACAGCCTCCTCCTGCTCTGTGGATCATCTCCATCTTTATGGGGCATGCGGATGGAGGCTGCTCATGGTCTGGGTTGGGACTTCCCAATAAAGTAGGAGGGAACCAGCTCTCCTTCTTTTTGGGAAGGCTGTCAGTCCCAGATCCATGAGGCTGGAGTGATGGAAGCTATGCTAGCCATCTATCAAAATGTGTCCCTTCTTCCATCTTCTCCCTATGCTAGGCAGGATGGTTATTGGATGTTTTCCTTGCCAGCAGGAAAATCCACCTCTCACTTCATCTTATTTAATCTGCAGTATACATTTAGGCCAATCCCACTCATGAACCACATTAATGAAGCAGAGTAGACATTTTAGGGACTGGAGGCCATTGCAGAGATTATATAAAGTCCATTCTTATTATTGATATTTCAGCAAAATTATTGTGATATAATTAAGGGGGAGATGTATGAAGTTAAGGAATTGGTGTTTATGTTTATTAATATATCACATTCCTTTCTTTTTTCTAAACTAACATCTATTGTTTAAAATATGCATATTGTTTAATTTCAGTTGGCAAAAAATATTTCAGTTAGCCTGATGAACTTTTTTCATCTTAAAGTTCTGGCACACGGATGATTTCGTCATACTTATGCAGCTGAAATATTTTGCTTAAGTGTTCAATTTGAACAGAAAACTGGATCCTTTTCAAATGTCTGTTCAGAAGCTTGCCAAGATTAGGAAGAATTCTGTTGTGGCAAAGCAATACCTCTGAACAGCTGGCTAGATTTATTTTTATTTATTTTTTTGAATTTTTGCAATCCTCCTACATCAGATTCAGAAAGACTGCAGTAGAAATATTGTTTAAATAATTATTTTAAATATTGGCATGCTGGTCTTCATAACAAAGCAAAAAAGGTTTTTTTGCTCCATCCATATTAATTAATTTACAGTACTTGAAAGTGGCTGAGGATATCTTTATATGGAAAGAAGCCTAGTTTGCAGATTTTATCAACAGGATGCTTATTTAAACCCTTTTAAGCCTATTTCATTAACACTACACTAACAACTTTGTCCCCTCTTTCTTTGCTTCTAGATGCTGCTTTTTTCTTTTCTTTATGCTTTGCCCTTTTTAAAATTCATGTATCTGTAATTTCAACTGAGGAACAAGAAGGTAAAACGATGTTTTTCATTTCCATAATAAAACGCTGCTGCACCATGTATATGAGCAGCAAAGAAGATCAAAATATACTTCTTGTTTATATTTTAACATACCTATTTATGGATCTTGGCTGATGGTAGCAATTGCTATAAAATTGGAAATTTAAAATTACAGTGAAATGAACTCTCTTAAGGGGGAGAAAGGATCATTTGTGTCACTGGGTCACATGTTCGCCGTGCCTGATAATACTATATTTCAGTGATATAAAAGTACTCTGATCCACAATTCTGCTTTCTTATTAAATACAGACTAGCTTATGTTGTATGTAATGAAAAATCTATAAATTTTAGATGTGTACCATCTAGATTTATTGCTGTCAAAGAAAATTCCTTGTTCAGATAAAAAAATGTTAATATAGGTAATTGCTTTTTGCTAATCCTGATAATGAATTAAATTTGATGTGGTTACTTTTTTTTTTTTAGGAAGGAACAACCAAAATTGGAAGAAGTGATTCAAACCAGGACCAAGATATTGGTAAGAATTATGATATATATAATCCAGGAGTTTACAGTCTTAAAATCGCCTCAATTAAAAGCTACATTATGGTTTTTCATGGTTCCATTTATTGGGCATATATGTAGTTGAAGTTGCCAAGAAAACTGCTTGGAGATGTTCATAAGATAACCAGGAGTTGAGCTTAATTGAAAGATTTGGCTAATTTTATACATTGACCAACATTAAATTCATCAAATGATATATGTAGGATATTATATTCCATTATAAATAAATAACATAAGTTTGATAATTATGCTATAATGTATTACAATTGGTAGTAAATTATAATTTGTACTGTACTGGCCCAGTACAGTCAGCTACAAAACAAAATAATTCTTTCAGAAAACGGTTATGCTGGGTATTGTGAGGCAAGTAAATCCTGTGGATAAGGAAATCATTCTTTAAGCACATTTATTGTATTGAGATTGGGCCATTTTAAAATTAAATTTTAATGATTGAACAAAATTTTGATCCTGATGGGAACACTGATATGTGTAAACATGCAAGTATTCCCTTCACCCCGTATACAACTCTCACATGCATATACCATACCCACTGCTCCTCACCATTTTTCTACCCATTTGTATACAAACCTGAGAAGAAATATGCGACAATATTGTTTTCTACAGCCACCTGCTTTTATTTTATTAATTTTTTATTAAAATTCATGGTTTTAAAGTTAGTTATTGAGAGGAAGATGAAAAAATGTCCTTGAGAAGCAGAGGCATAAAAGCTGTTCATCTCCAAGCACAGTTCTTGGAGAGTAAAGGTAAACCTAATCCTTTTCATGTTTAGCTGTGT
Organism: Pantherophis guttatus; assembly: GCF_059756535.1. Lineage (NCBI taxonomy): Eukaryota > Metazoa > Chordata > Lepidosauria > Squamata > Colubridae > Pantherophis > Pantherophis guttatus. The sequence goes on from NC_142063.1 coordinate 70,233,263, forward strand.
TGCTCAAGATAATTGCTTTCCCTTCTGCTCATGCAATGAAAAAATGACAGTCTTCCACCACATTGACATGGGTTGTAGGAGATGGAAGCAGCAAAAAAGTGTCTTCTTTCTTCTAGGAACCAATGGAAATTATTTGTTTTCTTTTAATAACTTTCAGCAAGCAATCTGATCCAGCCAGCTAACACATTAACCTGGTTTATGAGCATTAAATTGCTGTTTTTCCACTAATTATAATAACAGCAAAGTAGCAGCCCATTTCCTGTTGCTCAGCTGTTCATACTGACTAACTGGTTGCCAGAGGGGATAGTAACCTGCAAGCCATCCATCCATGTCTTCATCATTTTAGGCATTGTAGAAATTATTATTACTACTAATAAACATATCAATTCTGACAAGTTTTTCTAGATACACTGAAGGTTTGAAATCCATACACTTTGTAGTGTTGCAGGGTCAGGGGATTGAAAGGGACCATTGTATTGTAGACAATCGGCATGGGATTGTGACTCTGCGGCCTCTTCAGGGAGCTCATTGTGTTGTAAATCATCACAAAGTAACTGATTCTGTTCGTTTATCACAAGGTAAGAATTTGATGTTCACGGAATTTTTAATGCCTAAGATTCATACTTAAGGATGAAATCAGATATAGAATTAATAGTAGCTAATGACAGTTCTATCTTCCCTAGGTTTATCTATTCCCTTTAAAATCCTTTAAAACCATCTAAATTGGTGATCATAGTACACATTTTTCTTCCTCTTTCATAATATTTGAATATGAGTCATCCATTAAATTTCTTAGCAATATAGTCAGGACAGACAAAAGAAAGTAATTCTGTACATCATACATAATCTATGGAATTAACTTTATAATATGTTCCCTGAGGGAGCAAATGAGTGTATTTCTGTATTGACGTTCAAGCATTTGAAGCACTGTATGGTTAAACTGCTCTGATCAGTCTGATAAATTTCCTTTCTGGCCAACGTGTCTCCTTAGGTAAGTGAGCCAAGATAGATGCACTTTCAGATTAATTCCCCATACATGGTGAAGATTAATTCAAATTTAATGTTAATTCATATGTCTTTGTATTTTATTGTTGCTTTATTTTATTTTTATCCTTGCTTACTATTTTAGTCCCTTATATAGCCTTCTTTTTGGAATTTGTATTTTTCCATTATCTGGCCTCTATAAAGAAAGCCCTGTCAATATTTATAGGATGATGATGACAATCTATAGTTTAAATATACATTAAATATTTTCAAAAAAGTTTTTTCGTTTTCTAATTTTACTTTCCCCCCCCCTTTCCTCCTTTTTAGGAGCTGTAGTAGTCCTTGGCAAAACTCACAAATTTAGATTCAACCATCCTGCTGAAGCTGCCCTTTTAAGGCAGAGGCGTTCAGTAAGTTTAGAGAGCATTTTAATTTTCTTTCCCAATTGCTAAATATTTAAATGTTGTATGTTGTTAGCCAGTAAACTTAAATGCTTTTAAAAGGCATTGAAAAGAAAAAGAAAAGCCGATGATATGTGATTGAGAATTCACACAATCTTTTATTATGGTTTTTCTATTTACTATATACTACTTCTATTTACTATATACTATTTCTATTTACTATTTACTATATTTACTATATAGTGTTTATTTACTAAGACTGTATTACTATTCTTCTTCTCATCCTTCCTATTACCTATCTCCTCCCACTCATGACTATAACTATGTTGCTTGTATTTTTACGATTTATATTGTTCTGTTGTTTCCTAATATGATTTGATTGCTTATTAGTAACCTATGACTATCAATAAGTGTTGTATCTTATGATTCTTGATGAATGTATTTTTTCCTCTCTTTTTTTTCTTGTTTTTCCTTTTATGTACACTGAGAGCATATGCACCAAAGACAAATTCCTTGTGTGACCAGTCACACTTGGCCTATAAAGAATTCTATTCTATTCATTAGTCTTGCCACCCAGTCATATTTATTGGCTAGTTACACTCTCCTTGAGGATATAGTTTTCATATTACTCTCACCACCACCATTTCCATTTCAGAACATCAAAACACTTCTATAGTTTTCTAGTACTGAAGGAAATATATGTGGCATCATGTCCATCCTGCTTTTTTCCCTTTCTTCCTTCCTTTATTTTGTTGTAGATATAGCACTGGCATATTACACACTTATTCTGGTAACCCATGTGCCAGAGACTGAGAAGAGAACATTCAGGACATGATCTGCCATTACTGTAAAATACTTTGATTCATGTCTAAAATACTTTGATTCATATAAAAGTGAAATTAAATCTGTATTTGAGATATTCAGATACTGGGCTCCAGGAAATAAGGGGCTATATTCTACAATAAAACTCAGCAAAAATGAAGAATACAAGTAGTTTAATGCTTCTATGATTTTTATTTTCTTCCACATTGTTTGTTTTTAACAGATCTGTGAAACTTCCTCTGTAGTGAATTTCAGATCTCTTGAATGGCTAGATCTGGATGGAGATTTTTCTTCCCTTTCCTATAGCGTTTATCCAGCTGAAGCAGAAAGGTAGGTTAAAAGGAGTTTAACTGAACAAAGATGCCATTTTTCTGGATTCTGTATTTTTTTCCTTTTACAATGCTAGGATTAATTTCTTTTTACAATGTGAATGAGCCAGTATTAGAATTCATTCTTTCTTTACCTGTTCTATAGTAGTGAATTAACCAAACATTTTATTTATTTTAATTTTATTTTAATGTTTATATAAATAATATATTTCTTTTGTTTTGAGAAAAATTGAAAGTGGAGGAAGTGGAGCATATCTACTAGAATTATGCCAATGGGAAATAAAGTAATTAAATATTACAGTTATATAGAGCAACACAGTGGCCTAGAGGTGAAGACGCTGTCTCCCACTCAGAAGGTTGAGAGTTCAATCTTAGACAGAGACAGATGTTTCTCTATCAAGGCACAAAGAGAAAATACCTGCTGAGAACTCCATGTAGGCGTCAGGAAGGGCATCTGTCCAGTAAATGCTCTGCTACACTCAATCACCCCAACCCCACCCTGAAGCAAGGGATTACAGGGCCCCTAAAAAAAAGTATTACAGTTATATGCAGTGAAAATGTATTGTTTGTTTTCACAGTATACGTTCTACAGTTGGCAATTAATGCAAATCTTCTAAAACGTGTCTGTCTAGGAAGATAATTTGGCGTATACAATAATGAATTGATTGGGTCATGATGTGCTGAAGATTGCAAACTAGGAGCCTGTGTATTTTGTGCATCTATGAATTATACAGTTAAAAACAGCACAGGGCTATATCTGCTTTCTGAATAGCATTATGCATAACTTACTAATTTATCGTAAGAGTAAGAATTGCACATTTATAGAAGTGAATTCATGCATACTCATCACCGAACATAGATTTTCTGGTCTCCCAACTTTGCGATTATTAGAGATGCTGAAATGAAAGATCAGAACAGAGTAAAACCCAGTGATCTGGATAAACTTGGCTTTTATTAATTAATTAGATTTGTATTCTGCCTTAAATCTATATACAATGCTCTGTTTCTGTTTTTCTCTTCATAAAAAAAAAGTGGTGTCAGGTAAACTGGACTACTAGATAGCCCAAAGTCATCTAGTAAACTGAGGGTAGACTGGAACTTAATTCCCCCCACCCCCAAGATCTTGTCCGGTGGACTTTTACATTATAGACAGTCTAGAAATTTTCAGATATTCAGTGGTATAAGTCGATATTAAATAATTAAATACCTTGAATAATTACTAATACCTCCAACATTGGAGGCTCAGCAGTTAAAGACACTGAGCTTGTTGGCTGGAAAACTGACAGCCTGGGTTCGAGACGTGAGCGCTGTGCGACGGGGTGAGCCCTCTTACTTGCCCCAGCTTTTGCTCACAACAGTTCGAAAGCATGCAAATGCATGTAGATAAATAGGCACCATGTTGGTGGGCAGGTAACAGTGTTTTGTGTGCCTTGGTGTATAACCATTGCCAGGGCTGCCTCCGTCCCAATTCCTAGGAAAGAAAAATCCTTGGCTCCATAGATTCAGAGAAAAGGTACTTTTACTAGGAGTGAATTGAATGCAACAATTTTCAGGCAAGATCTGAGGCAAAAGCCAGTGAAGCAGCAAATTGAAACAAACCGTAGAGCCCAACCCCCTGGTAGCTAGGCAACCAGAGGGCAAGCACTGGCCAGGAAATGTCTTGAGAAAGTCTTGATTCAAGTGCATCGTCTCTGACTGCTACATACCAAAACTCAAAGAAATGACCTTGGAGAGATAAGCAAAGTCCAGATTGTAGTTGCAAAGCTGCAATGAAAAATTCTCCCCTGACCTCCTCCCCCCATTTCCATGGCAGTAAGCAGCAAGCTGGCTGACAGTCAGACAGACCACAGAACAACACTAGCTCTCTTGACTAAGAAAGTGACACGAGCACCACCCCCTAGAGTTGGACACGACTGGACAGGGAAAACCTTTACCTTTACCAGCATTGCAATTTTGAGGAAGATTCCATAAAAGTTAAGGCTTGCTTCAATTTTGGAACAAGCACATTTGGGGAGGGTGTGTGGGACTGTCGTTTATGGAGGGCTTAGTAGATCATCTAATATATTGACCTCACTGAAAGAGGCAGGGTGGACCTTTGGGAATACAAGCAAGAATTGCCTTTAATTTGTGGGGAGAGCCTCTGTATTAAGATCATAGGTTAGTTGGGTGCATATAAACTGATGTTCTATAGACTGTAGATTGCTTACCTCTGATACAGAGTAGTCGTTTAGATTGTTTTGGGCCTTCATCAATTATTTTCCTTAACTGAGGGATCTAAAACAGTTGTTTCTATTGCTATTCATTTATAATTTCATCTTTCACAACTTCTTGCTCATATAAGACTGTCTGGAGGAGAAATTTTGTTACGATAATTGTTCAGGAACCATGCCCGTCACTGATCTTCTTATTGAAGTATCAGTAATAAGTTTAAAAGGGATTCCAGTATTTATTGCAATATTATCTGCAGTCTGTCTGCAGACATTTAAATTCAAGAGCTTTAATGTGCAAATCCAAAGACATAAATCCACATGTGGAAAGAAAAGCATGAAGAAAGCTACGCAATTATGTGAGCTAAGCTGATCCTGGCTATCCAAAAAGAAGCATGAAATCTGGTTAGTATTTGGATGGAAGACCATTAGAAATGCTCAGGATTATAAAATAGAGTGGGAATTTGAAAGCAATTCCATACAGATCATACAGATGTTAAGCGAATCTTTGACTTTGTTTTTCGGAAACCGGCTGAGAAGGTTGTAAGTGGGGAATCACATGATTCTGGGACAATGCAATTGTCATAAATACATGCCAGTTGCCAAGTGCCTGAATTTGGACACATGACCATGGGGATGTTACAACAATTGTAAGTGTGAAAAACAGTGAAAAATAACTTTTTTCAGTGTTGTTGGAACTTCAGTCATTAAACAAATGGTTGTAAATCAAGGACTAGCTGTACTGTACATCTTAACCAGCAACCTATAGTAGCTAAAGAAAATTAATTAGAACATTATGCATTTTTTGTATTCTAGGTGGCATTAGTTTATGTGATTGATAGGCAAGAGAAAAAATATTTTTTATAACACCTCCCCAACAGGGAATTACTGATAGGCTGAACCTCGTTTAAATATTCTAGCCTGCAGTAGATGCTGGAGAAATTGTAAGGTACACCCTTCAATCCATCTCTTAAAAATAAAAGTAAATAAATTGAAATGTATTTGGTTTTACTTTCTCAAAATCCATGTAAGAACCTTATGAATGATCCTTGGATCATAGGAGAGCAGCTTAAGAGCTTCGAATTTTAGCAGGTAGGAAAAATGACAAATCCCATTGCCAAACAGTGCAGCTAAATGTCAAAGTATAAAAAACACATGTTAGAAAAAAGAGAAAACTAAAAACCAAAAGGAAGGAAAAAAGACTATTGTAATCACCATGCAGTCCATTTAATTTTGAGCTCACTCTAGAACCGGCCTGGTGTGCTCTTAATTTCATCTGTCCTCTGATGTCAGATCCTGTGAATGATTTAGCCAGCACAATTGGTGTCATTTCTTCCCCCCCTTGTTTTTCAGGGACAACTACACACCTAATGCTTTTCCTGGTACAAGATTGGGCATAATTAACTGTTTCTGAGAAGGAGATGCAATGCATGTGACTTACTACATAAACTGATGAAAAGCTCTGTGTATTCCAAGCAACAGATATAATATTTAAATAATGAAGCCAATTAAATAATATTAAAACTAGTTCCCTGCACTTCAGTCTTTACTGTGTAGGATTTATTAATTCACCTCAGTGCTATTACAATAGGAACATCCACAGGAAAATCTGGGGGTTATCATATATCAATGGCAAAGCTGTAGAAAAAAATATATAAAGTATTATACTACTTTTAAATATTCAAGGTACTCATATTTCAGATTTAAATAATCATATTGTCTTTTCATAAACTTCAGTTGGGATAGGTTGGCAGAAGATTTGCTAACTGCTCCTGTATCAGCAAAATGTAGGTTTCATTTGTGTGTGTGTGTGTGTAAGCATATATATATGTGTGCACATAAAATTTAGAAAAACTTTATTAGGAATATTTGTATACATTTGAATTTTTACACCACAATGTAGCCTCCCTGTTCCATTTAACAAATTCTAGAGTTTTATCCTAGCTGTATTATTTCAAAAGAGTTAGCTGTAGAATTCCTAAATTAAATTTAATACCTGCTCCAGCATAGTTGTTACTGCTGGATCTTGTGCTTGGTTTATGATGTGGTTTTGGAAACCGACTCTTAATTGGATGGGTAGTCTAGGGAGGAGAGGAATTGAACAGGAATTCAAATTGCTGGATGAACCAATGTGTTGCAACTCAGATTCTAAAGGCTGCAACTGTCCAGCTTTCAATTATTTGGGAGAACGTTTAGCAGATTTATGATCTTTCCATACCTTTATTGTTTAAATCAAGCATTCAATAAAATCTACAAGAGCAAGAAATAATTTTCCTGATAAAGCTTTTTCTTTAAAGAACATTATGGGTTTGAAGGACTATAGGGAATTTTTTTTTGCTCGTGTTGTGTTTTTGTGGCTTAGTATTTGACTGCAGCAAAGCCCTTGGTTTCATTGACTCGGCAGTTGCTGCCATAGCTACTAAAAACTGCATTATGCTGTAGAAGCCGCCAGATTCTGCATCAGCCTTAAAGGTGTTTTGTGAAGGGAGGAAGGAGTTATACAATAGGATTGCAGGAACCCGATGACAAAACATCACAGAGAAAATACGATTGTATTGAAGGTTAATTTAGCGTGCTTGCTGTAAAATAGAAACAAGAACCCAGCTGTTTCTACAATCCTGGAAATATTCTCAGTAATTAAATATATATGGTTTTTAAAGGTCAGTTGAATTTTTAAAATTTGCATTGTTACTTTTTCTTAATATAAATACCAATGTTGTAATAATGCTGTCATGCTTATTTACTTGAAGAGGAATATGTGTTAATATTCCAGAAGGGCATTCTGTATTCCACATGCTTTAGTTGATGCATTTCTAATTCCAAAAACAGAAACAGAACAGAGTCTTCTCTATCTCTTTCAGGTGGATTATTTATCTTTTGACGTTATGTTTGAATTTGAAAGCAGTGGAACTTAAGCAGTAAGGGACATTGGGGGTGGGGGTGGGGGCTTGAAATGCAGATATACGAGTGCCTGAAAGCATCTTAAATTGTTCCAATACTTGGATGGCAATGATTTTTTTATCTGTAAAACAGCTGGCTGCTTGATTTAGAGGTATGCTTTTAGAATGTAAAATGATTGGTTACTTTAGCTTTATTTAGCATATGCACTTTGCATAGAATATTTGGGAAAAAAAGAGTTGTAGATAAACAAAGCTAGAGTTCTAATTAAGGCTACACTATAATTTATTATCTATAAAATATATGTCAATCTAGTTATTGAAATTCATGTTTGTATTTTAAACATCAGAACTGATCGCGGTTTGAGAGATATAACCCCAGGCCATAACATTTTTCCGTTCTCTACAGTAGTTTTATTGTAACAGAGGTTCTAATGTATTCCACAATAACTATTGTCAGGTTCACTGTATGAAACTTCCTTACCCACCAACTTATTGCAGTGACCTTTCTGTTCTCAATATGGAGATGACTGTACTTATTTTTTGGTTTGAACGTGCTGACATCATTGGAACACCTTGTAGCAAAATACTCATAATTTCCCATATGACATTAACTGCGTACTGCTGCTTTATATCACAATATTAGCATACAATGTTATGCTTAGAAAAAATGTCATTTCCTGACAAGGAATGTTTCTTAAAGTCCATAATCCTTCCTATTGTTCTGGTCATAAGCAAAATATTTTTGCTACAAAGACTACAAAGAAGATAATTACATAGCCCTTCAGCTTTGTTCATACCCAATATCTGCTTTTAAAATATTGACATTTATCTAAATATTATAAGCTTCCCATTTAAGGTTATTAAAACCTGTCTTCCATTATTTAGTTTAAGTAAATTTTGGATGTGTCTACATTTCCCATTTTTATGTTTGGAGGGAGAAAGATAAAAGAGTTTTGGCCAATGTAAAATACTTGAGGACTATAAAAGAAACTATGATTTTAATTCAGAATAATCCACATACATTAATCTGTAAACCTAATAACAATGACTGGGTTTGTACATCACATGAAACACAGCTGGTCAGTCATATTTTAGCCTAATGTCTTGTGTGAATCCAGTTAGTAGCTTTGAACATTTCACCAGTTTGATTAATAGTACAAGCCTTTACAAGAATTCAGAAATATCAGGTAAAAGATAAACCAGACAGGATTCTGGGAATATTCTCTTAGATATGCTGGCCTCTCCCCAGCTATATTTCAACTACAGTTACGTTACTGCTTAAGCCTGATCTTCACGTGACACTTTAATCTGTCCGGAAGGGAAGTCTTGTAATATATTATCGAGGTCATCTGCTTTCAGTATTCAGTATTGTAAGTATCACTTTAATATTTCAAATGGAGTTTGGGATAAATGTGAACAGAAATTAATAGTGTGGAGTAAAATAGTAATATATTATCTTTTAAAAACAGGGTCTTACTGCTTTTAGAAAGTGTTGACTCATCTGTGTTTATAGACACCTGACAAATAAAAATGAGCTCTTGCAGCAAACAGGCACCGGAGATTTGCTTGCTTGTTTATTTATTTTTTTCAGGCACAAAGAGCATAATTTAATCTTTTTGGTACTGGACCTTATACTTTGCCTGTTCTTTATGCTTTTAGCTGATTCTGTTCAAAATATTAGTAGAAGGTCAAAGACAGAAAAAGCCAGATGGAATGAGAAGGGGGTTCAGAAACAGAGTGATGATTGCGGGAAGGATCATGTGTTTGCAGATAAACAAGTGAAGATAATGTGCTTATACATAAAGAATCATCCCTTCTCTTTTGTAAAAAATTGAAGTTTTTCAACCCCAAGGATTTTATCAGTTCACCCATCTTGCCAACAGAATGAAACAGGGAAGAAAATTCTCCTTCTTCTACATTCTCCTGAACATCCCCACAATCTGCTATGGATTGTCAATCTGTGAAGAGGGGCCAAGGGGTTACCAAAAAAAGAGATCCATGTTGTGAACATTTACTCATAAGAAGAAATTATTCATAATGTGCACAGCCATCAGGTGTGATAATTGGAATTGCACCTAGTATTTAGCATAGTATAACACATTTTACATTTTATGCAAGGTTAGATGTGCAATTCTCCTCACTAAAGTTGGATTTAACAATAATTATAGTGATGGCCAGTTTTTTCTAGCCTTATAAAACTGTTTGTGTGAGTGACATAAATACAGTATCATATTTAGAGCATTGTTAATTCATGAGGTTCTGAATGTAATTAGGTAATAAAATATTTCCTTGGGTTGAATCTAACAGTTAATTAGTTTGAGCCACATACAATGTAGGATTGATTATATGACTGGTGGCAAAATAGAAGAGTGGATGAAATTTATCTTCTGTTTAATGTGACCAATGAGAATTCTGACCTTACTGTGACATCACACATATGAACTAGTCTGTTCTCAGACGCACAAATGCATTTTATCGTTTCAGCATATCATCTTTGCTATCCTTCACCAGTATTGAAATCTTTCATTATACAAATAGATGTTTCCATTTTTCCTGATTTAAAAGCTAATCTGACAGAAAAGGATAGAAACATGTTTCTTTCTTTATTTAAAATATTTTTCAAATTTTCTAGCAATGAACAGAAAGATCTTACATACGAAGAATGCCAGCCAAAGTTGAAAAACCATGAGATTCTTCAAAGCAAGGAAATTCAACATCAGCAACAATATATTGAAGAATTACAGCAGCAAATCCTGGATGGGCAGATCAAAGCTGAGCAAGAGCTGGAACGTGATCAGGCAGTAATTGATCAGCAGATCAGAGAAAGTATGACATGCTGAGTTTTCTACCTCTTATTAGAAGACCTCCAAGGTCCCTTCCAATTCTGTTACTCTGTAAATATTCTGTAAATTATCCATGGAATGATTCAACATGTTTTTGTCCTGTAACTGCTATCAGTGAGTAAGCATGGCCATAACATCTCTGTTGACATTGGTAGAATCAAAAATCCACAGGTACATTCAATCTTGTGGCCATGGTGGCACAGTGTTTAGACTGCAAGTACTGCAAGCTACTTCTGCTGACTGCCGATTGCCAGCAGTTTGGCAGTTCAAATCTCACCAGGCTCAAGGTTGACTCAGCCTTCCATCCTTCCGAGATTGGTAAAATGAGAACCCAGATTGTTGGGGGCAATACGCTGACTCTGTAAACCAGTTAGAGAGGGCTGTAAAAGCACTGTGAAGCGGTATATAAGTCTAAGTGCTATTGCTATTTAGTCTTATTCTCTTTTTAAAAGAATATTGATGATCATTGTGTTTTAAATATGCTAGCTTGTACTTAAAAAACTTCAGAACTTTTTCTATTTTAACACACACACACCATTTTTGTCACAAAGTAGACAATAGCTTATTTTCACATTATAACAGCTTCAGAAAATCTTAAGATCAGGAAAAAAATTAAAACTCCAAAATTGGGTAGCTATTTTTGTTAATGTTTCTCACTCATTTCCTTTGTTTACAGTTTAAGTAATTAATTCAGAGCAGTAGCTTTCAGTACCACAACATTTTTTCTAGAAGGATAAAAGGTAGGCTCCTGTATATATATGTTTAATTTGATTTATTTTACCCTTTACACTGAATTAGATAAAGCAGTACTGATGCCAGAAATCAGCTTTGCTAACTAAGTGCTATTTGCAATTTAGCTGTTGTTAATAATAACAAGATTAAACACTAATGAGATTGTGTAGAACAGCAAAATTTCAAGGCCCTTGACTTTGTTTCAAAGGCAGTATAGGCAATAGATCACAGTTCATGGGATTACAAAAGCTATTTTGTACTGATTGACTGATTGAATTTACTGCTCATCTCAGCCATATGACTCTAAGCAGCTCACAGTGCAACATCCATAAAAACACAGATAGCATCACAAAATATTATATAGTGAAAGCCCCTAAAAGATGATATCTCAATGAAAAAAAAAATAAGGGCTTCATTACCAGCTTGGCCCCAATGCCTAAAGTCTTCAAGGCTTTCTTTAAAAAAAAATTAATACTGTTAGGGCCAGTGGTGGGTTTCAAAATTTGTTACTACCAGTTCTGTGGGTGTGGCTTGGTGGGTGTGGCAGGGGAAAGATACTGTAAAATCTCCATTCCCTCCCCAATCCAGGGGAAGATTACTGCAAAATCCCCATTTCCTCCCGATCAGCTGGGACTTGGGAGGCAGAGAATAGATGGGGGCGGGGCCAGTCAGAATTTTTACTACTGGTTCTCCAAACTACTCAAAATTTTCACTACCAGTTCTCCAGAATTGGTCAGAACCTGCTGAACCTGCTGGTTAGGGCCATCTAAACTTCAGGGATAATGCTATTGCCTGACTTTATTTGATTTCTTGAAATGAAATGAAATTTTAAAAAAATCAAATGCATGAAGTATAATGGTGTAAGAAAAAGATCATGAAAACTTAACAGCATACTGTATAGTATTTATTAGCGTTTAAAATGCCATAGGACTTTCTGTTGTTTTTCCTGCAAAAAATTAACATTGACATTTTCCTGGATAAAATCAACATAGAAGTAATTTAATGTTACCTTAACGCTTAAATAGATCCTATCAGTTGATAATTAATAAGATGGTAAAAGAAAGTACACTTCTTAATTTTTGTGTTTATTTTGTTTGTTCCTAGATCGGCAGTGGATCATTGATGAAAAGAACCGTTTGGCTAGCCAGGAGCAGCGGGAGTCTGCTGTGCAGACTGAGGTCAAATCATACGCTGAAGCTGGAGTTCAGCATGAATCAGAATTGGAGATTGGCCCTTCCTTGACAGAGCAGAACAAAAAGAAATTAGTGCAGCTGGAACTTTTACGGAAATACTCTTTGAAAAAAGCAGAAAGGCATTTGAGTCAGAAGAAGCTTAAACTGCATTTGGAGAGGATTGTGAAGAAGCAGAAATTGTTAGAAGCAAAGAAAAACCTGGAATGGTTAGAAGCTACTTGCTGGGTCAGCAAAAACAGAGTGGTATCGCTGCAGTTCTTGAATCAAGATACCAGCATTAAATCTTCAAACAGCAAACATTCATGGCCAAGATCACACCCAAACCCAGAACCTTTGCAATGCCAAAGGAAGACTTGCTTAAAACCTCAGTCACCACAATCCAGGTAAATAACATTTGTACTTAGCTTTTAATGTATGTGTGAATGCATGTAGAAAGTGGTGGATATAAATGCCCTGGCAAGGCATTGAGTACCTCTCTGAGCCACATGCTTAAACTTTTCTGGGCTTCAGAATCCAGGTAGGGCATGGATCTATCTCACATATGTCAGAATATATCCTACACATCACCCTATCTTCTTCTGTGGACTCAATAGGCTAAAACAAATCCCAGATAACATCGCAAGACACTATTTCATTCACCTCTAACTACCATGCAGAGTGCATGCCAGAGTGAATTTGAGTTGTTATAGCCTTAAAATGGCTACATTTTACATTTTTCCATGTAAAAGCCTCAATTCAAAATCAGAAATCCTCTAGGTTTCATTAATCAACCCCTAATGTGTTAAGATTGCCTGGTTAGGCAAACCATAGTCATTGAGAGCTACTAAAATTTAGTTTTAGTTCCAATATCTAAAATGAGCCCTTCCCCCGGAGTTCTTTTGTTCTTCAGACAAATTGTTTGGAAATAAGAATTGAATATAGGAATGAAGTAAATGCCACATTGTTAATTTATTGTACATTTATACATATCCTTTTTTGGTTAGATGACAGTCGTACTCTAAACTGTTAACATAGGTTCTCCTGGTCTCTTGTCTCAATCTGTCTAATCACAGAGCAGTCTCTTAGCTCCTGTATAAATGTCTGTAGTGGGGTAATTGTCTTACAAATTCATAGCAAAGTATGAGAAACTTATTCTCAAATTGGTTTTTTTACAGTATTTTCTTGAAGAGCGATCCCTCTCAGATATCTACCTCAGCACATAACTACGCATGCTCCATAATCAATCCACCGAGAAGATCTCCGTCTACAGAATATTTTCCCAGAGCAGTTCAAGAACATTCCAGAAGAAATACTCAAGAGGAAAAAGATGGATCTTTCTTAGCCCAGAAACAGATAATCAAAAAACAGGATATCTATTTCAGAAATAAAGGAATAGTGGAAAATAACTGTAATAATACAGAAGTCATTTATCTTGGTAAACATAAGCAAACAATGGAGAGATCAGATGATAGCTTAAGACCAACCAGAGCTAAAGCCCAGAGATCAAAGTCCTGTACATCTGATAATTTTAAGGAAAAGCATGAACCTGAAACGAAGAAGGAAGGGTCTGAAATTAAAGAACTAGAATTATTTCAACACTTAGAAAAGAATGCAGCTCAAGAAGCCAATAGAAAATTTCAGGTGGATAAAAGAAAAAAGCACCAAAGTTCATTTCCTGGAAATTCTGTTAAGAAACTTAAAAAGTCATCAATATATGGTAAACCATTTCTTCAACAATGGACCCAGACCCCAAAGAACTTTAAAAATGGTTCAGTGGACAAACATTCATTAGAAAAGCACGAATTCTTAAGGGTGGCACCTTTGGCAAGAAGCCTTAATAATCTAAATAGTCATGTATCACTTTGTCATGGAAAAAGAAGATGGCATAGTACTGAAATGCTGAATGATAGAATCTCCAAAACAGTCCCTGATCCACTGATCAGCTGGCAAGAAAGTGAGGATGTTGAGTTTTCTGACACAGATAGTAATTATTCAGTGGATTCCCTTTCATGTGCGACTTCAGAAGTCTTGACAGGACAATTGAGTCATCTGGAGGAATCGGTTCAAATAGACACTGTGGAATTAGAGGGTTCAGAAAGTGATGACAGCCAAATGTCACAAGATTCACTTACAGAAAAAGAAAACAATGCCGAAAGCCAAGATATGAACGATTCTTCTGAAATACATCCAGAACCTATTAAGCTCTGCAAAGACGAGAATTATCAATCTCTCTCACAGTTAACAAGCACATCCACATCAGGCGATCTGACTATCAATGCAAGAAGCTTTTCTCTGGATAGCTTAGGTGATGCTGATGAGGTGTCAGATCTTGCAGAAGAATCTAAACTAAATTCGTACGATGAAGTGCCAGCAGAAGTTTTTTGGAAGTTGCAAAACCTAAGGTCAGACACTGTTGTGAGTGATCAACAGAACAAGCTTGAGCTCTGTAGTGAAAATAGTACATTGAGTCTCAATGCAAGTTCTTTTTATTTAGATGTCAATTCACAGTTTAGTTCTGTTTGTGATCAAACACTGAACAAGATGAAAATAAGTTTCTCAGGTCAAGGTGGCTCAGCAGATCAAGGGTCACACATTGACGGTGAAAATCTTCCAGTTTTAACAGATGCTTGGCTGTCCAACAATTTGAAAAATCAAAAGAATAGACCTATAATAGCTGTTCCTTCATCTCAAGACCATTCAGAATTTTGGGTTGCTCGGATGTACCCTGCTAATAAATCAAGCTACTGGATGAAGAGAGATGATGTAAGACAATCAGCTGCTGAATTATCATTTGTTACTTGCTATAAAAAACCCAATCAGATTTATCATGAGCCAAATAAGATTGAAATGCTCATTTCATCTACAGCACCATCAGTACCTTTACCAGAAACAAGGAAACATTTTGAAGTTGAAGCTCCAGAAGACACATCATCATTTTCTTTTTCAAGCAAAAATACATCATTTGGTCATATTTCCACATTTCCTACAAAAACGTGTTACAGTGAGGCTGCCTCTTTACCCACATCTAATTGTCAACAGCCAAATTGCTTATCTGAAGCAAGATCCACCTGTGAATGGAAAGAAACATCCAGCTGTTTGAAACCAGTCCTAGAGTCTGTTTCTTCACCTTATTCAGAGATTTCCCAAGATCAAGATTTTAAAAACAACCTCTTAACATCTGTCCCAAATGATCCTATTTTGCAGAAAGAAGAAATTTATATAAATACTAATTTTGAAGAATGTCTTTTTAGAACAATTGAAAAGGGAGATGCCAATTCTGATTCAGATAGTAACACAAGAGACTCAAAAATAGTTGAGTTAGATAAAGTGGCCCTTCACTCCAGTGACCAGTTTGCAATATTAATGCAGACCTCTGAACTTGAAAAAGACAGTATGCAAGAAAGCAGGGATGTCCTGAGAGAATCTGCTTTAGAGGTTCCCTCATTTAGAGAAGTGGAAGAAGTACCTCAAGCTGAAGAATGGGATTCAGGAAATAAATTTGAATTTCAGACAAAAAGTTTAATGAATGGTTCCTCTTCAAGTTTAAAAGTTGATTATTCTGGAAAAAATGTGAGTCAGAAAGCTTTCCCAACTTTTAATGCTGGAGATAGGATGGAGAAGAGCAGTGAGGGGGACAAATGTAACCTGAATTCTGCTTCCAAGCCAGGAACACCTTTATCTGTGGATTTTGTGATGGACAAATCAGTACGTTCCAATGTAGATGGAAGTGAGAAAAAAACTAACACTTCATCTGATCGTTCTTGTGAAACAAGTGAAAAATTCACTCCACAATTCAACTCAGATATGTGTTATGAAAATATACCTAGGATTAAGGATGTTTGTCATATAAGATCTTCTTTTATGGAAAATAATAGCAATCCTCCAGATCAGAAACACCCAGAGATAGCTAATTGTCTTGTATGTAACTCCATTTACTCTGGTTGCTGCACACCTACAATAAAAGAGCAAAAAGAAGCTCAAGATTTGCATTATTCATTTAATAAAAACGATTGCTTGGGAGCAGGACTGCATTCTGGACTATCCAGAAATAACACTGGAAATGACTCTAGAAGAACTTTGAGAGAAGATGGACTTTTATCAGTCACAGCTTCTCAAAACTTCTGCCTGTATATCAATAAAATGTCCAATAATCTAAAAGAATCTGTTGAGAGAAAAATACCTTGGAGATCAGAGGGAAACCAGGCTGAATGCAATAATACAACCATAAACTCTGAAGAACTCAATAAGCTAGTAATTAGTATCAATGAGCTGGAATGTGACATGTTAGAAATGAAACTTAGTCAAAATAAACATTTACATAGTTACTGTACACTTGAAGCATTAGACAGTAGACGAAACTCTGAAGTCTCTAATTTGATTCAGAGACCCAACAGTGATAATGAGAAATGTTGCCCAAACCAATCTGTAATTGGAGCAGTAGAAGATGAAGAGACGATCCAGCTCACTGATTCTAGTGAAGAAGATCGGTGTCCGTCAGAGCTAGCAATGAAGTGTGAGAGTAACATCCGCATACCCACTATTAATCATAATAGAGTCCAAGAAAACAGAAAACAAAATATTTTTCCTGAGGCTATAAAAGAAAGTTCTAAAAGCACAGAAGAGTTTTCTGACACATCTGACCAACTAGTTAAAAATGATAACGATACAGAAAATATCCATGGTTCTGAACCATTAGTGACTGCAGTAACCATGAAATATAGGCAAGATGCTAATTCAAGCTACAATAAAGAAGATAAAAATATATATCGTAACAATGAGATCTTTTCAAAAGAAATCTTAACAGAATATCCTAATGCTGTTCAGGAAGATAAAGTTGATAGGGAAATAAAGTATTCCGAAGGAGTAGATAAAGAACAAAGAGAGGCAAGAAAAAATGAGGAATGTGCAAATTCAAAATTAACTGGGTTACAACTTGCTGAAAGTACCACATTGCTGCAAGAAAATCAGAATCCATGTTTTACCGATTGTGGTAAGGGAACAAAATATGATCCTGCTGAAATACCAGAAATATACTTCACTGCTTCTAAATCGGAAGAACAAAATGATGAACTTGATTTACCAGATATGTGCATTAATAGTATTGAAATAGACGATGAGAAAGGATCAGCAAATCTTTGGACTCGTGTGAGTGAAATACCGAAAGACAATAATGATGGTGCTAATTTAGAGGATAATAAAGGTGTCACTGAATGGTGTGGAATTAAAAAAGCGCTCAGACAAGTTAGTGATGTTGAAAGCATTAGTGCACCTCAATCTTCCACAGATTATTCTCAGAATTCTGTTTCAGAACACTGTGATAAGTTTGTTGGAAACAGTCTTGATGCTTATAAATCTATACCAAGGTGCTACCTTCTTAAGAAAAGTGAGCCAGTACATTTGATAAGTCCAGGACAAGTATGTATACCTGAGGTTCTGTCTCAAACCATCAAGGCACAAACCATGCATACTTTCAAAGCAGAAAAGGAAAGGGAGTGTTTTAAAGAAAATAATGGAAATCCAGAACAGGATATCTTCCAAGATCAAGTTTTACCAGCAAACATAAGCAGTTACTGCTGTTCAGATAGCGATGCATCTTTAAATGAAGTATCAAAACAAAAAGAATTGCTACCTCACATGTTTTCAAGGAATGATGCTGATACTGTTGATAACTTGATGCCAGCTAACCAAAGAGATGCACCAGAAAATATAAATCAAGATTATGATTTAACTTCAGTCACTGTTAAAGGATTTTCCCATGATCCCACACAAAGTCCTTTGTTACAAACAGAAATTACACATGGAGAAAATAAGAACAGTGCTACTGATACAACAAATGATCGTACACTGCCCTTGAGCAATAATGTCTGCAATGAAGTACTTCAGTATTATGATACACAAATAAAGAGTAATGGGAAAGCTGGAACAGTATCTTCGGTTGACAAAGATGAAATAGCTAAACCTGTAGATGATTTAATGTTAAATAAAACTTTAAATTATTCTGTGTCTGAGCAAAGTCCTAATAAGCAAGGCACATATTCCAAATTTATGGAATGCCATAAATCATTAGATTATGCTTCTGTTGACAACACACAAAACAATGTTTTCCCTCACGAAAGGTTGGATTCTTCTATAAATCACAATGTAGGCAACTTTCATGAAGAGTCTGAACAGTTGTTGAATTCATTCAATATACCTCATAAAGAAAGTGTTACATTGGGCTTAATAATTTCTGAAAAAAAATTCTTCACTTCAGTATTCAAAGATGAGTTAGAAGAAACAACATATTCTCTTCAAGATCGTTTTGAGAATAGTGTCAGCCAGAAAGAGGTGGACTCATTAGTGCAATATAACCAGGAAAATAAATGCCTTACTTCCAAGTTCATTGAAAATGAATGCAAAACCAATATTGAAAAATGTAATGGATTCAAGGGATGTCAAACAGAAACTACAGAAAATCTTGCATGCAGAATGTCTCATGATTTCTCTATAGAAAATAACACTGTAGCATCCTCTGAAGTTGGTGAAACCCTTTTAGGAAATTCTGACAAATTCATATGGGAAAATACTCATTGTATGAAAGACTATGGTTCTGGATGTAATATGAATTCTTACATGTCTGGCTACTCTGCTAGACACTTGAATACACTAGCTACAGGTGATCTTTATTTTAAGGAGAGTAGGTTTCTTAATTCTGAAATGTCTGATTGTCCTGTATCAAGTGCAGAGGATCATGCTCTATGTCAACAAGACAGCAAAATCGATGGGCATGGTGATTGCATTGAAAAAATCTATGAAAATAAAAAACAAGATCAAAATGATTTCCCTGAATGTGTCTGTGACCAAGAAAATGCCTCTTTACAATCTGACAATTACACAACTAGAACAGAAACAAAATTACCAGAAAAAAACTTGCTTACTTCTCAACATGTTAATGAAAGAAGCAGTCATGAAACAGCACCTCCTAAATGTTCTATGGAAGATTTTTCAGCCTGCATTTCATTTAAAAATGCCAGCCCCCCCAAGTCCCAAGAGTGTTCCTCATGCTGTACATGTAGTTCATCTACCAACTCACAGCACGATTCTTCTTTGGCTTCCAGTTTGTCAGCTACATTTCAACTCCAAAAAAATAACTCAATTGGTCACCAGGATTTTCCAGATAGTTGTTCCTCATCTTCAGAAGCATCTCTTAAAAGCAACACAAGTCTCAGTGAGACTCTGATACCTGCTGCTTTAAACCCTGGTCCCTTAAACTCTCCCTCACTTACTGCCAGCCAATGTGAAGATTCTGAAATCCTTAACCCGCCATTGTGTACTTCAGAAACAATTCTTTTTCTTGCAGAAAGAAATGAATGTCTCCCATTATCTAGCTGTCAAAGAAACTCAATTTTAGATTGCAGTGGAATACATAATTTTAAGTCTGAGAAAAAATGCCATGAAGTAACTGATTGTCAGGAACCTCCGAATATTATTTTACCACAAAAAGAATGCTTAAAAGATAGTGACAAAACTTTATACCACAATTTAAATACAAATCTTGGTTTACAAAGAGAGCAGAGTACACTATATTTAAATAGTGTGGATGCAATAAATATTTCTACTTCAGAAATAGGTGACTCTCATACAACTGCATGTAAGATGATGAAGGGTGAGAGAGAAATTTTGGTATCAGATGAACTAAACAATTCAAGAAAACATGACAGAATTCCTTCCAGATATTTCTCAATAAATGACAGTTTAACTTCGCAAGAAGAACCTGCATTGGCCATATATAAAAATAAAAATAACATTTCCACTTCACAGAATGCAAAGAGAATGAAAAAAGATCGACAGTGGCCAGATTTGCATAGTCATAGCTTATCAGCACCAGTGATTGCTACTTTCGTTGTTGAATGTGCTTCAGAAACTTCAGAAGTAGACTTGTCTGTGCATCCAGGTTCTAAGTCATTACAAGAATTAAATATGAGCATTGAGCCTCCCTCTCCAACTGAGGATGACATGTGCAGTACTAAAAGCTTATCAAAATTAAAGACAGAGAATGTCCCAATTAATTATAAACCCAGGTTTCAAGAGAAATCTCTTGAAGGCCAAGGAGACTATAAAGAACCATCACAAGATATCCCTTCTTCAGATTCACCTCCAGTTCTTTGCCTAAAAGCTGTTGCTTACTCTACTGATAATCGTACAAATATAGAAGCAAACAAATACTCAAGTAGAATTACTCCACTGCACGGTTATATAAACAAAAATAAAGAACTGAGATATCAATTGGAGGCAACAAATGAACTAGATAAAGATAATAATGATTCAATGCATTTTAATTCAAGTGATATAAACCCTTACATACACCCATGGCAGCAAGATGAATGTTGCAAGATGGGTTGGAAACAATATGTATTTGGAAGTGCAAGTGATGTTTCCGGCAATCCTCCTCCACTGAACTTAGATAATCAAAGTGTTATAAGATGTTCCAGTGTGGATAATGGTTTGAACTCTCAAAATTCTCCATTCCATTCTCATCTCAGTTCATATGCTAATGCTAGAATGTTGTCCAGCACCCTTAGCAGTACAGAAGATCTCCAAAGGTGGGATGTTGCAAGAGAAAGTTTTGATTCTACGCATTCTGATGGAAATGACAAACATGATACAAATATTTCTCAGGCTGAACTTACAAACACACCAGAAAATTGCATTTCCGGTTGTGAAAACGTTCTTCCAGATATGAGATGCACTCAACAATCTGAAAATACTTCCACACCAGTTGATGAAATTGTTCTATTCTACCCCACTAAAACAAATTTATCATATAATAAACAGCAAGAAATACTTATTTGTGATCGGGAAACACAGACAGAAGCTCCAGCAAAGCATAAGAGACAGAAGAGGCATCGCAGAAGCTATACAGACCTCCCTTCAAGAAAACCTGAGCCAACCAAGAGTTCATTTCAAGAACCTTCTTCTTGGTCAAGTGTGCAGAACATTTCCATGCATCTTTCACAGCTTCTTCACAACACCTCTGAGCTGCTTGGAAATTTGTCCTTTCAAAAAATAAAGGATGATGAACCAAATTACCATAAAGCAGTTGAACAGAGAACAAGCTTTGGCATGTTTGATCGCCATACTCAAACAACCGAAGACATAGGCATTCAAACCGATATTTTAGGACATCCTCGAAATACAATTGAGGACAGACAAATTAATGCTAATATGAAAACTGAGCTAGTGAAATCTCAGGAAGTAAATGTTATTGTGAAACTAGTACATCCAGATACTATAACTCTACCTAAGGAAAGAGCATCAAAAACCAAAGGAAGGAAATTGCTGAGTATGCCTGACATAAGAAGTCATGATGTTGATACTCAAGGACATTATTATATGCCTCAATCTACTTTAGGTATACATTCCAGTTCTTCCTCAGAAGTGCCTAAAACACCATTAACTATTTCATCAATACCTGCTTTCAATAGTCCCAAAGTATATCCAACGTCACCCTCGTTATATAAGTCTAGACTTAAGTCTTCAGCTACTGCTGTTAGTAATCCTGCTTCTTGTAGCTATCTGTCTCCCAACTTTCAAGATAAGAATCCTGTTGATAAAACTAGCATTTCAGAAACAAGGCAACTGTATTGTAAAAACAACTTGCTAGTTGACAGAGCTTCTTCTCCAATTTTGACACTAAGTGCAAGTCCAATCAACCAGCAACCTACATCAGAGATTTCAACTAGTTCTTCCAAAGCAGCAGCTGGGAAACTGGTGAAAAGTACTGAAAATTCAGTAACTGATTTTAAGAAAAAGGATTCAGATCTACAGTATAACAGATGTTCTTGGGAATCATGTCTTGATACTTGTTCACATGCTGAGATAGACAGTGAATCTCCCACACCTAGAGAGAGCAAGGATATTTATAAAAGATCTGGAAATGGCTTGGATAAAAGCATGACCAAAGTGTTTTCCAAAAAAGGTACTTCAAAACAAAAGCAAAGATTGACCATTGACACACATACTGCAGTTCACACTGAAAGACTTTATCACTCAAGCAGTACTTTAGAACTTTCTAGTCATGGGGAATATATAATTGATGATCATGGAGAAACCCTTCCCACAGAACATTCATTTCATCAGACACGAGCCATGAGAAGGGCAAGAAACTTCTCGGGAGGAATTAAAAGTGGAAACTCCATTAGAAGTTCAGAATGTTTGCCTTCTAAGAGGTCTTTGCCAAAATCTTTAAATGAACCTCATACCTCTTCATGTGTAAAATCAGAAGAAACTCATGAATGTGTTCCTGATTCTTCTCAACCATGCCCCCAGATCTGGAGAAATGAGAAGAGTAGTTCTTTTCTCAGGTCAGAAATGAGTGACATGCAAGACAATGATAATGATGTGGATGAAGAGGATGATGATGACGACGATGATACAAAAACAGGATCTGATATTGATAGCGTATGCCATACTGAAATCTTGCTAAATGGGAACACTTCGTTAGTAAAAGGCCACAGAAATCGAAGTTACAGTCTTCGTGACCTGCCCATGCACAATAAATTCAGCAATTGGTGTGGTGTGAAGGGAGCTCCTCATTCTTCCTTGACTAGCCTGACACTGAGTGCTAGTGATATCCACAGCCAGACAGAAGGGAAATTGGTTAACAGAAGAACCACTGAAATAGAAGAGAGATCTCTACTTAGCGAAAGGAGAGCCAGAGAGATTGAAAGACTAAGAAGAGAGCGTGCCCAGGTTATGTCTGGAATACATTTAGATATGAGTCAGCAACCTCTTACTGTGGAACTCACAGAAGCAAAGCTAACCTATGGGATTGGTGAAACTGACGCACAACTCAGGATTCTTCAGAATGTAGTAGGTGAGGAATTGACAGCAGTGCCCATAAAACAGCAGCTTTACGAAAGGTAATTATTTTCTCAACATTACAGATTGGCTAAATACAGCATGAGTTTAATATACAGGTAGTCCCCGACTTACGAGCACAATTTTGCTAAAAAATTCTGTTGCTAAGCAAAACAGTTGTAAAAGTGATTTGTGCCCCATTTTATGACCTTTCTTGACATGGTTGTTAATCACTACAATTGTTAAATTAGTAATACAGTCATTAAGTGAATCTGGCTTCCCTATTGACTTTGCTTGTCAGAAAGTTGCAAAAGGTGAACACATGCTCTTGGAAACACTGCAGTTGTCATAAGTACGAGTCAGTTGCCAAATGTTTGGGATTTTAATCATGTGACCATGGGGATGCTGCAATGGTTGTAAGTGTGAAAAGCCATCGTAAGTCACTTTTTTCAGTGCTGTTTTAAATTTGAACAGTCACTAAACAAATGGTTGTAAGTCGAGGACTACCTGTACCACCATCAACAGAAGAAAAATAGAATATTGCAGAACAGAAGTAGATATTTTGAAATTTGAGCAACTGCTGTTAATCATATCTTCTAAAGAGCTTTGCCTCTTGGTAATGTGTAATGAATTTTTCTCAGAACCATAAATCAGAAGGAGTACTGACAGCTATTATTAAAAGGCATAAGCTTCCATGAACTTAATACATTTATATTACTAATTTGTTACTAACAACCAATGATAGGGAAGAGAGAAGAGAGAAAGGAAGGAGAGGGGGAAAACCTGATATAATATTATCAGAACATGTTCAAATATTACTCAGCATTAGCAGAATAATCTCTAACCTAGTAGTTACAGTAAAACAATGGCAGGGGATTGTGAGTTAATATCTGGCAAATTAGGGATTATATATTCTAGTAACACTGGAAGTATTATATAACTATAAAACACTTTAGCAAAGGGGTTGCAGCCCAAGGTATCCTAATCTGGAAATAATGTGTATTAAAAATAGCGAGTTTATTTCAGACTTAGGTTCAACCTGCATATTAGACAAGGTTATATTCCTTCCATCTGCTATGTTATCTTCCCCCTTCTATCGATCTTGTAGAATTTTTAATGTTTTTTAAAAATACAACTTATTTTATTTTTAAGTACCCTTTCCCCCTCATTTCCATAATAGGCACAAGAAATCAATTGAAATTTTAAGGAAACAGAGAGAAGAGAGACTTCAGTGCTTCAGAAGGAGTCGCAGTCTTAGTCCACAAAAGCATCTGAATTTTTTGCAAACCCTGGACAATAACCAGAGAGAAATAGATCTGCCCAGTCGACGCCGTGAATACCTCCAGCAATTGAGACGAGACGTTGTAGAAAATACAAGGTAGGGTGACCCAGGTCCATTTAGAAGGATCTAGGACAGCTCACCACAGCCAGGTTGGTGTGGACGGATGGGTACAGAAGCATGGGTGTGACAGGGTGGGCGCAGTTGGGTGAGCATGGCCAGATCAGTGTGACAAGTGGACGCGACTGGGTCAATGACTTGGCAAGGATGACTCAGCGTAGCCCAGATGGCGCGGACAGGTGGGCATAGATTGGCACGGATGGGTTGGCACAGTTAATTGAGCACAGTCGGGTTGGCACAGAACAAGTTACCCTGGCCAACTAGACATGGGGACAGTTTGGTGCCCCATTAGAAAAAACATAAGACCTTAATGTGCTGGCTGACAGGAATGCAGGGACAGGGACAGTTCGTGGTGAGGGGAATCATTGTTGTGGGGCAATTCAGAACAAACGGGGAGGGGAAGACACACTTCCCCTCCCACCAGAAGAAACATTGTCCCAGTCTGGGCCCAAGGCATGGTGAAGCTGCAGCGCTCATAATTAGGACTGGGCTCCATGGCAGGTGCCTTTCTCCTTCCCAGGATGGGAAGTGCAGTCTGGTGAGCATTTGGACTGCATGCCAGGACAAGCCTCTGTCCACATTCAGATTGTAGCCCTGCCACTGCTGTTCTAGGAATGACTGCTCAGGATGTCAGCCATGCAAAGGCTGGTCCTCTGCCTGCAGCTTCCCAGCCATCAGTGAAGCGGTCTTCATCCTGCAGTGATGATTATCAATTTAGGCTGATAATAGTTCCTGTTTTAATTCTTTCCTAAGTCCAGAATTAATTCTCAAATTCTTAAGAAACAGAATTATTCTTTATTTTTAAAAGCATTCATACAAGGTCCTAAAAGCTTACACTGTGACTTACAAATCAATACAAAGAATACTATAATGGCCTTTTTAAGGGTTCATGAACCAAAAATCAGGATCCAGCATCCTTCAGAGATTGAACAACTGCTTCGAGAATATCAGAAAGCACAAGAAGAAACTAAAACTGAAATTGCACGAGCGAGGGACAAGCTCCGGGAAAGAGCTGAGCAAGAAAAGAAGCGCATTAGAGAACAAATATATTATCAACTGCAGAAGGCAAGTGTTAAAATTATTTCAGCTAGTTTTCACAGTTTGTGTTAATTAAAGGCTGCATCTTATGATCTGGGCATGCCTGAAGGTATGTAATCTACCAACTTTTTTTGTGCATTATGTGATAGAATCCTTTGTAGCTGAATGCATGAAATATAATTGTTTGCAAGACACTTTAAAGATAGTCAGTCACATCTGTCTTAATTTTTCTTCTAAGTTTGAGGTAGCTCCGTTACTAGAGAAAATTGAATGAAGAGGAAAGAATGCACCAATTTTAACCCAAATGGGGTAATGTAAATCCTTAATTTTTTTGGAAGATTTCAATTACTTAATATTTACATCCAGGTATGATTCTTAGGCCACTCATTTTAGAAGACAATACCATTTAGAAGACATCATCATTCACCTTTTTTGTTTGATCTTCTGAACAAAAACTGCAAGCACAACAAATGAAGCAGTGAATATTGAAATGAAATAGATGTAAAATAAATGACTATCTGAAATAGAATGAACAAGCTTTAAACTAGCCTGTTTTACAGCATTTCTTAATATTGATGTATTTATTATAGGAAGAAACTAAGCTGAAGACTCTTGTAAGCACAAGCACTTTACACACAGATTCCACCCTTAGTTTGTCTTCAGGACCAACTTCTGGATACAACAGTAGTAACACAGCTACTTATTCTGCTAGTATTCTTAGCAAACAAGGAGCCCAGGTAATAATAATTTCTGTTCTACAAATTAATTAAAATAAAGGGCTTCATGGAATAAGATATATTATTTAATGTCATAGGTTTGATTTAGCCTGGTCATAAGTTGAGTGGGATAACAAATACTGTGTATTGAGCAGGTAATTGACAGTATGGTGATAAACCATTAATATAATTCTCAATGATGATTTCTATGAGGTCTAAGCATATGTTGTCTTCTATTACTTTCAACCAATGGAGATCTCCATGATTCTAAATTCATACTGAAATCCATCAAAAGCCAACATCAGAGCAAAGTCTGTTGCTCACAATCAGTTATGATTGGGGTATAAACAAAACAAAATTAATAAATTATCACATATTACTTTCTCCCCCCCCCCAAATATATTAGCTTTGTGCTGAAGATGTGGAACATTCAGGAGAAGATGCAAGAGGACGCTCAGCTATTAGAAATCATCAGCTTTGCATACTCAAACAAGTGCAAAAGGGATCTGCTAGTGGTAAGGGCTGGATAAATCATTTGATGATGAGTTCTGTATCAAATATGTGCAGGATGTTTCATGTATTAAAAAAACCCAGAATAAAATATGTATGACTTATGCTGGCCATTTCATCAACCTAAAAAGTGTAAGGTTAAATGCTACTTTATACTAAAAGAGAATATATGTTGGTCTAGATCAGGGATCACCAACCTTTTGGACCTCAGGGACCACCAAATTCATAATTTTAAATCCCTGCGGACCACTAATATGAATTTTTTAAAATGATAAATAATAATAATAATAATTTTATTTCTATACCACCCTTCTCCCGAAGGACTCAGGGCGGTGTACAGCCTATTAAAAGCACAAAGACAGACATCAATTTAAAAATAATTAAAATTATTAAATAATTTCGGCTCAGATTTAAAACCCCAAATTTAAAACCCCCAATTTAAAATCATTACAATGATAGCCCGGCCTGGCGGAACAGCAGGGTCTTGAGGGCACAACGGAATACACGGAGGTTGGAGATCTTATGCATTTCCGGGGGCAGTTCATTCCACAGGGAAGGGGCTTCCACAGAGAAGGCCCTCCCCCTGGGTGTCGCGAGCCAACATAACTTGGCCGATGGCATCCTGAGGAGACCCTCTCTGTGGGAGTGGACTGGCCGGTGGGAGGCTGTTGGTGCCAGAAGTTGATCTCGAAGGTACCCAGGTCCTATGCCATGGAGCCTTTAAAGGTGGTAACCAGAACCTTGAATCGCACCCGGAAGACCACTGGGAGCCAGTGCAGCTTGTGCAGGAGGAGTGTCACGTGGGCACAACGAGTTGCGCCCATAACCACCCACGCGGCCGCATTCTGGACCATTTGGAGCCTCTGAGTGCTCTCCAAGGGGAGCCCCATGTTTATATTGCACTAAATAGTATTTAATGCAATATAAAAAATGCAAATAATTTTTCTGCGGACCACCAAAATTTTCTCGTGGACCACCAGTGGTGACCGCTGTTCTAGATTGAATTTTGGAATCCTTGATGCCCTCTGAGCTTGGTTGTTTGCTTCCAGACATTTCATTGCCTAACTACGTAACATCATAGTGCTAGTGAGCGTGGAGCAGCTCCTCTGCCTCTCCTATTCACTACACTGATGATGTTATCTAATCAAATAATGAAATATCTGCAAGTAAACAACTAAGCTCAGAGAACATCAAGGACTCCACGGTACACTAAAAGAACAGGGTTGTTTCAAATGTTCTTAGGAAGTCTCCCATTTTCCCCCCCAGAGGACATTAAACACCTCTTCTGTATCATTTGCCTGGGAAGATTGCATCCTGCCCAGACTTCTCTGGACAGAAATAATAATTCATAACTGTACCAATCAATTAGCTTTGCCCTCTGTGCTGATAGTGAACAAAATGAGAGGTCTGGATAGAATATATTTTCAAATCAACTAATTCCCTCTCATAATTGGTCTGTGCATATTTGAATATATATTTTCTGCAGCCTTGAGAATTTCAACCCAATAAGTTCATCTTGATTTAATTTTAAAATTGATTTTTAAAAGCTCTAGTTAACCAGTTTTATTAAGAAGGAAGTGGCCAGTTTCTGAAATAGTGACAACAGCAACTGTTGGCTTTAAATGCTTATTGTAATGAGTGTGGATCACAAATGAAATAAAGATCTTTGTGAGTGGAAGACTTTCTGTTCTTCTTCACTAACCTGATCTGAAGAATTTGGATTATGAATATTCAGGGTGTGTTATTTTCAAACTGTTTTAGAAAATCACCTGTTATGGGAAGCAGAATGTTGTGATCCACTAAAGTGTTCTGATTTTAATCATTTGCTCCATTTTGTATGTCCCGTAAATAGATGGCTCAAATCAGAACTGTGGTATAGGCTCCTTATTTATCTCATCTGTTACAGAGACTTTTCCTATGACTTCTTCAACCGTGGAGAAGAGCAGCCATAGGTACCCTCATAGCCTAATTATTTCACCTAGCACCTTTTCAACTTCTTCAGTGAAAGGATATGAAGATTTGTCCAAACATGTCTTGGCTAATGCTACTGCTGAGGTGAGCATGTTATCTAAGCATGTTGAATACAAATGGCTATCACAAATATAGCAAGAATGGTCTGGTTATCTGTTTATTGGGATGGGAAAGATAGGCTATTCCAAAGGAGGGAGATCATCACCCAGAAAGTTAAATCCTGGGGTTTCTGAAGATGGATTTTCCTTGGTGGTAGGACATTCAATAAAATAGACTGGCAGTCTCAACTTGAAGAAGATAGTCATGGAGAAATCTAAGTTTTGAGCCATGCATTGGGAGCTATCTGGCAGCCAATTCAACTCTCGTAGCATCGTTTCATGGGTAACCTCTTTGTGCCTGTAACTGAAGCTTCTGGGAGGTCTTCAAGAGCAATCTCGTGTAGACTGATGTGCAGTAATCCAGGCACAAAATGACAGGGCTGAAAGGGCTCCTGCACAAAATGTAATTGTGCAAAAACCTCCTTGATCACAGCCCCCACATGCCATTCAAGCATGGATATTTCTAGATGCATTCACTTATAAATGCATATCCATTCAGTCCAGATAGGATTCAACCTAAGATCGGGCGGGCGCAGGTAGGTGGGGGTTCCCAGCAAGATCTAAAAAGCCTCCAGGCACTAGGTGAGGACATGGATTACATTTTCTTCCTGGCTCAGGATAGAGATACATAGATAGTCTTCAACCTATAACCACAGTTGAGACAAGAATTTTGGTCATAAGTGGGGGCTCCCAAGTGACGGAACCTGATTTTACAGCTATTTTTACAGTGGTTGTTAAGTGAATTAGGAAGTCATAAATCCATTCACCCAAGTGGGCATCTTTTTAACAGAAACCAGCTAAAAAGGCCACAAATTGTAGTCACATGACTGGGGAATACTGTAACCAGCTAGTAAATGTGAGCTAGTTACCAAGAACCTGTCTGGGTTGTAGGGGGTGACCTAAGATTTTACAATGACTGGAAATGCTTTATGGGCTGTAAGACACAGTTTTCAAGGCTGTCATAATTTTCAACGATCTTTAAATGGGTGGCCATAAGTCAAGGAATACCTGTATAGTTAATATTATCAGCATATTAATGAAACCTATTCCATGCTGGGTAGATTCACGTAGATGTTAAACACTGAGGAAAAGGGGCTGAGCCCTGTGGCATTCCATAAAAGGTTGTCCAAGGCTTGACCTTTCCCCATTACCATCTGCCTATCAAGGAGGAGAACTACCAAAGAACAGTAGCCCAACTCTCATAATAATTCCAGAGAGATAATATGGTCACTGCAACCTCATAAGAAATCCAACATAATTTATATAATAAAAAAATCTATGTAAGTAAAACAGCACAAATAGCCCTAAAAAAGAATATATATTGAACTGGGATCCTTGGTGCTCTTTGAGCTTGGTTGTTTCCTTGAAGATATTTCATTACCTAACTGCAGGGGTGAAATGTTCCCGGTTCGGACCGGATCACCCGATCCGGTAGCAATGGAGGCGGGTGGTTCGGAGAACTGGTAGCAAAAATCCCTGCCCCCCCCCCATTGCCCAGCTGAGCCGCGCAATCATCAGAGGCTTTTTTTTAATTTTTAAAAGCATTTTTTCTACAACCTCTTTAGCCGAAAAAATGCTTTTAAAAGTGAAAAAAAAAGCCTCTGCCGATCAGGCAAATCAGCTGGGATCGTCAGAGGCTTTAAAAGCATTTTTTTTTACAATCTCTTCAGCCGAAGAGGTTGTAAAAAAAATGGTTTTAAAAGTAAAAAAAAAGAAAAGGTGGCCACGCCTACTCAGTCATATTACCCACCACCACCAAGCCACGCCCACAGAACCGGTAGTAACAAATTTTACATTTCACCACTGCCTAACTGGGTAATATTACCGATGCTGGTGAGTATGAAATTTACTCTCTATTTAGTAGCTCTCCTCTCAGATGAGACAAGTGACTCTCTTGTCAGGACTGTGCATGCCTAAACTTGTTCCTAAATGTGCTTTTTAAAAACCATGAATCAAAGAATATCTCAAAACAGAATATAAACTGTTTTGGAACTCTTCTGTTTTGTTATTACCACACCAAGATGTAACACTATACTATTTGCAAGATGCACACAACACTAAATAAATAAATTAATTTTAAAAAGAACCCTATTACAGATGAACCCTTCCAATTACAAGGAAGAGCCTGTTAATAGTTCCCAGGGCCCCTTTCATATAGCAACAATTTTTCCTATTCTTTTACTCTACAGAAGGAAAGCAGAAGATTGTTTCAGTTTTTTTTTCCTCTCTAGCACAACTGCAAGGCATGTTGGACTCTTCCCTTGGGAAAATAAATATAGCAGTATAAGGCGAAGTCCTTAATTATGTATTAGGTGACCAGATTAGCATTTAAAGGTCATAGGAGAGAAGGAGAAAGGAAATCAAGATTCCAGTCAGCAGCAATAACCACAGGGACACATGTGGCTGGAATACAATTGTAGCAAAGATGCAAAGAACAGCTCAGATTAATCCATAATATATTTTAACAAAAAATTCCAATTTGCACCTAGCTCCGTGTTTTCTCTAGACTATTACATTTATTCTGTATCACTAATTCTTGTTTCAGGATTTGGGTGCATAGACTTTCGCTGGCAAAAGCTAGGCACCTGGTGCCTTCTCTAACAATCAGCTTGCTTTGGTCTTGTCAATTAAGCATCGTCTAGTGCAGCAGTGATGGTAAATCTATGATACATGTGTCAAAGGTGACACACCATGACATTTTGGGTGACACACCAACGTTCAGCAACACCCAACAAGTATTCTCAAAAACAAGTGCCATTCTTGTAGGATTTTAGGAGGGTGTGGAGGCCAAGTGAGAATGAGGTGTGTTTTCATGCAGCCTGCAAACTTTCTGGAAGTTGTGAGGAGTTGTGAGAACAGGGTGTGTGTTTCATGTGGTTTGGGAGACTGCAATCTGTAGAAGAGCATTCTCCATGAAGCCTTCAAGATTGAATGTCTTGTGCAGCCATGAGCAGCTTTGCATAGGCAGCAGGGTCAACAGAAAGAGAAGTTGAGTGGTGCTTGGCAGATGCTGGAGAGTGCTGTGCCATGGAGGCAATCACATCATTTTCCAAGACCTTGGGGAACAGCGTGAGTGATGGCGCTAGGGCTGAAGATGAGGCCTGGGCCTTGGTGCTGCTGCTATTCCATGATCCTCCACCTTGATGATGGAGAGATAGAAAATTGTTTCTTTTTTGCTTGGGAAAAGGGTGATACACCAACAGAGTCAAGTTAGGCCTTTCACAAATTTTGATAACACTAAGCCCGAAAGATTTGCCATCACTGGTCTAGCGGGATCCAGGAAGTGAACTTTCTCTGTTGAAATACCTTCTCTCAGGAGCAGCATCTTCATTTAGCTCTGACACTACCTGTTTTTAGGCAAGCACTAAAAACTTTGGTTTAGGGTGTCTGGTGATACGGGACATTGTTTTTTGCATTTGTTCCCATGTATTTGTATGTGTGATTTGTGAAGTTGCCCAGAGTCATTTTTGGGCAACCTAGAAATTGCATGCCTGGATGGTTAAATACTTTTCTCTCAGGAAGGATGATAAAAACAGGCAAAATGAAGCTGTCCCTTCCCTCTTAAAAGACTCACCTGAGAGGGTGAAAATCTTCCCACTCTTGATTTGTTGCTTAGAGTTTAACATTCCAGATTTTTAATAGACTTGGCCTGCTATCCTATTTTGTATAAGTTTAGGATCTATAATCTAGAGATTTCTTTGCAAGCCAAAGTACTATTGCCCACATCCCATCAACTGGGAGATACATCCACATCAAGGATGTAAGTAATACGTTCATGTATTTAGCTAATCTTTGGTTATACTGTCACTAATTGAAATAAAGAAAATTAAACCCAGTTCCAGTAGGTTACTGGATACCTGCATGGACCTCAGAAGTGAACATAATAAGCTGTCACTAAATTTAAATAAAGCTGAATTTTATATAAAAGGGCTGCAACTTCTGAACTGTAACATTGCATTTTACTTGCTTTAAAGGTTATGGCAGTATGTTCAAATGACTTGAAAAACCTTTACAGTGGGCAGGCAACCGCTGGCTGGAAGTAAGTTTTGGCCATAGATCCCTTCTATTTATACCAAGAGAGTACCTTTTATGGTATTTTTGCAGAAAACCTGCTTTCATCTTGCATTTATTTCTCCATTAGATATCAATGCACAGAGAAGAACGTGTTTGTTTATTATAAAGCCTTCTCATCATCTACAACTAAACATGGGTTTTTGGGAGCAGGAGTGATCGACCAACCTCTTTCCACGGTATTGTGTATGTTGAAGGATGCCAGTAAGCGACATTTATATGACAAAACCATTACCACAGCTCAGGTACATAAGAAAATAACCAGCAATATTCAGTTGGGTGAGTACTTTTTAACGCTATAGTACTTGCTATTGTTGAAGGGAGCTCATAGTTCTACTTTGTCTGAATTGTTTCATAGCACTGCATAATCCTTCATGGGAATAATGAAGGGATTTAGCTAAAAACGAGGAAGTTTTATCCCCTTCCTTTTCTGATTTGAAAGTATACAGAATCTCCACAGCTGATTTTAATGTACAAAGCTTGTAGCACCACTTTCCTCTCATCCCCTCCACTATGGCCATATAACTGGAAGTGATGCATGATTTCTGGTGCTTCATAAATTACTCTTGGGATAACCAAGTCAGAGATCCTGAGATCTACTTGCTTCTTTCTGCTGCAGATGTGGCTCCTCTGCTCTGGCGCTTCCCTTGTGTTGTTGGACCAACCAAATTCTGGGTAGGTGCTTTCCAAAGCACAAGATAGCAATAGCATTTAGACTTATATACCGCTCCATAGTGCTTTAAAGCAGGGGTCTCCAACCTTAGCAACTTTAAGACTCGTGGACTTCAACTTCCCAAAATTCCTCAGCCAGCAAAGCTGGGAATTGAAGTCCACAAGTCTTAAAGTTGCCAAGGTTGGAGACCCCTGATTTAAAGTATTCTCTGAGTGGTTTACAAATTTCAGAATATTGCCTCAACAATCTGGGTCCTCATTTTATTGATCTTGGAAGGATGGAAGGCTCAGGATCGAACTCCAAACTGCAGGCAGAGTTAACCTTATTCTGCATTATACTGCATTGGCTCAACGGCTCCTTGATGGAACTGACCAAAGTTGCTTGTTAACACATGTTCACTGTTCTCATGAGGGAGTGGTAGAAAATAATTATACTTTTTTTTTTTTGCAAGAAAAGAATCTTTTAAAAACATATTTGCACTGGTGGCTGTCATCTGGGAAGATACTTCAGGGCATTTATTTTGTTTTATTATTCCACTGTGGTGATTACATTGTTAGCGGAGTTATAATAGCTTCTGTTGCAGAGGAAGTCTCTAAATAAAGTTGGTGCCAAGAATTCGGAGCTTTTGATATCAGCTTAGGTTCTGCCTCTTCCCCCTTTGGTTAAATAGATATTGTTCTACTTTCTGGTCTTAACCTGATTTTTAAGCTATTTATGATTTTATGGGTATTATTTTTAGAGCTTTGCACTGAATTTTTAAGAGTGTGTTTAATTAATTATAGATACCTCTAATTATACCCTGGTTTGAAGTGTATTAATACAGTTTAACAGAATCAAAGATAGTAAAATGTTGTACTGTTGTCTTCTAGATGCATTATGAGGACAAAAAAGCTAGAAGAAGGGGATGGAGGCTAAAAATATTGGATGTGGACTTATTAAGTTCAGTCCTCTGTTGGTGTGTTGTTTTCCTCATTTGACTAAATAGCTCCATTTGTTTCTTTTGATTTAATTACAGTATATGTGGTGAGTGAGGATTCCTTTTGTTACCAAAAGCAGCCAAGAGATTTCTGCTGCATCTGTGTAGAAGCCAAAGAGGTACATAGATCGCTGCTTGCAAATGTGTTTCAGTCACCATTTCCTGTATCTAGAAGTAATCCAATTAATTTTAACAAGGCCAGCTGAACAGTTACTGCACCTATGAGAGATTTAAATAGTTGGACCTAAATTCATTCATTTACTTTCAGTTACTGAAATTTTTAAAAATAATCCCACAAACATTTTTCCATGAATTATATATATTTAATAATAATAATAATAATAATAATAATAATGTTTATATACCATCTGATTCACTGTAATGGTATATTGGAGTGACCTTAGGAGGCAGGAGGAAACTCTCTCTCTCAGTGGTCTGATAAATGAAATGGGGGGAGAGGGGATACCTCAGAAGTAAAGTAAGGGAGAAGAGAGGTACTTTTGGACTTGCAAAATTCTATTATTGTAACCTTATTAAAATGTACTGTTAGCACTCATGGCTGGTGCTTTTTGCTGGGACTACCTCAAAGGGTTAACTCTACCAGAGACCCTGGGTGGTTCATAAATTAAAACCAATAGAAAAATAATGATAAATACAGAGGAACCAAATGATGGCAAAACCAGGTCACAGTGAGAAACCCAGGCACATTTCTCAGAAGGGACTTCAGACACCCTTGGAAAAGGGCCTAGACAGACAACCAGATCCTCAATGCTTTTTAAAGGTCCGGTAGGGTCAGGAGTCACCCAGATCCTAGGAGAAGCCTCAGTACAGAAACCAGGCACTTCAATAAAGCAGGCCTATTTCCTCAGGTCCTGATAGATGGCATTATGTAATGAAAAAAACCCAGAGTGTGCCAGTGCTACCAGATCGAATCAGCCAGGCAGGTACTGTGGGAGATAGGCAGCCTCTCCAAATAACTAAGTCTTAATGCAGGTAGTTCTCGATTTATAACCACAGTAGTGACCAGAATTTCCATTGCTAAACAATGGGGACATAAAGCATGGTATCTCCTGACTGCATCACTTAATGACAGCAATCCCAGCATTCCTCATTGCTGTTGTTAACCAAATTCCACCGGTCGTTAGCCAAGGACCCATCCTAAATCATTCTGAACCTCAGTACTTCCAAGGTAAGGGACTGCCTTCCCTATATTTCCCCACCTTGTCTCTGCCTTTTTTGCCTGCCTTGCATCCTGCTTTGTAGGGTGACAAGCAGCCAGCCCAGCCCAGCCCAGTTCCAGTTGCTCTCATCACCTTGTACTCCCAGGCTCCGGCTTGCCCTATGCTCCATTGCCCCAGCTAAGCTTCACGGACTTCTTGCTTGAGAAGAGAGCCTTCTGTAGCCAGCAGCGAGCAAGAAGAGGGCAACATTCAGCTAGGGTGATAAGGGCTATGAAGTGCAGAGGAATAAAAGGGCATAGATGGAGGGAGAGATAGGTGAGGGGTGGAATAGGTGAAGTCATCCTATGACTATAAGTACAAGCAGGTTGCCCAAATTTTTATGTTGTTATTGGGCGCTACAGTGGACATAACGTTGGAGACCAGTTGTAAGTACCTCCATTCACCATTCATAACTTTATTATGTATCACCAATCCAATAGCCAGTCAAGGTTACCTGTACTACTATGATATCAGAAAAGTCTAACAGCCTGTCCTTACGTTGAAAATAATTTGAAAAAGCTGGAAAGCCAATCTATGGGAGGAGAATGCCAAAACTGCTGGAGGATTTTTATCATGTAATTCTCCTTCCTTTCACCTAGGAAAATATGTACATCTTAGCTCTTCAGTCTATCTATGAAGAGTCAATGCCTCGCCCATGTAAAGAAATGGTACGAGGAGAGATTTTGCCCAGTGCATGGATATTACAACCTGATACCATGAATGGAAAAGACATCACTAAAGTCATATATATGGTACAGGTAGGTATCTGCAGAGCTGGACAAAAAGTTATTGTAAAATATATTATATATGGAAGATTGCTTTCTACAACATAGTGACAAAGCAAATAAAAATGTATCTGACAGCAATAAATTGTGCAAGGAAGTATGACAAGATTTTAAGATTTTTGCTTAGTGACCCTTATAGCAAAGGTATTACTTATACTGACCTGCAGAGTTTTTCACTATTGCATTGTTCTTTATACTTTGCTATAAAACTTACTGGCAACAAGCAAAGTAGTGAACTTTAGGCAGCATGATATTGGTAGGATGCCAGGCTTCTGAAGCTTCTATTCACAAGAGCACAGGTAGATCTTCCCAAGGAAAACCAAAATGAGATGGCATTATTCAAAAACAACTGGTATCCTTGCTCTGACTGTAGATATCCATGGTGGCATAAATCCACCCATTTAGTGGCATAAATCCAACCCATTTTATTGCCATTTTTGCAGGGCAGATTATCTGGCCTATTTTATGTCCAGATTTTTAATACAATACATATGGGTGTAAACCTAGTAATGTTTTTACACTGCTTTGTATGAGTGCCCCTGGTTCCTTGCTTATTTTTTTTTAATAGCCAAAATGCCCATTTGCTGCAAAATGAAGCTAGCCTCAAAAGCTGCTGCTTTTTTCGCTACAGAGAGTCCTCAATTTATAACAATTGGGACTGACATGTGTATTGCTAAATGATGTGGTTATGCCTGATTTTATGACCCTTTTTTGCTGTGATCAATTGATGAATCACAAGTCATAAAGAGAACCACATGGTCACTAAAGGAATCCAGCTTCCACCAAATTTTGCTTCTTAGAAACCCAAGGTTGCAAATGACAGTGTGGCTCCCAGACGCTACAAGTGTCATAACTACATACCAGGTGCCAAATGCTTCGAATTTTGATCATGTGACCACAGAAACACTGCAATGGTCATAAATGTGACGAATGGTCACAAATAACTTTTTTCAGTGCCATCGTATCTTCAAATAGTTGTTAAAAGAATGGTTGTAATTGAAGGACTGTATCTATTTACATTAAGGGGAGGCTGGGAATATGTTTCTTATCTAATATTAATTCTGTGTGCATTGCAAACACAACATTACAACAACAAACCTCATCCGAGAGATTCTAAGATGCGCAAATGTCTGTCATGACAGCTTTAAATGTCTTCAGAACTTAATTCCTAATTAAGTGTTGTACCTTATGATTCTTGACAAATATATCTTTTCTTTTATGTACACCGAGAGTGTATGCACCAAGACAAATTCCTTGTGTGTCCAATCACACTTGGCCAATAAGGAATTCTGTCCTGTCCTGTCCTGTCCTATCCTATTCTAAAAAAGATGCTAAGATGTGCAAAGGATTGTAATCAACCAGTTCCTTATCAACTGGAGAAAAGCTTGATATTGTTGCTCTTTGAAACCCACATTCACAGGGGTAGAAAAGACTTCTGCAGTACATTCCATACATGTAGGCGTTCTCTTATATGTACTGCATGAATGTTATGGATGCAATCTTTGTAGAATTATTCTTGGGTAGTTAAGGTAGTTCTTGATTATGATCATTCATTCATGAACTGTTTGAAATTATGAAGGCGCTAAAAAATGTTACTTGCAACTAGTTCCCCAAAGTTATAGATATCACAGTGCCTCCTGTGGTCATATCATCAAAGTTTGGGCGCTTGGCAGCTCGCTCACACCTATATTAGACCGCCTTCTGCCACCAATAGCCTCCCACCGGCCAGTACGCTCGCACAGAGTGGGCCTCCTCAGGGTGCCGTCCGCCAGACAATGTCGGCTGGCGACCCCCAGGGGGAGAGCCTTCTCTGTGATGGCGCCCACCCTCTGGAATAACCTTCCCCCAGAGTTACGTATAATAACAGACCTCCGGATTTTTTGTCGGGCCCTGAAAACCTATTTATTTCAACTAGCTGGGCTGGCTTGAGCTAAATTTTAAATTGATTTTAAATTGGGTTGTTTTAATTTATGGCTAGAATATTTAATTATTTTAATACTGTTTTTAAATTTTGTATGCTCTGTTTTTACTTAGGCTGTGCACCGCCCTGAGTCCTATTTGGAGAAGGGCGGTATAGAAATTTAATAAATAAATAAATAAATAAATTACAACCGAAGGAGCACTTCAACTACCCCCACCAATCTTTGGGCCACCCTGTAAAAAGTACCACTGTTTTTCAGAAGCACTCGGTATTGAATAGCATTGTCAAATATTGGCTAAGATTTTTTTTTCCTTTTGAATTATTGCAGGTTGACCTTGGTGCCCCAGCGATTCCTGCAAGACTTCTGAGCTCTTTTGTAAAGAGACAGCCTTTGGTAATTGCTCAGCTTTCCCATTTTCTCACCACTTAGATGGGCATAATACACACTATCAACAAACTCTGTTTCAGTAACAAACTGTAAATATCAGCAACAGCAGAATTTGCTTTCTGAAACTGGTGGCAGGAGGAAAGCCTCGCCAGACCACACAGAATCATAAATGGTTACTCCGCATTACAAATATTGTTCTCGTTCAGTTAGAAAAGAACCTTGAATGAGATTTTTGTTTGGTGGTTTAGAGAAAAGGCAACCTTTACAGATACACTGGTCAAGATGTTTTCCTTGAAATATTGATTTTACGTTGAATTTCTCCTTCGACCAGATGATTATGGAAAGATTTCTGGTGCAGTAAAACACAAAAGAACTTTTTTTAAAATTTTAAGGAACATTTCATTTTAGAAACTAAACTAAGCTACTATAAAGCTCTTTGTAGAGTGCCTGATGAATGAAAAATGCGTAACAAGTCTACAGTGTTACTGGCTGGAGAAGCAACTCACTCTCAAGGGAGTACTAAGTTGTGAAAATGAGAACTGGTTTTTGCTTTCTCTCAGTCAGAAATGCAACTCAGGAAGAGAGATAATGTTTTGCTACAGGATATATGTTTTCGCACTACAGAATCACTCCGCCATAAGACTACATGTTGAAAACCAGTAATATAACAGCATTAACACAACTGCAAGTTTCCTACGTAGCTACCACTACATTCTGAATGTTGGAGAGGAATTCCTATCACAGCATCTCATTCAGCAAATATCCTTGCCACTCTTCTTTTCCTGGAAGAGCAACAGTAATGAAAATAAGCTCAAAGCAGAGGAAGTCCACCATTGTTTTACCCCATGACTTTTATCAGGTTGAAAATCTAACCTCTAAGCCTCAACTGTTCGTGTCATATCGATTTGCATTCCCCGTGAGCTGCTTTATAAAATTACATTTTTCTACTTACGCTCTTCAATGTCTTTTGTTAGTAATAAATATGATTGTATAAAATAAATGCCAAGCCACATTCACATAATTAGGTTCAAAGTGAACGAGCATAGAATTAACATTCTCATCCCACACTGTTCCTATAGCAATTAGTGCTTGAAAGTAGGTTTTATTCATGTGAATGCGCACCCTATCTGATTCAGGTTATTTCTGAGAATACAAATCAAGTTATGTAACCTAGAATTACTGCTACCTATTACCATTTTCTGCCAGCCAGCTTTTAGTATTTAGAAACTTGCTAATCCTGGAGGAAGACAGTGGCACATTTCTTGTCAAGGAAATTGAATGATTATGCCTGTGTGGTCCCCAGGAGTCAAACTGATTTGAGAGTGACTTATTCCCCCCTTGAGAGCTTAACGTTTTACATCCAGTCTGTTACTACAATTGCCTGCAACTTGCTTGCGGCATTTTATGAAGTAAAAATTACTACTATTGTTCCTTAAAACAGAACTGAGAGTTTGGGAGAGAAAAGACAGAAAGGCTGTAAAACATGTCACTGTTCTTCTATATTAATTGGAAAGCAATTAAGTTTAATAATTATGGTAGCATAAAATAGTAAGAAATGACAGGTTTTCAGAGGCTGCCCACAGACAACATGGTGTTTTCCGTATCTTATTTTTGCTGGACTAAGTAAAGAGAACTCTCCCTTTCCCCACAAATATGTGGAAAATGCCTTTGAATCTTAAAAGGGAACTGCTTGCGCTTTTTTTTTTTTTTATTAAACAATGGGGTGTAAAAAATTCACTGATCTGAATTAGTTGGGGACTGTGGGCAGCATAAATGAAACCATATTTCAGTGCATACTGACTTGGCTTTGTTAAATAGACATCAACTTGGCGTGTAGCACAAACATAAGCATCAGATGATCCAAATAAAGCACAGATGGTGACTGACAAAATAAATGTTGATCAATGCCAAGAAGTTGATACAACTATAGAAATAATGTGTAGCATCGGAAATACTAGCTTTGTTGTCCTTTGTATTATTTGAAGTGGGAGGTAGAGATTATCTTCTCTACCAGAAATCACATCATTTAAGATGGGAAGCAGATCTGATTCTAAGACTGCATTCCAAGAATCACCGGCTACTCACTGTGTTTATTTTTTCCTTTACTTTTTGAACCTGGCACCCCTATTAATGAATTAAGCAATTTTAGAAGGCACATCTAAGATGGACTCCTCATAACGCAGATGTGCTCGTCAAAGGATAATGTTGTTTTGTACAGAGCATCAGATGTTTATTTTTATAACTGCATACAACTGTTTATTTCTATGTTTACAACTTAAGTTATTTATATATACTTATTTTGAAATGATTTTATATGCTGAAGCTAATTATGTTTATGGTTATTCAATTAATGTATGCTTTCTAGAAATAATTGTTACACTGAAATATATTTATATAATGATTTTTGCACTTACAACACTATGGTACCTGTGAATGTCTGGGGTAGGAAGAATAGTCTTAAAGTGGGGCAAAATCTTTTATTGAATGTGACAAAATATACCACTTTATTGAAACATACCTTCAGCCCATATCTGCTTTTAACCAAGATTGCTATTTTCATATCCTCACAATAAA
Organism: Pantherophis guttatus; assembly: GCF_059756535.1. Taxonomy (NCBI): domain Eukaryota; kingdom Metazoa; phylum Chordata; class Lepidosauria; order Squamata; family Colubridae; genus Pantherophis; species Pantherophis guttatus. Next base: position 70,274,832 of record NC_142063.1, read on the forward strand.
TACTTTTTTATATATAGAAAATGGCTAAAAGTGACATTTTTCCTGTTGAAGCTTTGCTGGCTGTGGAATTCTGGGAGCTGAAGTCCACACGTCTTCAACGTGCCATGGTTGAGAAACACTGGCTTGAGCCAGGTATTTTCCACACATTTTTCAGAATAGAGCTTCTGAATAGCCCAGCAAAAACTAACCCAGTAGCCATCTCATCCAGAAATCTGAATAAAATTTTCAGAATTACTTCTAAGGAAGACAGAAAAAGACAATCTGTAGCATGCACCGATTTCACCCATTTAGCTTTAATAAAATAAAACAAGCAGGTTTCCAGAAGAAAACTACATTACTATAGTGCAAGAAAAAAAGAAAGGAAGAGATACAGTCCATAGGAAATTCAGTCTCATATCAAAGTAAAGTTATGTCAGTCCTTTTCTCAGCCTTTTCCATTGGCAAGATTGTAGAGCCGTCTTCTATATAAATATTTTTAAAAGCAACTATTTCAGTTTATAATTAAATGGTGGCATCATTCAAAACAATATTCCTCATAAAACTATTTTTCTCTCCATTACAAAATCACAAATACAAAATGTGGCAAGGGCAGGCACCCTTTAAAAAAATCCAAGCCAATATTGGTGCTCTCATAGCAATGATTATATTTCCAGACGAAGTTCAACTGAAAAAAATCAAGTATGAGCATCCATTAAATACCCGATTAAATACCAAGCTTACATTTAATTTTACTTGTCAATGGCTCGATGGGATCCACTGCAAGGTAAGAATCCCCTTCATGTTGGAAACAAGATCCCTTCAGTGTGTTTCACCCATCTATAAAGATTCTGGAACTTGGAAGCCACACATTTCTATACAAAAAGAGTTTTGTTCCTGCAGTTCTAATTAAGGTGCTTGACTTGGCTTTTTCCTTGTCTTCCAATACAATGCACTGGAGAAACATCATCTTTGAGGACAAGATCCATACTAATTCTGAGTGCAATTTTGTCAAGGCATCTATAAGCAATCCCAATAATTTTTAAACATGGCAATTCTGCTAACTTTGGGCTGCAACGGTTTCTCTTGGCTGCGATCCTAAATCACAAGCAAAAGTCTTTGGCTCTGTAGTGTGAGTTTTGGAAATGAATATTCTTAACACAGCTTCTAATTCCTTGGAAAAGTCCTACAAAGAAAAAAAAACCCAGCTATTAGCAATATCTGATAGGGATTTTTCGACATTAAAGTTCACTAACAATGCGAAATAAAATAATAGCACCATTGTTAAATTGAAGTGTTCTGAAAATGCCAGGATCTTTCCCGAAAACTGGAGAAATATGGGACAGAGCTGCTGATAATTCTGAGCGTATGTTCCATATATTGGAGCAACACAGAAATTAGTTTTATCTAGCTCCCTTCAGCCTTCAGCCTTCTCTTACTAATCATAATGTTCTGACAAAGTGCATCTTGAGCTATGGTCTAACAGTCAGAAGAACAGCCTGTCAAAACCAACAATGTAAACAAATTGGGAAGCAATTTGTCTATATGATATTATCTAGATAGTAGATAATATAATTCAACAAAGGGTTAATTGTCTCCCGATTGTTGTAGCTGCCACCGTTTGAAACTTTTGTAAGGGTTGCTCATCATAGAACATATTGTAACCAAGACTTAGCTATCAGCTGTCAGATCTAGCCAGCTTAGAAATTATTACAACTGATACATTAATTATAACTGTGTAAATGTGCTTGTCACCACTGATACCTGGGAATTCACCAACAGCTGGAGATGAAGGAACATGCCTAGGCTGCAAATATCTTCTTTCAAAAAGAATGCAATTCTATCCAGAACTTCCAATTTCAGAACATGGTTTCTTACTACCAATTGAAGTGAGCCCACATAATCAACATTATGCACTTCTGGAGTTGCAGAGCTACCATATTCTTGATCAGAAATATTATGTGTGTGATTCAAACAATCATTTCCCACTACTTCTGGATCAAATTGTTTTTTTTTTTATTAATAGTCTTCTCACTGGCAACATTAAAGCAGGATAAATGCACCTCTTCTACAAGGAAGCAACACTCAGTCCCAGGGTCTCAAAACGCCAATTGTCACAATTGCCTCTCTGGGATTAGTTCATAAAATACCATATTTTTTGGACTATAAGACGCACCAGAGTAAAAGACGCACCAAGATTTTGAAGAGGAAAAAGAATTTAAAAATAGTTTTTGCCCTCCGCGCGTCCGGTTTTTGCCCTCCCCAGCCCCCAGGAGTACTCTGCAGGCCTCCCAAACCCTCTGTGTGTCCCATTTTTGTGAAAAATGGGCCTGTTTTTCACAAAAACAGGATGCGCGGGGCAGTTTTCAGGAGGCCAAAAATGGCTGTATTCGGTGTATAAGACACACCAACATTTCCACTCTCTTTTAGGGGTGAAAAAAGTGTGTCTTATATTCCAAAAAGTATGGTACCTAGTGAGCCAAAAACGATAAAAATCCTGATAATACTATTAAATAAAACCTTATTAAACTTAAAAAAAACTAATACTTTTCCGTATCACATTGGTCATTTCAGCCATCCTCTTAGAAGCATTCCAAGTTCCCTTTTCATTCAAGCTGTCATACCTTTTGCTTCGCCATCGTTAGGGGGGCTGACGTTGTGAAAAAGAAGATAGTATGAACTAAAGCGTATTTAGAGCACTATTCAAAAACACTGAAGAATATTTAAACATTAATTTTCAACAGTGTACTCCAGAACATAAATATTTGTTTGTGCAGAATACAGAAATATTACAAATATAGGAAAAAAGAACCCCAGACCAACATGTTCACAAATTAAACCTACCAAAGGCCACGTTTGCTTCTGGAGGTCATGCAAACCATGCTCTATCTCTGTACTTGTCATCAATCCGTGCTCATCAAGGCCATGAAGCATGAATAAAAACAAGCCCCACTGCAATAAAATAGAAACATATATCACCAGCCTTACCCACAATGCTTATCATGCAAAGACAGCACTAAGTAGTGCTCTGAGACATACAGTTGTTCGTAATGAATGCATTAACAAATTCCTTAGGGGGCAAATGCAACTGGTTCACGTTGCTAGCAGGGATGCAAGAGCCATTACTAAAGAAATCATATATGCAGAAATGTCATACCAACTCAAATGCTTTTCTTTTTAGTGATGGCTAATTCATCTACAGATTATCTATTAAAGAATTTAGCCTTCAGCTCCCTTTATCATGTGGAAATTAGTGGAAATAACTGGAATATACTGGTTTATTGAAAATCACTGAAAATCAGCTGGGAAATATTACATAGCAATATTACCTGGAAATATGTCAGGTAGCAGAGCAACAGACATGGTTAAGTTTATAAATGCAACAGAAATTGAGACATTATACATATATCTCAAATTCAAATCTGTATTAGTTGGAAGTGACACTCGAACATCTTTCTTTGTTCAGGATCCAATCTGAGTTGGTCACCGGGACCAGAGGTTTATTCTTCCAAGCTTTTGGATTTCTGCTGGAGCCCATCCTCAGGGAACCCCTCTCTCTACACAACGGACACAACACAAGTCCAAAAGCTTGAAGAATAAACCTCTGGTCCCAGTGACTACTCAGATTGGACCCTGCAACATTATCCTGGGACACATACAGTATATTTTCCTTCATTCATCTTCCTTTGTTTTCATTAACACCTGGAGTTTCCCTTAAATTCATATTTTGCTTTCTGATTCTTTTATTATACTTAGTCTATTGTTAAAAATCTACTTCCGGATTAGCCAAAGACTGACTTTATTTCCTACTTCATGTGCATAAAACAAGAAAGAGCAAGAACAGTGAGATTTGGAAGTGTCTCTAAAAAGTTTTGAACAGCCCCACCTCATGATCTTTGCTGCCTGCAAGGTAGGTGATGTTTTTTTGACTGAACATCAGGTGTAATGGTACAGGTGCCTGAAAATTATCTTTCCAGATGGACAGAAGAGATTTCAGGAGACTGGAGATGAGGTGGTACTTCAATTGCTGCTGTTCTGGCATTTTGGGAGATGTAAAGTTCAGCTCCTGGATTGGAACACGATCTGAAACTATAAGCAAGTAAAATGGAAACATTGGCCTTCTCTGTAAGGCTCCTTTCCAATCCTGCCAGCCACTTTAAAAGGTTTCTAGAAACTCCACAGCAGACAGAGAGCCTTCTTCACATTCGCATCCAATGGGAACCTCTGAACATTCCTTAAGCAGGAAAAAAGGCAGCATTGGGACTGGGGAGCTGGAATGACCCAGCTTGAAATAATCGATTTTCTTTTATGTAGAAAAAAGCAGCCGAGACAAATTATGCTGCAAAACAGGCTGTTAGCATCACCATAGCTAAATATTTAATGAAAGTAGAACATTTCAGATGATTTAAAAATCTTTTTTTTTTCATTTTGTTAGGCTAACTCAAAAGGTTTATATTATTAAAAGTTTTGAAACTTGGTAATCCAAACAGTTTGGCTTTATATACTAGTCCACAAATTCTAAAGTCAGGTTCAGTATAATTCATTCAGGTTATATATGGCCTGAATATGATTACAGGGTCGTACAAAGGGAATTTTATAACTGGCTGAAGAATGAAAGATTAAGGGAAAAAAAGAATACTTATAAAAAGGAAAATGTTAGAATTCTAACCTAGCAGTGATGCCAGCTCAATGGTGCACTTAGCCAGCTGTTGCTCTGATGCTGGGCAGATGAACTGAAACACAGAAAAATGAAATATTTCTATTCATGCAATATTTATGTACAGTATCCGTATAATCAGGTATTGCAATGATTAATACAAATATTTAAACTGTGACTGTGCTTTAGAATACACACAAATGGAGCCTACTTTCAGATAGTTTATTGCCAAATTTTGCATGTATTTTAGAAATGAAACATACATTTCATAAGAATCTAAGAATGGTCCTGCTGGATCAGACTAAGGACGATCTTATTCCAGCATTTTTTTTTCAGGGGTAAGCAGAAACCTGGGAAGTGCTCACAAACAGCAGGTAGAACACAGAATCTTAGTTAAAAGGGTCATGGGAGATCATAGAATCCAATCGCCTGCATGCTGTAGGATTCATCAGGATTCAGGATTCTCCAGTAGATGACTATCCAGCCTGGTTTGAAAACCCCCAGTAAAGGGGAAGAAACCACTCCATACAATAACCTATTCTATAGATTCGTACTGTGAGATCTTCTTCCTAATGTCTAATCTGTATCTACACGCTTGAAGTTTCATCCCACTCATTCCGCTAATAGTTCCTGATAAATCCAAACTTCCACAAAATTACCTAATTCTCTTTAAAAACCACAAAAGTAGCGATGCCACTATATCTTATAGTAATGATTTGCATTGTTTACTTTCACACCTATATAAACATTTTGCATTTTTGTTTACAAAACATTTTCTAAGCCTCCCCCCACCCACCTCTTTGGCACCAGGGACCAGTTTTGTGGCACACAATTTTTCAGTGGACCAGGAGTGATGGTGATGGTTTCGATTTCACTTCCTCACCCGCCATTCACCTCCAGCTGTGCTAGTGGTCTGTGGCCCAGCATTTGGGGACCCCTGTGCTATGAAATATGCCAACAAGAACTTTTCCTTAGAGAAAAAGACACAAAATCAGAAACAAGACAACTTAAGACAAATAAAAAAATGAAGCTACCTTTCTGCACTGAAGTGTCTGGCTCACCCTTCTCAACAACCTTTCCAAGTCAGCAAACTGGATTTCTTCATTTTCTTCTCTTGGGCCTATAGCAACACAGAGCAGATCCTAGAATAACAGAAGCATTTGTGATTCAGGATGCATATAAGTATTCTAGGATCTCAACATATTGAAAACACAACTTTTCACAATGGACCCAAATCACAATCCTCAACTCATTTTTAGGCTTCTGCCATCCCCAAACAAGCAAGCAATACTACAGAATTTCTACCTACAGAAATTCTGGAAGGGTGAACTGTTCTATACAGTAAAATCCACAATGGACAGTGACCTTACTTTGCACAAATTGCTGACAATGGGCAGAAAATAGCAGAGACCGACCTTGATTTCACTGATTATCTGAGAAGGGAATGCTGTTTGATGGTGGCAGCTTGGAGGGCAGTCCTTCTTCCTCAGTGTAATTTCATTGGCACTGGACTGGGAAAGCATCTGAACTTTTAGCATGCGACTGAAGGTAGCTTTTACTTCTCTTTTGATCAGGGCTGTAAGAAATAAACAAACAAACAAATAAAAATACAGCTATTCTGTCAACGAACTATCTATTTCTGCATTCAAACTGAATCAATTCTGGAATCTACAGCTTCCTTAATGTTAATTGAAAAGGAAGAATAATGTGGGTATACTTGACAAATTGCTAAAATACTCCAACCAGTAAAAGTAAAACTAGTGGCTCTGTCCTGTAAAGAGAATTTCTGAAACTTACAAACTTTTACCCTTTTATTATCAGTCATGGAAACCCTGGGCCACAATAATGGATGAGTAGGTTAGGGTAGGAGTATATGATATTTTTATTCCAAACTCTTTATGGATAATAACTAGCAGCCTGAACTGGCCTGAGCTGAGTAATTACCACAATCAACTAGGAACAAGAAGGAACTTGCTGTATTTTTATTCTCAAAATAAAAGTGGTAACAAGAGACAAGCCACTGTCAGTTTATAGGCAGGCAATCAAGATATTACTATTTTGTCCAGCTTTTAATTATTTTACATGGTTGTTATGAAACAATGTGACACACATTCTTTTATAAATAAAAGTGCACCATGTGACAGCAATAGTTTAAATGTCTCAGTCTACCCTACATAATCACATTAGCCTTGATTACTAAGGATTCACACTAAATAAAAGTCAAAGTGAAAAACTGAATACCTGCAATATTTGTAGAAAGCCAACTGCAGGCCTTCTCGATAGCCAGGCCCACTGCAATATTTGCTGCACAATTCAAAACCTTGGGCATGAGAATAACAATGACATATTGTTACTTCTGGAGGCCTCCTGAAAGCTTCCACTTGTGTAATGAAAGGGGACAGAGCAATTCAATAAAACAGTACAAGCTATGTAACCATACAAGCTATGAAGAAGCTTCTTGGATGAGAAGCAAAACGTCTTCAAAGAAAAACCAGAAAGTCCAGTTGCCTCTTGAAAAACACATTGACCACCATGACCTGGATGACTGAGAATCTCCATAGACAGTACAAGTTACAGCAAACAGATTAAACTGAAAGAACAATTGAACCAGACAAAAAAATTGAAAAATTGATTTCAGCCTCTCACTCTCTAACTATTGAAGATGGAAACAGGCTACAAGTGCCTACGCCAATCTGAAGGTTCAAAAAAGCTGCCCTCAGTTTTCTAGGTCTTGGCATACTTGGGTAGATAAAAGTTGAGGAATATTATCCTATGGCACCAGTGCAGATGATAAATGAGGACTTGTTTCGGCTTCTTCAACTGTTGTCAAAAAGGGGTTCCATAGAAATTGGCCCTTTGAATCAACCGAAACATTTAATTTTCTACTTGCAAAAATACAGGTGAATACAGAATGATACATCTGCCTTAACACAACTGACTGAAGAGTATTGTGATTTTAAAACTTTGTATTTTATTTGCCTAATGGTTTTAACAAAAGGATCCAGTTAATAAGTAATTTAAATGTATTAAGCGCTCAGAGATTTTAGCACATTATTTTGTCTTCAAACTTCAGCTACCTGATCTAAAGTGATCTAGGCAACAATAAAAATGCAACTGTGGAGCACCATACAATGTTTTATTACAGTCTAGTAGGAAAAAAGGAAAAAACATGGGTCCAAAATACTTACAGCTGCAGAGGTCTCTTCTGGCAGCAGGATTTTCACAGCCTCAGGGGCCTTCTTCCTACAAAATCTAGAAATATATATATGTGGAAATGTTTTAAGAAACAGTTACCTAGGCAGGTTAACTTTTCAGGAGCAAAGGGCTGCATTTTGAATAATATACCAAACCTTCAACAACAACAAAAGGACAAACACTTAGGATAAAAAGCATCATTTTAATTATGCAAAATCAGAGCTAAAACCAGAATTAAGTAATATTAAAATTAGGACTTCATAAAGCATTCAAAACTGTGATTCACCATGTAGGTTAGAAAGTGAAGCACCATTCCTTGAAGCACTAAAGCAGCAACATCTTTTGGAAAATGTAGATATAGAAGTTGTGAAACTTGTTTCCAGCTATCTATTGTGTGTACCCAAACAGCTCCTTTTTTTGACTAGAGGTTCGGAAGAAAAGCATGGATATTCAGATTGCTGGAGATAGCTTTTGAAGTAACTGCATGAATCTTCAAACTGAAATGACTCTTTGAATGCTTCAAGGAGGATTCCTTTTGCTGAGGTCAAAAAATTAAGCAAAGTGCCTATTTTGAAGTACCTCTGTACAGCCCTAATGACAAATAATGCAACTGAGCCTCAATATTCCCACAGGTCATCCACTCCTTTTATAGTGACACCATACAAAAAAATAGTGAGCATAAATAAATATGCACAGTGCAATCAAGACAGTTCTCTCTACCTAAATGAATTTTGCAGAGCACATTTTATTTGCAAATAAATGTCATAATAGCAACTCGTGCCATAGGGCAAATGATAAGAAATTTTAATTAGAGATGTTGCTGTTAAATTCTCTAATCTATAATCAGAAGCATGAGATCAAATTGTTTCATACTGCTGGAAAAAGCTCCTAAAAACATTCTACATTTTAAGGGATAAACAGACACCAAAAATATTTTTTATCTAATAATGTTCCTCCTTACTCTTTGCCTTGGATAAGAGCTTGTGCTCCTTCTTGATACAATTGCGAACATACTGCATCCAATAATTTGTCATGATTGCCATCTTCTGCCTTCATAGCATCTTGCAAAATGACTTCAGCTCTTTTAACCAGCTCTGCTACCAGGGTTGCCCTACAAGAACCAAAATTTGGAAGATGAAGGAGGAGGGGAAAAACCCAGCCATCTCTTGAACTTCATTTCTCAAGGTAACTTACAAAAGTGCTAAATAAAAAAAACAATGAAAGCTGCTCAGAAATAATCAGAAGCAATCAAACACAACAAATTAAGATGTCAGGAATTTCTAATTTTAAAAAAGACCCCTGCTCTTACTTGATATGCTTGACACAATTTGATCCAATTCTCTCTGCCACAAATTCTACTGTTCTCCGCAGAGATGGGGACTGATTGTGAAAGAAGGCTTGTTCCAGATCTGCCTATTAAGAAAAAGAAAAGCAAGAACCCTCAAGAAATTATAATATCCCAATCTATCTATTGCCTCCGAAGAGAAACACTCGACTCTCAAAAGTAATTTGCTTGTTCCTTTTTTAACCTTAACATTCTTTTTTTTTAAAGAGGGAAGAAAGAATGAATGAGAAATAAAAATAAAATAATCACTGCCGTCCCTGCAAAAGAGCCGAGACATAATTTTTCAAGACTGTACTTTTTCCTACTGGCACCACATTCAAATGTTCTTCACTTGATTGCCTACGTCTTCTCTTCATTATGTCAACTAGAATTAACTATCTTCCACATGCTTGTCACCAAAATAAAGGGGTATATGATGTTCAGGTTTTTATTTAAAAGAATACTCCATTGAAATAAGTCTGCATAGAGTCATAATGCAACTATAGGAAGTAAATTCATCATACCAATATATCTAGAAAACTCAAGCTTTCTTTATAAGGATGAAAAAAGGAAAAGCTGACCGATAGCTACAGAAAAAGCCATCAAGGTATAGCATCCACAATATTTGAAGTTGTAGATTGAATTCACTGAAGGAAGAAAATGGAGGTGCTGCTTGCTAGAATGTCTTTCTTAAGAATGTAGTAATTGCTTATTCTTAAGCAGTTATTACATTCTTCCATTAATGCAGAGATGAGCATGGCAACATAGTGAGTACCATTTACTCACTATGAGTAAATTATGTCCTTAAATACCCATAGTAAAGGCCTCAATGAAGCCAGGTACAGAGTTGGATAGGAGAGGGGCTGGTGATATTGAGGAGACTGAATCCTAGAAAATGCACACATATCTATAGATAGTTCTTGACTTACGACCACAATTGAGCCCAAAATTTCGGTTGCTAAGCAAAACAATTGTTAAGTGAGTTTTGCCACATTTTACGACTTTTCTTGCCACAGTTTTAAGTTAAGAGAATCTTGCTTCCCCATTGACTTTGTTTGTCAGGTCACAAAAGATTATCATGTGACCCCAGGACACAGCAACAATCATAAATATGAGCCAATTGCCAAGCATCTGAATTTTGATCACGTGACCATGGGAATGTTGCAATGGTCATAAGCAGTGATGGGTTCCAACTGGTGTTACCACCGGTTCGCTTCGTGCATGCACTTTGCGCCCGATCGGCAGCTCTGCTCAGGGTCACGTGACCAGAAAGGATCACGGCAGAGTCCTGATCGCTGCATTAAAGTATCCTCTGTCAAATGCATAGTGATTCTGCTGCAATCCTTATTATTGCTATAAAACTGGATTTTGCAACTTGCATAGGATGCCCCTTACCTGAAGTTTTTGCTGAGTGAGGGAAGGCTTTGGAGCTAAGGCCTCTGTAGCAGTTGGGGTTATTTTTCTTATATAGCCACCATTTTTTCCTCCACTTCCCAACACAAAAGAAGACAATAATTTCCTCAACTCACCTACGGAAAAGGAATACTATGTGTTATACATGGAGCACAAAATGGATGGTGGTGGTATAAAACACAACCTCAGGGTGACATCACCCAGATTTTTCATCTGAAGAAAACTGTAGTCACAAATATCCCACAGGACAATTTTAAAGGAAGGTCAGTGCTCAGCATTACGTTTTTGGATTTATCATTCAAGAAGTAGCATCACCACTTGGCTTTGAATGCAATTGGATGGAAGTTCACTATTTGGATATCCAACTTTATGCATTTAATACATAATACAAAATACAAAAAATACTGCCCAGGATTACTCTGTGGTAAGATGGGTGGCCAATAATTTTTATAAATAAGTACTTAATACACATAACTAACTTCAACTACTTGCTTCAAAACAGTTCCTTTAAGAGTTTCCAAGTCAGGAAATATTTAAAGTACACAAACATGATGTAATAGACATAAACACAGTTATTCATTCTTACCCTTCAAAGTATTTAAAATGTATTCAGTCACAAGTTAAGGTTAGAATAGTAATTACATTCAATGTTACAGCAAGGTGTGAACATTAAAGCAAGAATGTACTATAGTATAATGTAATCATACAATATATTGTAATACAATATAATGTAATAATGTAACATAGCATAGCATTAGAATAGCATAGCATAGCATAGCATAGCATATAATATTCCTGTATAGCTTCAGAAAGTAATAATTTCTAGTCAGGCAATTAAACATTCTCCATTGGGATTATTTGCAATCCCAAAAAGAGAAAAAATTCTCAAATCTTGTTTTTTCCGCAGAATATACTCTGAAATAAAAGACTCACCAAGGTAAGGACAACAGGTATAAAGCAACTGTTGATCAACCAAAGGCACAGAATCCTAAGAAACGGGGGGGGGGGGGGGAGAAGTAACAGATTCACTTTCCAATGATATATAAAAATCATAGAATGCTTTTCATCTGCTGATCACTGCTATGTGAGAAATGATGTAGACAGTAGCATTAGCCAATTAGTCAGTGTGTATCTACTGGATATACGCACGCTGCCTAGGTGCTTATAGACACAAATTTACCAGATCCTGAACTGTGGTCACGGATTCCAAAGACAATTCTTCCGATCTCACTTCACCAGCAAAGAACAAGTTTTCTGGAACAGTCGGCACCTGGAAGGCAAGTCCTGAACAGTTAATCTTCCAGGGAGGAGACGTCCATAGGCTCACACTAGTATTTCTACTTCATGTTTAAAAAATACAAGAGAATGCTAGAAAAGGCCTCTCATTTCTAAAAAATCTAAAAAGAAACCAATAGCATACTTGAAAAAGCCATCCTAAAACTGCGAGGATCAGTAGCTTATTCAGGAAGCACATCTTTTTATCTTCAGAAAGTAGCAGATACCTATAAAAGAATGAGAAAAAACAAAACAAAAACCCTTGATTGTATTAATTTGACCTCTTCCTACTATGTCTTTATTCTTTACATCTTACATCTTAAAACAGGGGTCCCCAAACTTGGCAGCTTTAAGACTTGTGGACTTCAACTCCCAGAATTCTCCAGCCAGCATAGCTGTCATAATGTCTTAAAACATTAGGGCTATAAAGTCCATCAGCATTAAATCCACAACTAGATTTAAAAAGTTGGCTGTCTGGAGATTGTACATTAAGGGAGAGTTCTATACATTCACAAAAGGACTAACATTTCTAGCTGGAGAAATTATTACAAACAGAAGATATTATGCTACATCAACTATTGCAAGTTGAGCTTAGTGCAGAGTCTAACAGCATCCTCGATACTTTCTCCTACTACCTTTTACTACACTAGCCATAGTCTGAAGCCTGAGAAAACTGTTGTAAAATAAAGCTTTAAGCTGCTTTGTGAATAATGAAGTTGCCATCGCCAGTCACAACAAAAGTTTTACCAGGGCGGCCCCAATCTGTGTTTCAAAAATTTATTTCCTTGCAGCAAATCTCATCGAAGCGTTGCTTTGTATGTTTTTACCTGTATAGCTGCAACAGCAGAGCAAATATTTTCTCATAGTAGTTAAGAAATGGGGCAATATAATCCATGAGAGAAAGAAATTCAACCACCCACGGTACAGTCAGAACCATACATCGTTTCTGAATGGACTGTCTCAACAACTTGAAAATATCCAGCACAGGATGGGCCTGAAAGAGAGAAAAGAAATACCACATTGGGAAAATATTATCCATAAACCAGAAGCCAACTATTCCAACTTAGTTTTATTATACCACAAAGTATCAACAAGTCATGGGATTTTGAAGATTTTTTGGGGGATGGAGTGCTACCCAATCTTACCTGCTTTCCAGCTCCATTCGCCTGTGTGTAGGGCAACAAAAGAAGACTATGTGACTACCAGTTTTTTTAAAAATGCAATCAGATCTTCCAACTTCTCAGGGAAAAAAGATCTTACAAAGTTAGAAGGTCTGACTGAACTTTTTTTTTACTGGTAGTCACATGGTCTTTTGTTGCCCTGCATGCCAGAGAACAGAGCTGGAAAGCAGGTTAGTGAGAGAATTGTGTTTGCTGCAAGATTTTGCAGGAGGCCGTCCAGGTCAAAAACTGTCCATGAGCATCCCATTTTTGCTAGCAGAGGCACCGCAGGCCAGTCCTTTGCTATTTCCAGGCCGGCCCCATGGGCCGGATCTAAGCACCCCGCAGGCCAGGGGTGAAATGCTCCCAGTTCGGACCAGATTGGCCGATCTGGTAGCGATGATGGCCGGTAGTTCGGAGAACCGATAGCGATGGGAGCTAGAGGCTCCGCCCACCAGCCTTAGCCTCTGCAGCCCACTGGCCCCTCATGCCCTTCTCTTTCTAGGTGCAGCGTTTCTGCTTGTTGGGCCACTTCCCCACAGTGCTTCTGCTGGTGCCACCACGCAAGCCTTCCATGAGGAAAAAGAGGGAAAAAGCAAAGTGGCTGGCTGGTGAAGGGCGAGTGGGTGGCGGCTCCGCTGGCAAGGCTGGAGTCAGGGAATGGTGCATTCCCGGACCCAGTTGAGGCAGGCGATGAGCAGGCGGCAGCTCTGGGGCTTCAATGAATGGCACGTCTCTGGGCCCCGACCCAAAGCGAAGGGAGAGCGGGTGGTGAGCGGGCGGCAGAATAGAAATTTAAAATGTTTTCCTACTGGGTTCTGTGGGCATGGCTTGGTGGGGGGGGTCTTGTGACTGAGTGGGCGTCGCTGTGAGTGACATTGAGTTGGCCACGCCCACTTAGTCACAGGACACCCCCCCACACCAAGCCACGCCCACAGAACTGATAGGGAAAAAATTTAGATTTCACCCCTGCCGCAGGCTGAATTTGGCTCACAGGCCTTGAGTTTGACATCCCTGGGCTAGGAGAACTGAAAAAACATCTCCCTCTCTTATAATATGCTTCCTAAGATAAATGTAGCTGATTACATACATGGTTCCTTAATGTGATTGCTGACTCCAAGAGATCTCCAGTTGCTGGTTCTGATGTGCGATATGGCAAAAAGACAAGGAATCCCACAAACTTAGCCAGGAGTCGAAGGCTCATAAGAACGCTGGCAAAATGTTTCTTTTCATCCTGAAATGAAAAACTTGTGAAATTTCTTAAAATTGTCATCCAAAAATACCATAGTTATTTTAAGGGTTCCACACAACAATTGAGACATAGAGAATGTGGTCTGGTTAAGGATGACCTAATAAAATTTCAAAAGCAAGGTTCAATAATGGTCTTCCTCATGTACAGCTCTGCCACAACACTATAACTGAATATGTGATGCAACAACTGAAAATAATTATTGTTTCAAAATCAAGAGAACCCTTCATGCTGTATAAGTCAAAGCAAGTATGTGACATCCAATCATTTAAATTTAAAACATATATTGGATTCAGATGATAGTTCTTTGCATTCATTGTCAGAGGCGATCAAGAAAACAAGACAACTGCAGTCTTCTTTAAGAAAACCAATGGTTACCTGGGGGGGGGGGGAATCCTTTCAATTCTGTCTTTTACCTATTAGAAGCAGTGATAACATCAAATCAAGCCTGACAATATAACATTATTTTTTTCAGGAATAAATACTACCAGTGGGAATGGGCAAAAAAGCAATACCCAAAATGAAGCAGGTGTCAACTTGCAAAGCTTTCAAGTTGCCATGAGCAGGAGGGAGGGAGAACTGAAGTGAATTCCATATATTTCTTCTATCCGAAATCAGAAGGAGGGTGTTAGGTTTCTCAGCCAGCCAAAGTGGGTAATTGGAGAATGTGATTTATGACATGGCCAGGGAGGAGGGGAGAGACAGGGACATAGGGGAACGTAAATCTGCGTGGGATCAGTCCTGACTACATCCCAGTATTGCCAGAATGTTGCTCCAAATAAATGACTATATTTCCTTTGAAGTTTGGATCATGGCTCATGAATTCATTAGGGCATCTTTCGCAAACTTGAAAGCAGGTATGTTTTGGGAATTTGTAAAACTGTCCTTTTACAACAGAAATATGCACAGCTTACGTCTACTGAAATAAAGTCCACATTTGGTTTTCCTTTTCCACTCAAAAAAATTCACTTGTATTTGCAAAAAAATAAAAATAAAAGGCTAAACATCAAAGCCATTTCTATTAAAATAAGGCATTCTGAGGCATTCCAGTGATCATTATACTCACTATTCTACTTATTTTAACAAGAATTGCAGGCACTCCATTCAAACAGCCAAACAAAAACTGACTCAACAAATGTATTTAAATAGAACTGCATGAATGAGATCTACCTGTTCGCTCATTGCTTCTCCATCATTGGGTTCATGTTCCACCAAGGCAAAGCTGTCCAGCTCAAGTATCTGCAGGCACAAACTGTCTACCAGGTGTTGATTAAATCGGTAGCTTTCAAAAAAACAAAAAACAAATCAAAATTGGAATGAGATTTGAATGTATGCGTATACAGGTAGTCCTTGACTTAACAACCACAATTGAGCCCAGAATTTATGTTGCTAAGTGAGACATTTGTAAGTGTGTTGGCCCCATTTTATGACTTTTCTTGCCACATTTGTTAAGTGAATCATTGCAGTTGTTAAATTAATTAAGTGAATCTGGCTTCTCCATTGACTTTGCTTGTCAAAAGATGATTGTATGACCCGGGACCCTGCAACCATCAGAAATATAAACCAGTTGTCAGGCATCCAAATATAAATCAGGTGACCATGGAAATGCTGTAATAGTCATAAGTGTGAAAAATGGTCATAAGCAGTGGTGGGTTTCTACCGGTTCAGGCAAACCGGTAGCGGCAGTGGCGGTAAGCTCTGCCCACCCGCCTGAACGTCATCATGAATGTTCTGCACATGTGAAGAAGCACCGCAAACGAAGTGGGCGCACATGCGCATTCACAGTTCCGAACCTGTAGCGAAGGTAAGTGAAACCCACTACTGGTCATAAGTCACTTTTTTCCAGTGCCATTGTAATTTTGAACGGTCACTAAATGTACTGTTGTAAGAAGAGAATTGTCTGTATTTAAACAACTTATTTTCACTTCTACAACTCACAAATTTCCTTTAGGGAATTCCTCCAAGGTACTCTGTGTTGCACACTTAAGAAACGTGTCAGAACCAAATGCAAAATTATTAAATGCCTTTACTTAGTAATACCCAACTTAAGTGAGTGGCAAAAGCAGCTCACCTCCCTGCACTGAGGATGAAGTCCCTGAAAAACTGTTGGCATCCTGGGAAAGAAGGAGGAGGACAAGGTCCTCTGATGCTCTGAGGAACAAGAAATCTCTCTTGCAGCCTCTTCAGTCGGTTCAGATTATCTGAACCCAACATGTTAAGGACATCCTGGTCTGGAGTATCTCCCCAACTTGTGCCTCCACCAACTGATCCTTTACACATCTTTGAAACAGAAGGAAAAAAAAAAGAGACAGAAGAACAATATTTTGGTCAGAGAGCACTAAGAACCCCACAACCATCGACAAGTTTAATTATCATAAATATCTTGCTATTACAAAGCAAAACATCTTTATTTATTTAAAAAAATGCAACCACAAACCTACCTGAAGAAGCTGTTTCTGAAAGAGCCGAGCAAAGTGACTATAGTTACAAGCTGCTGAAAGATGTGCCATCATAACTCTGCAAAACAAGAAACAAGTGACTTTTATTATAAATTTATTTATTTATTTATTTATTATTCAAACTTCTATACCGCCCTTCTCCTTTCGGACTCAGGGCGGTGAACAGCCAAAATAAAAACATTTATACATAACATTACAATTAAAAACAGATTTAAAATAATTAATAAATTTGGCCCGTAATTTAAAATTTGTCAATTTAAAATCAGTATCAAAATTTTAAAAACCAACCCTAAAATCAAGACAGACCGGCTAACTGAAAAAAGTAAGTTTTTAGGGCCCGACAAAAAGTCCTGAGGTCGGAGATCACTCGTATCTCTGGGGGTAGATTGTTCCAAAGGGTAGGTGCCACCACAGAGAAGGCTCTCCTCCTGGGGGTCGCCAGCCGGCATTGTCTGGCCGACGGTATCCTGAGGAGGCCCTCTCTGTGGGAACGAACCGGCTGGTGGGAGGCTATTGGTGGCAGAAGGCGGTCCCGTAAGTACCCCAGCCCCAAGCCCTGGAGCGCTTTAAAGGTGATCACCAACACCTTGAAGCGCACCCGGAAGTCCACTGGAAGCCAATGCAGCTCGCGCAGGAGAGGAGTCACATGGGAGCGCCCCGTCGCTCCCATAATCCCCCGCGCGGCCGCATTCTGCACCAGTTGGAGCCTCCAGGTGTACCCCAAGGGGAGCCCCATGTAGAGAGCATTACAATAGTCCAGACGAGAGGCGGCGAGTGCTTGAGTGACCGTGCGTAGGGAGTCCCGTTCCAGAAAGGGGCGCAACTGGCGTATCAGGCGAACCTGATAAAAAGCCCCCCTGGCCACGGCCGTCATGTGCCCTTCTAAAGACAGCCGTGCGTCCAGGAGGACACCCAAGTTGCGGGCCCTCTCCGTGGGGGCCAATGATTCGCCCCCAATAACCAGCGATGGCGTCAGCTGGCTATACTGGGACACCGGCAGCCACAGCCACTCGGTCTTGGAAGGGTTGTGTCGAAGCCTGTTTCTCCCCATCCAGACCCGCACGGCCTCCAGGCACTGGGACATCACTTCCAAGGCATCGTTGGGATGGTCTGGGGTGGAAATGTACAGCTGAGTATCATCAGCGTACTGATGGAACTCCACCCCAAAACCACGGATGATCTCACCCAGCGGCTTCACATAAATGTTGAACAGGAGGGGCGAGAGGACTGACCCTTGTGGCACCCCACAAACAAGGCACCTTGGGGTCGACTGCTGCCCCCCTGTCAACACGGATTGCAACCGGTCGGAGAGGTAGGAGGAGAACCATCGCAAAATGGTGCCCCCCACTCCCAGTCCCTCCAGCCAGCGCAACATGATACCATGGTCGATGGTATCAAAAGCCGCTGAGAGGTCTAATAGGACCAGGATAGAGGAATAGCCCCTATCCCGGGCCCTCCAGAGATCATCCACCAATGTGACCAATGCCGTTTCCGTGCTGTACCCAGGTCTGAAGCCGGACTGGAGCGGATCCAAATAGACAGCTTCATCCAGGTACTGGGGAAGCTGTCGCGCCACCACACTCTCAACAACCTTCGCAATAAAACGAAGGTTGGAGACTGGACGATAGTTAGCCAAAACAGCCGGATCCAGAGATGGCTTCTTGAGGAGAGGCCTCACCACCGCCTCTTTCAAGGCGGCCGGCAGGACACCCTCACTCAAAGAAGCATTAATAATCCCCTGGAGCCAGCCTCGTGTAACCTCCCGGGAAGCCAGCACCAACCAGGAGGGACACGGGTCCAATAAACATGTGGTCTCGTTCAGCCGTCCCAAGATCCTGTCCACGTCCTCGGGAGCCACAGGATCGAACTCCTCCCAGATAACACTCTCAAGGCCTGCCTCAGTCATCTCTTCTGAACTAACCCAGTCGGCGGCCAAGTCTTCCCGAATCTGAGTTATTTTATCATCCAGATACTGTACAAAGTCCTCAGCTCGGCCCTGCAAGGGGTCCTCCCGCGCTCCCAGATGGAGAAGGGAGCGGGTCACCCTAAACAGGGCGGCTGGGCGGTTATCTGATGACGCGATAAGAGCGGCAAAATAGCTAGATTTCGCCGCTTTTATCGCCACTAGGTAGGTCTTAATATGAGACCTTACCAGTATCAAGTCAGATTCGGAACGACTGGCCCTCCAACCGCTCTCTAGGCATCTTTTCCGGCGCTTCATCTCTCTCAGCTCCTCGGAGAACCAAGGAGCTAAGTGAGTTCGGTGCCGGGTCAGAGGCCGCAAAGGCACGACCCGGTCCAAAGCCCCGGCGGCCGCCCTATCCCAGGCGGCCACCGGGTCATCAGCCGAGTCATGAGCTAGAGTCTCAGGAAATGGCCCAAGCTCCATCTGGAACCTATCAGGGTCCATCAGGCGCCCTGGGGCAGAACCACCTGGTTGGCTCCGCCTCCCTGCGACGGGGTGCGGCGGTCAGAAAGTCAAGTCGAAGGAGCGAGTGGTCAGACCATGACAAGGGTTCAATATCTACATCAGGAGTTACCATATTTTTCAGAGTATAAGACGCTCTGGCGTATAAGACGCACATTAGTTTTTGCGGAGGAAAACAAAAAAAAAATCTGCCTCTGCCTACCAACATCTATCAGTATTCATCTGGCTAGGGTCCTTGCAGCAAATAGCAAACAGCCTGGTCAGCTTCAGCACATTATCGCAGCCTGATTCAGCACGAGCAGCTGATTGGCGGTTGGATCAGCCTCTCGGAATACCACCGATCAGCTGTTTCAGGCTGACTGCAATGCACAGAGGCCGAAAATGGCCAAAGGGTGGGGACCAGTGGGTGGCTTAGGCAATATTTGCTGTATAAGACACTTTGGGGGGGGAGTGCATCTTATACTCTGAAAAATACGGTACTATTTTAGAATCTCTATGGGTACTAAGAAAATAACAAATCTCTAAATAACTTGAGTAATTTTAAACTATGAAATATTGGTTTCAATAGTTCCCCCACCCCAAATCCACCCTATCCTAGAACCCCACTTGGTGACCTTAAATCAGTCACTCTTTCTCAGTGTATGAGAGTTATTTTTGGAAAACTGAAGCACTGCAATGTAGTTTTGGGGGAGGGGGAAAGAGCGAATTGATAAGCCTCCTACAACTTTTCTAAATGTATTTTCATATTTACACTCCATCCAATAAAGTCACGAAAAGAGAAAGAGCCAATTTTTTGCTCTGCATTAACCATGACTAAATTACAGTAGTGTCCATGTGCCAGTGCAACCCCTTTTAATTAGAGAGTATTTACTATGTTGCTTCTGAAAATTGGTTCCCGGACCTCTGTTGGTTCTCTTTGGGTTCCAGGATTTCTTTGGAGGCATTTTTTAATCTCTTCTTTAACAAATTCTTAATACACAACTACATTTCATTTGGTGTCATTATCAAAAATATGGGTGATTTTGTGCTTCTTACAAGTTCTGACCTTACAATTTCAAACCATATGAATTTATTACATACCTAGGGATTTCTTGCAAATCTTGGTATTGAGATATTATTAGATCAGATATTCTCCAATGCTTTCCAAAATAATCATTAGTTATCACCTACTGGGCTACAAAGAGGTACAAGGACTCTTTTCTAATGATCCTTGTCACTATTTTTGTAAATTAACCTGATTCAATTATTGCATTAAAAGCTCTTACCTGATCCTATCTCCTAGACATTTCTCAAAATCCCAACCTGTTTTTTCAAAGTTATCTTCCCATTCACGCAGCAATTCATAGAAAATATCTCTATTGAACAAGGTAGACATATTAGTGTCAATATCTGAAAATACAATTATCATAATTTGTTATATTATTCTATCTGCATATCAGCCCCATAATTATGATAGAATTTCACCAATTCTTACAATAATATTTTTGTTGCAAAATTTAAATAAATTAAATAGGCATTCTACAAGAATCTCCATAAAGTTAAACAACCTAGCAAATGTATTTATGGCACAATGTTATATAGACTTCTTCAGAAGTAGATATCACTGGTTTTAAAGTATAAAAATAATAATAACTCTTGAAGGCATCAGATTTTTTTAAATAACAAAATTGATAAACTAAAACAACAAGGTTAGCATATCAATAATACAATACAAATATGAGATTGTGGCATAGACAAATTGAACAATAAGTAAATAAATAATGCAGGATAATCAGGTACGTGTCTTCTCCACCATAACAATGTATATAACAATTGTGGCTAACCCTTTGCACTGCTTAGTCATTTCTCTTTTAGCGTTGAACATACAACGGGCCACAGTTTAGGGATTGCAACTATCGTATAGTCAGACCATGTATAATTGACACTGGATTTTATTACAGATTTTAGTTGTTATTATTTTATACTAGAATTCTTAAGTGTATATATACTGAGTGCTTTTATTTGTTCTGGTCTAAGATTATAATAATAAATTGATAGATTGATTGAGGTAATTAAATAAGAAATGGATTGTTTTGATGTTAAAACTGGGTAGACTATATATAAATAAAAAATAAAGTTCATTAAAGGAAGAAAAATTGAATATTTACAGAAAACTATGTTTTCTATAAAACATAAGACTATCAAAAAGTAAACAATTACATTCTTATAGAAAGATTACTATCTTCTTTTCTTTCAGAGGGAATTTGCTTTTGTAATTAGCATCAATTATCGCAATTCAGTAAAATGTATGGAAGAGCACTGGTAACCTTACTCAAATTACAGTATTATTTTTAAAAATGATTGAGGAAAAAAAAATCTGGTCATAAATGACACATAACTTTCAAGTTTAATTACTATGAAAACTTTTTCTTAAATCTAGTGTTTGTGAAACTAGATACAAGCATTAGGTGGTGCGTTTCGCTATCCTCAAATACTTACTTTAAGCATTCTTCACTGTTATGCCTAACCTGCATTGGTAAGGTCTTATTAAGAGGATGCACCTAGGTGACAGTGGTGGATTGCTACTGGTTCGCCCTGATTCGGGCGAACTGGTAGCGGAGGGAGGCTCACCCCACTTGCCCGGACGTTTCTGCGCATGTGCAGAAGTGTTGCGCACCCACGAGCAAACCGGTAGCGACAGGTTTTGAAACCAGCCCCTGCTAGGTGACTGTTGGATTCCAACAGAACGAAGCAAGTTTTTTAGCAGCAGAACATCCCCTATTCCAGTGGTGAAATCCAAATTTTTTTACTACCGGTTCTGTGGGCATGGCTTGGTGGGCGTGGCAAGGGAAGGATACTGCAAAATCTCCGTTATTACCCCACTCCAGGGGAAGGATACTGAAAAATCCCCATTCCCTCCCCACTCCTAGGGGAAGGATATTGCAAAATCTCCATTCCCACCCCACTCTGGGGCCAGTCAGAGGTGGTATTTGCCGGTTCTCCAAACTGCTCAAAATTTCCGCTACCGGTTCTCCAGAACCTGTCAGAACCTGCTGGATTTCACCCCTGCCCTACTCCCTTTTTCTAAAATTTGAATCCTTGCTTTGCAATTGTGCTTTTCTCATTGATTGCTAGCCCTGAACCAAATGAGGAAAAATCCTGCCTTGGAAATATTTAGCATCCATCTATTGGCTGCCCCTCAGAGAGGGAGGTGTTTACGTTTGGTTAAAATGAGTGATAGCAACCTCAGAGGGGTAAAACCAAAGATGGCTACATCTTCAGAAGGTTCCTTTTGGGAAAGCATAAGGATAGAGGCCAAATGCTTGTGCTCTGGTTGAAGGGTTTGGCGGGTCTGTTCCTAGATGACATCCGAAAGCAGCAGGGACGCAACTATGAAATAAATTTTGCATCCTGGTGAGACTGAAACCGTAGGAAGCAGAAGCTGTGCAGAAAGCCAAGATATTGCTTTAATGTACTGCTAAAATAGATCTGGTAATTCACTTAAATATTAGGAGCAGCACACCAAATAAAAATACTCTTCCTTGTCAATCTGTTTGGGGTTGGTATTGTAGTGGGAATCCTTGGCTGTTATCCTGTTATGATTCTAGGCTGAGAGGAATACATCCTTTTCAAGACTTGATTTTCTTGTTAAATATATCTTATGTTTATTCAGCCTATGGGAGAAGAGTAGGATTTACTGAGCCATAGGCAGCAATTACCTTAGTAGCTGGTAATAAACGATGTCATATTTCATAATCTGTTATACAAAAGGGAAAATTAAGCGTTGAATAACTATTAAATGTCAGTTCTTGGGTCTTGTTTTATCTCTAGGAAGAATGCAATTTTTCTCTTTTTAATGCCAAACTAAAGTGGAAATCATTCACAATTTCCTTAAAGAAGAGGAAACCAATTTGGCTTGCGTATACCAAGAGGTTTAGAAGGGTTCAATTAGGGTTCCTATCAATACTGGGTCTGGCTGGACCTAGAAGAATCAACTTGCTGGGTCAGTAAACACGATCATCCCAAAGCACAGGGGTCCCCAAATCCCAGCCCATGGCCAACTATCGGGACATACCCTATTCGGAACCGGGCCACACAAGAGGTGGGCCGGAATATTCATGCAGTTCCACTCGTATGAGCAGCACCCCAAAAGTTTCTCTTCTTTCGTACATGCTCCTGATGCTCCAAAAGCGGAGCAATGAGAGCAGAGGCTGAGTGGGGTGAGCGGGCCCTGCTCAGCTTCGCCGATTCACTGAGGCTGCCTGTGCAGGACACCTGATCTGCTTTTGGAGCATCGGACAGCCTTGGTGAGTCTAAAGGAGCACGAGACTGCGCCCCCAAAGGCTTTTCTTCTCCACACCAAAAGCTTTTGCAAACAGACGAAAGGCTTCAGGGAAGTGATCTCGTGCTGCTTCAGGCTTTCCATTCCTTTGCAAAATTTAAAATTTTGGCATGCAGAAGCCTGAAGGAGAGCGAAACCAGCCCCCAAAGTCTTCTCTTCTGTCTTGCGTGAGTGAAGTTGTGCGTGTGCATACGCACACGCACCAGCCCATCGCTCACACAGCTCAGTTCCCCTTTCCCTTCCCCAGCCAGGCCACCAAGCCACAAAGGTTGGGGACTGCTGCCTAAGCACCTTTTGCAACCTTTTTCAAAGATGGCCTCATAGTATAATGATGAAACGCAGGAGCTGCTGTGGCAACAGAGACAATTACAACGCATATGGAAGAAGGAGAGGGGGGGTAGTACAGGGCCCTACTCTTGTTTTGTAATAAAAGTTTTGTCTACTAAAACACAAAAATATTCAAATGAACCAAGAATATGGATTTGGAAGTGATTCTCTTGGAAACAATATGTTCATATGTTGAAATATAGCAATTAAAACAACTTGTTAATTATTTTTTAATTAAATTTATTATTATTGCAGCATTTGATGAAGGGAAACCAAAAGTTCTTACCTTTGTTTCTTGAATATATGAAATGCCTTATCACTGGAAAAGTTAGATCGATTGTCAGTTTCTGGTTGAAAAGAAACTGACTGCACACATGATGGCAACCAGAGGGAGACCTGTTAATTGCACATAATGATAAGTAAGCAGTTCTCCATTTCAATATACAAGTCTCTCTAAGCAAAGTATGCAGAATCTAGCCTTAAAGTTGGAATTGCAATCTGTTCTCTTTACTATGCCTTAGATTCATTGCTAAAACATAAATTTAAGTCAACTTGTAGCAGTGCAATCAAATGACTAATTTTAAGCACCTTAATCTACAAAACGTGCTTTTGTTATTTCATATGCTGCTCTTATTCTATACTATACTATTACCATTAGTATACTATTATTCTAATAATAGTATTCCCTTATTGTTCAGTTAATTGTAAATGCCATTTACAAGGCAGAGGGAGGTTCATGTGCACACTTGAAAAAGTTATATGCACAAAAATATGTCAAGAAAATAAACAACACAGGCACTACCAACTGAAGAAGCAATCATTTTTGTCTCCAAGAAGTAATTTCCAAGATGTTTTGCCAAGCCCTTCCGATATTTGTTTCATATTACCTTTGCTGTTGTGTTTTCGTAGGCTGCCGTTAGCCTCTCATGCAAACCAAGGGAAAAAGATGCAATTCGGTCATTCTCAGCCAGGAGCTTCAGCGTCCCTTTCTCTAAATGAGAAACAATTCTGCCAAGAAGAAAAGAACACTTTGATACTGCATTTAAATCCAAAGAGGATGAATTCTACTGCATTGCTACTCTTTATATCCTCCACTGACAGTCTGCATTCTGAGTTCTGTCACCCATTGACTGGAGTAATGCTGGGAGCAACATCCTGCTCAGGTAAGATTTAGGAAGCTGCTGAAAATCTTCCTTTCTAAGTGGGGCTTTGATGCCAAGGGAGAAATAATGATAGCCATCTTTTCTCTCTTCTGGATTTTTTTATTGATGTGGGCTCTTTATATGCCAAGATTGCTGTTGTGGCCCTTGTACATTGCCCAGAGTTGTGTGATATAAAGAGATAAATTTATGTTAAATAAATAATTAAAATAATAGAAAAGCTATGCAGCCTATGAACAGTTTGAAATAAATACCAGGTGTGAAAGTATCTCCTTTCTTATGAAAGCAGCTAAATCATTGCACTTACTCAAACTGATAATCCAAAACTTGCACAGCAAAGTAAACACAATTGTGTATACTGTGAAAGTGCTGCCTCTCAATCAAATCTGTAAACAAAATAGAAAAAAAAAGCACTTGAGGGAACTCATTCCACAGAATTCAGGCTGGTCAAGAACAAAGACACTACTTCCAGGACTGCCATTTACCTTGAACACCTAGGAAAGAATAACTACCAAAGGAATTATACAATGTTATAAAACTCTTCTCAGCAGATAGCATCAACTGCTCAGAATTTTTATTTTGAATACTCTTATTGCCCAAATGAGGAAATAAGCTAAAAATCTAGATGTTAAACAGGGCTTCCGATTATATAAGTATTGGAAAGCTAAGGTTAATGATTTTCAAATGATGCATGTTAAACCATTGTTGAAAGCTGCCTTGCAATATAACATGCCTAGTAAGACCTTAATAGTAATTTCTGAGTTTTTTTAGTTACAGTGAAAAGCTATTCTGCAGCTTCATAATCAGTAAAAGAGCCGTGGTGGCACAGTGGTTAGAATGCAGTACTGCAGGCTAATTTTGTTGACTGCCAGCAGTTTGATTCTCACCGGCTCAAGGTTGACTCAGCCTTCCATCCTTCCGAGGTCAGTAAAATGAAGACCCAGATTGTTGGGGGCAATATGCTGATTCTGTAAACCACTTAGAGAGGACTGTGAAGCGGTATATAAGTCTAAGTGCTATTGCTGTTTAAGCTAAAAATAAATTGTTCAGTCCATTTAAATGAAACTTTTCCAAAATCTCTTACTTTTCTTAGTAGAATCCTTCTAACATTGTTTACTATCATATGTGCTATAATATACATATCACGTATGACATCCAAGGATTCTTATATCATGTCTGACCTGTATTCTGTTCCATAAATCCCATGTCACTCTCCCTATCTTCTGCAAAGGAAGTTCCCTTTGCTGTTAGCAGCTGCAATACAAAGAAAAGCTCTGAGAAGATATTTGGCACGAGGTTTTCTGCAAAAAAAAAAAAAAAAAGTAAACAAGAATAGCAGTCATCCAAAAGGTTCCCTCTGGTGTTCATTACAGGTAGTCCTTGACTTACGACCACAATTGAGCCCAAAATTTATGTTATTAAGTGAGTTTTGCCCCATTTTACAACTTTTCTTGCTACAGTTGTTAAGTTCTTAAGTTAGTAACCCGGTTGTTAATTGAATATGAAAGTCAAGAATTGAATATTCAATTCTTGACTTTGCTTGTCAGAAGGTTGCAAATGGGGAGCACGTGACCTTGGGACACAGCAACTGTCATAAATATGAACCGGTTGCCTAGTATCCAAATTTTGATCATGTGACTATGGAGATGCAGCAATGGTTGTAAAGGAAAAACGGTCACAAGTCACTGTTTTAAGTGCTGCTGAACTATGAATAATCACTAAATGAACTGTTGTAAGTCGAGGACTACCTGTATTTTAAAGAAAAGTACGATCTGTGTTTAGATTAAAAAAAACTTTTATATTTTAAAAAGGAGCAACATATAATACCTTTTAAAACATTGATAAAATATGTGTAACTAAAAATAAATTTCAAGTTAGATGCTAGGGTTTATTGGTTTTACCCAATAAAAAACTGCTTTAACAGACTGATTTGACTTTCAGGAAAAAAAATGTTTACTTTTATTATTTTTACATTATTTTACACCAAAATATCAAGGACTTGCACTTGCCGAATGCAAACGACTAGTAACCTATAACAGTTTCAGAAGCTGCTCTCTGCATAATAAACTGGAGAATGAGAAAAGGAAGCTATCTTGAAGAGAAAATGACTATCCCTGTTCAGCTCTGCCTGGATACTATACCTAAAAGCCTACTCTCAAGAGAATACAGCTATTACTGTAAAAGAATAATTTCCCTGCATTAACCTAAGGTCTGATTTGTCTTCCTCTGAAGCCTTTTTGCAAGCTAAAAGAGAGTAATACAATCAGACATTCCAAGAACTCATTTTAGCATAATGCTATTCTCTTCTGTAATAATTCAGGCTTGCTATAATTAATTCATGGCTTGGATTAATCATAGCTTTGGTACTATCTTTTCCTGTCAAACAGAATGACAATTACATAAAACACCCTGTTTTGTGTAATGCTAAACCATACCCAATAGCCCAAAATGTCACATAATATGCTAAGATTCCAACCATATTATGGCTTAATATAATATTCTAGTATACAGAACAATGCAAAAAATATAAATGGTTTCGTTTTGGCTTAGCCGCTGTTGTTCATAAGCCATGATTTATTACAGGTAGTCCTGGAATTTTGACAGCAATCCCAATTACTATTGTTAACTAAAATGCAGTGGTCATTGGATGAGGTTCTCCTTGCAACTTCCTGCTGACTTCCCACATTCAAAGTCTCCCACCAGGCAACAGCCATTTATTTCCTGCTGACTTGTTTGCGCATGACATGCACAGATGCCGGGGGGGCGGGGGGGGGCTGAGTGACGCAGCACAAGTGCAGTGAAGTTTGGGCTGATTGCTGGGTAGGGGGTAGGATCAAAGGGTGCATGGGAGTGTGGAGGAAGTATGACAAGGATTGGACAGGTTGCGTGGGGAAGTGAGGGAGGCATGGCTTGGGGAAGATCCTCAGGGATGCACAAGTGGCAAGGGAGGTGTGGCAAGGGAAGACTGGATCTCATTAGTAGCATGGGAGTTGCGGCAAGGCTCAGGGAAAGCGCTATGAGGGTGCAAAGGCGGCATAGCAAGGCCAGAATTTCAAGGACTAGTTGTAACCAACATTCATTCAGCACCATCTGAATGACAGTTGGCCACAAGCTACTCAGAGTCACAGGAGCGAGTTAGGCAGAAAATAAATTTAATAAATAAATAATACGTCAAGCCCTGCCTGTAGCAGTGACAGTCAATGTACATAATTTGTATGAATTAATTAAAAAATTAAGTTGCACAGAATTCTATTTCTCAGCTTTCCAATTCCGAGTATGCATTATTATAGCAGTTATCATTAACAGGATGGCGCATAATACATATATAAGTTTGGTGAAAGAACAGCATTGTACTCTTATCAGCTACTGTTTTTTCAAAGCAAGATTCATTTGAAATTTCATCTCTGATAAATGTCTGTGCATACACATCGTCATTCTTGCTCTTCTCTCAAATCGATAGAAAACCCAAATGTTAATCCATTTCAATTTTCCTACCTGCTATGCAAATGGAATAAAGCTCAGCTAGGTGTTCCAGCTGTTTTCTGTAAGTCACTTTGTTGACATCAGCTGAGGCTACCAACTGGTTTTCAGTTTGGAGATATGCATTCCAACCAGCATTAGATTTGGTGGGTGTGCCAGAATCCAGAGATAAACTTATAGAGGAAGACGTGTGATGGAATAATTTAGATCTGTAATACAAAAAGAGTAAATGGCCACAGAATTACCAATCATAAAAATACTAAGGCATTACCTTCTCTACTACATCTGCTGCAGGGATGAAATCTACTTACCTTCCTTACTGGTTTGAAAGAGTATGTGTCGCGCATGCGCGAGCGCAGAAGGTAAAAAACCTGGTTAAAACCAGGAAGTAATGACACCCGGGTGGGTGGGTGGAGCTTTGCTCTACCATCGCTACCGGATCGCCGAACCACCGGCCAAGATCACTACCGGACCGGGCAATCCGGTCCGATCCAGGAGCATTTTACCCCTGATCTGCTGGATTATTTCAGACATTTATCCAGAAGTTTAAAAAATGCAAAGTCTTTAAGAAACTTATCTTAATACTTTTTACTATTTCCTACAGCATGTTTATATAATACCAGACCAAATTTCAGACCAAATCTGAAAATAAACCCAGTTACTTATGAATCTAAAAAAACACCAAGGAGAATAGTTGGAACTTGCAAATCACATCTCTGTTAAAAGCAATGGAGAAGTCATTTTAAACATACAGTATGTAAGATGTTCTACTTCTTTAAGAAATGGGTCTATGACAACTCGCTGTAGCCAACTCACCACGGCCAATTTGCTGCGGCTACCTCACCGGGGAACAACTCACCACGGAACAACTCGCCACAAAACAACAGTTACACTAATATAGAAGAAAAGTGGAATATAATCTTTAAAGAAAGGATGCCAAAGGGACAAAATCAAATGTGAATAACAAAAATTATTTTAAATAATTAAATTGAATTGTTGAATTGTCTTGCAGCGAGTTGTCCTGTAGTGAGTTGGCCATCGCAAGTTGACTCGCAGTGGTTGGCTGTGACAAGTTGGCTGCAGCAAGTTGTCCCATTCCATTAAGAAATGCCTGAACTCACACTGTCAACCCATAGCATCTCTCTTTCTCTCCCCTTGGGCACCAGATCACAAATTCTATTACCTTTCTTTCTTCAACATCTCTCTTTCTTCCTGAAGGCTTCCTGTAATAGAAGTTAAATTCATTTCCTGAGAATCATTAAGGTTCTCAGAACTTGCTCCAGACTGAACTTGAGAGTTGCCAACGGGTGTAGAAGTGAAGCACATTTTGGGCTTGGACAGAGTTCTCTCAGTACTCACAGGAGTAGGATTTATTCTTCTTGATGGTTTGGTTTTGCTAAAACCAAAGAGAAAATCAGTTCAAGAGACAGTAAACCTTTTCAATATTTAAG
Organism: Pantherophis guttatus; assembly: GCF_059756535.1. Taxonomy (NCBI): domain Eukaryota; kingdom Metazoa; phylum Chordata; class Lepidosauria; order Squamata; family Colubridae; genus Pantherophis; species Pantherophis guttatus. The sequence goes on from NC_142063.1 coordinate 70,304,707, forward strand.
ATATAAGAAGATACCTGATGGTTCAAGCCAAGGTTCTAATAATACAATATAGTTTCCTAGTGACTAATAAGCTTTTGAGGAATATGTAAATAGGATATGGGTGCAATAGCATTCTTTTTCTTTTTCTCCATTCTGAAGAAACTGAAACTAATAAATATACTGCTACTGATATTGGAAACAGAATCTATCCTTAATGAATGTTTGCTACATGTTATAGTAGCAATTTCCACTGTTTTTGTTCTGTGATCTGTGAAGAAATACTTTTTATCTATTCCAAATCTACCATAATGCAACTTTATTGGTTGCATAGGATTCTAGTATTTTGTGGGAGGGGGGAAATGTTGATTTCGGTATCAATTTTTTTCAATAGCATGCATTATTTTCTATAATAATGAGTATGAATTCTTCCATACTCATCTTTTTTTCTACAATCAAAACCCCAAAGAACAGTAAGATTTCATAATAGAAATTGCTATAGTCTCTTAACAGTTTCCTTCTTCATACAGATAATCCAAAACTATGATATTCTGCAGCCATCTACTGGCAACTGGCAAAATACTTTAATAAATTTAATGTATTTATTTTTTCAATAAATTAATGCATTACTTTCCAAAAGCTTAAGTTAATATTCCGTAACCTCTATACCGGTGTTTCTTAGCCTTGGGAACTTCAAGATGTGTAGACTTCTCCCAGTCATCCTGACTTGCTGGGGAATACTGGGAACTGAACTCTGCACATCTTAACATTCCCAAGGTTGAGAAACATTGTTCTATATGATTATTCAAATATGTATATTTACCAAGAAATATTTTTGTTAACTGAATAGATCTTACATAAAAGGATATACTCATATTCCATGTAATATCACAGGCATCTGATCAATATTTTGGCTTTAGCTGTTGAAATGAGCATCTGTTAAACACACTTATCTGAAGCAAAGTTGTAGAGAAGGAGAAGGCAATTTAAAGTCTTAGCATTTGTAAGGGGACTGAAGCTAGATAATCAACAGAATGATTTTTTTGCCACAGTTAAGCAAATCACTGAAATTGCTAAGTGAATCATATGGTCATTAAGTGAATCTAGGTTCCCACATTGACTCTGTTTGTAAGAGTGATTACAAACAGAGTCAATATAGTGATTAAAAATGGTGCTCACATGACACTGGAACAGTGCATCAGTCATAAATGCATGCCAGTTGGAAGCACCCAAATTTTGATCACATGACCATGAGTATGCTGCAACATTGCAAGTCTGAAAATGATCACAAGTCACTTTTTTAGTGCTGTTGTAACTTCAAATGGTCACTAAATGACTGAAATGGTCACTAAATGACTGGCTGTATGTCAAGGAGTACCTGTACATATATTTGGGTGGCATCAACATACAGTATTCATATAGACATTAAATAATAGAGGAAAACCCTGAATCCTCTAGTACAGGGATGTCCAACTCATTTTCATTGAGGGACGTATCAGAGTTGTCTTTGACCTCGGGGTGGGCGTGGCCGGGTGGGTGTGGCCAGCTCAGCATCACTTGTGTCAGGGGCACCTGTGGTGGCCAAGTGCTAAGGCAGGACTTCCCCCAGACCCTCCCTCCCTCTCATTATAATCTCCTTCCTTCCTTTTCTTCTTTTTCCTTCCCCTTTCCTTCTTTTTCTTCCCTTGCTTTCTTCCCATCTTTCCTTCTTTTCCTTTGTCTTTCCTCTTTGACTTTCCCGTTCTCCTGTTCTGTCCCTTCTTGGATGCTCAAATGCAAAAGGGGAAACATTTCTCCTTTTGTTTTGTTTTATTTTTAGTTTGTTTTGCTAGCCCTCTGCCAGTGAAAATGGAGTTCCATTTTCGCTGGCAGAGGGTTGCAGGAGGCCGTTGCAGCAGAAAACGGAGCCCAGGAAGGCCACATGCGCCCCCCTCCCCAAGCTCTGTTTTCACTAACAGAGGCACCACGGGCTGGTCTTTCACTGTTCCCAGGACGGCCCCATGGGCCAGATCTAACCACCCCGTAGGCCAGATCCAGCCCGTGGGTCTTGACTTTGACACCCTGCTTGAAATTTTGCTTCAAGTCCTGCATTTCTCTAAAAGTTATCTTGCCATCCCAGAAGCAGGACATTTCCTTTTCATCGGAATTACCAAAATTTGAGAACTGAGACTTACTTTATTTTTCCAGCAGCACTCATGGGTGGAAACTCCTCCAAATCATGTAAATTAAGCTGGTCAGATGGTGAACAAGTGGAGACAAGATTCATTTCACTCTGTTTCTTCTGTCTCAATGAGAATGAGGAACTTTCACTTTTTACTTCATCATTTGTGTTTCTTCCTACATCATGTCCCATTGGCCGACTAGAACCACTTGTACAATTGCTTCCTTTTCTTCTGCTTCGCCTTATTGGGGCAGCAACAAGAAAATTCCCCAAGTTTGTTTTCTGAGCAGATCGTCTCTCACTGCGAGAAAAAATAGGGCTCGAACCCACACTTGGGCTACTGCTGAGATCCACATTTAAGAGATCACTACTGGAATTCAGTTCACTTGATCCATTAACAACTGAAGATCCATGCAATTGTGAAGCAGAAATACTGGTATTTGGAGACTGCAAGCCAATAGGAACTCTATCAAAGAAAAGTTGTCCCCGACAGCTACTAGTATGGAACTTTTTTTCAGATCCGGTCCTTTGGTTTCTATAGCTACTAGAATTTCTCAAGATCTTGGAATTTGGAATTTTAGCAGGGGTAGATGGTCCATGGGTCAATATCTGACTAGTCTGTTCCCTGATGTAGTTCATCAAAAAAGGAACAAAGTCTTTTTGAAGCAAATTAAGGGCAACAAGTTTGGGGTGAATTGGAGTGTCCTGTACAAACAAATCATAATACACATCAACTGATTTATTTTAATCTGAATTTTACTTCAGACATGCATAACTTTATGCATTTTTTACAAGAATGAGCTCAGTTATGAATGTCTATTATAAGCATACAAAGCAAAATGAAACCATTTCAAAACCAAATCCCTCAGGTAATCTAAAACCAGAAATCAGAGACTTATTGTAATTTATTAAATCATAAGCCCTTTTCCTCTCAAACGTTTACCAAATTAACAGATGGTAACAACATGTGATTACACATTGTTCTATCAATATACATTTTTAAACATTTTGGCATTCAGCTGCCAACTTGGAAAAGCACCATTCTGTATATGCTCATATTTATATAAAATATTTGTTTACTACAGTGATTTCCACCAGCAGTTTTTCTCTTTTCAATGAATGTCAGAATGAAGACTTTAATTTTTTTCCCTTCATTACTACAGCAAAATTGTTTTCTACTCTAAAGAAATAGAACTGTGTGGAAGTCAGCAAAACAATAAAGTATTTTTCACAATTTATATCAGACTTTTCAACAGAAGATTGCAAGCAGATGAATATTACTAACTGTCCAAGATGGATTCTAATATGTAAAAATGCCATAGGAAAGCTTTCATAGAAGCTTGTTTTGGCTGTTTCTACCAGTATTATTAAATCTTCTATAATCAGAGTACTCATTTCCTTTGCAAATATATCTGTCTTCTTTTCTGGATAATTTAAGCTTCATATATGAAAATGTTTTTTTATTACACTTTCATTAAACTAATCAGAATGAAAACTAAGCATTAGGTTTCTTGTTTTTTCAATTTACCCCATGTACATAAATCTTGGCTACAGATGTTCTTTTGTTACAGAGGACATAGATATAATGATTTGGGCAAAATGCTACGGTCATTTCCTTTCATGGTAAATCACTGGTAACTTTAGCCACTTCCATCTGCAGGAGAGGCTAAACAGGAGCAGACAAACAGTTATATACTTGCTCATTACAAGTATGAAGAATTCCAATGTAATACTTTGTGGCCAAATGCATTTAATCCAGAATCTGCCGGTTCAGACAGAATGGTTCCTTATATCCACAGAACATTTCTAAAATCAGGGGTCCCCAATCCTGGGTCTGGGGTCCAGTACCAGCCACTGCATGTTGGGAACCAGGCCACGCAAACAGTGGGCGAGCAGGGGAATACACAAAGCTGCATTTGTGCAAGTGGCACATGTGCAAAACCATCCCCCTCCCTCCCACAACCACCAGTGTGGGTCCACAAAGCTGGGAAGGTTGGGGATTGCTGTTCTAAATCATGAATAAGCTGCCCCATTTTTGGTCTGGACGGCCTCCTGAAGCACTCTGCTGGCCAAAATGCCCTCCCCCCCGCATCCCATTATGGCTAACAGAGACACCGCAGGTCCTTTGCTATTTCCAGGCTGGCCCTCTGGCCCAGATTTAAGCACCCCACGGGCTAAATCTGGCCCGCAGGCCTTGAGTTTGACACCCCAGTGCTAGAGGATTTTAGTCTTGCTTTGCAACATGCAAGTTTCCTATTTGTTTCTTAAACATGTTTTTAATTTGGAACAGAATCTTTTGAGCATGGAGGAAAGATGTCCAGTCCCTATAGGCTTTATTTTGTGTATCTGGGTTTGCTCTTATTTCCTTTTATTTCTACTTCCTTTAAGTTTTTTTATTGTTAATTTTAACAATGAGTTTAATAATTAAAATTAAACAATTAACTGGCACTTCTTTAGCATCTCTAGACCAACAAATGGCATTAAAAATCTTATTAGTTCCCATGCACCACCCAAAATACAAAGGCACTGAAGATGAAGACAATCTTTTGAATGACACTAAGAATGCTTTAATCAGCAATGCATTACTTAATTACTGTAATCACAAGAGAGCCATTTTAAAATATCCTACACAATAACCAGTGTAATAAAAAGACAATCAAATATTTGTTCAAACAGCTGCTTATAAAGGCAGTATAATTTACTTTCCAATTACTAGGAGTTGCTGAACATTGATTTATTCACTGGTATAGGAAACACTTTTGCAGTGTTAGGCTGTAATGTTGCTTTAACTGACCAAGCAAGACACATATATTGCGTGTGTGTGTAGAAACTAAGTACTCATGTCCAACATTAGTTCTCTAGAGAGCAAACTAGTACAAAGACTTCTTTATGCTTAGTTCAGGAACTCTACAGTTCTTCCAGTTATAAATTTTCATACCTAAGGAGAATTATGCTTGTGGGCCCTATGCCATCTCCTGATTATTTAGAAAAGCATATTAAAATTGATCCTTGATCAGCAAATCCTAGATTATATTTAAGAATGGCTCTAGCCAAACTAGATTGATGTGACCGCTTCTGCTATTTGACATACAAGCAGTTGTTATCAATTTTTTTTTTAATTTGCTGCAGGTGCCATAGTAACTTGATTGGCTTTGGACACAATGTTACTTGACTCCGCATAGGAAAAGACAATCCCGTTGCTTTCTCCCTTTCAGGTAATCCAAGATCCAGGCATGTTTTGATTTGCCAAAAAAACTTTTGTTTTTGTAAAGAACTCATTCTCACATGCGCAAAAGTCAGCAGACGCATATGAAAGATGGTTTTCATTACACGTGCAACTCTGGGCGCATTTGTTTGGGAATAAGTTTACTCTGACTTTTCCCAGCCTTATTTCAAGGGGGAAAATGTACACACACACCCCGCCCCCCAGGAATGGGTTGCAAAGACAAGGCTGACCCTCGGCCAAGGCTAACCTGCAAGCACGTACAGGTCACTGAAATTGGGGAAAGGATTGCACGGGATCTCGGGGTGAGGATTGCGTGGTTCCCCCAAGATAAAGAGCGGATTCGCACACATCATGGAGGCCCCGGAGGTGCCCTGCTCCGTAGCCTCCAGGGCCGCGCAGGAGGGGCACCTAACAGGCAACTATTCCTGCTTTTTCCCGCTATTCCTCCTCTGCGGTGCTTTTGAAGGCGAGAAGAAACTTCACCGCCCCCGCCAACTTCCCGCCCCACGGAGGGCTAACTTAAAGAAGCGTCGCTGTCGCCAAAGCGGGTTGCGCGTTTTTACCTCTTCGGCGCAGCTCTGGCTTGACTTCAGCCACCGCACCACCGCGCCGGCTGCCACCTCGTCCCGCAAGAGCAGCTCCAAAGCAGCCGCCATCCCACACCGCCCTTAGGACTTAAGAGGCGCCGCTTCTGCAGGCTTCGGGGCAGGCGCGCAAACACGCCTCGCCGCAGCCCCCGAAAGCCGCCCTGAGCAGCAGCGGGAGAGAGAGGGAGTGGGGGGGGGGAAGAGGGAAAGAAAGGGGCGGGGTCTACTTTCCTTCTAACTCCGGGTTACTGCTCAGCACGTGAGGAGCGCGCGGGGGTGGGGGGGGAAGAGACGGATGGGACGCCGGACGCGCTGGGTTGAGAGGGAGCCGCCGCCCCCCTCCTCCCCGCCCCCGCCGGGAAGGCGGGATTACAACTCTCAGGGGGAGCAAAAAAAAAAAAAAAAAGAGCGCGCGCGCTTCTAGAGCTGAAAGGCACGATGGGGCGTGGCCAGAACCCTCCGGCTCCGGACAAGAGGCGGGCATTGAAACGCACGGACGAGTGAAGGAGTCGAAGCCATTTCCCGGCAAAGCCCCCCATTGGGAGGCGGCGAAGCTTTGGAAGTTGGGGATTGGTGGACTTCACAGCGGGGCGGGCTCAAAGGAGGTCCGCGGCAGCAGGGTTGCCTCCCCTCCCCCCTCCCCTCCCATGTCAACAAGCGGGGCGCCTGCGCCGGGGGTTTGCGCGTCTTTTCCTCTCATGCGCGGTATTTGCTTTCGGAGCGAGGCCCGGGGTTTGGCCTAGAGCCGGTGGCGGCGCAATAAAAAGCAGGAGGCCTTCCCCATCGCGGACTCTCAGAGCAGCAGCCTCCCCTCCCTCCCTCCCGACCCTTCTCCCCTGGAGGTTTAGGATGGCGGAAGACTCGCCCAAGCGGCGCAAGGCCAATTTCAACGAGGCGGAGACGGAGGTGCTGATCGAGCAGGTGCTGAAACACGAGCAGGTGCTGTTCGCAGCCGGGCCTGGCCGAGCCTCCCCGGGTCAGAAGCGCAAAGTCTGGGAGCTCATCCGGCATAAAGTGAACCCGGTGGCCGCTTGCCCTCGCGAGGTGGAGGACCTCAAAAAGCGCTGGCGGGACCTGAAGCGCCGCGATCGGAGCAAACTCTGCCGCGTCACCCACGGCGCCGGCGGGGTTGCCCCCCACCCCGCCTCGTTCGGCCTCCTGATGGGCAACGAGGACGCCTCGCCGCCCGACCACCTCCGATCCTATCCCTCGGGGCTGCCTGCCGCCAGCGAGGCTGTGCCCATCGTCGGGGGGATCGACACCCTGGATCTGCCCAGAGCCTCCTCCGCGTCGGATATGGGTGAGTTGCAAAGGAGCCTCTTTCTTCCCTTGTCTAGTGGGGCTGCTCTTTTACCCGCCTCGCCGCCCTTCCCTTCGCGGGCAACAATAGCCCCCCCGTTGCTTTTTTTTTTTTCTTCTTTCCCCCGGGCGGCTTTTGGCCGTGAAGCGCTCTCGGCCACCCGTTTTAAGTATTGGTGCAGCCCGCAGTCTCTCTATTTGATACGCCCAGAAGAAAAGCTGCTGGATGCCGTTTGGATAAGAACTAACCTCCCATCGCTGCAGCAGTTGGCGTTGCGTTGAATGTATGCGGCTAAAGTTCCCTGCGGGTCAAGAACATCTTGGAAATATGGGGTCCTTTGGGTTAAGGAACTGCTTGCCCAAGCTGATGCTCTAAAATATTCCTTCAGCAGATAGGAGGAACTTTAGGAGTATCATGAATGCAAAAAAAAAAAAAAGTGCCTCGTGCCAATTCAGTTAGATTGATGGGGCAGCTCTTTCCAAGGTAGTTCAGACTTTCCAGCGTGGAAGGAGCTGGTTTTGGTTTTACTGCTGAGCTCTCTAAAACGGACTAGAAAATAAAGAGAAAGTAAAGATGGGGTAGTTTGCATTTCTCACATACTGTAGTAGAAATATACTGCTCAAAAAAATAAAGGGAACACAAGCAGAAGACATCCGAGATCTGAATGAATGAAATAGCCTTATTAAATACTTTGTTCGTCACATACAGTAGTTTTGTGTTCCCTTTAGTTGTTTGAGCAGTGTATAAACTACTGTATGTAAAGAACAAAGTATTTAATAAGGCTATTTCATTCATTCAGATCTCGGATGTCTTCTGCTTGTGTTCCCTTTATTTTTTTGAGCAGTGTATATTCTCAGTACACATTGAAATTTTAGTTAGATTATGGAATTTCAATGCTAAAATTTTGAAAATAGCCCAATGGACAGCAGGGGCAGGATAAGGGGCAGGGTAGAGCCAGTTGTTAGAATATTAGAAACCGGAAGATTCCTGCTTGCTTAGGTTTAGAATGAAAAGTTTCAAAGACAATTGCCAATATCCTTTCCCTTCTTTCAAGAAATATCGCTAGGTTGGAGCAGACGAGTTCGGCACCTCTTGGAATGGTTTTAGACTAATTGCAGTGGATAAACTTAAGAATTCTTGACTCCCCATTATATAAGACACTGTACATCTCTCCCACCCCAAGAAAGTTATTTCACTGAAATGTGTAAGAGTTGAAATTAATTCAGAATAGTTATTTTTTATAGAAGGATAATGAATATCATTCAGCTAAATCAAACTTTTAGGTTGAATTTCTTTAGTTTGTAAGAATGTTTCTTACAACTAGGCTCCTAATTCTAATTTTTTAAAAATCTGTGGTCTGAAATATTTTCTTACACTGAACAATTGTACAGGTAGGCCTTGGCTTAAAACCACAACTGAGCCCAACATTTCCACTGCTAAGTAAGACAGTTGTTAAATGAGTTTTGCCCCCATTTTACGGCCTTTCTTGCCACAGTTATTAAGGTAAATCACTGCGGTTGTTAAGTTAGTAACATGATTGTTAAGTGAAGCTAGCTTCCCCATTGAGTTTGCTTGTCAGAAGGTCACAAGATGTGATAATATAACCCTGGGACATTGCAACCATTATAAATACATGCCAGTTCCCAAGCATCCAAATTTTGATCACGTGACTATGGGGATGCTGCAGCAATGGTAAAGATGAAAAACAGTCATAAATCACTTTTTTCAATGCTGAAACAGTCAATAAAACAAATGGTTGTAAGTTGAGGACTACATATATTGATCTGGAATATCTAAGGATGTGTTAATACGTGTTCCCAGGTGTATGCGGCTTGATATTTTAAATTAGAAATGGTGGTGGCAGTGCCCCCAGTAAAGATAATATCTTTGCTCTACTTTTCTATGTACTGCTTATGAGCTATTAATAACCCTGCAAGATTTAATCAATGGGGCAATCAATGAGAGATGTTGAATGAGATATCCTGTACTGTGAATTACTCCACAGAGAATAAAATTTGGTTGCATGCATCATATTCTGTGTTGTTCTGCAACAATGCTGTGTTTAAAAACACTTTTTCCCAACACCTAATAGATGCATTCATACATAATATTATGGTATCACTTTTGGCACAGCTATAGTAGCTGGTTTATAGAAGCACACCACATCAAAATCCACATTCTGGCTTAGTGCAGCATCTTTTTGCATAATCATTGATTTTTTAAAAACAATGCCCTCCAGTCAGTGTTGAGTTCTGGCAACCGCCTGGACAAGTCCTTGCAGTTTTCTTGGCAGGGTTTCAGAAATGGTTTGTCATTGCCTCCCAGAGCTGAGAGTGAGTATTACTAGCCAAAATCACCCAGATGGGTTTGAACCTAAGGCAAGACTTGAACTCACAGTTGCCTGGTTTCTAGCCTGACTTTAATTCTATACCACTTTGCAGCTTTGGCATAATACTGTGTAGGTTCTTCATTTAAGCCAGGGAAATTGCATAGTTTTTTAGAACATTTTTTTAAGGGAGGAAATTTTGAGCCTAATTTTTAATTCATGAAGTCCAAACCATGTTAGTTTTTAAATTTAATTAGCTTTAAAAAAATAAAATTAATTAAATATTTGCATTTTGAGACATGAAAAAACTTTTTAATAATGAAGAAATTCTTCATCTTCTGTTTATAAACAAAAAAAGTAAACAAGGTCTTTATGCATTTTAATATATAAACACTTTGAAGTGCTCTTCTCCATAACATTTTTTCATTTCCTGGAAGAGATAAAAGTACAGTAAATAACACAAGTAGATATTTTGTATAATACAGTATATTTACTTTTATTTTTTCCCTGTACTCTTGTCAGTTAAATTGTATTGTGTTTTTAAAATAGTGTTCTCTCTGCTATTATTCCATTTATAATTCATATTTTCATTAATATATGTTCAGTTGCTGGTTGAAAATAGAAATACAGTTGTAAGTAATAATATCCAGTGAAAACTACATCATTTCAGAATGATTGTAGTTACTTTTTACTTGTTGGTCATACCCAGGTTTAATAATCAAGAATTCCATTCATAAAGAGATTAACGTTTTATGCCTTTACTTTTAGGTTTTACAGATGATCCTGGTCCATCCCAACAATCGTGTGTGGAGAAAATAAATCTAAAAGAAGAAATAGTGGTGAAAGTAGTGGAACCAGAAGAAAGCTCAGAAGATATGGCAGTTGTTCCTCCTAGCCAGGAGCAGCTCCCTTTTTTGGGGATACCGAACGGAGGCCCTTGCGGAAAAGTAAAAGCCAAAACGAAAACTCAATCCCAGACAGACTCTAATGAAATTACAGAAGAAGATCTCTTACAGATCCAACAGAATCAACTGCATATCATTCAATCTGGGTTCGATAGCATCAATCATAATCTTCGGCTGCTACACCAAGGAATGCAAGATCTCAACAACACCCTCAGTGTCATGACACATACGTTAGTTGCTATAAAAAATGTCTATGTGAAAAACAATGCCGGTCCAACTACCTTTGCTACTGTCACTACCCAGACCACCGCAGGATACCTGAGTCCTGGATCCCCTTTAGTCGAGGACAGAGTTAGGGTACCAATAGCTGGGAGTAGCAGCAGAAGCAGCAGCTGCAGCTCCAGCTCAATGTCGCAAGAACCAGGCCCTTCAGAATTTCCTCGGCCTCCACACAGACCTATTAAAAAAGAACATTCAAATGGATGTTACTATTTCTGTTTTGCAGATGTGTAAGACTTGAATACATGTAATGCAACTGTGACATTTGAGTAGCTATTCTGTACCCTGCTCCGGCACTGCATCATGGCCAGCAAATTTCTCTGGCTATTTGTTTCTGATAATGCTAAATGTATGAGATATCCAGTATTCCCATGTGCAGAAAGCCTGTATCATAAGGGGAAAAACACTAGCTACAAATTGATTCAACTGACTATGAGGGGCAATATAGCAATATTTAATATTAAAGTGAATTTTAAAAGCTCATTTCTATACATGTTTACTCAGAAATAGGTCCTGCCATACCTAGGCTGGTTAACTTCCAAGTAAGAATGAATAGGATTTACCTGGCTGATGTCTCATACATTGGCTTGCTAAGAGAGAATAAATAAACCCTGACATCTTGATATTTTTAATGTTGAGTTTAAAACAAGAATGAAGAGATAGCAGCAACTTTATTCTTTTCTGGTATAAACATGTCATATAAGACATCTTTTTGTAACAATCTAAATTGTGAATTGGTAAAAAAAAAAATCTTGACTTTAAATGCTGCATAGTATCTCTCCCGTAAAATATACCATAATATTTAAGTTTAATAGTAACAGAGTTGGAAGGGATCTTGGAGGTCATCTAGTCCAACCCCTTGCTCACGCAGGAGACCTATACTAGGGATTTGAACCGCCTAACTGCATTTCTGATCAACAAGCTCAGTGTCTTAGCCACTGAGCCACCTAGTCAGGCTATGGATCTTATCTGTTCTAGCATTGGGAATAAATTGAGGTACTAAACCACCAGCCAAGTGCTTGCTAGTTTTTCCTGATTATTCCTCCATTATTGCTCATGCCTCACTATTCAGAATACAACTTCCCCATCAAAACACTTTGCACAAAATATGCAGTAATGGGAAGGTTGCCTTTTGTTGTATAATAAAAGGAAATTTGTCCAAAAAAAAAAAAAGCTCCGTATTCTTGAGATTTATTTTTTAGGGGGAAAAAAATCTAAGCGGTATGTTGACTTACCATGCTGCAAACACTCTATAGCAGGGATGTCAAAACTGGCTACCCACAGGCCGGATGTATCACACGCAGGCCACACCCACCACAGCTCCGTGAAGGGGAAAAACATTGCAAAACGTCACGTGACGGCAACATGACGCAGTAAATTTGATACCTGTGCTCTCTAGGTTTTGAAATATAATGCTTTATATATCATACTTTTCCAGGCTCTATGTAGCATTAAAGTAAGACAGTCAAAATCACCTGCAATACAGGTAGTCCTCAACTTATGACCACAATTTGGACCAAATTGTTTGACTGCTAAGCAAGGTGGTGGTTAAGTAAGTTGCACCTGATTTTTCAACCTTTTTTTTTTCAGAGTTAAGCAAATCACTGCAGTTGTTAACTGAATCATGCGGCCATTAAGCAAATCCAGTTTATATTGATTTGTCAGATGCTGGCAGGGAAGATGGCAAATGATAATCACATCACCCTGGGACACTAGCCATTGTAAATACATGCCAGTTTCCAAGTGCCAGATTTTAATTATGTAACCATGAGGATGGTGCAATAGTCATAAGTGAGAGGACCGGTTATAAGTTTTTTCCCCCCAGCACCGTTCTGGTTACAAACAAATGGTGGTGTAAGCCGAAGACTATTATCCCATGATCCTGGCCATTTGATCAGTCTCACTAGGGAAGATGAGAATTGTGCATCCAAGGTGGTTTATGTTTCGTGCACTTACCATAGTGGTTAGTCAACAAACTGTGTTTTAGTATAAAGTATGAGCCTTGCTTGTGTGTGAAGTGGGGGAATGGTTTTAAAAATAACCTTCATTAAAACAAATTACAATAGATGTAAACCATTTAGTGTACTTGATTCATATAAGGATTTTTTAGTCAAAAAGGGGATCTTGATATCCTGAGTAGACCTGTTACAGCAGAGAAATTTTTTTAAAAAAAGTATCACTCCAAGGAGGATATAATCTATACCACACTTACGTTTTACCTTGAAAATATTCAAATTTGAGAGTTTTATCTTACTAAAGTTACTAAAGTAAAAATAATAACACTATCTTTTCAAGGCTCTACTGCATACATTGTTCCATTCCACATTGACCTTGTGTGCTTGCACTCTGATATGCTGAAGTCTGGGTAAAAAGCAATATATTTATTATAAAAGTCTTTATAGAAGTCGTGGCATAAAATACTTTATTTCAGTGCGAATTATATTGAGAGACCTCCATAAAGGTATAGAAAGATGTTAAATCTCAAATAGTATGATAAACATTTCTAAGGCAATGTAGGGTAGCCTGCCTTATAGATAGTAATAAACTGGGTGTCTTCTGCCAGATTCATAGAACTGAATGAGGATTTAGAAGCAAATTAAGAAATTTCAGCATTAAGGCACTTTTAGCGGTATGAATATAATTTAAATATTGTGAAGAATCACTTGGGATAAATACGTATCTTCAACTATTGATGGTTGTCTATAAAATATTTCAAGTGTGTAAAAGGCTACCACTATTCCAGGCAGCATCTGATGGTTTAGTTACATTGTATTTTCCATCTCCAATATTCTGTTATGATATATTTAGGCTTCTTGTAGCAGATAAGAGTTTTAATGCATTAGTCTCATATAGACATGCCTCATTTCAAATTGCTTCATATTAAAACCATTGGATGTTTATACAATCACCTTTTAAAAAACTCATTTTTAATCAGTCAGAGACAATTTCTTTGAAATGTAAGGAATGTATTTTGTGGCCCATTATTATTACCATTGACAACCAGCTTGGTATAGTGCAGGGGTCAGCAACCTTAAACATTCAGAGCCACAAAGGTCCCAACTGGAAGCCCCCCGTTCAACTCTGGAGCCCACCGGAAGTCTGGTTCCCCCATCATAGTCTCCTAGTGCAGTATCCTTTTTCCTCTGCCAACCGGAAGTCCAGTTCCCCCACCATAGAGTCTCCTCCTAGCACAGCGTCCTTTTTCCTCTACCTGTCCTAACTGAAAGCCCTACCAATTGTGGAGCCAACTGGTGAGAGAGCTGTAGCAGAGGGATGAAAGAGCCACATGCGGCTCCAGAGCCATGGGTTGCCGACCCCTGGTATAGTGATTAACTTAACAAGCTAGAAACCAGGAGACTGGGAATTTTAGTCGTGCTTGGGCATGAACCCAGCAGGATGACCTTGGACCAATCACTTTCTGTCAACCCTTGGAAGGAGGCAATGGCAAATCACTTGTGAAAACCTTTGTCAAGAAAACTTCAGAGCTTTGTCTGAATAGATTCTGAGAATTGGACAAAATGAACAGAAGGGGAAAAAAATATTACTATTGTTCTTTTGTGTAAGATACATGCTGTAATAACATCCCTGAAAATTGAAATGGAATAACCTTGCAATTCAGAACCCAATAACAAAAAAAGTAGTTGTCCACTATAACTACTTATTAAAGCCTGAAAATATATTTGCATAGGCTGATTTCTAAAGATCTACTAATCCTTTTTGGGCCAGCTTAAAATATACAGCAAATTTTGTGTTAATTTTCACATAATGACTTGATACATACTGAATCAACTTGAATCTTCATTCATTCATATTAGTACTGGATTCTTAAGATTCTATTTCAATAAAAAGGAGCTGTGATTCCAGTAGCATTCTGAGGTAAGTGGTATTCCCATTAATTAAGCTATCTTTGCTTTGGATATAGCAGTTGGGGCAAATTATTATTAGAGGCTTCAGAAAATCCTCTGATAATATGCTTTGCCTCAAAGTATGTATTATTTAAACTCGATTCCTTTAAGTCTCCTTCAAAGCATTTTTGTCATAAAATATGCAATTTTTCAATCATACTGAAGCAGCATACAAACAGCACCAGTTTAAATCTTCAAGATGGAGTTGATTCTATACAAATATTTGTAGAAAAATGCTTTGCTTTAATGTGGCAAGTATAATAAATAAAAAAATATTCCAAATACTTTACCAGAAAAAATGTGTCACAAATACCATCTTTCCTGCATCCCTGTCTTCTGAATTTTTCTTGTCCTATCCTTGCATTTATAAATATTTGTTAGATAGTCTAAAACAGGGATTCCTACCTTGACAATTTTAAGACTTGTGGTCTTCAACTCCCAGAGTTCCCCAGCCTTTGAAGTCCACAAGTTAGTAAAAGGTTAGATACGTATTAATTATGTACTTTAATTAATTTTAACATTAATACAAATTTACTTTTACACTATAGTGTTTGTGTGTAAACATTTACATACACATACTCTATACATACATACATATACACACACATACATTTACACACACACACACACATATATATATGTGACATAGTGTAGAAGTTTGTAAAATTATGTCTTTTATTAATATTAAAATATTAGTAACAATTTTTAACTATAGTATCAGAGGCAAAGAAGTCTGCCCTTGGGTCTTGACTGAAATCATTCTGGTTTGAAGCATAAATTAGGGTTGCAGTACAGTGTATTCCATCTTCTGAAAGAATTATGACCACAACACACAACCCATTAATCATTCAAGAAATTTAATGCTAATAAATGATCAGCATATAAATATGATAAGAAATCTTTTCTATTTATATTACTGAATTTCTTTATATATTCTGGTCTATTCTTTTGCTCCTATTTTATGCCACCATAAAATATGATAATGTGGGGAGTTAAAAGATTCTGCCACATGTTGCCATATCTGGTCTGAGATCTACAATATGTTCATTTATGTATCTACACAGTTTTGCTATACAATATACAGTAGAACATTGCTAATAATGGAAGATGATGCGTTTAAAGCTTTGCTACTCAGAGTGTTGCCAAATTAAGTATGGCAATGGAGTTGGCATCTTGTTTTCATACAAGGTTCACTTCCTGTACATCACTGTAGTAAGTGGCTGTTCTAGATTGAATGGTTCAATACAGGTATAGGCAGTAATTCAAAGATTGCAAAAAAAAATGTGACGTTTCCTAAGATAACAATAGGTCATTGTGACCTATTGACATATGCAGTTGTTTTGTCAAATAGGTTTAACTTGTTACTATTATCCTGGCCCTGTTCATTTTTCACTTTCATAAGTAGATTATATAATGTGAGAAATGTGTGAATAATGATTAAAAAGGAACAGTTTTAGCAGAAATTTGATATACTTACCCTGACAATGCTTAGGAACCTTATGCATAGCTACTCAAGTGTCCAAAATAACAGTACATTACACAGAAATATAATCATACTTATTTGTTGCTAAAATATTTAAATATACAATTATTTGATATTTACTATCAAAATACTTTTGATTCTGATTTTCTGATTCCCTAGATTTAAAATATTAAACTTTGATGTTATTCAACTGTTTTATATTTATTTTATGGCATGACACTGCATTCTAAAACATTTTTAAAAGCAAAATACAGGTAATCCTTTAATTACAACAGCTCATTTAGTAACCATTCGAAGATAAAACGGCACTGAAAAAAGTGACTCATGACTGTTTTTCACACTTATGACTGTTGTAGTATCCCCATGGTCACATGATCAAAATTCAGATGCTTGGCAACTGATTCATATTTATGACGGTTATAGTGTGCATCATGTGATCATCTTTTGCTAGCTTCTGACAAGGAAAGTCAATGGGGAAGCCAGATTCACTTAATAACTATATTACTAACAACTGCAGTGATTCACCACTTAACAACTGTGACAATAAAAGTAAAATGGGACAAAATGAGCAAGTTCAGTTGTGGTTATAAGCACCCAAGCTCTGTTAATAGGGATATGGTGAACCCAACAGTAATTGGTTGGATGTGCTACCAAGAAATAGAGCAAGCAGAAAAATATCCATATTTATCCATCTTTATTTCAGCACTGTAGAAAAGGTTTATTAAAATGCTGCATTAATTACTGACATTTCAAAGCTGATCTTTCACAGATCTGCATTCCTCTTTTCAGCACCAGTTTCATTTTCCAGAGAGGAAAAAATAGTTTTTCATAGCTTCTTCCAATTTACATTATATCCAAAACTATTTTTAGATGAGCTCCATTAAAAATAAACTGACAAATCTAGTCAATGTTGTTTGCATGCTGAATGATTTTTATTTAGAACCAGTTTATAAAAATAAAATACAAAATAATTTAAAAACAGAACTCAAAACATTTACAAAAACTTGATATGATACAAATGGGGTAAAATAAATAACTACATCTTTATGTACAAATGAGCATTATAAAGACACCATTGTCAATACCTTGTTTCTGAATGACTGAGCAAAAACGGTAAGACATCTAATCTGAACTCTGAACGCAAGGAAAGAAAAGTTTGAAATTCTTGATACTACTAAGTTACCTCTCCAGAATATTTTTTATCTCAATTCATTGTATTATCCTTGAAATAGTATTTTCTGAATAAATAATGGATGGCTTTTCTAATTTAAAACAAAAGTCAGACTGTTGAGTATTTTCAAATTAATATTCACCCCTGGCTTTGAAATTTAATTTTAATTTATTTGGATTTTTATTTATTTTTTTGCAATAAAGAAGGCAAAACATAAAACATAACAGGCCATGAATAATTCACTAATAAAGGGAAAGATTTAGATATTTACTTTCTGATCACTGAGGAACAACATGCAACCGGAAGTTAGAGAACCTATTCTAGAGAATCCGAGGAGCTGTGTAACACATCCTCTTTAAGGCAAGCTTTTACCTGTCAACACAGCATTAATATTACTCTCCTTTGTACTGGTCCAGATAGCTGAAACACCTCAGATCTGAGACCTAAACTGTTACTTTGCAAAGCAGAGAGAACTGGGAAGGGCTCAGTGGCTCCCACTTAATGCCAAACTGAAATGAAATACTTGAATATGAGCACACAAAACATAGACACAATTCAGCAAAGATCAATCCCCAATGGACTATTTATGTGTTCCCTGTTCTGCTCCAGGATGGAAAAGATCAATCAATATTCTTGGCCCCTGAAAATTATTTCTACCTAGCAGCAGCAACTATATATGGGGGAGAGATACTGGTTTTAGCACTATACAGTCTGTCTTCCAGGTTTTAAGGAAAAAAACATTACCAAATTGACTTTTTGTTTCCTTAATTCATTCTTTCAATTATTTTAATAAGAAATAATTTAGGAACTTTTGCACTAATTTATGCCAAGTTTAGAAACCACAATTTAGTGGGATGAGGCATTATTCTCCTTGTTTTGTTTTTCCTTTTTGAAGAATAAATAGGGAAGGGGGAATCTTCAGTAATTCCTCTCTTCCTGTAATATTCTATCTGACTCCCAATCTGCTTTTGTTTTCCCCCATTTTCCAGCAGAAAGAGTGTACTGCATTATTCAATTCTGGGACAGTCCTGCTGGCAAATTACAATCTGGACCTAACCCAATATTCCCAGTAGAAAATTAAGGCAAAAGGCTGAAATTTAAGAGGAACAAAAGCCAAAAATTATCAAAGCAAAGTTCCTGTTTACAATCTAAGAAGTAAATTTAACAATTCACGTACTTTGATAAGTTTTGAAGAAATTTCTTTTCAAATGATCACTCCAGTTAAAGTATGGTAATGAGCTCCTTTTATTAGCAAAAGCAAATTTTTTGAACTGTAACCTGAGTACAGAGAATTATGTGAAAATTGGAGATATAAAGGAGTATATCATTACTTAGATTCTCTCTGTATCTCATCATAGTGCTTTCTACATTTAAAATGTCCTTGTGATAAATTATTGCAGTACAAAAGGAATACCTTTCTTTGAACTGTCTATAAGCAAGCTGAACTGTGTTCATAAAAACAACTTGCTCATCTAAACAACCATAGAAGTTAAATTGAAATATTTTCTAGTTTTAAGGGTTTGCCATTATTAGTGTTACTAAAACAATGATAGAAACCAATTAATAGTACTGGAGTAACGAAGCTATCACTAAATTTAAGAAAAAACAAGACCAGATAGTAGTTCTTATTATTTCTTTCTCTCAACATACAGCCTATTGCATTGAATTATATGAATGAGTATCTGAAATAGAATGCAAAAATTGTAGAAAAAGCAGCATTACATGTATATTTCTGTTCATATTTGTTTTAATTTAATTTGAACATTGAACATATGAATATTGTTAGTCAACTGGTTGTTAAAATGCATGGAGACTAACAAATGTCTCCACACATCTGATTTGAGGACTGGGCCCACCTATCTCCTTAACCTGTTTTCCTTGAAAAAAAAAATTGGTAAAGCAAAAAGATTATACAAACAAAAACCATAAGCATGAAATCTAGTGGTTTTTTTATATTTAATATACAACAACAGAAGAGATTGTGCAGTCAGATTATCTAGTTGAGTACACAATCAATTCAGGGAAGTATATATTAGCTATTATTAGTCATGACTCATAAACAAAGCAGACAATATATTATAGACATGGGATCTCATTTATCCAAATTGTCTCTGAGGTGTTAATGCAGTTCGCAGAATCTGCATGTTTTCCTCATGACTTGCCTAATGTAGGAATGTCCTCACCTCTCCACACCTCAGCAGCAAAATTAATGGTACACTAAAAGAAAAGACAGCAGGGAACGGACATCATGTTGGATTCTCTTATGGCTGAATTGAAAGGTGCTCTTGAAACTTAAGAAACCTCTTAAGACAGGATGGTCTTAAGGATTCATTCTCTAAGCAAGACTGGCACTAGAAGATCAATGCTACCTAAACAAGAGACTGAATTAACCCAAATGTCAAACATTAAATGATCATAACTAGAGAAGATAGCATAGCATAGCAAGCATAGCATAGTTGACAACGTACCAGCTGAGACTAACCATCTAAATTTTCCATTCTAAATCGTATGTAAAAAGATTTTTCTCTCTAAGATATAAACCAGTTGTCCTTATTTTTCCACATTAAGATATTTTACTTGCCACAGAAAAAGATAATGTAAAAGCAATATTTTAAGATGATGGATAGATTTTGAAAAATGCAGGCATTCTTTCACACGTTTAAGGGTGTTAAAAAGTATATATTCTATATCATTCAGTATCCATATATTAAAATTATTGTTCTTTGTCTTCTGGAAACTGCTTTTATATTACACGGATTACTATTACAGAATAGACAACTGGCACTGTTTATATTTATTGTAGGAAGCAACTAAGCTATTAGAGAACTACATCTATTCAAACTCTAAGAGCAAAGACCTATAGCTCTGATTAGAGCTGTCCTACTTGAAGAAAAAGATGACCAAGCAAATTTAACTTCTGAACACTATCAAGAACAAAATGTCAAGGCATTTTCTTGACTTTTAAGAAACCTAAGCAAAGAAGACTAGACCTGGAGCTCCATGTTTTTGATACAAATACAATATAAATGGACAAATTATCTCTGATGCAAAGGTAAACCTATCTGTTTGTTTTGTCCTAAGAGTATGCATTTGCCTACAAAGACATTACAGATGGTAAGTTTCAGCTGCTTTTGGCTCCATGCAGTACAATTACACTGTAGACAAAAATATGATGTAAGAATTAATGTGCCTGCAATGTACCTTTAATTCTAAAAAATTATGCCGCCACCACCCCTAACCAACCCTCAACAGTCTGGCAGGAATATTTTTTTTAAATTCTTGCTAAAACCCCAGGATAATGTGGATCCCTAAAGCAGTAACTTTTCAGCATAGAGCAACAGTGCCAGAGCCAGTATATCAACATCTGATCATTCATACGACAGAGCAGGTCTGAATGAGGGTAGATGGTGCTCTCGTTGAGTTTAATTGGCTAAATGTTCTATGAACTCTACAGAAAGAATAAAAAACATTTTTTATTCTGGCTCAAGCTGTGGAGGGCAGGACTTGCTTATTCAGATTAAACCATGCATATTAATTGTCTTGTCTTTTACTAACATTAATCTTGAAACTTACTATTTGAGACAAACTAAATTAATACATTCTTTCTCAAAGTTACAAGCACAATTATTTTATTAACTAAAGGTATTGTAATCAAGATTAACTCACAATACTTTTTTGGTTTGCTTCCCGAAGCAGTAAATGTTGCAGAAAGAACAATGCACATTAGTAACAAAATCATTGATTACTACAGAAAGATGAGAGAGATGATAGTAGTCTATTACAATAATTTAAAGCTTTGTTAGTAAACCATTGGTTTTCTAATAACTATTATATTATGTTTTGGCAGAATGACAAACTAAAAAGTGAATCCACTCAATACATTAAAAACACATTGACATTAACCTGTGCTTTCCACAATGACCATTTACTCTGGAACATGCCTCCTTGCATTTCTACAACATGGAAAGAAATACAAATGATTTTAACAGAAAAGAATCTGAACATTACGGTAATATTGGGATACATATACCATTTGTAAGAGAAATGTATAATATTTCTACAACATTCTTTTTGTTAATGCATAGAATAGATATTGTTTTGTCCCTGACAGCAAAGCATGAAAATAAATCTTTGGGATATGCATCTCCATACATGCAAGGGAAACTGTTCTTACAATACTGATGCTCTGGACATATTTATGAAGGAGTTCCTCCAGGGACTGTCTAGAAATATTATTCCTTAGGTGTAATGTAAAATATATATATATATATATATATATTTAAAAAAACCTTGCAGATTATGCAAATAATTTTAAAATGGTTATATGTAAAGGAAGGCTTTTTGAAGTTGGACTTGAGAAACCAGATGAATTGATATCAATCCCCCAAAAAGGAATTATAATAAAGAAATGATAAAGCTTTGTTGTTTTTTGTATCAACTCAAATATACAGCTTCACAATACATTCCCTGGAAGCACTTATTGGAAAAGAGCTGAACATGTAGAATATTTCAAGCACCTAAGTTATTGGAATAACGTGCTTGGCTGAATGTATCTCTATAGAGCTGATAAATGTTTTTAAAAAACCTGACTTTTTTTTTTACTGTCAGTAGCCTAAAGAGAGAGTCCCTGCATTGTTGCAACAAGCAGAGAACCGGGGTAAAAGCTGGCAAGACAAGATGAAGAAAAAGTCTTGACTTTTTTTATATCACACATTTCTATTTATCACCAACAGTATCATGACACACACTTTAACAGAAAAAGTTCTCATAAGGGATTAGAAAGATACAGAAAGAGGATGAAAAGACAAAATCAAGACCCTACACTGACCTTGGCTATTAAACACATAGTTTCTCAAAGTCCTTCCATTTTATTCAGAATTGTAAAAGTGAACTGTCAATGCCGATACGAAACACTGAATTGCCAAGCAACTCCATTTTGAATACTCTTTCTGTTCTGAACTGAGCATGAAAAATATTCAGCTTTGTGCATGCCAGCAAACAGGAATAGCAAGGCCAAGGGCATATAATTCAGGCACGTAACTGAAAGAATACAGCATGATCTGTGGTCCATAATTTTACAAATGTAATGGGAAAATCGGGAAAGTTTATAGAAGCATATATGTGTATGTATGTATATATTTATAAATATTTATAATATATAACTTACTATAAGAACATGCAATTATTGGTATAGCACCTATTATACAATATAATACAACAGATCTTTTAAATCATTCAGTTTCTCAAAGTATAGCAAATATGCTCCAGCTAGTGCACTCCCTCTGTAGTGCTTGAAACCTGAATGAGGCTACGATTCCACACTGTGCTACATTACTTATGGGGGAAAATACATATTTAGGAGTAAAAAATTTCCAACACATTCTGACAGAACAAGAGAATTCAGTGCAGCTTCAATGCAGCATTAGAAATGTGTTAGCTCACAGAGAAAATGTTCCCTTTTTAATCCAGAGTTACAATTTTGGCAGCAAATAAAATAACATTAAATTAAAAAGAATTTATGCTGGCTAAGGCGAATGATGACTATAACAAGCAGATCAGTAATTTCCTAAATTCCTCTTATATTTAGCTTCTTCTAATCCAGATCTCCATTTAAAGAACAGGTCATACTTACGGTACTTTACATTCTACATTGTATTCCGTTCCATCACTGATTTCTGAATCCGGCAATCTAAATCAATCACACCTAAGTTTGGGAAAACTAGAAATTGCCAACCTTATTCATTAACTAATATTTTGGGGAAATGGAAGACTATCTTTAAACACAAGTTTTAGTGTCCTCTTTTCCATATTTCAAATCAAGCATATTTTGAAGGAAGTGGGAGGGAATCTACCATGTACATCTACACTATGGCAAAATCATGAGGATGCTGCGATCCCCTTTCATAGATACAGCACTATTGGTCAGGTATTGGCTCTGTACATATTGGGAAATGCGCATACTACTTTTTTCTATACAATATAGGATTAGATACTTTAACATTTCAAACACAGTCCTGTAACTTTATCTTAGCAAGTATTACCTCCTAGAGAAAATAAAGGATCTGCTAATTTTCTCTAGCATACTTCAGTCACTTTTATAAAGAGGTTTAAAGCTTCAATTTTCTTCTAGATTAAGGATGAAGTTTCAAGTTTAAATGTGTAAACATTTCACCTCTTCTTCAGTTTGATAACACTGGAGATGAACATTGTAGTAAAGTTAAGTGAATGAAGTATTTCATAAAAGATAAAAGATTCTAGTTAAGTTTTACACTGGCTCTCTCAGTGATGCCCTGAGAAGTGATTGCATTCTAATGTAACTATAAAGATGTTACATGATCCCAAACCCTTTGTATTTCTACCATAATTTAAGATTATCTGACTTTTATTTTATAACTGGAACTGGCCCTAGAAATGAATAAACAGTTAAGTAATCAAATGGATCAGAACCCAAACAGATAATAGAAGCTTTGGGATCTGTAAATATAAGTACACGTTGTTACCTCAAGCTCTTAAAATACAGGGCTGTAATCCTGTGCAATTATATAAATACTTTTTTCTTTTGATAATTATCAATCAAGAAGGAATGTGGGCAATGAACAAAGTGAAATTGTTTGTGAAAAAGGCCAATATTACACAGAAGACTTTGTAGAATTTTCTGTCCCAAATAATGTGCTTTTTAAAATCTTTAAAAACATAGCAGCTGATTAAACCTCAAGCATAGTAGTGTCCCAGTACATTTCTTTCAGGTTTTATAATTTTCCTTGATGAAAATCTAGAGTCAGCTTATTGTTTTAATAAATAAAAAGGAAAGAAAAATCATATTAAAACACTAATCTCCCAAACAATGTGATTCCAGATGGACTTTCTGGCTGCTCCATCTCCACTCTCCAGCTTCCCTGATCTGCTTGCTGCCCACTCTTGGGCAATGCCTGGCCACTCCTATACAAAGTGAGCCATATAAATAATTCATCTGAAAAGTTTTTCTCCAAAAGTCAAGATAAATGCTAATCTTTGAAGACGGTCCCTTTTTTAAAATACATAGTACACAGACACAACATGCATTAGATTGAATGGAGAGGGGGGTTGACACCTGACAAGATTCAGTTCCTATCTGCTAAGTTTATTGGCTGATTTGTTCTTCCCAGTGGGAGGTTTAATGCTAGAAGAGTGATGGCAAGAGCTACTAGATCCTTTCAGACCGTTTTTGCTAGATTTGTTGTAGCAGTGCTCTTGTTGACAGGATCTTCTGGAAGATGAAGAGCCTGAAAGACTAGGAGGCGATTTACTCCTTCCAAGATGTGGGGATGAACTTCTCTGCTCATGGTGTGGCCTTCCACCCCGAGATGGTGAAGAGCTGGCAGTACGAGGCAGAGAAGAGCTCCTAGGGGAGGAACTGGGACTGCGTCTGGGAATGACTGGGCTTTTGGGTGGAGTCTTGGGGCTATGTGGAGATCCTGGACTCTTAGATTGTGAAGGGCTTCGTGGTTTTTGAGATCCATTCTGAAGGATCTGAGCCAGGCGGGAGATCAGGTCTGAATCAGAACTGCTACTTCCTAGCACTTTGTACCTCCGCAACCTTGAAAAGAAAGAAGAAATTTGTCATTTCTGCATTCTGTTCTTTAATGCAGGATATGTCATATTACATATATTTTATGTATTTCCATGTTCAACTTTAGTTAGGCTTAAAAATGTTTACATTACATTAACAGTCACCTCACAACTGGATTACTGTAATTCTCTTTACACAGGGCTGCCTTGAAGACAATTCAGAAGCTACAGCTGGTCTAAAATGCAGTGCAGAAGGAGTAATAGAGATCCTTGTTATGTCTATGTGTCATTGCTGCTTTTTGAGCTTCACTGGCTACTAGTTAGCTTCTGGATGAAATTAAAAGTTTTGGTCATCATCTGTAAAGCCTTTCAAGTTTTCAACTGTTTCTGCTAGACTAATATGCTTGGGCAGAGTGAATATGCTCCAAGTCCCTTTAGTTAAATGCTATCATCTTGTGGGAACAAGGAAGCATTCCTTCACTGTTGGTTCATGCCCTGTGGAACAGAATCCCTCTTAGAGATACATAAGGTTCCCACTCTTCAAGTATTCCACAAGTCTCTTAAAACCTAACTCTGGTTAGGCTGTTTCTGGAGTCCAACTTTTTTTTAAAAAAAAGCTATTGATGCAATCTTGTTCAGGTGGTCCTATTGCTTATTTTATATTACTTAGAATCTTCTCAAAGTTAGGCATTAAAAACTAATAAATAAACAGGAAAGAAATCTATACAATTCATCCCCTATATGAATCTATATAAATTCTGTTAATTTGATGGGTAGGAAAAAGGAACATATATTGTTAGTACAGTAAGGACACCACCAATATGTTATGATTTTCTTGTTGAAATCCAAGAAGCTCTTTCTCAAAGATTATTTGAACACAAGAAAAAACATCATTATTCAAAATTGATTTTTAAAGTTTAACAATCTATACTTTTTAAGATTGTGTTAACTTTGCTGCTTAACTGGAGCTTTTGTGGTTTATTTTTGACATATATTAACTGTTTTCTTAATTGCTTATATTTGCAAATTTTAGTATAACTGATTTCCTATATCTAACTTTTTACCTATATAAAACTTTTATCTAACATGCAATCTCAGTCTGTATTATATACATATATGATATACCTATATTATTGGAGAAAGCTGTTAAGCAAGGCTATCCACTCATTCTCTTCCTATTTATTTTTTACATTAATGATATTATAATGATTATGAAATCACAAAGCTTTTTTTCTTGCTCACTGAATAGATGCAAAATCTCAATTCTAATATATACCGATGACATGACTCTTATCTCTTGTATCAAGATTGGCTTTAAAAGACTGCTGGTCATTGGCTGAATATTGAGAAAGAATAAAACTGAGGCAATGAACTTTGGCACAAGTAACATGGAAAAAACACACGGTCAATTAACATCTACAAAATCTAGCAATGTTCTTCCTTCAAATATCTAACATCTCCTGCAAGTGGAAGACATTTGATCTATCTATTGTTTTAGTAACTACCTGATGTACAATAAGAGTTATCCTGAAGGGGTTTTTTTAAGTTAAAAGGAAGGCAACTTGTAACCACATCTGAAATATCTCAGGACAAAGTGATAGCTTAGATATTACATGGAAAGGAGAATATGAAGGCTACTGCTCAGTTGAAAATAGTCCCAAACAATGTCTTCCCCCTAGGTATTCTGTTTCCTGTCTAAGGATGAAAATAGGTCTATCCTCAATCTCTGTTAAGATTCCATCTTGCATTGGTAAGGTACTGTGAGAAATTAGAAAGCCTTCAACAACCCTGCATATTTAAATCTTGTTATTTGCATTATATGGGTGGGAATAACCTGAAGATTACAAAGTAACTTTGTGACCAATGCCTGCATTTATGACTTTTGCAGTATGTGTCTCTCTCAGCCATATATTTGCCAATACAGTCAGTTAGTACTCATTTGTCTTGTGTAAAACTGTAAGCACAGACATGATCACATGATTTTAGTAGGGTTGCTTAAAGAGGACTATCCGTATCTTGCTAATATTCCCAGTGTTCCACTACAGAAGGCTTTTACATTCCACTACTTACAGATTATGCCTGTAGCATATCTCAAAGAACGATTTTGCAAAACATTCAGTGAAACAGCACCTTTGTTCCTACGGTGCTGGTCAAGTGGAAGACATAATTCTATAATGAGATTAGGAGGAAAACACTGATGATATACCTAAGGAGTTGGAGGCAAAGAACTGAATTACCCTTTTCCACATGCAATTCTATTTATTAGCAATCAGGTTGCTACTTTTGCTATTTAGTTTATGTTATTCACAACACTTATATAGCCACCTATCTCATACAATAATTTTAGGCAGCTCACAACAATCCATAAAACATACTTAAAAACATTTCCCTTTCCCCCCGTATCCCACATCAAGCATCCTTATACCCTGTTTCCCCCAAAATAAGACATCTCCTGATAATAAGCCCAATCGGGCTTTTGAGTGCATGGCAATAAGACCAAGCGCTTATTTCAGGGTTCAAAAAAATATAAGACAGTGTCTTGTTTTCGGGGTAGTTAAATCTCCCAGCTAGCTCAATGCTAGAGGAAAGAGCCATGTCTTCACAGCCTTCTGGGAGGCTTAAAGGGTAGGGGGCTCTCTGATCTCTGGTGGCATTGTGGCAACCACTGAGGTGGCCACCAAAAATATTTAAGAGAGGGAATCTGGAGCACATTAATACTATCTAAACTAGTAGGATAAGCAGATAACCTCAGGGAGAGATCGTCCTCCAAGTAACATGCCTTGTGCCATGTATGTCTTTAAGGATGACAGCCATCCAGAATCACCTTATCCAGGAGATGGGCAACATATAAATATAATAAATAAAATAAAAATAAATAAAATAACCAGCACTTTGAATTGCATCCAGAAAACAACTGGAAGCCAATGCAGCTCATGCAGCTGTACTATTGCTCAAATAAACCACAGGACAGCTAAAACTGTGCATGCCACTGCATTCTGGACCAATTGCAGCTTCCGTATAATTTTCAAGGAAAGCCCCATGTAGAACACATTGCAGCAATTCAAACAGGAGGCGATTAAGGCATCAGTGATTGTGAGCAAGATCTCCCAGTCCAGGAATGGGTGCAATTGGTGCAAAGGCAGATCTGTTTAAAGGACTTCATTGCCACGACTGTCACCTGGTCCTCCAGCAAGAACCATAAATCCAAGAGGACCCCAAATTGCAGACCAAATTTGTGCAGGGGAATATTATCCCATCAAGAGTCAGAAATGTCAATTATCCAGATGCCAAAAACCCACAAACAATTCCTTTTGCTAGGATTGATTCAGACCTGTTTTTTCCTCATACAGGCCTTTATAGCTCCAGGGGCTGAGCATGTTGATGCATGGCCTCTCCCAATAACTTCACAATACCTAATAAGGTTCTAGGGCTGAACCTGTCTTCCCCTACTAGCATTGACTGGTAGCAGCCATGGAAAAAGAAAGAGAACCACTGCAATTCAGTGTGCCCCACTCCCAGTCCCCAGAACTGGTTGATGGTATCAAAAGCTGCTAAGAGGGCCAGAATAGACACACAAACCACATCATGAAATCTCCAAAAATCATCCAAGTGCTGTGTTCTCTTTTGAGCTCAAAAATACACTTCTAAATTCCAAACTGTAGCACTAGTTTAGTTCAGCTTAATTTGTTTGCACGTGGCACATTTTTACGCAAGTTGCATTTTTTATATTATTATTATTATTATTATTATTATTATTATTATTATTATTATTATTATATTTTATTTCATTTCAAGTCTGTTAAGTCTTTTTATTATTGTTTGTTGCCCGAAATTAGGCTCTTATGAGATAGGCAGGCAAGTAAATGTGATAAATTAAATTAAATAGAGTTCTGATATGTTATCACCTAGCCACAACACTAAAATCATAACTTACTGACTGTATTATAGAATATAAACACTTAAACAATATTTTATTTCTATTTTCTTCTAACCAAGCCACTTTCACTTATTTAAATAAAATCTAATTTTGTTATTTTTGATGTCTGCATTACAGCAAATAGAAAACATAATGTATATTCTAACAGCATTATCAAAAGATATATTACAGTGAGGCTATAGGTCAAATTTTCTGACTATTAAGTACAGCTTTTAAAATATAATTGAATAGACATTTACATTACTGACATACACTACAGATGTCAATACAGAGGGCTTATTATAAAAATGAAAGAATCAGTGTTTTTATATTCAACTTCTCCACATAGAGATAAACAATTCTTATCATCTCCTTAGAATTATATAACTCAAATCTGAGAACCAAAACATTTAGAAATCTAGTACCTCAAATCCACTTCAGGCACAGATTACAAATGTTAATTCATAAAACCTTTCCTCAGTTTTAAATAAAGAAAAAATTATTTGAATGTGCACTTATGCTTTCTACCAAATAATTAAAGCTGCAAGGACTGTGCAATTTGTAAGGTGTCATACTATACAGATGTATACTTCATATTGCTTAAATAGATGTGTGCACTTACCTAACCTCTACTCCAGGCCTTGTTGGTGGCCTTCCTGGGGGTGGCCGAGGAAAAAACTGAGCTGAGTTTGAAGTGCTAATATTATCTGTAGTAGTCCAAGATACAGGTCTTGGTATTTTGCTCTTTCTGGGTTGAGGATTATTTGATGACAAAAAGCTCTCTTGTACTTGACTCCGCAAATGAGTGTCCAATGTTAATTTGGAAAAGGTCAATACATCTTCTGAAAATGGCATGGGACCTGCTACTGCTGTTTCCATCAGTGACTTGTCGGAGGCACTTGAAAGGTCACCCAGGAAAGATCTGAGCTGTCGCTTTTCTACCAATAATCTAACCAAGTCTGTTTGGTGGGCCTTTTTTAGAAGTAGCTTCTCCTTTGCTGAAACAGGACAAGATTCTGATGAGGAATCTAGCTCTTGTGCTAAAACTGGTATGCGACTCTGCCTAGCTACAAATGGCGATCTAACTAATTCTCTTTTGGACTGACTAGAAGTTTCATTCTCTGAAATAGAATAGAATAGTTCTCCATTTCTTTGAATACTTTGCTCTTCTTTTTCTGTTTCATGCAAAAGTGTGGCAAGTTTCACTTGCTGGCATTGCAATTCCTTAGCATGATCAATATCCTCATCATGGAAGCCATTTTCATGTACTTGTATTTCTTGACTTTCCTGTTTGTAAGCAAATAGGTCAGTGCTTCTTGACAGAGAAACGTCTGATGTTTCAGCAGCTGACTGTTTCTGTAATTCCTGTTTTGTACCCTGATTTAGTAAGGAGCAGCTGGCTAAAGGTCTTGGTTCTTCTGGGTCTGTAATAACCTGAGGTCCATCCAAAACAGATTCTGTGCTTCTTGAAGCAGTTAAGCAGGGTTCCTTAATTTGTATTTCAACGGCATCTTCACAAGCAATGAAAGGCTCTTTGTCATCAATTCCTTCAACAAGATTCACGTTTTCCCTTCCTTCTTGTTTCTTCATGTATTGTTCAAGGAAATTTGTTTGGCTATTATTCTGATTTTCAATGCCTTCATCAACATCTTTATCAAGTGTCCCTTGGTTGCAATCTAATTTGAGAACTAAATCTGTTCTACTGCTGCTAAAAGTCAATGCACCATTTGCTTCAACCAAGGCAGCAACATTCTCCTTAGGGGAGGAAAGTTCCACTGTATGTTCCAAAACCCGAGGATCCCGATCTTTCTTGTCTAGATGCTGCCCGTAATGAAAACTCTCAGAAGTAGACTGTGTGGATGCCATTGATGGCCTGGGGATTGTAACCTGTAAAGAAAATATTTAAATAATGAGTTGACCATAAATTATTTGTTTGTTGACATCACCATATATTATCAAATCATATTCAAAACAGTAGTTAATTTCTTTTTCATTATATGTTGAATACAATGAAAAAGAAGAGAAGTGTTCAGTCCAATTTGGGATCATTTAACAATAGGATGATTGTTTTATTCAAACTGTTCTTATCAAAATCACTTATTCTCGCTCTCTAAATGTATCTATCTTTATCCACCTTATTCTATTTACTCTAGTAAGTCCTTTTTACATGCTTTTAATTTAACTGATGTACTTTCATTTCTAAATAACACAATGTAAAAATCTATTTGCAACCTTCTATTTTATTTTATTTTATTTCCTTTTCTTGTTAAGGTTTTAATGGGCTATAAGGCAGGCCTAAGTAGTCTAATCTTATACCTTTTTACTGAAAACTCAACTTTACTTTGGTGTAAAGATACACCAGATTGTAGTTTCAGTCTATAAGAAATATATATATTGGTGGTGCTTAGTGAGAATTATTGGAAACATGACCTATAAATTCCATAAGCATCAATGGTGTCAGTCTTTTGACATCATTGTCATCATTTGGTGGCTGAGTGATCTTATGAACTATTTTGAAGTTATTTCCAATAAGAAATGTTATAAGAATATACTTAATAACGAACAGTAACTATACACAGCAGAAAATCTGATTAATTCATAGATCATTTATTGTTTGTTTGTTGTGCTTTAAATGTTTGCCTTTTGTCTTCAACATTTATCAAACTATTTTGCATCAGAGTAAAAATAGTCTGTTATATCCCCTACGCTTCTCGCATCTGCTTCAGATTATTACTGAATCTGTTTCTATAATCACTGTCCCAATTTGTTTTCTACTTATCTTTCTGCACAGCTTTTCCCCTCTACTTGCTTCACTAGGCACTGACCTTTATCAGTGCCTTCAACTGTAAAAATCCTCTCCTCCTGACAGGTTTGTCCCTGTTCCTAGAACACAAAATATTCCTTTGCATACATGCATGGAAGATATGTGACAACTGTATGCAAAATTCCACTGTTAAACCATAAAGGAAAAGATAACTTAAGCAAGGATGTTAACAAATAATAAGAAAAGAGGCCTATTTAAGGAGAATTCATAAGAAAGTATACAGCTAAAGTGAAATACCTGAAAGTAATCACAGAAGAGATATAACAATGGCAAATGAGGGCAAAATAAGATGGGACAACTATATTGAAAACTTTTATAAAACGGATTATGGAATGTCAGAAACATTTTCAAAAAGAGAACATACTTAAAAATCAACTTTACAGAAACTAAGCTAATACAGGAACAGACCAGCTGCCAAATAAAAAAAAGAACAGATTAATTGAACTATTTAAAACTGTTACAGGAAAGGTAATCCAGAATAGTAGCTGTACAATGTTAACAATATAGAACGACACTGTGTCCCAAAGACTGGAAGAGACTGGCGTGCATCTGTACACCAAAGACAGGAAATTCAAAAGAATGTGCAAATTATCAAACCAAGACTGCTTTCATATCTAACACAAGGAAAGTTTTCTTAAAGAACTTATAGGGAAGAATACAGACAAATTATGAAAACAGAAATCCCAAATAAAATCAAACTTCAAAAAAAAATGGGGACAGATGAGATCACACAGCTAATATAATGAAGTAGATAATGAAATAAGAGACATAAGATGATTTATCTTTGCTTTGTGACATGAGTTATGCCAGAATATTGATCGTAAGACAGCTAAATAGTGTGCCAAAACACTTGATTATTCTTTTGAAGAATCTTAACAATTATTATGAGCTGAATTTGGAGAAACATAACAGCTCAGAATAAGTAAGTTAATCAGATGATGCACACTGTTCATAACATGCACAATAAATGTATAAATGGCAGAATTGGAGGAAATCCCAGCTGGAATCAAAACTGGAGTGTGACACATTAAAAATCTAATATAAACCAACAATATCACTTTATTACCCAAAAGTTTTTTAAAAGCTTGTGTAAGAATGAAAAGAAAAATCCAAGTTAAGGTGGCAGATGGATATATTTTTTCCCTCGGGATCAAGAAGAGATAAAAATAAACAGTGTGTTTGAGAAATAAAGAGATTTCCTTGATGTGATAAAAGAGGAGGAAGTTATGAAAAATGTGTAAAGAAAAATATTCATAATCTTTTACAAAAATCAAGAGGTTTTCCTAGATGTTTGTTCATCAATGAAATCAAGGAACAATGGAAAGAAAAAGAAAAAGAAAAGGATTGGCCCTATTTAATTTGTGCTCTGGCTCCACTTACCGGCAGTTTGGGCTCCTTAAGGAATGTTGTCCTCAAAAATAAAAATAAAAATGCTCCATACTCGATTTAAACAGATACAAATAGG
Source organism: Pantherophis guttatus (assembly GCF_059756535.1). Taxonomy (NCBI): domain Eukaryota; kingdom Metazoa; phylum Chordata; class Lepidosauria; order Squamata; family Colubridae; genus Pantherophis; species Pantherophis guttatus. The sequence continues at coordinate 70,337,779 of NC_142063.1, forward strand.
AGAAGAAGAAACAAGGGGAAGAAAATGCCATGAAAGAAGAAAAAATATAATGATGGGACAGTAATCTGGAAAACCGGATGATTTCATTCAGTTGCAATTCTGAATTGGATTCCAATAGATTCTTGCATTCAGAATTCTCATTAGATTTAGTGATTTTGCAACATTTCAGATGACTTTAGCTACCACAAAGCAGATAATAAGGCTATTCTTTTCTTTAAATAGATAACAAATTGATTTGATTGAAAAAATTAATGTAGCACCAAAGAAGTGAGAGGTTACAGTAGATGTATTCAAATATAGACATCATTTATTAGCTACAAACATTTATCAGGGTTTTTTATATATATATATAGAATTGATACCTACACAGATTAGACACATCCAGGATTTTTTCTTCTTTCAATTCTTTGTTTATTTTTCAAATATTAAATATATGTTTAGCTTTTGTTGCAATACAGTTACTTTCATTAAAAAGCAAATAATCATCCTAAAAAATTGAGATATTATTTCTTGCTTTGTTTTGGATCCTATGGCCATTATGTAAGATTGTGCAGTTAATGCCCAGGATCAGAGTGCTAACTCCTAAATTATTAAGACTAACAATTTTTAATAATAACTGCGTTTTCACCATAAACAAGGTAAAACAGCAAGGGCTAAAATGTATGAAATCTATTAAAAAGATTACTTCTTGCTGCATAGAAAATGTGGCTTATAGACAGAAAATTTGACCTTTGGAATATTTTTTATCCTTTTTATCGTTGCCCAATAATATTCAATTAGAAACAAAAATTTATATTGAGAGAAATAGTATTTTATATAAAAAGAAAAAAGTTACATGCAGAAATGAATTTTACATATGGTAATGTTTATGGTGGGATGGAGTCAAATTAGAGGTTAAGCTTTAATTATTAATCATCATTGTGCTCTACTAATATAAAGTTATTTTTCTTATGTTAAAATAATATGGATAACATCTATTATGAGACTACTTCTTCTGAAAGAAAGAAAGCTTAAGTATTGTGTTCTTAAAGATTAATTGGAGTTTTCCATTTGACAGTTTTAATACTACTGATTCCTATTATTAAACCCGTGTCTTGAACAATATGTATTTTAGCATTCTACTTGTTAAAAAAAGAAAAATGCAAATGTTTACCTTCTCAATCAATAAATTAGACCTTATCTTTCTCTTTTTTGTATATGTAACACTTATATATCAGTTTTAATTTTAAAAGCTTTAATTTTGAGTCTTATTTATTGAAACTATTCCCCAAACTTTAAACTACAAAAAAGTCATTCATAATTTCTGAAAAATAATTTTATCTTCTACATAAAAGATTAGCTGGATTCACTCTGATCTATCCTGTGAAGATTTTTGCTATCGTTTTAAAACAATTTACTTCTTTAAAATGACTTTCTCAAAAAAGCTATATCTCCCAACTTTCAGTTTTCCTACTCAGACAAATAAACCAAATCTCAGCCCTGCATAATAATTCGGAACTGTAAAACTTTTCAAATGACCAACAGTGTAGTTGCTTTGATGAAAATGAAGATGCATTCACCTGCTGGAGTTGTGCTTTTGAGATGTGAATGACAGGGGGAAACTTGTTTCCAGAGGGAATAACAGGAAGTTGCCTACAGGAAGGTGACCAGGAAGAGGAAGAGTGGCTCTCTGCTGATTGACTCCTTGGAAAGCTTGTCACTTTCTTAGGATCCATGTGGGTGATGAGGTGGGAGATAGGGTTCAGAGTATAGAAGATGTTGGGGCTTGAAATTCGTGGGATGGAGAAATGCGACATATGAAATGAGCTGAGCTGTGAGAATATGGCAGGGAAAAGAAAGAAAATGTTTCAAATATTTAATAAGACCATTTTATTATTCTTTATCTAGTTTTATACATTAGTCTTCCAATAGTTGATATTTCCAATAATAAACCAAACCATCTTTTAAAAATGCAACTACAAAGACCACTTATTTTATTCCTCTGATTTAGCAATATTTTCCCATATGCCATTAATAACACAGAAAATTCAGAAAAGTGATTATAAAATAATGCTACTAAGTAAAAGAAATTACTTAAAAAATGTGATTACCTTGTAAACCCTGCCTGACAAAGATAACCAATAGTGACATGTACTGAATTGGATCCAGGTCTTGCTTCCACAATTGGAAAAGCTTATTCTATTTATAGAAGGAGAACACTTCCCTGGGCAGTATAGCAATGTTTGCTAATTTCCCTTGCTTTATTATTCCCTTATACTTCCCCATAATATTCTTTGTGTGGTGTTGGAAATCTCTTCAGGGAACTATTCAGGGAAATAAAACCTGGATCCAACTCAATGTTCATTCCAAGCAGCATTTTTATCAGCTTGCAAATATAACACTCTATTGTAAATGCATTGTTCGGATACACATAATGACTATTACAGAATAATAGAACAAAGGACCTGGTTACTTACCTATAATTGCAGTTCTTTAGGTAATTATCTGTGAATCTGCATATATGGGTTCTGCACATGCACAGTAACCTACATAGAGCATTCTGGAACCTTAGACTTTTGGTAGGAAGCCCATTTCCTTTCACTAGATTCAGCATGTGAAATTAGGATTCCTGCCATTGTCATCCATTTCAAAGAAGCTACAACAGGCCAATACTGACAATGCTGTCCTTGAAACCAGGTCGGAAGGATGGATGGTTGGCATTTGGATTCACAGATGGCCATGTTAAGAATGACAGTTACAGGTAAATAACCAGTGGTTTCTATGATTTACATACATGGCTCAGTAGTAAGCTACTATACAAGGAGGTTGGTAAACAATAAAAAAAGAAAAACTGAGAATAAAACTGCCCTGCCAAATTATCCTCTCAAGAAAACAATCCCCACTAAGATCAGATGGCTGTAATAAAGTGAACGCCCAACTGATGTTAAAGGGAGATCCTACTGCTGATGAAGCCATCAGATTCATGAAATAGCAAATCTGGATTTGTCTGTCCAAATATAATTGTTCATGTGATTTATTCAACAAAAAAACATTTCTGTTGCCTATTACAAGAGAGAAATAAACATGGATCCTTCTTATATTGAAGTCAGAAATGAATATCAAGCATATGCATAATTATTTCTAAGGAATTTTCTGGATTTGAAAAAAACAGAGGGAAGGTATTTTCTTAGCATAAGTGAAAATGAGAGACTGCTTTCAGCAGGAGGAGAAATGGAGACCACAGACTCACTTTCTCCTTATAAAAAATTAGGTAAGATTCCCCTGAATACAAAAGCATGGAGCTCACTAGAATGTCAGACTGAATGTCAGACTGATGTGATCACAATGACTAATGCTGTCTTCTGAGAGAGTAAATGAAGAGGTCAGGTAGCTAAAGTCTTAAAGGACTTTGACTGTCAGACAGACAAAAAACAAAGTACTGTACAACTTTCACAAACTGCTTCGCAGCCACATGAGAAAAAACAGAAATTCCTTTAATCAGATTATGAACAAGATAAAGTTTTACAGACAAAAATAAAGCCTGTTCTTAAGCCACAATAAAAATTCTAAAACACAGCATGAAATCTAGAATGGTATCATGGAAGATTAGGAAAACTGGGGAACCTGTCTCACTTCATCATATTAATTTTCTGAATTTAAGGCTTCCAATCCAGCAAAGACCTGATCTACTGCAACTAAGAATTTGTAGATGTAATCTCCACATAATGAGTTTGAGGGGGGATGAGATCTGGGTCAAACTGGCAATGCATTATGTCTCTGAGAAATCAGACACAGGAAGCTAAGCCAAGCTTAACAAAGCTATCAGGATTTGGATACAGAAGCTAGACTAGAACAGAAGTACCATCTTCTTAAATTTGATAAAGACTTCTAATAGATGTTATATATAACATTGAGGAAGGCTTTATCCAAGAATTTTTGGCTATTTGAAACAGGATGAGGTGTATTGAAAATTGGACTAGCACAGCAGTAAAATCCTCCATATGATTAATTTGATTGTTTTAAATTCACACTAAGGAACAGGACAATCTAGGTTATTTATATTATGTGCATACCAACATCTTCTGAATTAAAGAAAGTATGTGATCTATTTTGACATCCATGGTGTCTATAGAAGGCAAAAGTTGAAAAAATGAAGACGGCAGATTCTCCCCAATCAGATACAGGAACTACAGTCCACTCTACTGCTACACCTAGGTTAGCCAGAAGAATTAGAAATGTTGGTTTCAAAGCCTATTTCAAGATAGAAGATACCTAGGGCAGATAATCATGCCAGAAATGAAGAGGTAACACATATTTTGAGGCAGTAGCCAGAAGTGCGCTCTCCTAAAGTGGTTTGCACTAGTGTGATTCAATGTAGCCACTAAAAATGGATTAGTATGATATGCCCAGCTCTTTATCCTTGGATATTGTCTCCTACAACACAATTAAACTGTCTTTATAAAATCAAAACATTGTGTAGTTTGCTCAACTATGTTGATAAAAAATTTAGTAGGTATATATAAAACTATGAATCACAGTCAGGAAATCCAAACATCATGGGAACTTAGAGCAGTAATATTGTGAGTAAAGAGGATGGCCTTGAATGATTGAGAGAATATCTGTTACCAAGGCAACAATCAATGAATGAGGCTGGAGCCCAGGACAAGAAAGTGGTTTGCAAAAATGCCTGAGACAGACCTCCCCCTAATTCACCCGAAGACAAAGGAAGCATATTCTGCCTTATAAGGTTAATATCACATGTATTAAGTAGAACTGAAACACTGAAAAACAGGTGCTATGTAGACTTAAATCTTCTTTATTAGAATAATAATAGTAACAGTGTCTTGCAAATCTGAACGTGCTTTCTTTCTCCTCCTTTTATCTTTATGATAATGGAGGCCAGGGGGCTAAATAAATGTTTAGTTTCTAAGTAAATTTTATTTTTCTCACTCAAGGTATTATTGGAGTTAAACTTGACATTAGTAGTAAATATTCATCTCCATATTCATTCCTAGGCAAAATTGATTGAGTTGTCTTTCTTTTTCTGGGCTTCAGTATACCAAGAAGAGTTTAAATATGAAATTATTTTAATGTTTATACTATGTGGCTTTTTACTGTATAAATTTTTTCATGCCACAGTTGCAGGTTGCTTTGAGGAAGACTTTCTAAAACAGCTGAGGAATAACCATATAGTACAAAAATATACTCTTATTTTTATCTTATGTACAGAAAGGAAATATATATTATATTTTAGAAGCTGTAACAAGTAGAACATATAAATTATCTTTGTTATAAAGCTGTATGATAAATTATTTTACATGTTCACCTCCATAGAACCTGTTCTTAGTACATAATTTACTCAATTTGACTACATTAATACATATTTTTAAAACACTAACATTATAATTGCAATTATAGTAAAGCATCATAGAATGCAGTTTCTGTGCTGTACCATGGCTGAAACCTGTTTGCCAGGAGTCCAAATAATTTGCTATTTCCAGGATTTTTTGTACTTTTAAGACCACCTGTTTCTATATAACCTTTCCTAAAAGGTAAATTGGAGAAGCCTAAATTTATTTAAAACCGTTGACTTGAGCAAAGACTTATTAAAGATGAAATACACCATAACATCTTTCACAGTGAGAAAACTACCCCTTTATTCAAAGAACTGTTAACAGCTTGAATCCCATGCCCTGCCATTTCAAGGACAAAATTAACTAATCATAAGGGGCAGAGATCTAACCAGAAAGTATGGAACTGACAGTACAGAGGGCTTTACACATTCCCTTAGGACTTACAGACACAAAATTATCTCAATTAGGTCTCAATATATTGAACCAAGACCATGGTAGTCATTGATGGCCATGTAGTCCTAGGCTACTCCAGACTTCTCATCAAGTGAAAATAAGTTTCCCCAACAGTACTAACCTAGGGAACTCTTGCCATCTCAAGAATAAGGATAATACTCCTGGCAGAGATGCCACTGTTCAGTATGGGAAGCACTATAAAAGTGGCAATGCCAAGGAGCCCTTTGGGCCCAACTGCATAAAGGAGGTCTCACATCTGGTTATCTATAAAGTAGTGCCTCTTAATGCCAATATAATCTCACAGAGGATAACACCTTCTCCCTTTCTCCTACCCTAGGAACATGGATAATACCAGACCTAAAACTCAGATCAGCCTATTCTTGAGAGAAGAACCACTTTCTACCTCCCTGCCCAGGTTTCAGTTAATCTCAGTCTGAATTCAGATATCATAAAGAGCTGTTATTTATCAAAAGGAAAATAAAGACTTTTGAAAATTAACCTTGTCTGCAGAGGAGGATATTTAAACAGTATATTTTTGCAGCACTAAATTAGGATTTTAGTAGTAATAACAGGTAGCTTTCAATTTAGTAATAATACGTATTAAGAACATTACAGAAAAAGTGTATGTGCAAGAGGATAAGAAGCAAATGTGATTTCTATCCTTACTGTTTAGTCACAGATCAAACTATGTTTATAACAACTCTTATGCTCAGTAATACCACTTTCAGTCATTGCTATTCTTTTTTTGAATGAAAAAAGTATACCATGTACTCCCAAAGGTGCTTTTCCAAAAGGCACCTGGACTTTCTTGGTTTTTTCTTTGAAAGATTTATCATAAATCCTTCCATTCCCCACCAATCAGTCAGAACTGAAGAAACTTCTTGAATGACAAAAGAAACATTTTCAAAGAAAAAAAATCCATAACCTGGATGATTGAGAATCTCTATAGATATATACTATGTACTGTAATTATATATTGTATTTGAAGATGTGCTGTATTGAACAAAAATAGTAAAGAAGAAAAACTGCAAACAAAATCTAGGAACAGGAATGGCCATGATGTTGGCCAAAAAAGAAGACAGAACCATTCTCTTGGAAAATCTGAAATCTGAAACAAAACATTAAGATGTTCAAATAACATGGCCCAGAAGATGGAAGATATTTTTAGTGACTGATTCTTGGCGTGTACATTTTCAGACAAATAAAATAGTTTCAGATATCAGGCAGCAAAGCCAATTTATACTTTTACATGTAAGAGTTAACTTTTCTAGAATATATTCAAGTAAAAACATATATTTAATAGCAGTTACTACCATCTGAAAATAAAGACTTAAAATGGAGTAAGCCCATATGAACACTCCATCACTTTCTTTATTTCTGAAATAATCATTACCTCCTTTTGGGCTATAATTCATATTTTAAATAATACTCTATGAAAATACTCTATGCAAATAATTAATTGTTCAAGTATCATAGTTATTGTGCTTTTCTGTTAAATATTTAATGGTGTATACAATAATAAAATCAGGTGCAAGAGTTCTGGGCATTGCAAAAACATGTTTTTACCAAAGTATTTGGAAAATATAAAAATGTTACGAACATTTTCACCCTCTTTTCAAAGACTTAAAGCAGATTATCATCTCTAATCAGTGCTTTGATTGTAATACAAAGGCCATGTTTTCAGTCAGCAATTTCTTAATTTGCCTGAACTACAACAGACTCTGGCTGTTAGTTTACTTACTGGAGTAAGAGCCCCTTCTGCTTGTGCCTCCATTAGGCTTGTAGGTGTGACGGCAAGAGCATGGCCAGCAATTCCAACTGGGAGTTCTAGTTGATCTGTAAACTGTTCAGAAGCTGCAATTCCACAACATTCAGCGCCTAAATTAAGTGCTGCTCCATCAGGTGTATGCTTGGTTTGAAGTCCAGGTTTATCCTCTTGGGGAGACTCTTCAAAATCCTGGAGTACCTCAGGTTCTTCATCAGAAGGACTTCCAGTTGTTTTATGCCCTGTAGCACAATTAGTTCTGAAATCCTGAAGGTCCTGCTCTTTATCAACAATCACCCATTCCTTAGAGTCTACCTCCTGCTGGCAAGAATTCAAATTGACAGCGACATATCCGTTGCTAACACCACCATCACCCTGTTCTGGAGAAGGACCTGACACCAGCTTGGAAGCTTCAGGCAGATACTCTTCATCATAATGCCAGACATGTTCCTGACAGGAAGAAGCTGCGGGAGCACGTGTTTTCTGAGAAGCTAGAATTACAGGTTCTTTGCCGCTATTAAGATCTCTTTTCTTTTTTTCCATGCTAGGGAATGATAAAAGAAAAAAATGATATATCAATGTATTTGAGCAATATAAAGCAGAATCCACAGGACATTATATAAATAAACATATTTTCAAAAAACTTGAAGTTTTAGAAAAAGTTAGGTGGTCCAGTTATCCATGGAAATAAAATACATACTATGCTATTTGCCATGAAAAATAGTTTCTTGCATTCATGTTTTGGAGGACATTTCTGTGTATTTTAAGTATTTATTTATTTATTTAGCATATGGCATATCATAATATATATATATATATATATATAAACATTTCACAGATTAGTAAAACACGATAAAATACAAATGTAAAAATAACAATGTCTAAACTATCTAACCACTGAAGGGCAGCATCATTTATATTAAAAAATCAGATATCAGACCGGTATATGTCCTCAGTTTACAGCCAGTCACTATGTGATCTACAGTTTGACGTGGGAACCTGCAGTCACACTTAGGGGAGGGTACCAGTGGTGGGTTGCCCCTGGTTCTCAAGAACCAGTAGTAAAACAGGCAGGAGGCTCTGCCCACTGACCCCGATGTCATCAGGAAGTTTCTGCGCACACTCGTGCACGAAGCAAAGCGTGCGTGCGCGGTCCCGTTGTGAACCAGTAGTAAAGGTAAGTAGAACCCATCTCTGGAGGGTACTATGCCCCATTTATACAGAGCGTCCCGGAGACACTGTATGAGGTGTGAATTCTATTCAGGATTGTCCATTGCTGACATGATAGTTCAAAGCCTGGCACTTTTTTTGGAGGTCATTTATATGTCTTCTATTTCTGGACGTTCGGCGACCCATTGCAAAATAGCAGGCTGGCTTTTTATATCAACAAAATACTTTTTTCATTTCTTATCATCTATATTTTCATTATCCACCACTTGACTAGAATAAAACTGCCATGAAGGTGTATATGTAAATCTATGTATCAGTGGTGAAATCTAAAATTTGTTACTACCGGTTCTGTGGGCGTGGCTTGGTGGTAGGGGTAATGTGACTGGATAGGCGTGGCCAATTTTTTTTTTTTTTACTTTTAAAATCATTTTTTCTACAACCTCTTCGGCGAAGAGGTTGTAAAAAAATGCTTTCAAAAGGCTCTGACGATCCCAGCTGAGTTGCCTGATCAGCAGAGGCTTTTTTTCTTTTAAAACCTCTGACAATCCAAGCTGAGTTGCCTGATCATCAGAGGTATTTAAAAGAAAAAAAAGCCTCTGCCGATCAGGCAACTCAGCTGGGATCGTCGAACTCTTTTAAAAGCATTTTTTCGGCCAAAGAAGTTGTAGAAAAAATGCTTTTAAAAGTAAAAAAAAAAGCCCCTGATGATTGTACGGCTCATCTGAGCAGGGGGAGTGGGCAGGGATTTTTGCTACTGGTTCTCCGAACCACCCGCCTCCATCACTATCGGATCGGGCGATCCGGTCCAAACCAGGAGCATTTCACCCCTGCTATGTATGCATATTACTAATTACTAATTAGAATTACTAATTCTAATTAGTTACTGCAGATATTCTAATTAAACAACAGTGGAGAATTATATACATACACACCCATAGACAAAACCAAACCAAATAGCTGCAAAGGAAAATCTGCCTAAAACAAACCATTACCTACCATATTTCCAAAAATTTATCTGCATCTGGCTTTGACTCCAAAGTCAGGCGCTTCTCCAGTTCAAAACTGTGGATTGATCGTAACTTTCGTACCAGAGGAACATCCCGATCTGGCTGTGTGGTCTCTGAACGGACTCTAATTGGAGAACCAAGGCTTGGTGCAGTAAACATTCCATTCATTGGCCCATGACTGTTTTCTTCTTCTGTAGTAGCCTATAAAGGAGTGTCACAATATAAAAAATAAATTAACATAAGGATAACATCCCAATCTTATCAAAATACTTGAATGTAAGATAATTTTTATACAAAGTATTTTCCAAATGTGATTTTAAAAACAGTTCTGGCACGCTCCCTCTATTTAAAAATCAGTTATTACAAAATTGTCTGAAGGTTTTAGAAACACGATTTAACATAAACAGCTATTTTATATCAAGTTTGACCACTAGCTCATCTAACTACAGTAGATCTGTTCACCCAATTTTCATGAGCTCATGTAGCCTCCTTAGCTTCCTACTCCTAAATTTCCTTCCTGTACCTATTTTCTTCAAACATTCTACTTTTTGTTGCTCTAACCTGCTACATTTCATTATCATTGTAATTCCCATTTTCTCTCATTCTTAAATGAGCTGGGTGACCCTGGGCCAGTCACTCTCTCTCAGCCCTGGGAAACAGACAAGGCTAACCACTCCTGAAAACCTTGCCAGGAAAAGTGCAAGAACATTTCCAAGCAGTCTCTGCAGTCTTTGAGAATCAGACATGACTGAACAGCAGTCGTGTGTGTGTGTGTGTGTGTGTGTCAACTCTCCCCTCATGTTGCATCTGATCTGTTTGGGTGTTATTTACCAGGCATTAGTCGAGCACTACTGTACTTCTAGTGAGATATGCACTGATATTAAAATTCTTAACTGATTAGCACTATAAACAGTAGGGAGAAGGGACCAAGACTATTAGCACTACATGAAGACAAAGCCATTTCATTGTCTTAAGAAATTCATTGAAACATTCAAAATTTTTAGAAACAGATCAATATTATTCTATTTAGTTTCAGCAGCACTGTTAACAACTAGAAATGAAACCTTCCTTCCTTCCTTCCTTCCTTCCTTCCTTCCTTCCTTCCTTCCTTCCTTCCTATCTAGCTATCTAGCTATCTATCTCACATCAGGGACAAATTAAATGGTTTTGTTCATCATACTCAGTTTATTCATTTTCCATGGATACCTGATTAGTCATTGCTGGAAAAATAAGATGTACTGTATATTTACATGTTAATGTGAGAAAAAGTAAATGTTATCATTTATTCAACTGCAATACTTACTTTATGTATGCCCAATTTAATCTTATTCCTATTAGCATCCATTTCTTCCCACACATCCTTTTCCTGAAGACGATGTCCAGGGGACTCTGGTAACTTTTCTGGTGAGATTCCAATAGGGATACCATTCTCACCATCACTGAGTTGTTCATCGGGAAATACTTCATCTGTATTCTCTCGTAATAAATCTCCTGGTATTGGCGTAGCATTGGCAATTCTATGTATAAAAAAGTGAAAATTAATACTAAAGATGTCCCAAGTTTTTTTCTAAACTGACATTTTCCTCTCTGCCTTAGATGACAGGATGCAGAGTTATGGCTCTTATTCATCCTCTTCTAAAAGAGGAAGAATTGGCTTCATAAGGAAAGCAGTCGTTAATCGGGTCTACCAGGAATTCAAGACATGGTATTAAACATCTCCAAGAAGTCTATTTTTCATGCACACCTACAGTCAGACACACAGAAATCTCAAGAACAATTTTGTTATGCATATGCAGAATTGTCTAGAACCGTGATGGCGAATCTATGGCATGCGTGCCACAGGTGGCACGTAGAGCCGTCTCTGCGGGCATGCGAGCCGTTGCCCAGCTCAGTTCCACTGCACATGTGTGGGCACTTCCCACCGGCCAGCTGATTTTCCGGTCTCTGGCACAGGGGCGGGGTGCATGTGGGAGGCGCACACACATACGTGGGGGTTCACACGTGCATGGGTGGGGGGCGGGGGGGTTGTGCGCGCATGTGCGGAGGAGCACACGGGGGCATTGCATTATGGGTGTGGGCACGTGCAACCCCCCCATGCTTCCCCCACTTTTGGCACACGACAGCAGAAAGGTTAGCCATCTCTGGTGTAGAAGATCAACTGATCAACAAACTATAATGTCTTTAAATCAACAAACTATAACATCTATAATTAGATGTCATCCTATATGCCAGCAGATATAATCTCAATAACAGGAAGATGCAAACACAAATACTTCTAATCCACTACGGTGGACAATATATCAAGATCTACCTAAGATCTGTAGGTCTTGCAAAAATGCATTATATGATGCTTTTCCCAATTTTTGAATTATATTTTTATGTAAACTGCAAGCTTCTAAAGACCTCAGAGATCTAGTTCTGATACTATCTGGCCTATCACTTCACCTGTGTTGTCTCTTTGTTTGTTAGAAGGTCAATACTATGTGACCTTCTTAAGTACTAATTTGGAAAACAATAAATAGACATTCATTTTAATCAAACCAAAAAGATTAGAAGGATTGTAGAAAGTAAAATTTTAAATGCATCTTGAAATTTAGAAATTCCATAGTAGCTTCAGTAATGCTAAAACAATCTTCCCTAACTTCCAGGTTTCCATTTGCTTATGAAGGTATCATAATTTACAGCTAGCATGCTACCCCATTAAGATAAGGAACAGGAGAGGTGATACTATTCCATCACTTTTGCCTCTAGTTTCCGCCACCATGTAATAACCATTAGAATGAATTGTGTAATAAAGATTGCTTGTTTTGAATTTCTTCCCAATTACATCATGCCATCTGAACTGTTTTCAACCTGGCTATATTATAAATGAATATTTCCTGACACCGCTGGAAGACAGCAATTTGGAGACAACCCTTTTCTTCCAAAAGACATAGATAATCTTCTATCATCTTAGTCAAAGTGATCAAATGCAAGTTATTACAAGACACCATTCTAAATATCTGACACAGAATATTGAATCTGGATCCATCAATTAATCTTGAGATGCATGAACTTAATCTTAAATGTTTGATCTTAACATGAGGTTGATAATCTTATTTAAGTGGTTAAGATTTGTCAGCATTTTATTATGAAGGAGTATCTGTTTCCATAATAATTGCAATCCTATCATCCATGAAGAAGCACTGATAACTTGAAATGCTAATTCATTTAACATCCAAAGAAATGATTCAAAATACCCTATAGCAGCTGGGGTCAGTCGAGTATGCAGTTGAGGAGTAGTGGAAGTGGTGGTAGTAGTGAGAGAACCATCAGCCCCACTTTTTTCCCAGTCAAACAGATCACTCTCTGTCACCCCAAAATTCTTCATACTGTTATCAAAAACGGACATGAGAAGCTATAAAAACAAAGAAAGGAATTACATTTAGTGTCAATTATTTTTTCAAACAACTTTTTGAAAATTCTGTTCTGACATTGTCTGAAAGTAGACCTTTATACCAGGGGTGGGTTCTAAAATTTTTTTACTACCGGTTCTGTGGGCATGGCTTATTTTGTGGGCGTGGCTTGATGGTCATGTGACAATTATTTAGGATTTAGCAGAGGTATTGGTCTACCAGGCTTTTAACTGCTTGCAGAGCTGTACCGATCTACCCATTTATTTTTTGCAGGCAGTGATCTACCCATTTATTTTTGCAGGCACTGATCTACTCATGTATTTTTGCAGGCACTGGTCTACTCATTTGTTTTCTTTTAACACTGATCAGCTGTAGGGCAGCCCTTTGAAGCCCCGCGGCAAGAGTTTAAACAGTTTTTTCCACTCTAGCCATCAGCTGGGGCTCGGGAGGCAGCAACAGATTGGGGGTGGGGCCAAATAAAAGGTAAGAATAACGCGGGGGGTGGGGGGTGGGGGGCAGAACCGGTTCGGTGAAGTCATATTGTCACTGCTACTGGCTCGGGAGAACCAGGCCGAACCGGGAGGAACCCACCACTGCTTTATACCCGATCTTCATAGTATATTTATTATTAGATAACATTAAACATTACTATTATTCTTCTATCCAACACATAGCCTCACCTATAAATTTCTTGACACTGCTTGTAAGAATTCTAGCTACTGCATGTCCAGGTTAATAGGAGGAGGATAAGAGATTTAAATATCCTGTGAGTATCACGAATATAACAGGATCTTAAAATAATTTTCCTCCAAGAGAAAAAATAACCTAAACTGAATTTATAAGAAAATAGTTATGTGCTACTATTTTTACCCCTTTTCACCCTCTGTCTACCTGCTTCAACAGGTAGCCAAGTCCATGCTATTATAATGACATGTAAGACAGCAACTCAATACTAGGAAAGTAACTCAGTTTTTTACATTTGAGATTTACTTATGATAATATACATTTTGCCTGGATTATTGATTATAGATTTATTCTATGATTTTGAGGTGGTAAGCCTCTCAAAGCAAAAAAAATTAAAATATTAAATAGAAATATAAAAATTGAAACTAATTAAATAGAAATATAAAAATAGAAAGCCAATATTCAAATTAAAATAAGGCCAACAAGGAATGGCAGACACTTTTAATATAACATGAATTTAACATGGTTTTAACAAAATGTAGATTGGAACATATAAAATCCTCAAAGCAAGCAATGAAAGCTTACTAAATAGTTATATTTAATCAATATAACTAAAATATTAAGAAAGAAAGAAGATTTGCAAGTCATAGCACAGAAGTCATACCTGGTAGTCAGGTTTAGTAAAATAGTCTAAAGAAGAAATGTGGTCTAGAAAGATGTTAAATTCTTGAGGAAGATGTTTCAGCATCAGACGGTGATCATACCTCTCTTTTATAGAGCCTACTTGCTCCTAGAAGCAGACAAGGATTAAGTCATTCACCATATGAAATTCTAATGAAAATAACTTATCATGTATGCTACTAAATAACAAATTATCAGATATCTTAAATTAAATCTCACTGTTAATCCTCAAGATATCTCAATTGCTATATTTCTGAACAAACCTTGTCTTTAATTTTCCTCCAGGGCAGTTGTCCAACAACGAACTCCACCAACATGTAAAACAAAGACCAAAGATCATCATGACGTCCCATCTCCTATAGAAAAAAAAGAAAACTGCATGTTGATCTTCTGTATTTTGCACTCCTATCTAATATAATCCAATGTCAGAATACCAAACTGTATCAACAGAAATATTGCTTATTTCAATATGTGACTAATGATACACATAAATAAAATTTTAATGCCACTCCACTAATAGTAACAAGCTATGCAAAGAGGGAATTCATCAGGCCTGACTGAGAAGAAAAACAAGATAGTTATCTCTGTGATTCTTTGAATAAACCTGTTTATTTCTTTCAGTACAGGATAATGGATCAGAAATGAAAGAAAAGAAAAACCTGATCTAATTGAAATGAGACTGGATCAGTATCTCACAACTGATAGACTGAATTGTTAATTCCATTTGCTCAGACCCAGATAGTATTGAGACACTGGTACAATAGAGGTACTAGAAGAAATTTTGTAGATTTCAAGAGAATTCACTAAAACAGGTTCCCCTTTAAATACCCTTTTTGGCCATGGACCATGACCACAGACCCCCAAGACTTAAGATTTAAATCATAACATTTCTTCAAGCCTTCATGGCCCCCCTGTGATGACATCATGGCTCCCCAGAGGTCCGCGCACCACATGTTGAGAATCACTGCTCTACTGGATCTCCAGTATATTTCCCACACTGATGCTGAGTTCAGAGTATCCTGACAAATCTCTTTTTTAATTTTTTAAATTTATTTTTATTTTTAATTTATATATTTATTTATAAACACATAAACACACATTGCAAAATATATTCAATTTATGCACCTTTAACTAGCAAAGATCCATCTAAACTTGTTAATGAACTATGGATTTCAGCATAAAATATGGCAATAGTCGGACAAATTCAGGACATGTCAGGTTTTTATATAGCATCCTTAAAAATACAGAAAAGGGAGGAATTATGACAGACACTTCATGCATAATTTTCAGTTTTAAATATTCAGGTTAATGTAAATGGTCATACTCACTCTATTTCTGTGAGCATTGACTGATGCATACCGCACTGTACCTCTAAAACCAGCAACAGCTCGGGGCTATTAATTTAAGAAGAGAAAGAAAAAAAAGAGTCCGTTTTCCAGAGTAAGTCAGTAAATATTGACTATTTATAAAAAAACTGATACAAACAATTTTGATCATCTACTTTGGAGTTTTCCCTCTGCTGATAATGCACTTCTTTAACATACTTTAATGATTCTGTTACAAGGTAGTCCTTAACATATGACCATAATGGAGCCTGCCCATTACAGTTATATGTTGTAATGATTGTAAAATGTTACAACCTTTTTTGCAGCATTTGTTAAGTGAACAGGCACCCATGGTGGTCATTAAATGAATGCTGTGGTCATTAAGCAAACGCCACAATCGTTAAGGGAACTAATGGTTCACTGTAGGCATGGTTTTGTCAAAACTCGGAAGTGCCATTTTTAGCAAGACCACCATAAAACACAGGTTACCATGGGACACTGCAAATGGCAATAAATGCATTCATGTTGCCGAGTGCCCAAAATCCAGTCACATGACTGGGGGTGGGGAACTGACCGTAAGAACTTTAATTTTGGGTTGTAAGTTCCCTTTTTCAAATTGGTATAACTTTGAAGAGTTGCTAAGCCATCAGTGAACGACTACCTCTAATATAAGTTGGATTTAAGAAGACAAAGATACATATCTTAATCACATTTTAAGTAACTTACAAAAAAAATTACTTAATCAGATGTTATTTTACTGTTTTGCCACTTTTCTTTTTTTACACAGCAAAGTCAAGCATTATGGCATCTTATGTATCAAATCTATTACCAGGAGATCAGCAGGGTGAGGTCTGATACAGAGGTGACAAAAACCCTCAACAGAATAGCTCCCAGGTGGCCTTTCCCTGTCTGCCAGTACCAGGGGTTTCTAGGTTTACTGAGGAGCTCTGGAGATGGAGCTCCAAAACAGACATCTAAAATGACCCTGGCAAAGTCAATCCGAATGGGCATGCATAAGAGATCAAATTTAGGCCTACACAATGTAGTAGTGTTTTTCAACCTAGGCATTTTTTAGAACATGGACTTTAACTCCCAGGGTTGGGAATTCTGGGAGTTGAAACCCATACATCTCAGAGTTGCCAAGGTTGATAAACACTGGAATACAATATTTATCCATTCTGAAGATAAACATTTTGCACTGGCAGTTTTGCCTGCCACAGCCAATCACACTTTTAATCAGGGTTACATTGAGCAGAGTAGTTTGTTTATTTTTGAAAAGTATACACAATACACATCAAAATTTCCACAGTTACAAAGGTAAATAAAATAAAAGCACAATATTGCAAAATTATGTTTATATTGCTTCATTCTAATCAAAAGCTTGCTATAATTGCTTGAAGATTTGGCAGACAAAAGCCGATACTCAAAAACATTTAACAGCAACAGCATTTAAGACTCACAGTGCTTTACAGCCCTCGCTAAGCAGTTTACAGTGTCAGCATATTGCCCCCAACAATCTGGGTCCTCATTTTACTGATCTCGGAAGGTTGGAAGGCTGAGTCAACCTTGAGCCGATGACGCTCGAATTGCTGAACTGCTGGCAGCTGACAATCAGCAGAAGTAGCCTGCAATACTGCATTCTAACCACTGCGCAACCACAGCTCAACTTAACATCTTAAAATGCAAACTGGGCTTCCAGTTAAGCATCCATTGCATCACAAACTCCACAACTGGCAATTTTTTTCCAAACTGTTTGACACTTCCACCCACAAAACCTTAATGGTTGGGAGCCAGAATTGATGGGAGGCTCACTGTGGGCAATTGTAATAATTTTTTTAAAAAATATTTAAGAATATTATACCATAGGACATTATTATTAACACTTCTTTAAAAAACTTTAATTATTAGTTGATAATACTATATATTAACAAAACAGTAATACTGTATAATCTAATATAGCAACTCTTGAGTGGCATCAACTTTTCAATTCATAACTGGGATTAATACTTGTATTAAATCTTAAAAAGCAACAGTTACAAATATTTTTATGGAACAGGAGTCATGAATAAAAACATTAGTAGTAATAAATAGCACCCAATCTCATGACCAAGAGGCAATTAAAAAACAGTGCAGGTTGCTTATCTTTAAAAAAACAAACACTTTTTAGCAGCTTTCTAAACACCAGTAGGGAAAGGTCTGCTCAGACATTGCGGGGTGGCAACTGACAGATCCATTCTTATATGGTTTCTAAGATGCCAGTCTCTAATCAATGGCACTTGTTGCAAGCCCATCCTAACAGATCTTTTTGGGAGAAGGAAGTGCTCCAGTTATTCAGGTCCAAATGATAGTAAGCCACATAAACTAAAGCTCTTTGGGGTACTCAATCATTTTGAAGAATGCAAAAGGTGTCTTGAAACTAAAATGTTTTGAGAATTGTTTATCTACATCAATTTTGAAACATAGTCAATTAAAGAAACCTTTATTTATCCAAATGAACAAACTTAATGAAACATTTATTTTTTATTTTTATTTTTATTTTATTTTTTATTTGATTTATATGCCGCCCTTCTCCGGAGACTCAGGGCGGCTTACAATGCGTTAAGCAATAGCCTTCATACTTTTGTATATTTATACAAAGTCAGCTTATTGCCCCCACAAACTGGGTCCTCATTTAACCTACCTTAGAAAGGATGGAAGGCTGAGTCAACCTTGAGCCTGGTAAGATTCGAACCTGCAGAAATTGCAGGCAGCTGTGTTAATTACAGGGTGCATTAAACCACTGTACTACCAAGGCTCCTATGTGGTCAGTTTTATTCTGAAATCCTCGGAAAAGGCTGAAAACAAAGGATTCTTGAAGCATAAATTTTGGGAGCTCTAGCCCTAACCCTGCCAAAAATGAAACCTGGTCCAGCGTATATAAAAGCCCTTTTTAATGTCCATTATATTTATTTTAGAGCACAGTATTAGTAATCGTTAATCTCAATTAAATTGATGACCATTTCCAATCATCTGAATCAATCAGTTCAATAACTGTTTCTACTGTTTTATTTTTTCCCTTTCATCTTCTACCTAACAGTTTGCCTGTCAAATGAAAAGAAACTTTAATGTTTCTTCTCAGAGAAATTCAGGGATATTTTGCAACTTTTGAGTTAACATTTGTCAAAGATTCTGGTAAAGATGGCATGGAATTAACTGAAGCATATTCACAACTGAAGCATATTCACTGTATTCACAATAGAATTTGTAGCTGGTGAAAGTCAGAATCCAAATTCTTGTCTGGAAGACTGTCAAGATATTGGAAGATGTTGCTCCCTAATAAAAGTCACTAGAGAATATCTCAAAGTCACTTCAAATCTTTAACCATGGAAGGAAAGGAAGAATCTGAATTAATTTTTACATATTCCCTTCATTCTTAGAAATAACTACCCGGTTTCCCTGAAAATAAGACATCCCCTGATAATAAGCCCAATCAGGCTTTTGAGCGCATGCGCTAAAATAAGCCTCCCCCCCAAAAAAAAATTTAAATGCAGAGCTGGAAATCAGGTAAAACAGCAAGAGGAGCCCCATCTTGTTCCATGCATCCCAAAATAATAAGGCCTCCCCGAAAATAAGGTCAAGCACTTATTTCGGGGTTAAAAAATATATAAGACAGGGTCATATTTTCGGGGAAACTTGGTAAATAAGTTCTTATTAGAACTATTTATTTATTCATTCATTCATTCATTCATTCATTCATTCATTCATTCATTCATTTTCCAAGCCACCAAGCTCAATCAAATGACTCTCCAGTGAAGTATGCAGAGATATTTGATTCAGTTCTGAGAGCTGGATTTAGAACTATGTGATTCACTCTGGAAGTATGGTAGTCCTATTTGACATGGCCCCCAGAATGGGCAATATTTTCCAACATGGTTGGACCAAGACAAAACTTATTTCTTTCAAGGCAGTCAGCATGTTCCTCCTCCCTGACCCCCAAAAGAATAACCTAATCTAAATATCTGTGCACACATACTCCAACCGTCCAAAAGAACTAGGCAGAGCAGATAGTCAGGTCACAGGTGGCTAATCCAGGGGTGAAGTGCTCCCAGTTCGAACTGGATCACACGATCTGGTAGCGATGGAGGCGGGTGGTTCAGAGAACTGGTAGCAAAAATCCCTGCCCCCCCCATGCCCAGCTGAGCCGCACAATCATCAGAGGCTTTTTTTTTTTTACTTTTAAAAGCATTTTTTCTACAACCTCTTCAGCTGAAAAAATGCTTTTAAAAGTAAAAAAAAAAAGCCTCTGATGATCGCGCGGCTCAGCTGGGATCATCAAAGGCTTTTAAAAGAAAAAAACCCTTTTTTTCTTTTAAATGCCTCTGACGAGCCAAGCTTAGTTACCTGATCGGCAGAGACTTTTTTTCTTTTAAATGCCTCTAAGGATCAGGCAACTCAGCTTGGATCATCAGAGGCATTTAAAAGAAAAAAAGGGGTTTTTTTTCTTTTAAATGCCTCTGACGATCCAAGCTGAGTTGCCTGATCATCAGAGGCATTTAAAAAAAAAAGTCTCTGCCAATCAGGCAACTCAGCTGGGATCGTCAGAGCCTTTTGAAAGCATTTTTTTTACAATTCTTCGCCGAAGAGGTTGTAGAAAAAATGGTTTTAAAAGTAAAAAAAAAAAAATTGGCCACGCCCACCATCACATTACCCCATCACCACCAAGCCACGCCCACAGAACCGGTAGTAACAAATTTTAGATTTCACCACTTGGCTAACTTCATGCTGCAAAGAACCCTATCCATTTCCTTGGTATTCACAAACTGAAATGAATGCTAGAATCTTGTAAGACCAGTACCAATTTTGCTTTAAAACCCCATGTAATAAAAATACATGTATTTGTATTTATCATGTGAAATCTGTTTCTCCTCCTAAACAAAGTATTCAGAAGCTAAGGTTTGATAATACCTCAGGATAAAATTAGAATATGATTACATTTTTTTTCTTTACAGTACTGGCAAAATTATATACTATAAACTTGATTTTTTCCAAAATCATCCTGAAAAATGTATTCATTAAATAATTCACATTATTACTCACATTATCACACTTAATTAGGTATTATTTATTTTTGAAACTTTGATTAAAATTTCTTACTGGTCTGACATCTCCACATGAGTTTGTAAACTGACGTGCCAAGCCAAAATCCAGCATATAACACTTCCTCCAAGTACTAGGAAAGCGTCCCATAGCAAAATTAGACTAAAAAGGAAAAAAAAAAGTTTAGAATGTACAGATGAAACAATATAACATCAGCTTTCATTTCATATATTTTAATTATACCTATTTAGAAAAATAGTAGGTGAATTGATTTGATATTGAAATCACAAATTATTATTGTTGCTTCTGTATTATAACTGCTATTGTTATTTAGAAGGAAAGCTCACTGATTAGAAAGAATAGTTAGTCCTCTATTATACAGAGAAAATTGTGTAATATTGAATCTAGAATTTCCTCCCAGCTTGAGGAAAAGTGAGAGTGATCTATTGAAAGGGTTACAACATTTATCTATCCTCATGGGATCCAAAGACAAAGGCTAGAAAGAATTTTCAGTTGCTTCCGTGGAAGGAGATATTTCCTTTTCCAGTATCAGAATGGCAAGCCAGAAATCATTCAGTAGAAGATTTTTTTTTTAGAAAGGTTGAAAATAAAGGAGAGTTACGATATCCTACCATTTATCTTGGGGGAGATCATAGAGAAGTTTTTCTCTCTTCTCTCAGAATCTTTGTTCCCAATAGCACAATCAGCACAGAAGGAAGTGATACACATAGTACAATAATTTCATAAATTTATTAGACAACTCATGACCAGTTGGGTCATCCTTCGAGAGATATTTCCTTAGCAGATTCCTTAATGCCTTCAAAAATTACAGGACGTCTAATGTTCTGCTTTCATTGGAAAACATTTAGAGATGTATGTGCCTTGACAATAGCCCATGCTGAACAGCACAGTCAACAATCAGCACCGAAATTTTTTACCACATTTCTATTATGCCATAAACCGTTTTATGATCATTTTTGTCATAAAATGGTTTATAAAATTTGCCAAATTTCAATTCCACAGGAATCTTGAGTCCTGGATTTTGGACATATTCTCTAAATTAGCTCATTTGAGGTACCTTGGTTTAAAAATAGTTGCCCTATGATGCATCATTTCACCTAGTTAAAGGGTGCAGGAACAAGAGTTTTAATATAGACTGAATCAAAGCTTGAATACAATTGTCCCCCTCATAAATTTCTCAGTTCCACCACAGCTAATTAGAGATACACATCAACATGATTTCTCCAACTGCTCCAATGTAAGCAGATAAGTTATCTAAATTAGTAATTAGATTTATGAAAAATTGCCTTGGAGCTTTTTCAGAAAGGTTTTCAATGAAGAAAAGAGAAGCAGCAGGCAAAACAACAGTAAACAAACTGGCAATCTATACCATGGAAAGGCTCTACATACACATCCCCAACACAGTTGTTCCTGCTTACACGCAGAGATCCTTTTTTGATTTCCTATTTTATAACTTAAAAGTGTTAGACTTTGACCAGCATCAGTCTTGTCAAGGATATAGCTATAATTTAGAAGTCAATTTGGGAAAGTGTCCAGCTGTCCTTGGACAATTCTTGATGATGAAAGTTCATGTCCTGACTCTTGGCCTTCTTATCCATCAGCACATTGCAATAGTCCAATTGTGAGATGACCAGAACTTGAGTGATTGAGCATAGGGACTCCTGATCCATGAAAGGCCACAGCTGGCACACAACACGAAGTTGCACAAAGACTCTTCTAGCCACAACTGCCATCTGCTCATCAAACAGTTTAGGAGAACCCCCAAGTTGCACAATGGGTCTGTCTGGAGCAGAGCGACACCATCCAAAACTAAAGATGTTAAGGTCCCAGAAGCTGCAGCTCTACACCCAAAGCTACTCAGTCTCAGAGACCAGGGGTTGGGGACCCCTGCCCTAATGGCTCACTTGTCATGCGCATGTCTCAAACTTTCTATAATAGGGTCTTAGAATTGGGACAAAAGAGCGGATAAACCCCTGCCTACCGTGTTTCCCCGAAAATAAGACAGGGTCTTATTTTCTTTTGACCCCCAAAATATGGCCTTGGCCTTATTATCGGGGGTCTTATCCTTAAATCTCGGCAGGCCAGATTCGGTGAGCTGGACTCGGGAGAAGAAGAGAGAGAGGAGGCCTGCAAGAGAGCTCACATTACTGTCTTCCCGGGCGGCGGCAGCGTGTTCAGCTCCCCAAATCTGGCTTGCCGATCTCGGCCAGTGAGGGGGAGTGGCAGGTGGGGAGGGGTGGGGCAGCAGAGAAGCGAGATGCATCGAGTGGGACGCCTCCTGTTCTTCCTCCTTCCCTTCTCCGGCTTCTGTTCATTGGTTGGCTAAGTCGGACGCTGGAGCCCTGGAGACTCTGGCATCCCGGCATCAGCATCGTCTTGGTGGTGGCTGCCTTCTCCCACCCCCCCTTTCCACCGCCCGAGCATTTAACCCGGATGGTGGGTTCATCGGAGCAGCCCCCTCGCCGCCCCCCCTCCCCCTAAGCCACTCTGTTTCCCGCTTGCCAATAGCAGATTATAGAGAAAAAAGAGAGAGAGACAGACAGAACGGGGAGGGACTTGGCTGTCAGCACCCATGCCAATTAACCTTTCAATTAGTTCCTCTTATCAAGTCCCGTTTCAGAGCTCCAGTCCTGGCGGGTTGAGGCCGTTTTTAGCATCCGACCCACACACAAAAAAAAAGGTTTGCCGAGGGCGAGGTTGGGTTGGGGATGCGGGCAGTGGGCAGAAGGGGAAGGCGACCCCCCTTCTCCCCTGACAACCCCAGGGCTGGCTGAGAGACCCCCTCCCTGCTCTTCCTCCTCCGCCACAGGGTTTTTGGCATCCATGAGGACCGATCACCACCCATCCACGGGGGCTCCTTTCCATGCGGAAAAGTGGCGGAACTCTCCGTGCCCTCCCATTGTGTGGAGCCGGGCAGGCGGGCAGGGAAGCAAAGCGGGAGCCCCCAGTGCTGCCTTCCCATCGGGGCAGGGAGGGAGGTTGCTTGCAAAATCTGCTCGTTGGGACTGTAGGCTCACCTGATCCCCCCCGGCCGGCCAGGCTCCTCTCTGGCCTCACCTCCTCATGCCGTGTTGTTTACACGGCAGCTGCACATGTGTCTAAATACTGGGGGGCTTATATTTGGGGGGGCTTATTTTAGTGCATGCTGTCGTAAGCCCAATTGGGCTTATTATCGGGACAGGTCCTAGTTTCGGGGAAACACGGTAGTAAAATAACAAATTTACGATCTTAGTCATGAAAATTGTGTCTAGGCACAAAATGATAATGTTTAGCCAGATCATAAAGAAATACTGGTATTTCAGGAAGGCTTGGACCTTGTTCACAGATCTCATATTGCATACAGCCCGAAAATGTTTGTGCTGTCTTGGGCTTTTCTCTGTATAGGGTTTATAGAGTGTGCACCCTGTTCCCTAACACTGATGTCTATGATCAGCTGGACCTGTAGGGAGAAATATACGTTCCTTCTCCTGAATAGAGACAGCCACAACTTGAGTCATCACCTTCAGATCTAGGCATTTCAGACATCTTAGGGATATTCAATTCAGGAAAGGGTTAGGGTTAGGGTTAGGGCATCAATAGAGAGGAATGGAATCTGGCCATGGTACTGATCATCTGGCCTGAAGGCTATTAGAGTCATGAAGCTTGTTGAATTATTTGCTAGATAAGGTCTCTTTCTGTGTCCAGAATGGCACAGAGATGGTACTATTAGAAAGATGTTCTTATTTTCATTGATTAAAACGATCAGGTCCTTAAGGATCGGCACTATGATCTTAATGTCCTTTCTCCCCTGTTCAATCTATAGGGATTGGATGAACACATCATTTAAATAAGAGAATATGTGTTTACCCCAGGATCTGAGATAGGCTACAAAAATCATTTTGTACATGAATACCATAGAAGATGACAACAGGACAAATGGGAGGGTCTTGAACTGGTACCAAGTGCATTGCTCTTATACAGCACCAGGTTACCTTTGCTCAGCCCTTCATAACTGTTGGCATGTTCTCAGATTCTGCCATCTGGCCTCTCGTTATCTGTATCAGAATCTTCTCAGGGTGTTTCTTTGCCTTCTGCCTCTTCAGATTGTCAATCCATTAGATTGTTGTTCTTCTAACTCAGAAGATTCAGACAAGATCATAATAATGTGCTGCAAAGATAATTCATGGGCTTCAAGACCAGAACTTTCTTTTGGTCTTATGTCTCTCCATACAGCTTTTCTCCCTTGAACTGGCCCAATATTAGACTCTAAATGCAAAATTATCCTATGTTCTGGTGACCAAGTTAGCTGCCATGCCTGTGATTATAAATTGGGCATTGTTCTGATGAGCACCCACCATAACAATAGATTTGTTCATCCCTATCTATGCTCTTTAGGGTCTAGACAGTTTAGTTGTCTGTCCAAATATTAAGGGAGTGCATTGTGGCTAGGGCTGTTTTCTGTGCTGCAGAATTTCTATTTTCCTGTCCCCTGGTATTTGCAGGTACCTTCCCCATCTTTAATTTCTATGTTCCCATGAAGGTAGGCACTGAGGAGATTGAACAGATCTAGGACAGAGTTCAGCAGACAGAAAGGAGCCATTCTTCACATCATGCCCTCTTCCCTTCTGCCTTAAATACTTTGTTGAGATAGATTTACTAGCTACAGGGAACATTTCTGTTGCTCATAGACTCACTGGATTCTGTGATGCCAGAGTATTCTGGTTTGTTGAAATCTGGAACTTGCAGACTGTTTTGAGAAGCTGTGGAAGTCTGTTTTTTTAAAGGCCTGATGGATTTGGAGACTGACTGGGCATCTTCCTATTCCAGGGATAGCTCTCTTCTTCTGTATCTAACTTGTCCTGCAGGGAATTCTCTGATTCATGTGCAAAAGCAAGTGAGGCTGGGTGCCCATCTTTCCTTTGATGGTCCAGCTCTTCTCCTTGTGATAGATGTCTAGGCACTGACTTCTGGGTAAGGGTCCACAGATGTTGTTTCAAAGGAGAAAGGGGGAGGAGGGAAATAGAACAGTACTGTTTTCCGTCCCCCCTTCCCTCTCTGCACAGCTCAATCCAGTTGAGAATCACAAAATGGGCTTTCCAGAGGGGTGAGTGGTCATTAGCATGGGCCTAATCCAGAGAGGTTAATTTGGCCTCTGACAATCTTCAGGGATCAGAAGGCCATGGGAGCTTCAGAGATGTTACCTGGAAGAATCAGCAGAGACAGCAGCAGTTGAGAGAGCTGCTCCCTCAGTAAATGGGACAAATCACTCTGTAAGCTTCAATCATCTTTTGTACAAGGGTGATCTGGCTCCCTGGAGGAGTGGTAACAGACCCTCCTGTTGTTGTAGGTCTTATGGCCAGTGATTCCACAGCTGCAGTGTTAGCTGGCATCTCTGGGAAAGAGAACAAGTTGATACCTATATGGAGACCAGCCAATCAAGAGACGCTGTTCATGAGTTTGTTTATCATGTTATCAGGTGTTTAGTAAGAGAAAAGAATGAAAAGAATGAAGCTAAAAAAATAATGGAAGATCTCTAGAATGAGAAAGTACTTGGAAGAATTGATGAGCTTGCATGCTCTTTAGGATAAGACAAGGTCAAATATGGGAGAGGTGATATCTCTTTATACAGGAAGATATGTCAGAAATAATTTCTAACCCTGTCCCTGAGTCAAATGGGAAATGGTTAATTTCTAACCCTGACCCTGAGTCATCCTCTGCAGAATTTGCTGACTTCACTGAAGAAAAATGTTAATATAGTCGTAGTAGTTGAGGTAATCAACTTTAGCTTTTTTATATTAAGAACATGTTTTTAGGCTCATAGCAATTGTTAGACAAAATAATTACATATGTTGAGGTAATGTTAACTGAAAAGTGATAACATTGATAAACTGATAAACAATTAATTATTAGTTTTTAAAATAGGCACAGATATCTTTATAATTTCAGATCAGATTTATTTAGATCTAATAAGATGCTGTGCTATGTCAACAATTGCAACTTTAAGTAAATTCTTGGTTTTGATATATGGAGAAACTTACTGGTTTAATATCTCTGTGTAAAAATCCCACCAAATGAATGCTCTCAATAGACTCCAGAATTTGCTTCCCAAGACGCAATGTCGTACTAATTGTGAAAGTCCCTCTAGTTTGGCTTCGACGCAAATCTGCCAAATTCCGCCCCTGAAAGAAACAAAAACACTAACATCCAGAATTTTTTTTTCTCATCTTCTTTTGGTAATCAACATTTAGCAGGTAACCTGACTGCATATTAGAATTATTTTTTTCCTGGCAAATTTAAGGAGGACAGGATTTCAATGGCTAAAATATCAAATGATTTTAGGAAAAAAGTATATATTTTGCTTGTTCTTCCTTGCTATACTATTTTAAAATCTTTTTAAAACATGAGAAGTCCTCTTCCTGTTCTGCCTTCAATACCTTTCCGTTAAACAATTTAGGACTAAAACATGAGATTTGCAGATTCAAAATAAGGAAACAAAAATATGGAAGATGTGAACACCCATTCAGTCAGCACTTTGTAACACGATCTTTGGAAGAAATAGCAGCTTCCAAATGTTTCCTCTATATTCTTGGTTTTGGATTTCTTTTTCACTTTATAAAAATCTTCTACCTCCAAAATGTACCGTATTTTCCGGCGTATAAGACGACTGGGCGTATAAGACGACCCCCGACTTTTCCTGTTAAAATATAGGGTTTGGGCTATACTTGCCGTATAAGACTACCCCTCTTCCAACGCACACCAAATAAAAATTAAAAAACATCAGCTGGCTCACCCACAATGTAAAAGCAGATGTGCTAGACCCAAAATGGCCCCTGCAACAAGCAGGAACCTCACACAGCCACAAAAAGCCCAAAAAAACAACTTTCACACTTTACACACACACAACACAACACAATACAACTGGCTCACCCACAATGTAAAAGCAGCTGTGCTAGACCCAAAATGGCCCCTGCAACAAGCAGGAAACTCACACAGCCACAAAAAGCGCAAAAAAACAACTTTCACACTTTACACACACAAAATTCCACATACAGCTTTGTGAGATTTTGTGTGCTTGTGTAGTTAGAGTGAAACACTACAGAAACACACTAATTCTCAGAAAGCTGCACAAATATTATTTTATTTTATTTTTATTTTTATATGAAAACTAAATTTAAAACTTCCTAAACTTTAAATGGCTAAGTCTAAAAAAGAACAACTAAAAAAAAAAAACCCAATTAACTTTTTTTTTAAAGCTCCCAAAGGGGAAAAAAACTTACCCAATAGAACAGGGGTCTCCAATCTTGGCAACTTTAAGACTTGTAGACTTCAACTCCCAGAATTCCTCAGCCAGCTTTGTTTTGCTGGCTGAGGAATTCTGGGAGTTGAAGTCCACAACTCCCTGCCTGCTTGATTGCAGGCAGGGAGTGGCTTGCTGATGGAATGGATTCAGGCAAGCGAAGCAAGGCAAGCGTTGTGACTAGCAGCTAAGGTAAGCAAGCTGGAGGGGGAAAACTTTTTTCCTTTTACATGGCTCTGGCGATTCCAGCTGCATTGCCTGATTAGCAGGCAACGCAGCTGGGATCAACAGAGTTTGGATCACCAGAGCCATGTAAAAGGAAAAAACTTTTTTCCTGGCTCTGGCGATCCCAGCTGCGTTGCCTGATTAGCAGGCAACTCAGCTGGGATCGTCAGAGTTTGGATCGCCAGAGCCATGTAAAAGGAAAAAACTTTTTTCCTGGCTCTGGCGATCCCAGCTGCGTTGCCTGATTAGCAGGCAAAGCTGGGATCATCAGAGCTTGGATTGCCAGAGCCATTTAAGGCTCATCAGAGCCTTTCGGGCTGGTCTGCCTGGTTACAGGAGAATGACACCCGGCGTATAAGATGACCCCCGACTTTTGAGAAGATTTTCATGTGTTAAAAAGTCGTCTTATATGCCGGAAAATACGGTACTTAGAACATCTTGTATTCATTACATGTTTGAGATTTCTCTACAAATTTTTAATAATATTTCAGTCTGAGAATTGTGTAAGTCATTCCATCATTTACTTTCTTCCCTGTTAATGCTTCATTATTGATTTCATGGTGTATTTCAGATGTTTGTCTTGATGAAATCTTCAACTTCTTTTCAGCTTTAGTTTCTTCACTGACTGTGTATAAGTATGCATTCTTATAGAGAAAGGTGTTGTGTTCAACTGCCCCCTGAATAACTTAAAATAACTTAAGTCAACTGCTGTTCACTTACACTTGACTAGGAGTGCCCAAACTTTTGCAATCAAGCATAGATGCCTTTTCCAGGGAAATTTACTTAGTACCAAAATGGTTCCTTATTTTGGTATCAATGAATGACCTTATCTTTTCTCTATCCATGAACAAATAAAATAAGTTACAGAAGCTCATTTTAATTGAACATTTCATAGGTTCTGTTTTATTTAATTTAATTACTCAGCTGCTACAGGCTAATTTTGTTTAGGATATAGTGTCAATGAGCATTCCCAGTGAATTTTACTACTGATTTTAAAAAACATATGTTAGAGTAAAAGCATTGGCAAAAGCAATCTGTATGTTCCCCTCCTCAACTACAAGCAGTGGTGGGTTGCTCCCGGTTCTGTCTGGTTCTATAGCACCGGTAGTAAAACCGGCAGGAGGCTCTGCCCACCCGCCCTGACATCATCAAGGGTGATCTGCGCATGCGCAGAAGCGCACACACTCTCATTGTGAACCAGTAGTAAAGGTAAGTAGAACTCACCCCTGACTACAAGTAATAGTAAAAGAACAACATCGCTATAAAGCAAATTCTCTTTAGACATATAGTCTAATAAAAGTAGATGTAACTTGATATTTTGGTTTGGCTTAGTCCTTGCAAGAGGAAAATTGTTTTAAAAAGGCAAGAACAAGCAGAGGTTGTAAACACAATTTAAAGGGATTTAGGTATTGTGGCAGGAAATACCTCACTAGTTTAATTATAAATGTGTATTTGTGATTGCCTACATCTACCATGACAGTCATTGCTTTCATGACAGCCTTCTAATGAAAGCACCCATGGCATATTCCCAAAATTTCAAAGTCCAAACAGGATCTCTATCCCTGTGTTAGATCAATGGAGAAATTAAATGAAGAGCTTAGGATGTGATTTGATTATGTGCCATCAAATGTTAAGGACCATATGGATAGATTTTTTTTCCCATGGCACACCCCTAATTTGGTCTTTTAAGTCTTCCAATAGTGCCTCCATCAACCATGCCCCTCAAGTGAGGACTCTAGGTTGATTTGTTTGATGACAACTACATTCTTCTTAATATTTTCAACTTTGGTATTCAAGTCAACAATTACAAAGAGCTCATTATCTAATACTATATCATCAATCATTTGATATTTTCTATCTATATGGTTTTCTTAATAAAAATACAGGTAGACCTCGACTTACAACCACAATTGAGCCCAAAATTTGAAAAGTGAGACATTTGTTAAGTGGGTTACGACCTTTCTTGCCACAGTTGTTAAATAAATCACTGCAGTTGATAATGTTAGTAACATGGTTGTTAAGTGAATCTATTCAAACCTTAGATGAATGGATTAAAGCTTCTCAATTTCTGAAGAGTATATATAATTCCACAGTTAGCCAAATTACTGGTTTATTTTTTTTATAAATTAATAAAACTTATGAAGCTAAAAATGTAATGAAAATGCATAACAATATACAATCAGTTCACAAATACATATTTTCAGCGATAAAGCTGAACATCAGTGAAGAATCCAAACGTATTAAAACTGAATAATCTTACAGTAAATCAAACATATCTGGGATTTCATTTGCAATCTTTCTCACTTAAATAGAAAAACATTTTTTTATATGCAGAAAGACAAACCATAGTGAATGATTAACAATTTACACAGCAATAAAAGTAAAAAACTCACCTGCAATTGCATGACTACGTAATTAAATCTGTCATTCCTTCCACAGCCTACAAATCGACAAATATGATCTTTCCCTGAGAAGGAAACATTTTATATTTGTTCATTTTTCTTCACCAGCTTAAATCAAGAGAAACATAATAGTATATTTGTTCTTCACCAATCTTCCAGAAATATTTTTATTATTATTTTAAAGAGAGAGAAAGAACGAAAGAAAGACTTGATGCCCTGAATAAACTGGGCTATAGATAAGGATAACTTCCCCAAAATCAGGTTAATTTCTTGCTTACAGAAAATGCCCCTCCTTACGTTTTCATTTCTACCTTTAACCTCAATCCTTAATGTAATGTCTTACCAGTTCAAGAAACTTCAAATCTTCAAGATAAACTATCAAACCTAGGATTAATCTCTTCTGATAAAGCTGTCTAAATCTATATTTTTATTTCTATGTGGGGCTACAAAGTGACACTTAGGTCATTGATGAGAAAGCTGCAGGAAATTGTTTTTTAATACATAGGTTTAAAAAATGCCCAGCTTCCAAATTGTCTGGGCACTTTACTTTATAAAAAGGCAGAATTATAATAGAACAAATGCCATGTGTTCAGAAAGCCATAAAAAACAGCATATATCCTCACCAACTGCCCTACCTCCTAGGAAAATAATCAGGTTTTCAATGTCTTTTGGAACGCCATCAAGGGAGGAGCCATACAGATCTCTGAGAGGATCCTGTTCCAAATGATGGCATAGAAGATATGCCCCTGGGTTCCTACTAGATGGCATTATTCAATTGAAGGGACTTGAAAAGTATTCATTCTGCTGGATCAGAAATAACAGCACTCAAATAATCAGGCCATATGCCAGAAAGGGCTTTATAGGTAGTAGCCGGAACTTGAACTGTACTAGAAGTCAACTGGCAACCACTGCAGCTTGCAGAGGAAGTGGTGTCACACAGGCATACCATGTCATATCCATTACTGCCTGTGCTGATGCAATCTAGACCAGCTGTAGCTTCCAAGTGGTTTTTCAAGGGCAGCCCCAAGTTGTTTGCGTTGCACTATCCCATTCTTGAGGTGACTACAGTGTAAGTCACCATGATTACAATCTGTTCAAAAATGCCCATGATCAAATTACTTTCTGTTATGAAAATGGCAATGTATTATATGCAGAAGAGCTTTTACAAATTGTTAAAAAACTGTAATTGTTTCTGAATAGGTTTGAAAGATTAAAAAAGTAATATTTTAATTGTATATACTATATACAATTTGATTGGCTACTGGTCAAACACCTTAACCTTTAACATTTTAAATGCCTTGGTCTGGGCTACCTGCAAGATACCTTTCCCTGTATATTCCTACCCAAATCTACTACCCTTTACAGGGCCTCCTCAGTGCCCAAACAAACAAAGTGATGCAAAAATTGCTAAGGAAAAAGACCTCCTCAGCAGTGGCAAACAGACTAAGATATGGAAGACAATTTATTCATTGTTGCTCTTAAAATTATTTCTGTCCTATTGTTTGGGCTTCTCCGTTAAGCAGCTTGTTCTTACTTAAAATATTTTCATTTTATTTATCCTCTGTAGATTTCTAGGTAGTTCCTATTTAATAACTATTAAAAGATCAACAAATAACCATTGTTAAAAAAATATTTAAGTCTTGAGATAATATTTAAAAAAAAAAAACACCAGATGAGATTACACTCTAAAGGCCTCCCTAAAAGGAAAGTCTTTACCAAGAGAAGAGGTTTCAGAGTTTTGATGTAGGCTCTCAAAAGACCCTCTTTCTAATCATGGGCAAATAGATTTCAGGGGTTATTGAGTCATACAGAAAGGATTCCAAAGATGATGTCAACAGGCTAGCAGAGATAGTATGGAAGAAAGCAGAAGACTCTAATCCCGATCCTAAAATATTAAGAAGTTTAAAGATTACTAGGATTTTAAACAGGAAACCAATATACCTACTCTAATTACAATATCAAATTTCGTATGTCCCACCCATTAATAATTAGGATGCTGCTTTTGGACCAATTAGATTTGTAATATTCTTAAAAGAGTACCAAAGGTGTTTTGGTAGTTGTATCTTGAAAAAGCACCTTTGGGACAACCATGTCCTGGATGACTGAGAATCTCCATAGACATTCTTCAAGAGTACAGTACGCAGCATAAACCACATCTATAATCTAATTATGTTATAATTAATGAACATGTCATCCTGGCTAGATTTTGAATGTGCACGGAGGGGAGGGAAAAACCTGCGGCAGGAGGCAAGAACTTGTAACATTCCCTGCCAGCTTCCCCATTGACTTTCTCACATGATCACAGGCCAGTTGGCAACCGATCATAAGTTCAAACAGGTTGCCAATTACTGAGATCGTAATCACATGACTGTAGTGAACGGGACATTTTATGATGGCCTCTGGAAATTGTGGGTGCTCCGACATTGGAGATTTTTAAGAAGAGACTGGACAACTATTTGTCTGAAATGGTATAAGATTCCATGCCTGAACAGGGGGTTTGACTGGAAGACCTCCAAGGTCCCTTCCAACTCTGTTTTTCTGAAGTGCTTTATAGAATCTTTCCAAGTGTCATAACATTAAACAGTCAAGGACCACTTGCATTTTTGTATCGGTGTTGCTGAGAACAGATTTTTTTCCCCTATGTCATTTTCTCAACTAATACTATTTCCAAAATCACTGCTTACAGCATAATGAAAACATTTATTACAAACATAAATGTAAGCTGTTAGAGTGATGACATCAATTAGAAAAAATAGATGTAGGAAGGAAACTATATTCCAATGCAATTTGAATTAGACAAATATTGAAAAAAATTCAAGGATGCAAAGGATCCTCATTATGAATATTTACTGTTGTGAATTCATTAACTCAAGAACACTAAATCTCTTTCTTAACTGTCCTCCACCCCACCAAATCACTATATCTAACAAAGATGCTACAAAAACTGAAAAAGAAGCAATTTACCCAATGAGGAGGACCTGCTTTTGATACTTTAGGTATAACGTAACTATAAAGCACAAGGTAAATTACTTTACAATATGAAGCCTGTGGGCTAGTGGTTACATGGAGCTTCTGAATAGCATGAGAATATACTGCCAAAACTGGGCTGCTGAAAACCTTATTTTGAGGATATTCACTTATTCATGTAACCAAAATAAGAACATGGGAGCTGGTATTTTTTCTATGTTGAACCTGATATCCCAATTCTCCCAAAATTTAGTATGTGAAAAATCACATTAAAATGCAGTAGTTTTGCAAAAAATGCAATGTAACACTGAATTTTGCATGATTACTCTAAAGCAGTGGTCCTCAAGCTTTGCAGCTTGGTGGCCCACTGGCGGGGGGGGGGGGGGGATGGGATATAGGGGAACCAGGCCATGTGAGCAGCAGGCATGCACTACTTGACTGCAAGTTCAGCTGGCCATGCACATGTGTGCCAGCCTGCCGGTCGCACAAGTCAAGCTGCACGCACATGTGTACCAGCCTGCCACATACACTAGTCTAGCTGCGTGCACGTCTGTGTGCGCCTGCCTGCCACTTGCGCAGCTTGGTTGCAAATAGGCCATGGCCCAGTAGTGGGCTGCAGTCCAGGTTTTGGGGACCCCTAACCTACAGGAAAAGAGTGAAATTCAGTTGTAGGTTGCTCCCGGTTCGGTCCGGTTCTATAGAACTGATAGTAAAACCGGCAGGAGGCTCCACCCACCCGCCCCAACGTCATCAAGGGTGATCTACGTATGTGCAGATTTACTACAGTTGCGAACCGTAGTAAAGGTAAGTAGAACCCACCCCTGGTGAAATTAGCTTGATATAATATAATTAAGTGAAACTATATCAGTTTGTGGACACTAATGGGGAAGACACAGCAGAAGACACTGTTCAACCAGGCTACTTCTCCTTCATGCCCTCAGTATCAGATATACTAATTATTCCTCTGTTGTTGGTCAGCTACAGATATAATAGCTTTTACTTACATAACAGGGCAGCAAAGGTAAAAATGAAACACAGTTAGAATAATGGATAGAAGTTTCTGATATCACCTTTCAATTTGTTCCTCCTACATCTTTTTTGCTATATGTCCACCTACCTTCCCTTGCAAAGCAATAGCGGGAAAGGAAACTGAATTATGGTCAGTTTGAAAGAACTTGCAGGGGAAGAACCTGATGAGCCAGAAAAGGCCTGCATTTTTGGTAGTGGCTATGATTTAGGGCAGGGGTGGGCAATTGTGGCTCTTTTATAACCTGTGGACTTCAACTCCCAGAATTCCTGAGATAGCCAAGCTGTCTCAGGAATTCTGGGAGTTGAAGTCCACAGGTTGTAAAAGAGCCACAATTGCCCACCCCTGATTTAGAGGAATAACATACCTACTAGTATATTATGGACCCCTTCAGTTAAAGAATTTCAATTGGTGGGTCAAAGAAGAAATCTTCTCTGCTGTTGCTCCTCTCCTCTGTAATATGCTCCCTCCAGAGATGAATGTCTAAATTCTGGAGAAATTCACTGCAAGAGATTTAACTCTCATCCAAAGAACTATTTTTCCAGCACTTATTTGTGACCAATTTATATGATCCCTTAGCTTTATTTCTATTTGCTCTTAATTCTATAGTTAAAAACCTCATGACCCTATTTGACACTTTTCTGTAGTCAGAAAAATGCAGAATCTATTTTAAGAACTCACTGTCTGATTTTATACACCCAGATAATAGAACCACTACATCTTTAGGTTGAGAAAGCACAGGGTTTTGAAAGATTCCTCATCCTAGGAACAGGATATTTATTTATGTATGTATGTATGTATGTATGTATGTATGTATGTATGTATGTATGTATGTATTTATGATATTTATATACCGCCCTTCTCCCGAAGGACTCAGGGCGGTGAACAGCCAAGATCAAATACATAAATATAAAAGTTAAAAAACAATTTAAAACTAAATTAAATATTTTGGCCCACAATTAAAAACATCCCAATTAAAATCCAATTTAAAATTTAAAACCATTAAAATTAGGCTAGCCCGGCTTGCTGGAATAACAAAGTCTTCAGGGCACGGTGGAAGGTGCGCAAGTCTGGGATCCTCCGTACCTCCGGGGGCAGCTCATTCCAGAGGGCAGGAGCCCCCACCGAGAAGGCTTTCCCTCGGGGGGTCGCCAGTCGACATTGTCTGACCAACGACACCCCGAGGAGCCCCGCCCTGTGGGAGCGTACTGGCCGGTGGGAGGCTGTCGGTAGCAGAAATCGGTCCCGTAAGTACCCAGGTCCTAAGTCATGGAGCGCTTTAAAGATGTTAATCAATACCTTGAATCGCACCCGGAAGACCACTGGGAGCCAATGCAGCTCGCACAGGAGAGGTGTTACATGGGAGCGCCCCGCCACTCCCATAATCACCCGCGTGGCTGCATTTTGGACCAGCTGGAGCCTCCAGGTGCTCTTCAAGGGGAGCCCCATGTAGAGAGCATTGCAGTAGTCCAGTCGGGAAGTGACGAGGGCATGAGTGACCGTGCGCAGGGAGTCCCAATCCAGAAAGGGACGCAACTGGCGGATCAGGCGAACCTGATAAAAAGCCCCCCTGGCCACGGCCGTCATATGCTCTTCTAAAAACAGCCGCGCATCCAGGAGGACACCCAAGTTGCAAGCCCTCTCCGTGGGGGCCAATGACTCGCCCCCAATAGCCAGCGATGGCACCAGATGGCTATATCGGGACCCCGGGAGCCACAGCCACTATAAGGCAGAGTATAGAGATATTAATGTCTCAGTCTCTTGAATCAAGAAACTGTTTAGCCATCGTCTTATATTGTCCAACAACTTTTCTAGGAATATTTATTTTCCTATACTTATCCAAGCCGTCCTCTCCTCAATAGTTCTATTCAAAACATAAGATTTAAGAGGAAAATAGGAAAAATATTATCAGACTGATTTAAAACTAGCCTAGAGAGAAATATACAATTATCATGTTCATATGACATACTTAACCAGGTTATGGATAGGTCATGTTATATTCATTATGACATGAGAATATCTAAATCCGATAGGTGTGGAGTGAAGATGTATTTGAAACAAAACAAGCTTTGATTTAGATTAATGTATACTCCTGCAGTCTGTCATGTCATTGTCAGTTTTGGAAAACAGTTTTCCTTTTTGCTTCCTAACTGCCACATATTTTAGTCTGGGAAATTGGGAGGGGGGTTTTATTGGAGCGATAGAAAGTTAGTCGTAACAACATTCCGTATTCAAGGACACTTTTGCCTGCATCTGCTGGAGACTGCCTGGAGATTGTATCCAGCTGAATGTGAAGAGTTGATTGGACTATGTGATGAACTTGTGGGTGTGGGGCAGGGCTGTGAACTGTTAGCTGGGTGGAGAAAACCTGGAAGCTTTCAGATTCGGGTTTTCCCAGATGTGCCAACAAGATATCTCTAATAATTGGAATTTTGAAGAACCTCAGGCCTTGGAGTTTTATTTCGTTGGGGGTGTTCCTTGGAACCCTGACAGTCATAGGAGAACTATAAATTAGAGAAGTCAAAAGTGGGGCAACTGCCCATCCTCTGTACTTAGAAAAAGACTTACAAAGTGGTTAGAAAAGATAGAATTGTGCCAGCCACTAAATATACTCCCCCTAATAACAACTGGTTGCAGGGATCTACTTCTCCTGTCAAGGTGTCTCTGCAGACACTTCTTTTAAGTACTTACAAATATTAATGATTCCAAACAAGAAGAGATCCTGAGCAAAACCTTTCATTCTTAAATTCTGGAAATATTCTCAAAAAACTGATATAAGAATGATAAAAATTATCTTTTACATTGAATGATTCTGAAATATGCACAAACACAACAATGAAGAATATGAACTTTGCTTATTCCACTGAATGAACCAGAACTGGTTTGGAAGAAGCACTGTTTTTTATCCATAACACTGTGAAATGTTGTACTTTCTATATGGAAAATAGGCAAATAATGAGAGTTTATTAATTTCCTGAAACAGTAAGGGAATTACCATTATATCAAAATCTAATCCTGTGACTTTAAATGCCTGTAGATGAAAACCAGCAAGATATCCTAAAAAGAGTTTAAATGAATCCAAATGACGATTAGAGCTAAATATTCTGGGTAAGGGAACACAAATAACTTAAGTTTTGAAGCAATTAAATCTAGAAGACTAATTGAAAACTAAAGGGAGAATTTGAAGCTCATATTGCTTGATATTTAGGTATAACTTGCAACTTGGGTCTCATGAGGACCCAGATTGTGGGGGCAATAAGCTGACCTTTTTTAAAAATATACAAAAGTATGAAGGCTATTGCTTAACACATTGTAAGCCGCCCTGAGTCTTCGGAGAAGGGTGGCATATAAATCAAATTAAAAAAAAAAAATCTATATCTAGCAGATGCAAACAAGTGTCATGAATGGATAGAAAAATATTACATAAGAAAAATGTGCAAATGTTGAGTGAAATGTACTACAAAGTAAACAATATACCACCAACATTTTAATTTAATTTACATTTATTTGATTTAGGTGCCACCCAACTCCAAATGACTCTGGGCAACTCATAATATAACTGAAAGATAAAATATAATAATTCAAAAGCAAATAAATAAAACAAATAAGTAAGAAGCAGCTAAAGAACAAGATGGTGAATCCAGCCAATAACAAAATTCAAACAATTCTATCCTTTCATGGCCATTAATCTGATGGACAGCATCAAAATTTGTTACTACACCATAAAGCCTTGTTGAGAAAGAATAATTCTGGCTCCAATTTCTTTTTTCAAATTCTTTGAATAGTCGTTTTATTGGAATATTTTCTTCAACGCAGTAATAGACAGGTAAACTCACACTTGCCAGACTTATCTTTGTGACGATACCCTACTGGCCAGGCTCCCCAGTTGCTAAGCACATTGCAAGTTCTCTTTCACAGATACAGTATTTGTATAATAAAAGATGGACAGCTGGAGAGTTATGAGTTCTTCCTTATCCAGTTTCAAGAATTTGTAATGGAATATCCAACATGCCTAAAGTCATCAGTTCTATGATAGAAGCAATCTGGAAGAATTTAAAGCCTTAAAAGCTTTCAGCCCTCTCTCATACAAAAAGTTCCTAAAATAAACAACCACAAACAGAGAACAGATCAATTTATGGAAGATTTAAAAAATGAATTTTTTTCCATAAGAAGAAAGCAAATGCTGGGATGTACTCAAGATTTGTACTAGCATTTTATTTCTTTACATAAAGCCTTAAAGTATGCACAAGACATCAGGTTATCAGATGTTCAAACCCAGCATTAAAGCCAATCTGTCTGTCTCACTCACATAAAAAATAGATAACAGGCTATAAATACAGTAAAAGAAGATATTTACAATATAAAGGTAAAACGTTCATCAAACTTAACTATTCATGGACAGGTCTATGTTGTTTGGTTTACATTTGGCTTCTTTTACCTCTCATCAAACCTACAGCTATACTATTCCATGCAGGTCTTCTATCCAAGAATTAACAAGGTTTGAGCCAGTTTCTGAGTACTGACAAATTTATTTTATTTATTTCATATTGGATTTCTATACCGCCCTTCTCCCTGAGGACTCAGGGCGGTGTACAGCCAGATTAAAAAACATGCAGAACAAATATTAAAAACAATTAAAAGATATATAAATTTGGCCCAATTAAAACTCATTTACCAATTAAAAACGTTTAAAACATTTAAAAACAGTTAAAAATTTCATCTTAAGCCAGCCCCGCTTGTTTAAATAAATGGGTTTTAAGGGCGCGACGGAAGGCACTGAGGTCTTGGATTCTCCTTATCTCTGGGGGGAGCTGATTCCAGAGGGTAGGTGCCCCCACAGAGAAGGCTCTCCCCCTGGGGGTCACCAGCCTAAAACTATTTGCTAAATAATGCTAAAACTATTTGCATATTAAAAGTAGATAGAAAAGCAAAGGCTAAGGGGTTCCCTGTGTTCCCAATAACTGATTTTTTTTAATGAAAATATGACAAAGTGGAGCCTATAATGATTAAAGTACGGGGAGGGGGGGGCGGCAGCTAAAAGGAAGTCTGTGGACAACAAGAGTAAGCAAGAACGTATTTGTTTTTCCAAGATTTTAAACACCTAGTTTCCTATAGTTATCTTCAAAACTCAAAATAAGCACATTCTGCATTCACAATCCCTAACTATAAAGACTTAAAAACATGAATGCTGCCATATTTCATTCATGCATATAAACCTACCCATTTAAGTCATTATTAGGTCAATGTAAATTTAACTTTCCTATTTTTAATCTCAACATATGATTAAAGTTACAATCCTTAACATACTGATGTGTAATGAAGCCTTTCTGAACTCAGTAAGCTTTCTGATAAACACAACTGCATTCAGAAATATTGTTTATTTGTTAAATTTTGCTGCCACCTGATCAATGAATATCTTATTCATACTCAGACCTTTTCCTGATTTTTCAAGCTTGTCTCACCGTTTTGACTTTCAGAACAATAGGACAATTGCTATACATTAGCAACGTGTGTCAGAGGCTTAGCAACCACAGTATAAGGATCTTTGTTCATCTTACCTTGCAGTTTTTTCAACACAGCTACTTCCATTTTCAGAACTTGCTTTGGCTGCTGCGCTGACTCCACCTTCAGTGCAACGTTCTCTCGAGTAAGTATGTCCATTGCATCGTAAATTTCTCCAAATCCTCCACCTCCAATTTTCTTTATCTGTAATAAATAAGACTATCAATCTAGTGCATTATTTAAAATTACAGTTTTTGTGTTACCTGATATAAATTTTGCATATTGTCTAATTACTAAACATATTTAAACTGTACTGTTATATTATGTGCACAGATTTTTTTATTATTGCTGAGAAATAAATTAGGCAAAATAATAGAAATTCTAAAATAATATTGTTGGCTGTATATGAGCAATTGTTTCAGAAAATTAAAAAAAACTCCATGATAGTACTGTTACAATCAAGATATTAACATCCAGAATTTTCATGTTACCCATCAGTTACAAAGCTAGAATCATGCAAAGTATAAGACTGCTAGAAAAATGTACTAAAATAGGATTATCATCCATTTAAAATAAATCTGAGCCAATTATATATAGGAATTTTAATTGGAATATAGTTTCATATGTAGATTTAATCAAACGCAAAACATTGATTTTTTAAATAACAGGCATCCATTGCAAAAGCTATAATTCTAGAAACAGCTTTCATACCACAGAAACAAGAATATCTTTTCTAAAATGCTGTGTAAATGTAAATGTATTACTTTCAAGAACATGTAATACCTCTGGACTTTTTTTAGAAGAAACAATAGCATTAAAATAAAATAATTAATATAAAATTATATGTAAAATTTTAATTAAAAGACTTTAGTTCATTAACAATTAAAATTATTCCATCTGATCGACTAAATATAAAAATCATTAAGAAAAATATGTAAATGTTTTATTTATTTATTAAATTTATTTTATTTAAGGTATAAAGATATCTCAAATATTTGTTGTAAATGTAAAGAAGATATTTTGTATCATCTTTAGTGGACTTGTAACAAAACAAAGAAATATTGGGGTCAGATTTTTGTCTTAATTCAGAAGATTCTTAAAACAATTAAAAAATTGAAACATGAACTTTTCCTTTTAGGGCTATTGGATAAAGAACATGAAAAAAATTGGAACTTTGTTATTATATATGTAGACAGTAACAATTATTTTCTACATGAAAAAAATGACATGACAATCCCCAAGTGGAAGAATGGATGGAAAAAGTGATGAAATTGATGGAGATGGGCAAAGCTATCTGTTTAATTAAAGAGAAGAACTCATCCAGTTTTGTTTCCACATGGAAACTGCTTCTGGACTTTATGCTCAAAACAGAAAAAAAATGAAACTCAGATTTTAGATTTTGATGACTAAATTACTTTTGTAGTTATAGAAATGGCTTGTATCTACTAGAAATACAAAGCAAAAAGCTGAGCTTGCAACTGTACTTTGTATTATATTACACCAAAGAGTCAGAAGTCAGTGCTTTTCTTTTTCTTTCTACCTTGCATTCCTTTCTCCTTTTTTAAATCTTTATTTCCATTTGTATTTTATACCACAGTAAACTTTAATAAAAACTTTAAAAAATAAAAATATGTAAATATGTTTGATTTAAATTAACTACTGTATATTGGCTGTAGAATTCTCTGTTCTGGGACCTTTAAATTAGGGGGGAAAGCAAATCACTTGTCTATTACCATCTGTTGCTATCAGGTTGCTGCTGCTGAGGGAGAACCCCATCTTGCTGCAATTTTGTAAAAACTCTCTAGATGCAGCATT
Source organism: Pantherophis guttatus (assembly GCF_059756535.1). Classification (NCBI taxonomy): domain Eukaryota; kingdom Metazoa; phylum Chordata; class Lepidosauria; order Squamata; family Colubridae; genus Pantherophis; species Pantherophis guttatus. The sequence goes on from NC_142063.1 coordinate 70,379,903, forward strand.
CATTCCCCTGTGAGACAAGTACTGAAAATTTGTCCATTTGGCTGAAGTGCTCAGCAATCCTCTTATATATTCTATTGATACAGGAAACAGATATTTCTCCACCAAGAAATATATTTCTTCAGAGCTGAAGAAGCTTCTTGGATGAGAAGTGAAACATCTTCAAAGAAAAAACAAGAAAGTCCAGTTGCCTCCTGAAAAAGCACCTTTGGGACAACCATGATGGGGATGACTGAGAATCTCTACAGTCTTTTAGCTATACAATTTGGGATGGACACCCTTTGAATGGTGTGGGAGTAGGAATGGATTTCCAGAGAAAAAATTGCAGACTACAGGAACCAGGAACACTATTCAGGTGACCCTGAGGAAACAGATAAACCTCCAAGCACTTCAACAACCCACTAAAAGGATGCAAATGACTAGCTCTCTGCAAGGAATATAAATCCTTCCATTCCCTACTATCCAGTCACAGCTGAAGAAGCTTCTTGGATGAGAAGCGGAACGTCTTCAAAGAAAAAACAAGGAAGTCCAGTTGCCTCCTGAAAAAGCACCTTTGGAATATCTTTGGAAGAGTTCCCTTTTCACGATGGATTCTTCACTTGTATTCTAACAACCTTCTCAATGCACATCAAGAAAGACTTCAAGCAGGCCATTCAACTGAGATAGCACATTCTTGAATTCTAAATGATATTTTGGTGCCCAAAATATCCTTTACCTTGGTGTCAGACTTTCTTTTTTTTAACTGACAGCAGTATTTAATACACTTGACCATTTAGAAACAGCTAGCGACATTATGATCCCTGGATATCACTGACTGGATACCTTATTGGTTCTTTTTTTTTTTTCTTCCTTCTCGTTGTTTTGCAATGTTGCATGTTAGATTTTTAGTCTTGGGAATTTCTCCTTATTACATTTATCCCTCAGAGATCAATCCTAGAACTTATTTTGTTTATCCTTCATACTCTTCCCTTGAGTATTCAGATTCATATTCAAGTCTTTTATTATCATTATTATGGTGTTTATACTCACGTCTATCAATTTTTGGACCCTTGATAACAATGCATAGTCAGCCATGACAGACTGTCTTGTAATTGTAATTGTTTTATGTTGGATGTCTTCCCATTACCTCAGACTGAATATAACTAAGATGCAGATCATTATCTTTTGGCTCTTTTGTCCTTTCCAACAGCTATTGTATCTTCAACCATTCATCCACAGGGCTTCCAAACTCTTTACTGATGATGACTTGACATTCTGATACTTATTAATTTTACACTAATACTTATTTTACAGTGTAATTTTACACTGATACTTATTCTTTACACTAAGAATAAGTAATTATCATTTGATGAATATGTGTAGGATCCAGGACTTCTGACAAAAGATACTGCATTTTATTGAATATGCTTTAGCTGTGTCATTGTTAATTACTAAAATATTCTTCTGGCAGGTATTTCTCATTCCTCTCTCTGCCTCCTGATTGTAGTGCAGAAAAATCCTGTTTGGGTGGTTCTGGATATGCCACCCTATTCTCATGCCTTATTATACCACAAAACATTAAAATAAAGGAGACAAATAGCACATGAAATCTTGTATGGAAATGGTAGAGTTAAAAATAGAAAGATAAAAACTTGGTATAAACTATATTTACCTATATACTATATCTTTTTTTACCTAATGCCTTTATTCTGTTTATAATTTCTTACTTCTTTTCTAAGCTTTATATAACACTACTTACTCTATAAGAGTATATTCTATTTTGTAGATACATTTGAAATCATTTTCCATCATACATAAAAAAAAAAACAAGCAGGACCTCAAGCACCCATCATTTTCTCTCAAAAATACATATTGCATCTTTCCCTTTAAATATTCCTCTCTCACTCAGACACACACAGATCCATTCAGTCAAATACATGCTCCTCCTACTGCCCTTCTCTCCACTCATTTATCCCCTGCTGGATTTTTCAGCTTCCTCCTCTGAATGAGTGTGTATGCGTGTGAAAGAAACAAAGAGAGGGGGGGAGTTATGTGTGTACGTTAACTAAAAAAACCGAAGAAACCTCTGCAGACATCAAGGAGATTGTGTTTAGAGGGAAAAGAGGTTAACCTGGACTAGCAAATAATGCTTAGAAAATTGCACTATACTAGCCTAATAAAGGCAGAACTATTATTATACAGAACATTTTTAAAATATCATGTAAGAATGATGGAAAAGGAGGAACAGTGAAGTTTTCAACTACACAGGAACCCAGGAAAAGAGCAGGAGCAGGTTGGTTGGTAAGCCATAACCTGATTATTTATTTATCATGCTGATCAAGACCGTATTTAAGAAGGATGCAATGCACAATCTTCTCCCATCTTGCAGTTTACAGCTATGTCTGCTCTCTTAAATTATATACATAACATTTTGATTTCTTTTTATTTGATTGAATGTTATATAGCCAAACATCTGAAAAAAATCAATAAAACTATTACATACTTACCACTTTCCATCTTTCTTTTACCAATATCCCCACAGTAAGAATATCCGGCTGTTCTCCTCCTCCACTCATTGCAATCTCTGGGGTGGTACAGTGGCTATGCAAAGCCTATGTCAGTAGAGACCATCAAGTTCCCAGAAGTGGCTTCCATTTAAGCAGAGTCTATAGAAACAAAACAGCCATATATGAAACCAGGCTAATAAAATCATGGCCAAAAAAGAAATGTTCTTAATCTTATTTTAACTAGGTTATTTTCCAATTTCACAATGTTGAACAAAGATAATCAGCAAATTTCAATAGTAATTAAGTTGCAGAAACAAAATACCTTAATATATTTGATTATGAATGTGAGGGCATTTAACAGCTTTTTGTCCTTTGTATATTCTAAAGGATATCTAAAATAAAAAGATTCTGCAAAATAATAAAATCTTGCACAACATTTTGTAGAAAGATTTAAGAAACGTCATAAAAAAGAAACACCAGGATGTTTCTGAATGTACTGTTTTATATGCATCAATTCAACAATTCTTGAACTACTTCTAGTATTTCAGTATTAGCTCCATATTCAAGCAGAAACCTTAACTGAGAACAATGACTTTGCTTTACATTAAAAATATAACAGAGATTATGCTTCGTGTGTATTTTTTTGTTCATTGCCACAACACATGATATAGTAGCTTGTTTCATTTTTCCAAAAAACTACACAACAAACATAGAGTAGGGCAACAAAGCAAATACAAAGGAAAGTATTGCTACTCAAATTTACAAGATGGTAAGCCAAATGAGGTATAAGACAAGGGTGCACTCGAGTTCCCCTTTTTATTCCATTCAGAAGCTAATTGAACAATCAATCTCTCCATCTATCAAAACAGGCACATTGGCCCAAAGTGAACACTTTATACACTTGCCGAGTACTATCAAGAAGAGCTGCTAGAAATTAACTGCTCAAAAAGCAAGGTCATGGTGTTTTCCAAGAGACCTAAGCTATACATATCTGGTGGCTAAACTGAACTTTCAAGACCTTCAAATACCAAGAGTCGTTTTTCCATGACAGCAGCATGGAAATCCCAAACCAACTATGTCATCTTAAACACAGAGAAAACTGCTTCAGCTCTACAATCCTTCTACTTCCTTGAAGGAGTTCAGCACACATCCATAGCACTCAAAGCCTTCTTGACCAAAGATCTGAGCTCAGTTCCTCTTGGGAGACCAGTTGGGCCATTACGTTACCCTCCTCAAAAAGAGTTCACTCTAGGTTGCTGAGTTCTTCTAAGTACCCCACTGCATTTCAAATGTAGTGCTTCATTGTAGCCTACTCAAAATAGAAACCTCCACCTGGATTCACATTCTTTCATATTGTCTTAAGCTTCTTTTTTTCCAGCCCATTTGGTCCTTTTAATTATACCACCAGTTTCCCTGGTGTCAGGCAAATACATGAAAAATTAAAATCCTATGGCTTCTCATGTGCATCCATTATCCTGAAAGGCTACAAACATGCATTAGCCAATCTTGAACAAAGTGCCATTGACTTAGAGCTATAATCAGATTGGTCACTTCTGAGTAAGCATATAAATTTAATAAATAAATACCAGAACATCCTTTTTGAGCTGAAAAAAATCCAGACAACTGCTAGATAATAGGAAAGAGCTGCCTGTATATTTTTCTTGCCATCTAATAACAAGCTCTTGTAACTCAGATAGGCTAACCCTACTGAATTGTACAAAACTTGTTAATGATACTATAGCTAGAAATGTTTCTGTTGCAGTTGTTCAAAGAGTTACGGTACAAATACTCAGTGTTCCCCAAAAATAAAAATAAAAAACCTACTAAGGAACTGCCAAAAATTGAAAGAGCACAACATACGTATCGTAATGCGCAGTTACAGAGAGAACAAAGCAGTAATGAAGCATAATGACTAAGATTCCAAGGTATGAACTAATGAGTCTCTTATTAAAGCCTAACTTAATAATTCATTTGATGAAATCAGGCAAGACACTGATTCAGTCCAGACATCATGCCAGTTATTTGTTACCACGAAAATAAGGATGCTAACTTTACCTGTCTTTCTGATCTTTTTCCGCAGAAGTAAATTTCTCTGGGAAAAAGAAACCTATTACCAATGCATGCAAAACCTGAAAATATGTTAAATACAAAACTAATCAAGAATTAGTTAATCCCTGTCAAACAGAGTTTGAAAATAGTTCGGGTCATAACTTTGCTTCTGTATACCAACATAGCTACTGCAGCTAAGTAGAGTTTATATACTAACAACTTCCATGTTATTTATATTTTTATTAAAATGTATCTCATAGTAGTTTACTGTAAAATATACAAAATATTAAATCAACAATTAAAAATTAAATTAGAACCATCAATAATTAGGTAGAAAGTATATTTTCAGATCTCATTAAATTCAAATAGATTCTGTATTTAGCAATTAGTACATTTCAGAGAATTGTTGCAACTATACATAATTCACATTATGGGGGAAATGCAAATCTAGCCATGATTAGACATATTTAATTACATAAGGATTATTGTAACGATGTTTGCATAACATGCTGAGATAAACCCTTAGGTAAAAAGAGTATGTGAATGCTATTTTTAATTCCTGAGGAGCCAAATTTTATGCAAGGAATCAGACTCACTGTGCAACACAAATTCAAAACATATCCCCTTAATGCAGACACTGTACCTTGGTTTTGCTGCTGGTTACAATGTCTGCATTAAAGGGAACCAAGATGGCATCTATTCACTTGATACAAATCTTGGGTAAAACAGTGTGTTAAAACAACACTCTCATGTTTTTGTTACCTTAAATTTCTCTCAAGTATCTATGTTTAGAAACTGGTTCAAAATATTGAAATATTTTGATTGGAAGTGATTTTAGATAATGTTATTCCTCTTTTATTGATTCTATTTCTTTTTGAGCCCAAATCAATTATGAGTTTATCACATTTATATCTTTGAAATCTTTATTCCTTCCAAATGAGCATATTCTTTCATGCATAACAATGGGGAACACATTATACATTCTATAGACATTTCAAATACAGTTAATAAGAACATAGGAAAGGGTTCTTCCATCGTATATTCACAGAAAAACTTTGTAAAGTTTTTTTCCCTCCACCTTAACAGTTTTCTATGAAAAGATGAAAGAAGCAAATTACAATAGCAGATGACAACATCTGCCCCCCCCACTAAAATTCCATGAATGAAACAGAGTTGTGGCAGAAATAATTCTCTTTTGAGAACCACCCATAGTTTTGAATAGAGTTCAAAGGAAGCTTGGCCCATTGAAAGCCCATGCCCCTACTCTAGTGAGATTTTACCATCTGAAAATCTTTTTGTTGTTACAAACTTTTCATCTTAGACTGTCCGAGTTATCTGTTTCTGGCTCAATAGCTAGAAGTCCTTATTCCATCTATGCATGATTTATCATTCTACTGCATAGACATTTCAGCAGTTTCAAAATCTGGCAGATGCCTATCAGCAGTATTCACTGCATGCATATAAGCATTTATTTTGATAAATTGGTCCTGATTATTTTTCATGCAAAACTCAAGATGCTGTAAAAATCTTTGTATGGCTTGAGACCCTCTGACCTAAGGAATGTCTCATTCCAAATTTTGTTTGTGGGAAATAGATTCCATAGAAAAGATTGTTTTATCTTTTCTTTTAAAATTAACTAGACGGGGCCTTCTTGGTGCCAGTCCAACATTCTTGAATCCCCTCCCCAGTCAATTGTGTTATATTTTTATAGTATTTTCAGAAGAATCTTAAGCATATCTTTGTTAATTTTCTCCTTGCTAGGAATCCTGCCTGTTTTGCTACCTAATTTTAACTACTATCTTCTTATATTTATCCATTTTTAAAATTTAGTTACATTGTAGTGCATAGATGGTATAGACATTATATAATTTCAATCATGCCTGGTTTACTGAGAAGCTTTGGGAGATGCAATAGTAAAAGATAACCTTAAATTTGATAGAGGAAGATCAGAAACAAATTTACCAAACATGTGTCTGAGATAATTTTAAGCCTAAACTACAGAAATAAAGATGGCAAAGCATTTGTACTTCTCCCTTTTGAAGAGTGAGAAAAAGCAATGAGGTTCTGTTAATTATTTAGGCAACATTTTGACAAAAACAAAATATTCTGGACAAGAAGTGAAAAACAGGGCAGTATATCAGCCATATGTGAATTGGCCCTATGGTGGCTGTCACCTTGAAAAAATTGGCTCCTCCTGAAGAGACATTCTGTAGATCCAACCATAGTGGACAACTATTGTCCAATTTATAACCTTTCCTTTATGGAGAAGGTTATTGGTGAGGTTCCAACAACAGAATATTATAGGAGAAATGGGATTATCTGGACTCTTTTCAGTCAAGTTTTAGACTAGGGCATGAAACCCTGCATTGGGTTGCTAAGGCAGTAGAAGTCTTGACCTAATTCTTGTTGGTTGTCAGGGCCTAGATGGAAAGAAACAAGTTGCTACTGCTAGTATGCCAGTTTCAGCCTTTCTGGAGAAATAGACCTGACAACAGTGACTCACATTCTTGTCACCTCCTGTATGTATCACTTTAATTGACTCTAAGACTGTCAGGAACCACAGTTGGTTCAACATGTAGCAGCCTGCCTGTCATTAGGTAATAGTCATTACTTTTACTTGAACGTAACACTGATGAAGAGGGTTCTGCAGTGGCTACCCATAGACTCTGGGGTACAATTCAAAGTTATGATTTTAACATTAAAAGCTTGGCATCTCAGGTAATCATCTGCTTCAAATCAAACCTATTAGACTTGGCTACCTTTCCTGCATGGGGATCCTGAAAGCTCTCTCTCCTAACTTTGAGAAGTTCAGAAAAGGGGGCAACTGTTAATGGTCTGCTGGGAGTCTGTATTCTTTTGAAAAGTCTCCCTCTAGAGATCCATATGGTAGTATCCCTCCTGTAATTTAAAAAAGCAATGAAAATGGAGCTCTTCCACAGTGTTTTAATATTTATTGCTGGAAGCCAAGTTATTATAATCCTGATGATTTTAAATTGCATTGTAATATTTGCTTTGGATACCATTTTATTTTGATTGTCATTATGTTCTACTGCAAACTACTTCAGGCTGGCCTCATGGTTCAGAGCATATGGTATATAAATGAAATACATAAATGTTTCCTTGCAAGATATGTGTTTACATTTTTCAGCACGGAAACAGCCCATATAATTCATCTATCAAAATTCTGTTCTTTCTCTCTTTATTCTATCTGTTTCAGGAATTCTCATATTTCCCCTTATAAAAATTACATTCTCTTCCCTCAGCTTCATCGCCAAATTCTTTATTGGGATCAGTTATGACAGTGATGGCTAACCTTTTCAGCACCGAATGCCCAAAGTATGCGTGTGAATGTGCGTGAGTGCGCACGCACACCCATAATGTAATGCGTGTGCAACCCCCTGTGCAGACTCCTATGCATGCGTGCACGACCCTGCGCATGTCCGGTCCCCATGCATGCATGCGTGGCCTCGGCCATGAGCGCATGGCCCTACGCATGCATGTGCAACCCCGTGCATGCGTGCATGACTCTTGTGCATACCCCATCCCCCATGCATGTGTGCGCATCTCCCACATGCGCCTTGCCCCCCATGAATGCACAGCAGAGACCTGAAAACCAGCTGGCCAGCGGGAGGCTTGTGCGCATTCACAGTAGAGCTGAGCTGGGGTGACGGCTCGCGTGCCCATAGAGAGGGCTCTGCATGCCACCTGTGGCACACGTGCCATATGTTCGCCATCACGGAATTATGAAATCCTACAAACCAGATTTATTTTCATTGCCTTATAACAGTCCACAATACCTGTAATTTTTCATATCATTCTTAGTATAAATTTTTTTATTAGAGTAGCTGATAAGGCTTTGCAAATCTTTTGAAAGAGGTGTTTCAGAAAAATGTGGATGCATGTGCAAACCACTCTTTTCACATTCTTTTATGCAGCTACATCTTTTCTCTGATTTGATGGCTATTATGGTAACTACTCCTGGCTGTCTCCACAACCAATGAAGGGTTGGACTGAAGAAAAGTGGGGTATATAAACACCCATACTCAGACAGACAGAAGTACTTCCAAAGCAGTCTCCAAATACAGAAAAAATAAGAATTTGAAAAGAAGTGCTTTGTAATTCCATAGATCTGTGAAAGATTGATACAGTCCTAACGCAGTAAGCATCCTTCCTTTCTGATCTACCGGAGAAGAATAAGTAGAACCAAAGGCACCTGTTTCTCTCTCTCATATTCATTCTCTCTCTCTCTCTCTCTCTCTCTCTCTCTCTCTCTCTCTCTCTCTCTCTCTCTCTCACACACACACACACACACACACACACACAAAGATAGGACAAATTTGCTTAAGAGCTTCTTCCATTCTTTGCATAAGCCCACATCCAAAAAAGGTCAAAACAACTACTGTATCCAAGGCACATGATTTGAATCATAGCTCAAACACTTAAAAGTCAGGATTACTGATAATACTACAGAAAATCTGTAAAAGAGCTATTTATAAATGTTATTTCCAGAAGCCTAAATTTATTGGAACAATTCCTGATTTCAGAACATAGATTATGGACCATTTCAAGTTCTGGTATATTTTATTAATACATTAAGTGGTGAAGTCCAGAGTAGCTATGAAAATACAGTCTAATGTAAGGGACAAATAAGAGAAAATAAAGAGTTCTTACAAAATTTATTTCCTTGTGAAGGTTGGAGAACATACATTGATATATTTACTGGGGAGGGGAAATCAAAACGGAAATCAGTGAGACTTACTTTTGAATAAGAATCTTTAAACATAAGAAGATCAAGATCAATATTGAAAATGTGTGAAAAATAAAACATGTATCTAACATTCCATCTTTCCATTCTAATGGAATAGTATTTATCAGTAAAACACACTTTCACCATCCACTCCATCATTTTATAATTTCTTGGGAGAGAAGGGGGGCTCTCAAGATCAGATATCATAGAATGGAGGAAGCCAAAAGGGATAGGAAATAAAGCACTGATATAGTATTGGCTTTTACTATTTTGATATATCATGATTATTCAATAGAAAATGAGAGATTGAGTTCTAGTCCCATTTTAGGCACAAAGCTAGGTGGGTGATCTTGGGCTAGTCACTTTCTTTTAGCCCGAGGAAGGGGGCAATGGCAAACCACTTCTGAACAATGTTGCCAAGAAACTGCAAGGCAGTCCAGATAGTCTCCTAGAATCCCTACATAGCCACAAGCAGACTAACTACAACCCCCCCCACCCCTCGAATTCCATGAACCCTTATCTAACTCCAAGTAGATATTAACAGTTGAGAAGATTCTTGTGCACAGGCTGATGGCAATAAATCAGTTTAATTGGACCTTCCCATGTGGCGCTGGTTTCTATCACCTGACAAAGAGAGGATTTTTTTTAAAAAAAGTATAATTCATGCAGTGCAGCAAGAAAATAATTGAGTCTTCTTTATTGAAACTGTTTGACAAGCTAAAGTCCAGGTCAGTTCATTGTTTCTTACAAACCACACACCGATGAACACTTGACTGATTATCTTAAACTTTTGAAAAAGTTTCCTAATCAACTTTCAAAGATATTAGAATCAACTTATGTGCATATTATAAAAACTAATTCATTTAAGAAGGCATTTCTCAGATAACTTTGAATATTATATACAGAAAATGCTACAGCAAAGATGTCTAACAAGGAAGTACTGGAGTATAGAACACCAGGCATATCACTAAAAGGAAAAATCTGCATCTCACTTACTTTGGCCATGTCATCATGCAGGAGAATTAAGTGAAGAAAGCTATTACGTTTGGAAGAGTTAGCGATAAAAGAAAACCCAGGATGTCGGGAAAACACAATGGCTGGACACTATCAAAGCTGACACCAGACAGAACATAGAGAAACTCAAAGAAATAGTGCAAGATTGGAAGATGTGGAGAGACCTGGCCAATAGACTGCCAAGAGTTGGATTCAAATGTCATCATTATCATGATGATGATGATAATATCATCATCATTTAATAACCTATTCCTTTTAATTGATTGGATACAAAGACCTAATATTAAGAACCACAATTGTATTGTTATTACAGAACAGAAAGAGAAAAGCCTGTAATTTCTGAAACATGTTTTCCTGCTCCAACTACAGGTAGTTTTAAGGTCTTTAGCAGAAGATCATACCTGTCACTTTGAGAAGAAAGTATATACTATATAACACTATTCATATCATCATGCAACTGCTTGTTGCAACAGCAATGTTTAGTCTCAGTCTCCATCTGCCTCCAATACTACAGACTATTTCTATGAATAGAGAAACTGCATCGACATTACCTGATTTTAAAGTCAAGCTGACTACCATCCGTCCCGTCCCGTCCCCCCACCCTGCCCCGCCCCATTAGTTCCCATCAATGAAAAGAGAGGTCGAAACAACCAAGCCTTAAGATAGAACTTAAACGCCGCATAGAGCCCACAATGTGTGTGGGGGGGGGGGTTCCCCCCATTTCTTCACAACGCTGCTTGCTTAACTGTTGTAGCCTCGCCGACAATCTCATTGGTTCGAGGCGATCGCGAAAACTTCGGCGATCCATCTTTGCTATTTATCCAGTTGCGGCGCGCGCACTGTATGGGGAAAACACAGGAGTCGGGACGAACTAACTAGATTAAAAGATGGGCCAGAATCCTCTGCCACGCCAGGGTCAAGTTTCGGAGGGTTGTTTTGTGGGGTTTTTTGTTGTTGTTGTTGTTTGTTTCATTGCAGTATTTCCGCCCCCTTTCTGTCCCGGCGTGTAAAAAACAAGAAAAACAAAAAAAAACCCCAGAACAATATCTCGAAGGCTATTGGATATCGCTGCCCTAAAGGTTGCCCTTCTCTCTCTCTCTGTCTCTTGTCTCCGAACAACCTTCGACTGCCGGGAGCCGCCGCCGCCGCGCCCCCCCCCCCACTCCCTCCATCTTCAAAGGCGCATCCCCACGATGCTTCAACCCCGCCACCACAACGGCAAGGCGAAGAAGGGCCGACGGCCGCCAGTTTCCCCCTCCCCCCCCGCCACCGCTGCCCTCCCCCTCCCAAAGCATCCTCAGCACCGGCCAGCTGCCCTTTTGCGCACCCGGGGCCGCGACAGAAACGGCCTCCCTCTCTCTCGCGCTCTCTCTCTCTCTCGCCCCCCTTGAGCCGTCGGTGCCGCGGAATGTCAACAAGGTTCCGTCTGCCCACAAAAGCCCCTCTGTCGGCGACACCACCACCACCACCACCACCCCGCCTCCCGCCCTGTTCCGCTGGGCCGGAGAGAGCCTCTCACCTGGAACGCGAGCGGCGCCCCTGCCTCGTCAGCCTGCGAGAGGAAACCGGCTCGGAGAAAACTCTTTTTTTTTATTTTTTTTTTCTGGGGAGCCTCCGGGCGAAAGAAAGGAAGAGGAGGAGGAAGAAGAAGAAGAAGGAGAATGTTATTACCGCGGCCCCCTCCGGCTCAGCCCAGCACAGCTCAGCAGCAGACTCCGGCCCATGGCTTGCAAGCAGGCGGCGGTGGCGCCTCAGTCGTCGTCGCCGTCTCTATGGTAACTGCGGGACCGGACCGGACTAGGGTAAGCTTAGAAGGAGCCTGAAGGAGCGCGAGCTGACGGGCGGGGTAACTAACGGGGAGGGGAGGGCAGGAGGAGGAGGAGGAGGCAGGCAATCAGCGGCACTCGTTGAACGGCCGTTGTCTCTCTCTCTCTCTCTCTCTCTCTCTCTCTCCCCCTGCAGGGTTAACTGCTTCACTGCCGCCGCCGCCACCCCTTGTCGGCTCAGTCGCCTGCAGTCCCCCGCGGGACGCGACTGCTCTCGCTACCGTCGCAACTAGCCCCCTCCTTTTCCCTTGCCCTCCATCCTAGCGCTAGGCAGCCAAGCGATCCCTCGAGAGAATCCGCCCACCGTGTCGACACTGTGAAACGTTATTGGAGCGTTTATCAAAAGCCGGTTGCCGATTGGACGGGAGCTCTTTCCATCAGTCTGGCGGGCGGCCGTATCTTAGAGACGCCGCTGCCCTCATATTTGCTTATGAGGCGAATTTCGCGAGTGGGTTTTTTTTTTTTTTGAAAAGAATTCTGGGTATTGTAGTTTAGTGTGCGTTATCGGAAAGGGATTCCCAGAGGGTGGAATGCGGGGATAAGATATCTGCTCGTGGGATACGACAGATCAGAAGTAACGGTGACTTCCAACTAGGGACACAATCCTAAACTGGACAAACACACCGACGGCGGCATTTTACCTTGCTGTAAAGGAAATGTTGACTACTTTCTTCTTAAATTCACTCTTGTGCTGAAAGAAAACTGCTTTAAACTGAGTCTTTCATAAACAGCTCTGGGCACCTCCATTGCCTGTAAATTTATAATCTCTGGAAAAGATGGGCGGGCGGTAATCTGATTTAAAAGAAATTGCAGTGGTAATTTAAGCAATGCATAGTGGGTGGTAAGATTTACTATGCATCATCACTTACTTTTCTGGAGGACGAACTATGTGCACAATGCACAAACTATGTCCCAATACAGTTAATCTCAATTGCACAAATTATAAATTTACAGATGTGAAAGGAACTACTTAGACCGATGAATCCAAACTCTTTCCCCATGCAGGAATCTAAACTAAGGCATCCTTGAAAGACAGCTGTCCAACCTCAACTGTAACTGGTTATTAAGGGCTTCCTACAATTTATTAGATTAATGGATTTAGATGTTGAACTATATTAACTATTAGAAAAGAGGGGTATTTTTTAAAAAATTACAGTCAGAATCTCTCTTCCTTAAATTCATGAAATCCATCAATCCATGCCCTTCTCAAGGGAAGATACCAAAAAGATTTGTGTCTTCTTTTCTGAGTTGTCATTTCTGTAATTTGAAAAGAACTATGCTACACCACTCAACTCCACCCAGTCTTCTCTTCTCAAAGCCAAACATGCCTAACTCCTTCAAATTCTATTCACATAATTTAGTTTTAATCCACTGATCATCCTCATTAACCAGTTCTGAATCTGTTCCAATTTTTTGGGTTCCTGCTTTTAAGTATGTTATCCAGATTTTACTCCCATTAATTTAGAAAGTACATTTTTAATAATATGGCATAACATTGTTTGTTCATTGCTGCCACATCACATCATTGATTCACATTGTTTTAATTAAGATTTTTTTCCTACTACTACTTCACTACAAGCCAGTTTCCTCATTTTATACCAATGCATTTGATTTCTTTTTCCTACATGAAGAACTTTGCATTTGCCTATTATGCATCATTGTTCATTTCACCTTACTTCTCTAACTTATCAAGGTAACTTTGAATGTTATCTATAGTGTATGAGCTGTCTCACCCAATATTGTACCATCTGCACATTTTATAAGAAGTTGTTCCATTTCTTATCGCAGAATGACTTGAGGCATGCAACGATTGCAAAAAAAAGTACCAAAAACGAGAGGATTGTATGGAGAAAAAAGGAAAGTCAAAGAAACAGTTGATCTGCTGGATGAAGAAGATGGCAAGATAGTGATAGACAATAGGAAAAGTGCTTGTGAGTTGCTTAATTCCTGCTTTGCATTTCTCTTTGTGCAAAAAAGAAGTGTAGTCCAACATGTCAGAAGTTGCATTTTTGGACCATGGTGTTGGCAAAGATTCCTGAGATTATTAAGGATACTAAGTACTTCAGTGGATCATTGAAAAAAAATCAATTCAGAATTTTAACCCAAAATACAAATGACAAGGCTCAAATTACTGAATTTTAGACAATTATGCAAAGACCTAGCTTCTCTGAGAAGCTCATAATTATGGGAAAGGTAGAAGGAAAAAGAAGAGTTAGAACAGCAATAAAGGCACTGTTGGAAGATCTGTTGGAGACAGATGATCTTGGAGGTAATCTATATATATGGTTGCTCAAAATAATGCTAATTTGATGACACATAAACAAACAAAATAAAATAAAAAATTAGGTATCTAGTATCACTTTCCCCTACGTCCTGATTACTTTCACTTTCTTACCTAAAGATACCTCCATTCTGTACTTTCCTATCACTGGAACTGACTGATAACCATTTCCTTGAAGCAGAAACAGGTTTCACTACCCATTGAGCCTCCTCTCACCCTTAAAGTAGCCTCTGTGTGTGTTTACATGCTGCATTTTTATACTACTATTTTTGGCCTGAAGTCATCTTCAGTGTTGAACTCGGTTTTGGTTTGTATATGTTAACTGAATACATGGTAGCTCAAGCTATTCATTGGTTGATGCAAGCAGTCCCTTCCCGCTATAATCATACTCACTTTCTTGAGTAGCTGTATTCTTCTTAAAAGCAAGCTGATTCAGAAAAGGAACACTACAGGTTTAAAATGCAGAGAGGAGAATTTAATCACAATGGGCAGATTAGACATTATGAAACTGCCTGCTTTATGAAAATAGATCAGATTCTATTAAAAATCCTTTTGCTCAGTATCAAGTCAAACTGATTCTTTTATATCATTCTTCACCCTCTGAAAGAGAAAGTTCTCTTACACCTTTTAAACAAGCTCCTGTATTTCAATCACTGATGTCATTCCACCAAATATCTAAATAGCTGGCTTCCCGGGAGGTTACACGAGGTTGGCTCCAAAGGATTATTAACGCTTCTTTGAGCGAGGGTATCCTACCGGCCGCCTTGAAAGAAGCCGTGGTGAGGCCCCTCCTTAAGAAGCCCTCTCTGGATCCGGCTGTTTTGGCTAACTATCGTCCAGTCTCCAACCTTCGTTTTATTGCGAAGGTTGTTGAGAGTATGGTGGCACAGCAGCTTCCACAGTACCTGGATGAAGCTGTCTATCTAGATCCGCTCCAGTCTGGCTTCAGGCCTGGGCACAGCACAGAAACGGCATTGGTTGCGTTGGTGGATGATCTCTGGAGGGCTCAGGATAGGGGTTGTTCCTCTATCCTGGTCCTATTAGATCTCTCAGTGGCTTTTTGTTACCATTGACCATGTATCATGTTGCACTGGTTGGAGGGGTTGGGGATGGGGGTTTTGTGGTGGTTCTCCTCCTACCTCTCTGACTGGTCGCAATCTGTTTTGGCAGGGGGGCAGCGGTCGACCCCGAGGCGCCTTGTTTGTGGGGTGCCACAAGGGTCGGTCCTCTCGCCCCTTCTGTTCAACATTTATGTAAAGCCGCTGGGTGAGATCATCCGTGGCTTTGGGGTGGAGTTCTATCAGTACGCTGATGACACTCAGCTGTACATCTCCACCCCAGGCCACCCCAACGATGCCCTTGAAGTGATGTCCCAGTGCCTGGAGGCCGTGCGGGCCTGGATGGGGAGAAACAGGCTCTGACTCAACCCTTCCAAGACCGAGTGGCTGTGGCTTCCGGTGTCCCGATATAGCCAGCTGGTGCCATTGCTGGTTATTGGGGCCGAATCACTGGCCCCCACGGAGAGGGCTCGCAACTTGGGTGTCCTCCTGGATGCACGGCTGTCTTTAGAAGAGCATATGACGGCCGTGGTCAGCGGGGCTTTTTATCAGGTCCGTGTGATATGCCAGTTGCGTCCCTTTTTGGATCGGGACTCCCTACGCACGGTCACTCAGGCACTCGTCACTTCCCGCCTGGACTACTGCAATGCTCTCTACATGGGGCTCCCCTTGGGATGCATCCGGAGGCTCCAGTTCGTCCAGAATGCGGCCGCGCGGGGGATTATGGGAGCGACGGGGCGCTCCCATGTGACACCTCTCCTGCGCGAGCTGCACTGGCTTCCGGTGGTCTTCTAGGTGCGCTTCAAGGTGTTGGTGGCCACCTTTAAAGCGCTCCATGGCTTAGGGCCAGGGTATCTACGAGACCGCCTTCTGCCGCCAATAGCCTCCCACCAGCCAGTTCGCTCGCACAAAGAGGGCCTCCTCAGGGTGCCGTCAGCCAGACAATGTCGGCTGGCGACCCCCAGGGGGAGAGCCTTCTCTGTGGCGACACCTGCCTTCTGGAACGACCTATCCCCCAGAGATACGCACGATACCAGACCTCCGGACTTTTCGTAGGGCCTTGAAAACACATCTATTTCATCTGGCCGGTCTGGCTTGATCCCATCCTTTCAGTTTTAATTTGAAATTGGTTTTAACTAGGTCGTTTTAAATTGAGGGCCGAAATTATTTAATGTCTTTTAAACTGTTTTTTAAATTTTATATGTTATGTTTTATCTCGGCTGTTCACTGCCCTGAGTCCTGTTAGAGAAGGGCGGTATAAAAATCAAATCAAATCAAATCAAATCAAATCAAATAAATAAATAAATATTCCATTGGCAAATTGCCTTCCTGAAATAATAGTTGAAGCTCAAATTTGTTTATTTCCTGTATTATGAGCCAATGCGCTTAGATTTTTCATTAATAGTTTAACGTGTTCCATCATGGTATAGCTAAATACCCACAATTCTAGAGTGTACATGCATTTATTCAAGACCATTATCTCAGAGGCTTTGTGCTTTGAGTATGTGAAAGGGGAAAAAATTAAATCATGAGCAGAATTCTTCTACTATAGTAAGTAAAAAAACCAAGGAAACCTTTTATTGTATAGTTCAATATGTGCACCCTCTGTGACTAATGATACAAAATATGACAACTATTAAGCTAATATATTTAAGCATTAGGAATCTGGTAGGTTGCCAAAAAACAAACAAAAAACAGCACCTCATAATGTCCCTAGTTTTATCCATTTGAAGAACTGATATCCAACATTACATCTTATTTCTGAATATTCTGCGCTGTGAATAGTTGCAAATTTAAAATATGAATACATTTATTTTTACTGTATATCAGAATTTATCTATTAAGATCAAAAATACAGTTAAATTTTAAAAGATTGAATTATATGCTAGGTGATCTTATTTAATGTTAATACAAGGAACCAGACGAGGCTCATTATAATGTGTGCCTATGTGAAAACCAGGAGATGCTGTGATGGTATATTCATTTAGTATAGTGTGTATATTCATTTATTCATAAGAAGTAGTGGAATTCAGCTTTGTTGGGGGTAATATACTGACTTTGTAAACCACTTAGAGAGGGCTGTAAAACACTATGAAGCGGTATATAAGTCTAAGTGCTATTGCTATTACTATCAACTGAAAGGCACCAATGAATTTTCTTCATATCATTTGAAAGGCTATACAAGCGCAGGATCTATATAACAGTTCTGACTATTTTTCACTGGCAGAATTCTAATGCATTTTACCTAAAAGCATTGCTGAAAAACAGAAAGCCTTCAGGGAATTCTTTGTCATTGCTTCTTGCTTACTATCAAAACTATATCTTTGCTCTGGCTTTGGAAAACTGTTATTAAGAAAAATCACTTTGTTAGTAAAGCTAGACACCAGAACAAAGAATAAGGATTGAATGTCGAATCACAGACTGTCATTACTCTGAAAGAAAACACAGTTTTGAAGTAATATTCTATTTATTTTCAAGTCTAAACTGATAGCATATTGACTCCAAGACTATTGTATATCAATAAAACTTTAGCTCTTTTGTTCTGTTAAATGCATATTGCAACAATTGTGGAATTATATATATTTTTTGCTATAGTATTTTGTTGAAAGACCCAATCAAGGATAAAATAGCAATCAATAGTATGAAATTCAGTACACTAATAGAGATAATGTAGAATAGCGCAAAACAGCGATTCTATTAAGTTTATTTGTGTTGAACTTAAAATTTTAAGTTAATATATGTGGAAATATCAATTTACATCTGTCTTAATTTGCTTGTGAAATTTCTATTGGATTCTGTACACAGGTAGTCCTTGATTTACAACCACAATTGAGCCCAAAATCTTGTTAAGTGAGACATTTGTTAAGTGAGTTTTGCCCCATTTTACGACCTTTCTTGCCAGTTAAGTGAATCAGTGCAGTTGATAAGTTAGTAACCCAGTTGTTAAGTGAATCTGGTTCCCCCATTGACTTTGCTTGTGAGAAGGTCGCAAAAGATGATCACATGACCTTGGGACTAAGTAATGGTCATAAATATGAACCAGTTGTTTAGCTTCAATTGATATTTCCCTTGCTGAAAGTCCAATAGGTTAACTCTGAGCCATTGACAAATACTTTCTCCTGACTATATTCAGTGGATCTTTCTGAGAGAGACTTGAATTCTGCCCATGTAGAAACTCTGTTAGTCACATCATCTCCTCAAACATGGATGCAGTTATGGGCTGGGGCAATACTGCACCTCTGAAACAAAAATGAATGTGATAAAAAACCACATTTTCTCCAGAATAAAGCCCATGTTTTTATTAATTCGTCTTCATTTTTTAAAAATACATTTATCTAAGTTGCTGTTTAAATTGACCCAACAGTGACACTGTTGTGAATGTCAGATATCATCCCAAATAGGCTCAGATATTCATGGGCTTAGTGTCCTGAAATACTGCTACTCTGATTTTCAACCATCTTCCAAATGCTCCATCCTCCCTGGGATCTCTCAGGAGCATAACCTGATATTGCTGCTCTTCACTTTGACCTGTTTGCAAGCAAGCTTGCATGTAGTTGTTGCCCTTGCTTAAATGTACAGCATATGTAATTGAACACGTGCCTGCCTTCAAAAGTGCTTTATCTTCATTCATTTGCAAAAAAAAAGAAAGAGAGAGAGAGAGAGGAAGCAGGTATATTGAAAATAATGCTGCTACCTATAAATCTCTTATTTCATGAAGTAAATGACTGAAACCTAATTCCTTTGTGCATGCTTGTCCCAGAATAGT
This sequence comes from Pantherophis guttatus, assembly GCF_059756535.1. Taxonomy (NCBI): domain Eukaryota; kingdom Metazoa; phylum Chordata; class Lepidosauria; order Squamata; family Colubridae; genus Pantherophis; species Pantherophis guttatus. The sequence continues at coordinate 70,399,127 of NC_142063.1, forward strand.
ACATTCTCATACATCAAGGTTAGGAGGAGGATGCGCTAAATCTGTACTCATCTTCCAAAGTTCTTCTTTAAGTTGTCATCAGAAATTAGAGTGACATTTTTCAGGTAAAGTTTTCCCAGTGGTGGATTGCCTGTACACCTTCCCGTTTGTGGAGTGATCGGAAACATTTTTGTTTGGATGGCGAGACAAAAATACTTTTTTAAACGTGAGATTTTTTTAAAAAAACCCCCACAATATTAATAAGCTTCCTTTTTATGTATTAGATTTTTGCAAGTGCTTCCGAAAGTTCTGTTGAAGGATAGAGTATAATTTTTAAGAGAGAATTAAAAATGGTGTATTATGTATACCCAATGTACTTATTGTTAAACACAGAAAAGGCTTGTTAAAAACATTAACATCAGTTGGGAATTGTTCCTAAATTAACATTTTAAATAGACAAAACCCTTCATCAGTCTCACTTAGCAACAAAAATTGGGGGTTCAGTTGTAGTTGTAAATCGAGGACTATCTGTACAAGGTGCATCTTTCCCTTTAAAGGCTGATAAAAGGCAGGATTTCTGAAAGTAGATGTGGCACATATGGACTTTCCATTACACTTTAAGTGTAGAATGCTTTGCAGGATTTAAACCAAAGACATAAGGCTCCTACTTATAAGTATCTTAGGCACGATTAGAGATGTAGCAGCAGCTAGCAAACCTGATCCGCAGAAACCCTTTTCTCCATCAATCCTGACAAGGAACAGTAGTTATAATCTCCTCAGATTAAATTCAGAGAGACAGCACTTGCTAAGGGTGCCACCTTCTTCCCAGCAAAACCTCTGAGAATATGGCAAAGACTCCACAAGGTTAGTGGCTTTATTTATACTAATTGCTCCTGGTTCTTTCTAACAAAAAAAAAAGAGAGAGAGAGAAAGTAGAAAGAAACCTCTCTTTCTGCTGAGTTTATTCAGTAACTGTGCATAACAGTCTTTCCCAATGTGATATTCTCCAGTTATACTGGATTTCAAGTCTAATTATTCCCAACCAAGGGAAGATTAGATTGGGAAAGAATATGTGCAGAATGGCAGCCATAACAGAGAAAAAAACAATGCAACAAAAGTGATTAAAGTGGGGCACTGTGCTTGTGCTACTCTCCTATTTATATGTACAACTATGAACTGAAGTTCCAAATGATAAGCATATAATCCTTACAAACTGCATTTTTAAGATGCTGGACCAGTAATAAGCATTCATTTATTTTGCCAGGGTAGTTTTAAAAAATCACTAGGAATAGCATTCTACAGCAACTGAGAGGTTAAAATTGTTACCAAAATAATAATATAAATTTATGATGCCTTTGCAATATTTCTTTGAGCCTCCTGGACACAAAAGAGCTTCTAAAATGAGGCAGCAAAATCAATGGTCTACCTCTTAGCTTAAAGTTGTTTTTCTCCCTTTCTATTCAGATTGAAAAATTGACTCCAAATAATTTATCATACTTTAATATGAAATTGTAGTAGTCTTTAAAAAAATAGAGCAGTTTATCCCTCTCTTCAGTCTCATTATGACAACCTCAGCTAAGAGTTTTATGCATTTTAAGATTTTTTTAAAAATATGCTTTTATATTGTTATTTTTGAATTGTATTGCTGTATTATGTTTTTGCTGTATTATATAATTTTTAATTGTTTGTAAGCCACTCAGAATCATATGAGATGAGCAGCTGTATAAATTGGAAGACTAAATAAATAAGAACCAGAATTCCAGGTCCACTGAAGCAAAGGACTGACTTTAATAAGCTTTCACTGAAGCTATTCCCTTCATGTACACTCCAGCAGCCCTCCTGGGACAACTCATGATCATTCACATTTTCTCCAGAATAATTATTTATTCCATTTCATTTTTTCCCCTAAGATAAAAAACTATTCCTTAAAATATCTGTTTTCAGCAGAGTGCTCTCTAGGTATATTGAAAAAACAATTCCTGGAATATCCAACATATTTAGTTAATAGTCAGAGATGGATGACCAATGTTTTATTTAAAAAATGGATTTTTTTTTTAAGGAGAAAGAATCAAGGAATACTTTTGAAATCATTTTTCAACTGACAAGAAGGCAACTAGTAGTAGCACTTTTCTCACTTAAAATGATAATGTTATAATTAATTCTCAATTAATTTGCAGTGCATAAGTATTTCATTTTATGTAAATGTATAATTATCCTAGTTGATGCAGCTTGGTATATTTTCTTTAAAAAGTCCAGTTATTGAAAAGTAGTGTTCTTTTTTCTGCTATAACGTACATCTGCATTTACCTGACTCATTATCACTATATCTCATATTTTTGGCTTGAGGTCATATTTCACATTAATTAAAAACATATTCAAATTTCATAAGGAAGTGAGCAGCTTGTGTTCATATTGTAGAATAATTGGTAAGGTGGTTCATTTGCAGTCTTTAGGACTATTTTACCGTCACATTATCAAATTAGTGAAATGTTATTCCAATAAGAAAGACCGATCTTTTTGGAATATGGAATATGAAACAATTCCATAATTTTCCAAAGCTGCAAATGGTTACCACTTTTCCTTGTCAAAAAAATAGGTCTTCCTTAAAAAAAAAAGGGAGTAAGGGCAAAACTGGAGAAGCTAGTCAATAATTCTACACAGTACTTCTAAAGCAGTAGTTATAAATGAATTAATAACATTAACGCAATTAGATCCAGCAGAAGAAAGGATGAGAAACTTTTTCAGGAGCACTGGGAGTAATAAATTTCTGTAAACATTTACTAATGTGACTTACTTATTTATTTTATAAGACTTACATAGTCACCTATAATGTAACCACAACTCTGGGCAGCACATAAACCAGTGAAAACAACAAAAGCCACTAATCGGAATCAGAATCAATACAAACTTTATAAAACCCTATAAAAATTCCTGGCTTCTGGGACAAGAATCTCCCATATTGTGCGTCCATATATCACCTTGCTGGGTTACTATCCCCTTCGAGGCTTACTGGAAGGCAAGGAGTGTGAGTGTATCCTAGAAAGCCTCTGGAGCCTGGGGATGGACCTTCTGGTCCAGGGGTGGGTTATACTTACCTCCGTTATTGGTTCCCAATGGGATCATGCATGCGCGCTTCTGCGCATGTGCAGAAGCTTCATGATGACGTCTGGGCAGGTGGGCAGAGCCGCTGCTGTTACTACTGGTTTGTAAGAACCGGACAAAACTGGGAGCAACCCACTACTGTTCTGGTCCATTTTTTTCTCAACTAACAGATCAACACTGAGTTGATCCAATAAAGAAAAAAGATAGACCTTGCATTTACGGAAAAGTGCTAGAAAGAAAAAAAAAACTCTGGTAACTCTACACAAGGTTCTTTGAACGAGCTGCTTCTTTTGCAGAGAAGTCCACTCTTATCAGGTGAAGTCTAACCATTTGGAGAAATTCAATTTTTTTCTAAGAAAGCCCAGGCTACCTATTTTCAGATCAAACTGCTGGCTTAAAGTCTGCACTCTGCAAGAAATATTATGCCAGGGGCATTTTATAGGTGTTCATGTACTCACCTTCAGTTGCATCTGTCAAGAATGTTATCACTCATTTTCTATTCTCCATTGTTCTTCTATTGTCCCTGTTCAGGCTTTTCACTAGCATCACTCTTTGACATTACTCAATAGGCAGATCCTCTTTATTTCTATCCACTGAACTCCAGGACACAACATTGCCTGTTTGGTCAGATAGCCTCAATCAACCATCCTGTTGGAGATTTTCTAATGGGGATACTGGGAAAGCTCTATCCTCTCCTTGCTGCCACTGACCGAACAAACCTATTGGTTAGCTTTGCAATATCTTTTTGCAAAATGCAGTTCCAATCTGTAAATTTATTTTTTGAATGCTATTATTCATATTTCATTGGCTCACTAATCAGCTTACAACCTTTTTGCATGGAAGCACTGCATGTAATACACTCCTCACATCTAGGTATTAAGGAAGAGTTTATGACCAAATTACATACAGGACTCTTACTATTATTTAGTCCACCCATACCCATCCTCATGTTAAGTTGTCTTAAAAATAATCAGCATACAGTACTGTATCTCCAGGTGCATGTGCATTTGTGTGTGAGTGCATGAATATGTATATGTATGGGTTTATGTGAGTGTATGAATATGTATGTATATATGTATGACTGCATGTATATAAACAATGCCTCAAGTTGAGCTAATCTCCTAATAGCTACATGGACACACCCATAAAATTTTTCTTGGCAGATGCACAAAAGCAATAACTATCACTGAATATTTGTGATCACGGGGATTTAAAGAAATAAAATTGCTGTACAAACATAATTGAGCATTGTATGGTGATTCATTACTATCTGAGCTTTGTGCAACTTTATCTTTCTATATTCAGCTACAGTACATTTAATGTACAGGATATCTGGGTTTTTTTAAAAAAGCAATCACTTTCTGTCTGTCTTGGAATAGTAGGGGTTGCTGTCCTGAGCTTTTTCTTCACCCCCTCCCCATCTCCCAGCAGCTCTCTTAACATAGCAAATAACAGAAAGTCAGAAGTTATGCAATACTAACCCTAGTACCTCCCCAGGCATCAAGAACAGCTGTAAAGTTGGATTGCGCTTTTAATTTTATTTATTTTATTTTACTTCAAATTTATATACCGCCCTTCTCCCTAGGGACTCAGGGCAGTGTACAGCCAAATAAAAACACATAATAAATACATTAAGAACAGATTAAAAGGAAATATCTCAATTTGGCCCAAAATTTAAAAAGACAAACAAATTTAAAATCATTTAAAGGATTTGTTAGGCCAGCCCCGCTTGTTGGAAAAGGTAAGTTTTAAGGACACGGCGGAAGGTATGGAGGTCTTGGATTCTCCTTATCTCTGGGAGCAGCTGATTCCAGAGGGTGGGAGCCCCCACAGAGAAGGCCCTCCCCCTGGGGGTCACCAGTCTGCATTGCTTGGCTGATGGCACCCCGAGGAGGCCCTCTCTGTGGGAGCGCACGGGTCGATGGGAGGTCGTCGGTGGCAGAAGGCGGTCTCGAAGATAACTAGGTCCTATGCCATGGAGCGCTTTAAAGGTGGTAACCAACACCTTGAAGCGCACCCGGAAGACCACCGGGAGCCAGTGCAGCTCGCGCAGGAGCGGTGTTATGCGGGAGCGCCATGCAGCTCCCATAATTACCCGCGCGGCCGCATTCTGGACCAGTTGGAGCCTCCGGGTGCTCCTCAAGGGGAGCCCCATGTAGAGAGCGTTGCAGTAGTCCAGGCGAGAGGTGATGAGGATGATTAATCATTAAGCATGATTTTATGCAATATGTATTTTGTTCTAATTATATTGCCTCTTAAATGTGGAAAAGATTAGTCAGGTTGAGCTAATCTGACCTAGTATAAACACCAAATGAAAATTTCAATTTAGTTACATCACTAAATTACCCTTTAAATATAGTGTACACCACCAATGTACATCAGGATTCCAAGTCTTCTAAATTTAGTCATTGGTCAATCTATTTGGAATCAATGGAACAGATTAAGTAACTAAATACTAATGTGGGAGTATGCTTTCATTAAATTGAGTGAGGGTTACCTCCAAATAATGAACAGCCTGATTCATATATTTTACATAAAAGTACATGGAGAAAAGGCAATAATCTGTCTTTTTTTTCTGTTTCATAGGCTTCTGGGATATGACTTTGATACTCTGAACACACTTTGATAACCTGATTACAAGGTTTTCCTGAACAAAGCTTCTTCTCTTAATTCTGTAGTGACCATGGCCGTTCTTAAAGTAAAATTCACCAAAACCAAGCGAGACAAACTGGCTCAAATCCTATGGATTCTCAACTGGTTTTCTGTGATATCTGGTGCAGTTGTGTTCAGCCTTGGACTCTTCCTAAAGATTGAAATAAGGAAACGCAAGGAAGTGATAGCGAAATGGGATATTAACTCTGTTCCAAATACTTTAATTTCTGTTGGAGCCATAGTTTGCCTGATCAACTTTTTTGGAGGTAAAATATGTTATGACTGCACGGATGCCAATAAATTTAACCGCTGGAAGCTGATCATGCTCCCTTATATTGTATGCACTCTCTGTTTTACCTTCTGCATCTTTGTGGGTGCTATTATGTGCTATACTATGAGAAATGAATTAGAAGAATCTCTATATCTGGGATTAGGAAATGCTATTAAATTCTACAAAGATACAGACATTCCTGGAAGATGCTTTTTGAAGAGGACTATAGACACTTTGCAGATCAGATTCCAGTGCTGTGGAAACAATGGTTTTAGGGATTGGTTTGAAATTCAGTGGTTGTCACCTCGTTATCTGGATATGACTTCAGACGATGTTCTAGAGTAAGTATTAATGTCCTCTCGTGAAATGAGCTTGAACCTATGTTTCAGCATGATCAATGAGACCAACTAGATCAATGGTCCACAACCTTTGTGGCTTGGCGGCCCGGCTGGATTGGGAAGGGGAATCAGGTTGCGTGAGTGGTGGGCTAACACACAAGCAGTTCCACTCGTGCAAGTGATGAGTCACTGTGAATGCACATGCACGCCAGCCTGCCACTCGTGAGTGGAGCTCCCCACACGTATGTTCATCAGCCCACCGCTCACACGGCCTGGTTCCAAATAGGCCACAGACCGGTAGTGGATCACAGCCTGGGGTTGAACTAGATGATGGGGAGCCTGAAAGTATGTGTTTTGCTTGAGGAAAGTTATGGAGAGAAAATATAGTATAGTACTGACAAATAACTAAAGGATGTCATCTCAAATGTGGAGCAGATTTCTCATTTGTTCAAGAGGGCAAGACTAGGTTAGTGGGTGAAAATGGCAACAAATCAATTTGGCTTTAACATTAGAAGGAACATGTGAGAGGCCATATTTCTGAAACATGGCAAACTGTTCAATAACAGACTTCAGTCCTTTCCATATCTCTGTTCCAAGGGTGGGTTCTACTTACCTTTACTACCGGTTCGCAGTGGGGCCGCGCGTGTGTGCTTCACTCGTGCATGTGTGCACTCTTCTGCGCATGCGCAGAAGTGTTTTGATGACGGGGTTGGTGAACGGAGCCTCCAGCCGGTTTTACTACCGGTTCTATAGAACCGGTGCGAACCGGGGGCAACCCACCATTGCTCTGTTGTGACCTAGGCTCACTTAGTCATTACAGGACACAATTATTCTCAAACAAAACTATTTTATTATAACAGCTGAGAATTACTTCATTCCCAGCTTAGTCCAAATTAATTCCAAAACAAGTCCTTCAGAAAAAGGGGCTTATCACAAACCTTTATCTTCTTTGGCACCCTGCCAAAGGCCTTTCTTGGCAAAGCCCCACGAAGTTCAGAAACAGAGACACCAACTGGAAAACAGATTTAGCAACGTTGCTTTCCTACAAAGAGCCCAAGAGCCTTTGCTGCTCTTTTAAGCCTTATGGGAGGGGCCAATCATATCCTGGCCTTACTCCTGAGTCGTCCTTTTTGCTTTAGCTGCTCTTGCCTTCTGGCAGCTCTGTGCATGTGTGCACTAGGAGCAGGCTCCTCCTGTTCCTCTGCCTCTCTGCTGTCTGACTCTGAAGGCTCCAGAGTCCGCATATCACTCCCAGATGGCCCTGGCCCCATCTCTGCCTCCAACGCAGAGCCCTCATATGGGCCTTCCTGAGACTCCAGGACTGGCCCATGGTTCTCCCCAGCCTCCTCACTGTCCGACTCCACTGCTAGCTCCATGGGCTGCTGGCTGACCACAACAAGCTCTACCTGAAGTATTGAGTCATCTGAAGATATAGCCTACATTGAAAATTCAAAATTGAGGAAAATATTGGATTGCATTATGGATGCAGAACACTCTCAGGTAAAGGGCCGCTCTTGATTTTTGTACAGCAAGCTAGATAACAGTACTCCAAAGACAGATAGAACCAGAATTTATTGGACATGGCCAGGACAATACTAAATTTAATTTAAAGTCAACATATTTTGTATGATTACTTACCATGTATTTAATAGGTTACCCTTTCTATCATATTAAAAATGACAATTCAGTAATTTAGGAAGGGCCCTGCGGATTACCTTCACATCTTTTGGCAGCCATATACATTTGGGTAACCTAATTCTGAGCACAGAATTCTCTTCACTAAATTAGATGATCTCTAGAATGTCTTCCAAATCAGAATAAAAATGAAATGATAAAAGCTGTCTTTTCAAATACCACTAAGGTAAAGGTAAAGGGTTCCCCTTGCACATATGTACTAGTTGTTCCCGACTCTAGGAGGCAGTGCTCATCTCCGTTTCAAAGCCAAAGAGCCAGTGCTGTCCGAAGATGTCTCCGTGGTCATCTGGCCAGCATAACTCAACGCCAAAGGCGCACGGAACGCTGCTACCTTCCCACCAGGGTGGTCCCTATTTTTCTACTTGCATTTTTTATGTGCTTTCGAACTGCTGGTTTGGCAGAAGCTAGGACAAGTAACGGGAGCTTACCCTGTTATGTGGCACTAGGGATTCGAACCACTGAACTGCCAATCTTTCGATTGACAAGCTCAGCGTCTTAGCCACTGAGCCACCACATTCTTAAATATCACTACATTTAATAATTTAGCAATTAATTTTAGCATGAAAGTATTTTTTTTTCCTTTAAAGTTCTATAACAAAATAAAATTTGTAACTGTAAGCATCCTATTCTGGAAATAGTTGACAATTAGCTGTCTTGGGGGATTCCAATGAGAGAGGTCAAGTTTTTGGTGAGATTTTTAAAAAGATTTTTTTAAAAAAAAAGTACATTCAACTTAGTTTAGGAATTGCACTGAAGTTTTAATCTACTGTGGTTTTTGAGTGTTTCCCTATTGAAAATGGCAGGAAACCAGTTTTCTGCAATTGTACTCCTATATACATGCAGTTTTGTGATACCAAGACTCTAATTAGGAACATATGCCTAAAGGGAAGAGTGTGCCTTTGTCCTAAACGGAACATAGGTATCACCTGAGAGCAGTCCCTTGTGATCTGCTAGGAGTTAGACTTGTGGGCAATCCACCTGATTTCAGATCTATCTCTCTTATCAATCACTTCTTTCTTCCTGAATGTTGCTTGCATTTCGTTCCTTTGCCACATCAGGAGAAAATCATTTCCCTCTTTACTAAATTATAACCATCTGGTATATACTTGAGTTGAAATCCACCATCAAAAGATGACATCTCTACAAAATAGAGCATGCCTTTGTGCAGGGAAGCTTGATTTGGATTACTTAGTGAACTCATACAAAATCTAAGTGGTTAATTCAGAGAACATTAGAGAGCAACTAGAACTTTTCTTTCCAATAAAATGCAGTGAACCAATAACTTTTAATCCTCGTTTGAATTATTAGCCTTTCTTACACAATTCTTTTCCCCACCCCCATCTTATTCCAGCCGCCTAACAAGTAATATTGATGGGAAATTCTTGGTGGATGGAGTTCCCTTCAGTTGTTGCAATCCTAACTCGCCCCGGCCCTGTATCCAGTACCAACTCACAAACAACACTGCTCACTACCGTTATGATTTTATGACAGAAGAACTTAATATCTGGATGAAAGGATGCAGGGAAGCCCTTCTGGATTATTACACGGACATCATGAGATCCATTGGCATCACCACGTTTGTTGTTTGGGTGTTTGAGGTAAAACCACATTTACTGAAGTGTTCCTTTCATAAAGGTACAAAAGATGGAACAGCTTACTATGGATTGAATGATTGGTGAAGAAGAGATATACTACTAAAAAATATACTACTGAATGCATGCAATCTTCTCAAAGAGTAATTTGCAATTAAAAGAAAAAGAAAAAGCAGGAACTCTTCCACCCTCCCCCATCCTACTAAAGATATTGTTTGAATCCTGTTTTCCATACAAATATGTATGTTTATGATAAAGAGACTCTGGTCAAGCTCTAAATTAAATTCTTTGAAAAGCAAACAGACATCTGGGAAGAAAGCTTACATATCAGGTCTGTTCCAGGCATAAGAAATGGTATGAAAGTTTTTGATTATGTGCTATGAAATCCAAATAACAAAGTTCTTATTCATTGGAACCTACTGATCTGAGCACGTGAAATTTTTTTTTGATGAAAATATTTATACTGTGTTTCCCTGAAAATAAGACCCGGTTATATTGGTTTGAACCCCAAAACAAGCGCTTGGCCTTATTTTCGGGGAGGTCTTATTATTTTGGGGCACATGAAGCAAGATGGGGCTCCTCTTGCCGTCTTACCTGATTTCCAGCTCTGCATTTAAATATTTTCAGGGAGGGCTTATTTTCAGGGGGAGGTTTATTTTAGCGCATGTGCTCAAAAACCTGATTGGGCTTATTATCAGGGGATGTCTTATTTTTTGGGGAAACAGGGTAGTAGCTTCTCAAGAATATTTGGAACTCTTCTCTGAACTGTTAATCTAAAAAAAAATAGAAAACAGAATAAAATAGAATTAGGAGCGTTACCTTTCTGCCTTTTTATAGTTTCCATCATCAATTATTTCATACAGTAGAGGGAAAATTAAGCAGATTAATGGGCATTTTAAGAAATTACATTTTAACAGCAAGAGCAACTATAGTCCATTATCTTCTTTAATGGTAGGCTGTGATTAATAAAGCTTTTTAGGCCTGATACTACCAAGTGATTCCAATAGAAGAGTATATGTATCTCTTTAAACTGTGATTAACCCACTGTGGGTTAAACTGTGAAGCCTTGGTTCTCTTAAAAGCTTGACATAGATTCCCTTTTCACCCGTTTCTCACAGCAGAGAATTAAGGTGAGGTAATCTTGAGTTTTTTTCTCACTCACTCCTCCCTTCTAGGGCTAAGGCTAATGTTTATGTAAAGACTTTCTTCTTCAAAGTTATCCTCATACACTCTACAAGCTCAGTCCTGACAAGCACCACTGCTAATGAGATTTAAAGGGTGCGCCATGAATGTCTTAAATGGTCTCTAGTGCATATATTCCAGTAGTGGGTTCCACTTACCTTCGCTACTGGTTTGGAATTGCGAGTGCGTGCAGCGCTTCTGCGCATGCACAGAGCGTCTGTGATGACATCCAGGTAGGCGGGTGGAGCCTCCCACTATCGCCACTACCGGTTTGCCCGAACCAGGGCGAACCGGTAGAAACCCACCACTGATATATTCAGTAAATATTCTTTAGCGACACTGGGAGGCTGTAGCCAGTTTACAGCATTTCTCAGAGATTAAACAACAACCATCCATCAGTGAAATGGTTTTGTGTAAAGGAAGAGCAAGAGAGTGCCAAGCAGAATGAATCAGGAGGAAAGAATGGTATGTTACACCTTTCAATACCATTCAGGTTGGTGAAAAATGGATTCAGAAGGAAAGGGTTAACCTGAATCCTTCTAGTTAGCAAACAGGACTTAAGACTCTTCATGTTTTCATGTGGAGAAAAACCTCCCCTTCAATCTTTAGGTTTGCCTTCTTGAAACAGCAAGGCTTTTTTCATCTTAGCTTCATGCAATTTTTAAAAGTCAAACCTTTAAAAATCAAAAGTGCCCCACTTTTAAGTGCCAGCTAAAGCTTTTCACATCAAATAAATTAACTGGACGGAAATCAAAGAAGGGAAAAATTTAAAAATTCAAGCCTATGGTGGTCACCACCACCAAACTCTTAAATCTTGTGTTGTGGTGCACTATAATTAGTGGAATCGCAACTTTCTAATTTTCCGTTCATTTGAATTACTTTTTTTTCAGCTACTGGTTCTCATTGGAGTTCGTTATCTTCAGACATCAATGAGGAACCTTCTTCTACAGGTGGATCCACTCTGTGATTCTGATGGCTGGTTATTTGAAAACAGTTTTGTGGAAACTGCCATGTGGAACATCAACAAAATTAAACATCTTGGCAAAGTATCGAGTGTTTTGGATAAATCTAATATGGATGTTTGTACTACAAACCACAATTCAGAAAATACTACCCCCAAATATATCCCTGCAGCTTAATTGAATATAATACTAAAGACCTGGCAACTGCATCACAATGTATAAGAACATGGCTGCCAACCTATCAAAGCAGAAAGAGGTAGTCAGTTTGTGTGATGTGCTATGCCCTGGCTGTGCCATACAATATATTAGTTTGCTTGCTTGCTTGCTTTTGTCCCTCCGCACCTTAGCAACTCATTTTGGCACTCAATCCTTAAAGAGATGGTATTGGACCAATAACAGAACAAGAGGAGCCCAAAGCAGCGTTTGGCACTCTAGGAATAATTTTAACAGGGAGGGGAATGGTGATTGTTGAGAGGTTTGCCACTTTTGAAAGACCATTATTAAAACCAAAAACAGTTTTGAGCAGTGTTTGAAATAACATCTATTAACATGGTGACTCTTCTTATGTAAATTTTAAGTATCAGTGAATATCTGGGATCTCAAGTATAAAGAATAACATCAGATGAATTACTGCTGGTTATTTTATATCACTTGCACCACTTTGAGCATCTAATCCAGAGGTGGGAAGAAGGAAATCTGTAACTCATTGCCAATTTCTCCTTAGCCATCTGTTGCCTACAAGTTGTGGGAAATTTGTAAATATGGCTGATTCATTTGAGCATTTTGTTTAAGAATATATTCAGAATCAAATAACTATACTTAGTAAGAAATTTACCTGAGTATACCTTGTAAAATTAAAGTATTTATCCTTAAAATGTTAGTTATGTTCACTGCCTTGAGTTATATATGGGATAAAAGTCAGGATAAAAATATTAAAATAAAAACAAACCCTGGTGGTAATTAAAAAGGCATGTAACCCTATTCTTAGCTTTCCACTAAAGGGGTCATCAGGCCAAGATATTTATTTTTTAGAGAACAGAAAGACAAATCTGTTTCAACAAAAACATTCAAGTTGCAATTCTTGTTCCAATTATTAATCAAGTCACTGATGACATTAGCAAGACAAGTATTAAAGATGCAGCAGCATCTGCTTTGGTAACAGAAATAATTTAATGAAGATTTCTAGTATTATTTTCTCTATATGTGGGATGCAATTATAAGAATACTACTTTTTAAATCTTGCTACGCATGGAAATTATGCATTACATTCAAGGGCCATGTTATTGAAAAATGAAAAAAAAAAAAAAAGTAAATGTGAGTTAAAATCCCTGAACCAAGAGGATCACTTGGCCAATGAAAACCTAGCTTTCAGCACATGCAAAATCCAGCATTTGATTTACATGTGTTGATTTGCCTCACTTAGTGTTTTTCCAATATTTCACAGCCCCATGTGTGAACTGCACTGAAAATACTGTCATTTGAACTACGTCTCTGCTGTGTGTCAGGCCCTTGGAAATAAACCGGAATGAGCATGAGAAATGAGTATTAATTTACTGGAGAAATTTCTAAAATCAGGGCTGCTTTTTGTAACACAGGATTCTTATAGTTATAGTTAATGGGTCATGGCAAGCTCTGAGGCAGAGAAGATATGTCAAAACTGAAGCCTTGATGTGGTCTCTGCCTTTTCTTTCTTTAAAGAGCAGTTTCTCTTCCATCCTGCAAGTTCCTACAGAACAGGCATACTTCATGTCCCATCCAAAATTTGTATGCCAGAGTCCATATTGAGTTAGGTGGCCTTATAGAGATATTCCTTTTTCTTTTTCTATTCCTTAAGTTCCTATGAACTAATGTAATGTTTTTATTGCTTAGATTAACATTAGCCATAAAGTCGACAGTAGGTATCTTTTTATATGGCAGTGAGAAAAAATGGAGTTTGCATTTCAGGCTCAAACAGGAAAAAAAAGCTCTCCTTTTATTTTTATTTTTTATTGTATTTTTAAAAGAAGAAAGTAGGTAATGTTTAAATTTACATTACAATATAACATTTGGTACATATATTAAGGATTCCTTTTAGCATGGATTTTGTTTTATGAATTATTTTATGAATAACCTTACTATTTTACAAATATAATTATTTGAAGTATTGTTATGTTTGTTGTATACAGTATAAAAATGTTATTAGACTATGTGGGTAGATATGAAGTTATGATGGTACCTTCTGAATAATGTATTCGTTATTTCTGTTCAATTATAATGTATAATATAGATTTTTAACCCCTCTTAAGAACTAATTTAGTCTGAAATTTGTTGGGCAATACAAATAAAGACTACTTGCAATAAGATTTTTTTTCCCGATTTTTTTTGATTCCTGTTTTCCAGCAGTGCAGTTCCTTCCCATTTTGGGATAGGCCAAGAGCAAAGCATTTAATTTTTGATATACATTAAAGCTAACTGGAACCTCTCAGAATTAACGAAGTAACCTGCACTAACACATTCTCATTCTGAAAGGATTCACAATAAATATTAACTTCCTTTCCAGCATACCTTGCTGTTATACTTTGTGTAGTGCTTCACCCTCAGGTTGTTATAATGCTGCACCCAAAGATAAGTCACGGGCAAAGCCAGTTACAGATTACACTTATTTTGAGACCTGCTATACTAAAAGAGGAAACAGAAGCAACTAATGTGGTAAGAGGAGATTAAATCCCTTTGTTCTTATATCCAGATGCACTGAAACTATGTGTTTAGAACTGCTGCTGCAAAAGAATGAAAATACTGTTGACTGTTTTTAATTTGGATAAGTGGAAAAGGTCAGCTTACTGATGATCCAGACAATTCTGCTTTTGATCATTCAGCATTCATATCTGGGAAGTTGTATGCATGCATTGTTTTTTCTAACCAAATTCAAGCCCACAAGTTTCAGTAAGCAGATGTGGGCTAGTCGTTTTTTCTTAAACTAAGATTCTTCATATTCTCTGTATGATGTTTTACAAGTGAGGTGTTGACAATTTAGTCTCAAAGAGCTTGAAACTCAGAGCAGGTGCCAATTAAATCCCAAAAAGACATGATTAGTTTCCTGGCTTCGAGCAATCTCTTCTATGATGCAATGTTGTCGCCACAACAAGTGGAGCTTCCGATATCGTTCATGAGACAGGTGCAGAGGATTGCCTCTTCTTCAAAGAGAAATAAAAATACAATTATTGGGATTTAAAAAATAATATTTAGCAGCATTTTATTTGATCTGCTCAGATACATCTCCCAGCATGAAAGGATTATACATTTGGAAGGGGCCATTCAGGCCAATTAATTCAACCAGTTAAAAATCTCCAACAAATACTGTTATCAGTCCCCTTTGGCCCAGGCGGGGGAACCCACCAACTTGCTGGGTAATTGGTTCCACTGCTGAAGGATTCTTACTACTGGGTAGTTTTAGTTAATTCACAGAGAAATATTTAGAAGCAATAGCATCAGGCACAAATCTAACCTCAAATTTTCACTAGCAAACAAGTCTCTACTGCTCAGAAAATTAAGTGACATCTTACTGGCACTTTTATGACACAGTAGGACTTAATCTAAATAAAAGTATGAGGAAAAACTAGCATCCACTGAAGATACAGCTTCTTACAAAATAAAAAGAAAACAGTAACTTACATCAGATTTGGATCGGTTTCTCCATATTCATCTAGATAAGGGGCAGGACAGAAAGAACCTCTATTTTTGCCACCAATCAGCAGAACCCTGCAGTCTCTGATTCTTAAGGAGAAAATAGGATTTAAAAAAAAAAACAATCTGAAATCTACTAACAGAAATTTGCTGGCAAGCTTAGTACAAAATGTGAAGAATGTGCAAACAAGGAAGATCATATCTAGAAGTCTGCGGAGAAAGTTTCCAACTTATTTTTCTCTGCTAGCTAGCATTCCTACCCATTCCACTATTCTCAAGGATCACAGTTTTGTTAAGTGGGAAGAGTTACGACATGGGCAATCTCTCCCCCCACCATATAAATACTTATATCTTCTCTAAATACTGTAAGGCAGTGTTTCTCAACCGTAGCAACTTTAAAATGTCTAGACTTCAATTCCCAGAATTCCCCAGCCAGCTTGGGAATATCTTAAAGTTGGTAAGGTTGAGAAACATTGCTCTAAGATTCCTTTTTACTGAAGACACTATCCAATTTCTGGAATCATTCCAGTCTTTGTTAACTGTACTATAATTCATCCAAACTGGCCGCTTATCCCTCCATGAATAAAAGAAGGTAGAACAATTATTTTTACCCACTTCTTTCCTTGAGCTGGCATCTAAATCAGGGGTGAAATGTAAAATTTGTTACTACCGGTTCTGTGGGCGTGGCTTGGTGTGTGTGTGGGGTAATATGACTGGGTGGGCGTGGCCAACTTTTTTTTTTTTTACTTTTCAAAGCATATTTTCTAATGCTTTGAAAAGCCTCTGCCGATCAGGCAACTCAGCTGGAATTGTCAGAGACTTTTCAAAGCATTTTTTTAACCACCTCTTCGGCTAAGAGGTTGCAGAACCTCTTAGAAAAAATGCAGAAAAAAATGCTTTGAAAAGCCTCTGATGATCCCAGCTGAGCCGCGCGATCATCAGAGGCTTTTTTTTTTTTACTTTTAAAAGCATTTAAAAGAGGTTGTAGAAAAAATGCTTTTAAAAGTAAAAAAAAAAAAGAAAAGCCTCTGATCGTGCGGCTCAGATGGGCATGGTGGCAGGGGTGCAGGGATTTTTGCTACCGGTTCTCTGAACCACCCGCTGCCATTGCTACTGGATCGGGTGATCCGGTCTGAACCGGGAGCATTTCACCCCTGATCTAAATTATGGGTGCTATTCTCCAATATATCTGGAATGCACAAGATTGGGAATCCATCACCATGCTTCAATTAGTTTAGATTAGCTTAATTTTCCAGCTGTCACTTACTTGAGAAAAATGCAAACTCCAGCACCACAGGAAACTGCATGTGAATTGCAAGCTCCCAACTCTTCTCCATTTACTAGCACCTGGCAGCAGCTGTTTTGAGAACACAACATAGCCCCACAAAACAAACATAGGACAGGATGTTTGGTTTCATCATCAGAAGATCGAGGGCACCTGGAAAGGTAAAGTTAATTATACAATGAGATTTGGAACCAAGGTGGCTATTTTGAAAGGTGCTCTTATATAGTGCGAGATCATCAACAAACACCATTTCATCGCTAATATTCGTACAATGAAACAATTAGAAAGTAAATAACAATTAGAAAGTATTTTTTGGCATTGTTATATTTCACTGCAATAGAAATCAGCTACAATGGAGAGTGAAACTAGCTATTTGCAAATAGTTTTGTATTAATACAGGTTCATACCCAGTGGTGAAATCTGAACCGGTTTGCTACTAGTTTGCTGGCTGTGCATGCATGCTGCATGCTGTGCATGCACTGTGTGCACATGTGCAGTTCGCACCAAACACGTGCTGCATGAGCATGCACCGTACACACCAAAAGGAGGCTTGGGAAGGTAACTAGAACAACTGGGGGGGGGGATCAGCTGTGGCACGTGATCTTGGGAACCTTTTTTTTTTTTTTTTACTTTTTTAAAACATTTTTTTACTACCCATTCGTCGTGTGACCTGGTGGGTGTGGCCAACTTGACGTCACTCACTGTTAGAGCCAGGAGCTGCACATTTTGAAAGACATTCTGCCCTTCTGAAGCCCCCAACGCTTTGAGTTTCCCTCTGCCACCCACGCGAACATCGGAGCCTTTTCTTGCCCCACTCTCCATCCCGGAGGCCATGCATCCCCCCCACATCAATCCTCTGTATAAACCACCCGCTCCGTTTCTGCAAAGGCAGAGCCCCCCCCAATGTAGGGCAATTTAAAGAGGGGAGGGGGATGCTGCAGAAAAGGCAGCCTTCCACCCATGCCTCCCATGCTGGCTCCGCGGGGCTTGGGGCTCCAAAGCAGCCCACTGGATTCCCACCCAGCCACCTGCCTATCAGAGGTTCTTTGGGAACTCGGCCTGTGGAGTCCGGCGCTCCGAGGGAAGGAGGCTCAGCCACGGTGCATTCGAGAGGGGTGGAAGCCGCCGGTGTGGCAACTCCCCGCACAAGGAGTGAGCCAGGCTCGGCCACACCACCGTGGAGCCTGGGCAGCCCCAGCCAAGGCCACCCTGGCTGAGCGATCACCGCACCTCTGCAGCAACAGGCACGCCGGGGCCACCTTGCCCGCCTTCATCACTTCCATGCACTGCACACACATCGCCGCTACTCTTGCCACACTCCCATCCCGCCTGGCTGCAGAGGGCAGACGTCCATCCGCCCCAAGCAACCCCGCCACTTGCTTTCATTTCGCGGCAGGAGAAGGAAGAAAGCAAAACGCTGCTGCCTTTCGCTTTCTTCCTTCTCCCGCCATGAAACGAAAGTGAACGGCGGTGGGGTTGCTTCAGGCAGGCGGACATCTGCACTCTGCAGCCAGGTGGGATGGGATGGTGGCGAGAGCAGTGGCGACGGCCCCTTCCACACGTAGCACATGGAGGCGATGAAAGCTGGCAAGGTGGCCCCGGCACGCCTGTTGCTGCAGAGGCGCGGTGATTGCTCAGTCAGGGCAGCCTTGGCTGGGGCTGCATCCGCCCGTGCTGCGGCCTAGGCTGAAGGGAAAGCACAGCGGGCTCTGTAGTGGCACGGCCGGGCCTGGTGAAGGTGGGCAGCAATAGCGGTGGTGGGGGCAGAGCTTCCTTGGGCTCTCCCGCCATCCTGGAACTGCGCTGTGCCAGAGAGGTCTCCTGTGCGGCCATAGTGTGACAGGGGCGTGTGTGTATGTGTGTGAGGAAAAGAGGCGGCGATGAAGCCCTGTCACCTGGGAGAGGACCGTGGAGGGACATGATCATCAGAGTCTGATGATTGTGCAGCTCAGTTGGGCATGGTGAGGGGGTGCAGGGATTTTTGTTACCGGTTTTCCAAACCACCCGCCACCATCGGCTGATCCGGTCCAAACCAGGAGCACCTGGTTCAATGAAATAAAAAGTGTATCTAATCAGCAGATTTCTCACCTAAATTGAGATCCTTGGTTCAAAAGGCAGCTGTAGTCTTCTGGAAGCTCTATCAATTTATTTCTTTCCCTTGGATATCTAGTTGTTCAAACAAGAAGAATTACTGTAAGCCAGGATTCAAAGAGGTATCAAAGCATCATCTGCTAGAGCAGTGTTTTTCAACCTTTACAACTTGAAGATATCTGGACTTCAACTCTCAGAATTCCCCAGTCAGTATGAAATCCACAGATCTTCAAAGTGCCAAGATTGAGAAACGTTGTGTAAAAGTAAAGCCAAAAAAATGAAACTTACCTTATTGCAATACTTTTTCCTTCCAAGAAGCAAAGCACAGCAGGATCCGTGCACCATCTGTTTGAAAAACTTTCTATCAGTCTTGACAGTGGCAAAAACAAGGGGAAAGACACATAATCCTAAATGGAAGAAATGTTTAGGCCCCTGAGTATAATTTCCTATTCAGGCGGGAATCTATTAAACCATCCCAAAAGATGGCTGCTGAGGTGTTCCTTGAACAAATCCTGCAAAGGGGAACTTAGCATGTCTCTTGATGACCGGTTCAATGTTGAATTGCTCTATCCAAATAAAAAGCTTTTCCTAACATTCAGCTGGAATCTGTCTTATTTTACATGACAAAATCATTCTGCGGACTGCACTTTGGGGCAGCAAGGAAAAAGTTTTAGTCTTATTCAGCGTGACACCCATTAGAGTAGTTGAAATAGCTATCATGTCTCTCCTCAGTAACTTTTCTCAAGGTAAACCTATCCACTTCTCTCAAGCTCTTCTCTTAAGCATCTTCTCTTTGATCAACCTCACTGCTTTTCTTACTATTTGCCACAATTTTTCAGAATCTCTTAAAAAATATCTTGCTTAGAATAGAACCACTCAATATAGAATGGAATTACTTCTGTCTACTGACATAGCCAAAAATGCATTTGCCTTTTTAACAGCCATGTCACACTGCTGAATCTCTAGACGTCTACATGACACATTTCAAGCACTTATATTTGAACAGTTAAGTGCATGACTCACAAGATGCTGAGGAACCCTGGGAGCAGAGAACAGTGCCCAAGCAAACAGCAGATCAGGCCTTTCCATTATTAGTTCTTGAAATCAGCTTTTGCATGCACCATCCCTCTAATCTTTTTGTTCTTACGTCTGCAAATCTCACCTTGGAATTAATTCAAGCTGTTTTCATTCCTGCCTCCAAGAGAAACTCCTATGCTTACAGCAAGACTGAGGAGTGGCTCTTCCTATTCATCATTTTGCACTTTTATATATGCTAACTTTTGATTTGTCTAAACTAATGCATCAGGCTGAGTGAACTATTTTTCCCAAGAGAATCCCAACAGCAACCTGAAAGTGCTTTCCCTAAGGTCTAAGATAAAGGAGAGCTTAGCTTTCTCAAATCCAAATCACAGATAAGCAATTATTATGCATAAAATTCCTTAGAATTGTTTTATATTTTATTATTATTAAATATGATTAAATAAATACTAAACTTGTTAATCTACTTATATTTAGGTCATGGTTGTTCTCTACTGGCAGACTGCTCCCTAACACATATACAAAATGAGAATGAGTAGCGTGTAGTTCACTGGACTGTGGGAACCCATATGTTATCTTAGCATGTTGTGTATCTGTTAATAATGCAGTTTATTTGTTTGCCTATTGCATATTAGCTGTTGTTTTGTATCAATATAGAATACCTTTGAAGTAAAGGCTCCACAATATTCCAATACTCTTGGAAAAGCATGAAGAGATTGGTAGGTAGAGACAGATAATCACAAAGTGGCTTGAACTGATCTTCCTCTAAAACTGTTAAAAGAATAATTTTAGATATTAGATATAATAATTAGATATTAATTGCACCACCTAGGATAAAAGCTTTCTTTATTCAAAAACTGCAGTCTATGCAGTCCATCAATTGAATAAGTATAAAAAAATACTGTAAATAACCAGAATGAGACAATAGTCTGCACATAAGGAATTGATGAAGATTCTTGTTCTTACAGATCAGCAGAGCTGCTGGTTTATTTTCTTGGTGACTGTAACCTTAATAATTCAAGATGTAACAGCTTTCTTACACTGGGGAAAAACTAGAGGCTTCTTATATAACAACCAATTGCCATGCTGATCATTTCTGTAAAGGCTGTAAAATTCTACCTCTAAGAAAGCAAACTGATACTGAAGAGTTAACAAGAAATTAGAACTATTTGCTCTCCAATCAGAAAGACCCCAATGCACAGAGCATTGAGCTTCTATAATTTAATGTGTCTTCTTTTGGGGGGGGGAAAAACCCCCCTTAATAATCAGCATTATACTGCCCCCTTTTTATATTCATGATAATTGCAGTTACCAGAAAACAGCAAAGAGCAACATTTTAAGAAGAGGGGTTTTCAATGAAGAGTACTGCTTTGAAATGTGATGGATGTGAATTGATATTTACATTTTATCCATATTTAATAACACATTTTGTTTCCTGAACAATTTGAACTTGGCTCCACCTCAAAGTTAACGAGGTAGCCTACCCAGGTACTTACCGGATGAAAGTTCTTCAGGTGGAGGTACTGCCAGCAGATAATGGAAGAATAAAGCAGCGCACCGGAGGTAGGGGGTGATGCCTTTCTTTATGCAATCCCACAAATACCAACCTGGAACTTGCAAGCTGTAACAACTATAACAATTCAAATGCATGGATTTAGCATTTTCAAAATTTTGAAATTGGATTAAAATCCTAACTGATTAAAAATAAATGACCAGAGCATAGTGGAAAAATATGTATTAAAAAAAACCTCACACTAAAGCAGCAATGCTGTTTCTTGAAAAGCATTCCTTCATTTGCTATGCTCCAAAATAAAAATCTTTTTTTCCATCAAGAAATATATATTTGAGAACATTTATGGAAAAACGGCAAAAATTATTAATCTCACTCTAGAAGTACCCAGTTATATTCGACTAATGTACAACCAGTTAGTTGTACATTAGTTATTAAAAAGGCTGCTAAGCAGATTGCTATAAAGGCATTTTTATGCCCTGCTTTCCTTTTTCTGTTTATCACCTTTTCTCCCCTTCATGCTATTAACCGCTGCCCAAAAAGGTGTTGCTCTGTCAAAAGTAATGTTATTTATTTTGTTAAATTATTTAGATAATATTTTGTTAAATTATTTATTTACCCCTTCTGAGAGAGAGGGGTAACTATGCTTATAAAACAATAAACAAATCTAATAATTTGGCCACATTGCATTAAATCAGATTTGCTTCCAGTCATGGTGCTCTGTTTAATCTAAAAGATGAATTAAGCAATCATAGCTTGTTTAGCCCATTTTCCTTCAGTTTGAAACAGCTAGTACCTTGCCTTCCTAATGAAGTGGTTCACCACTTAGGTGGGATACAAAGCCAAGCCAAAAATAAATCATAACATTGCATACAATTGTATTTATTTGTTTATTAATAAAGGCTTCCCCGTCCTTGACTTGGTCAGGGGGCAGTGCGCATGTCCATTGTCAGCCAGGTATTATCTGAGACACATTTCTGTCATCGTGTGGCCAGCATGAAAATACGGAACTGTTACCTTCCTATTGAAGTGGTACCTATTTATCTACTCGCATTTGCATGCTTTCAAACTGCTAGGTTGGCAGAAACTGAATGGGAGCTTACCCCATTGCATGGTGCTTAGATTTTGAATCCAGATTGTTGGCTTTCAGCTGACAAGTTCAGTGTCTTAACGGCTGAGCCATTGTGACCCTGTTTATTTACATCCCACTTTTTTTTAAATAAATAATTCAAAGCAGCAAATATCCTTATAGTCCTCCTTCCTTCTATTTTCCCTACAGTAACAACCCCATGACGTGAGTTGCACTGAGAATGACTGACCGGCCTAAAGTCATCTAGCTGGCTTTCATGCCTAAAGCAGGATTAGACTTCATTGTTCCTGGTTTCTAGCTTGATATTTTAACTATTAGAGCAAATTGGCTCTCATGCAAACTAACAATTGCAATCAGAAAACCAAAAGCAAACTATATTTTCAAGCCACATAAAATTTTCTAGCTAAATTTTTATTTTTTATTCTAAATTTGTTTCTGCCCTAATCCCTTTCCCCATGAGATTTATTCACTGATGTGTTTGCACAACATATTAGTAAATGTCACAAGCAAATCACTGATTGTGAACCTCTGAATTGAAGAAACCTTTTCCCTCTTCTTTTGAAGAATGTGAAACACAAATGCAACGCAACATGTTTATCTTACCGATTTGTGTATCTGCAAATTTCTTTGCAAAATGCTTCAGCAGCACGCGCTTCTTCACTATCATTCAGTACCTGAGCAGAGGAACAAACTGAAAAGATCGTTATTGGCAATTAATAACTACTGTCAAATCTGATTGATTTATGAATGTTTGTACCTGGTGCATCATCATAATAGTACCAATATGACTTTCGAATCCAGTGAAAGATAAAAATAAAAAACACCCCAGCTGGGAACTGTCCAATAATATCTCCATCTTATCTGGATTTAATACCATATTTTCTTTCTCATCCAACTCATCGGTTTTGCATTTTGAAAATATTACTTTTTGGATTTGAATGCCAAGGGGAAGCAGAGCTGGAAACTACCAGAACATCAATGGCATCCCATTCTAAGCTCGGTATGAATCTTCCATTGATTTTGCATGGATACGGCCATGGAGACATGGCGAAATCTAGCAGGACATCATAGATCAATGGCTTAGTTACTGAATAGCACAATCCCAAGGACTACTTCTGGTTTACCAAGAAAGACCTGAAAGGAGGACCACCCAAGTCCAAAAGAATATTTTGCCTAAATGTATTGAAATCTACCAAGAAGTCCAACTAGTAGAACTATACTCCTCCATAGTTAAGAAACCAAAGTAAATTAAATGCTGCATCCCAATTGAAAACCCAATTAAAATGGTGCAGGCAGTTGTTATCATTCATATACATTTCATCTGGATACACACAATCCAGGTCAGGTTGAACACCGTAACACTGCTAAATGCCAATTAATTCTTAACTTCCAGCCCACAAAAGACAAACATATAGTAAAAAGAATTCACCTCTTTCCAAAATAATATGCAAAAAGAAAAAAGGAAAATCATTGGAAAATACCTACACAGAAACATATTGGTTTTGTACAAATCAAAAAACTAACCCTACATATATATATACTTACTATATTTTTCAGACTGTAAGACGCTCCGGACTATAAGACCCACCTAGCTTTTGGAGAGGAAACGAAGAAAAAAAATTCTGCCTCTGCCTCCCAGCAATCTGCCTCCTTGCAGCAAACAGCAAACAGCCTAGTCAGCTTCAGCACAGCCTGATTTAGCAAGAACAGCTGACTGGCGGTTGGATCAGCCTCCTGGAATACCGATGATCACCTGTTCCAGGCTGCAGTGATCGCTGCTGCCTATCCCCGCCTCTGTGCCCCCCATTTTTGGCCTCCGCATACCCTGCTTTTGGCCTCCGTGCATCCCATTTTTGGCCTGTCCCAGGCGGCAGTGATCCCCAGGTGACAGCGATGGGCGGCAGCAATCCCCACAGCCTGGAACAGCTGATTATTGATATTCCGGGAGGCTGATCTAACCGCCAATCAGCTGCTCGTGCTAAATCAGGCTGTGTTGAAGCTAACCAGGTTGTTTACTATTTTGCTGCAAGGAGGCAAATTGCTGGGAGGCAGGGGCCAAAGGGTGGGGGCCAGCGGGTGGACAGGACTTCAGCAACATTCACTCTATAAGATGCACAGACATTTCCACCCACTTTTGGGGTGGAGGGGAAGTGTGTCTTATAGTCCGAAAAATACGGTATATATTCACTGTTAAATTACTAACATTTAAGTAAATTCAGTTTGCAATAAACAAGAAAGTTAAGCAAAATAGATCAGTATATACAATGTGACTTTAAACCTGTTAAATAAATTATGGAGCATGAGTGTTCTTTTAGCTACAATATTAATCTTTTAATATTGAATACAAAGCATTAACATCCTTACTGATTTACTAAAATCATTTATTGATTTAAATCATATATCACTTTTTTCTTTTAAAAGAATTCTGAATCAAACAGTAATACTGAAAACAATATGCAATTACACAAAGAAAATACAGTACCTGCAAGTAAGACCTGCACCAAAGCCTGTAGAACTGATCAGAGTCTACTAAGATCAACTGATTCTGGAAGCCTAGAGGTCAGCTGATAGTGGGGAAAGTCTAAGTACCCACATCCTATACCATTTCATATTTTACTGGTTAATAGCAATATACTAAAGTAAGCCTGGCACAGCCATTGGTGCATTCAAAACTGGGCTGGGGAAACAAACCTGAGAAAAAGGAACAAATGCACAGATGGGTTGCCCAGGAGATACATCTGAAAATCAAAAACTAAAAAATCTTGTGCAATGATATTATCCTCACCAGAATGCTCTCTTCTGTTCACAGCTGTTGGCAGAACATGAATCTATTTTTCTCAGGCCTAAGTCTATAGCCACTAATGCCAGGACTATGAGAGAAGTGGATATGATCAATGGACCTCTGGGCTCTATTGATTTTTTTGCACTGTTAGGTCAGGGAAGGTAGGCAGGAATGCACACAAGTACTATTATACATATAAATGGAAAGTATACAAAACTTTGGCAGAAGAACCTCAAAGTGATTTAATCTATTATCTAAAAAACATTAAAATCAAATATACCTCCATCTGCTGTTGTAGTAAGAATAATTTGGGTTATGTGGGCCATAGTAAACAAATGGAAGAGGTAGAGTTGATTGCAAGCTGAGCTGATAGCTGAAGGTTGCAAGCCTACATTATCCTCCCAATACAAAGATGGAAATGATAACACAGATCCAACCTACAAAGGAAACAAGAAACTGGTTCACTCGGCTTTCATAATAGATGTTTAAAAACAGCTATGCATGCAACATGATGAAATATGCTTTAAAAATAAAGGTTCTATAAATCTCATCCAAACAATCCAAACCATGAGATCTGATACCACATTTTAAATTAATTAATGTTAAGATGGATATAATGAACTGAAATCAAATCCAAATGAAAATAATGTCATCTCAACATATTATTTTCAACAGCTACATAAAAGAACTGTTACAGATATGATTCTAGAGGAGGAAAAAACCCATAGATTGGATCTACTCAGTAAGTTTCAAAAAATAAGGAACATTAATATTAGCAGAAGCCATCAATACACTTACCAAAACATGGAAGAGGTCTACATCTAAAAGAGATGGTGTGTCTTCCACTTTTAAATTGGGCAAAAGAACTACAAAAGCAAAACAGACATTTCAGAAAATGGTACAGTAAACTGAAATTCATTGTTTACATCAGGGGTCTCCAACCTTGGCAACGTTAAGACTTGTGGATTTCAACTCTCAGAATTCCTCAACCAGCAAAGCTGAGGAATTCTGGGAGTTGAAGTCCACAAGTCTTAACGTTGCCAAGGTTGGAGACCAGAGGTGGGTTCTACTTACCTTTACTACCGGTTTGTAATGGGGCTGCGCGCACTCGCTCGCTTTGCTCGCACACACGCTCTTCTGAGCATGCACAGAAGCGTTCTGATGACGTCGGGGTCGGTGGGCAGAGCCTCCCTCCGGTTTTATTACTGGTTCTATAGAACCGGTCCGAACCAGGGGCAACCCACCACTATTGGAGACCCCTGGTTTACATTATTGTCATGACCCTTCCCTTAGGTCTCTAACTCCTCTAGACAAATGATAACATATTCCAAAAACTCAAGCAGCACAACCTGGCATGATAGAGCAGTTACTGTCTTCATCTAGTATTTGCTGCCACTATCTTCTCCTTCCCTCCAAGATGGTTATAGGGCCAATGCAAAATAAAATGTCTTCCCTTTTCTGTTAACAAAGAAACACAAGGTCATTTTAAGCCCTGTAACTGGTAATCAATCTGGAGCAGTCTGGGCCTTTCAGTGTTACCAAATTATAAGCTCCTGGAGGCAACAACCTGTCTATTTAAAATAGTACTTAAGGAGTTTATTAAAGCACACAGCAGCAAGGAAAAACACAGAGGTGCATTTAAAGAAAAGCTTAATGGATTAAACTTCAAAAGAGAAGTGGAACAGATTTGTCTAAGAATGAGTAAACCTAAAAAAAGCTAACCTGAAGAAAATTGCTACGGTTTGAGCACAAACAAAACAAATTCATAATCAAATAAATGCATTACACCTAGATATTTGTTTGGGTTACTTTCCTGTACTGAATCCTAGAAAATTTCAGCTGCAAATCTGCACTGCTTTTACAGGCAGTCCTCCACTTACAACACTTCATTTAGTAACTGTTGAAAGTAACAACGGCATTGAAAAAAGTGACTTATGACCATTTTTCACACTTATGACCATTGCAGCATCCCAATGGTCACGTGATCAAACTTCAGACCTTGGCAACTGACTCATATTTATGACAGTTGCAGTGTCTCAGTATCATCTGATCCCCTTTTGCGACCTTCTGACAAGTCAAGTCAATGGGGAAGTCAGATTCATTTAACAACTGTATCACAAACTTAACAACTGCAGCGATTCACTTAACAACTGTGGCATAAAAGGTTGTAAAACGGGGCAAAATTCACTTTAACAAATTCTCACTTAACAACATAAATTTTGGGCTCAATTGTGGCCATCAATTGAGAACCACCTATATTCCTTTTCTACCTTCCCCACCAACAGCTGCTTCTCCAGAAAAAAATCAAAAAACCAAAATCCTCCAACAAACTCTTTCTTTAACATTTAATCTCATTTAACAGGTCAACAGGAGGCAAATATTTATATATGTATTATATCATCATAAAATGATACCATTTACATAATTGTAATTTTGATACTATCATAATGTTATTGATGACTGTTGATAAAATTTACAAGTGTATGTATTTTGATCTAATGGGGTGTCTAAAGTCTTGTAATACTAGATGTGTTTGCTTATATCTACACTATTTATCAAAATGCACAACTGTATTAGGAAAGAAACATTTGGAAGAAGATTTTAAATATTTTCCAAATCTTGTGATGAAAAACGCATTACCTCCTAGGAGACGTACAAGATGTAGTTGGATCACATGTGGGGGTACTGTAGTCCTCTGAACAGCTGCAAATTGTACCAGTGCTTTAAGACCACTGTGCTAAAGCGCAAGAAAAAACAGACGGAAGTTTTAATGAAACTGTTCTCTTATTCTTTTTCTTAAAGAATCTTATCTTCAGTGCCTGAAGAATTGGGTCAATATATACCTCAGTAGCAAATACAGGGGGAAATATACATGTACAGAAAGACTTACTTCCCCTTGTCTGAGAATTTATATTAGTGAATTGAGAAAATAAACATTCAAGGTACAATCTGAAAAACTGCTTAAAAATATCTAGCACTTGAACATGTTTAGCGAATAGTGAACAGCTCTGATTTTATAGTTATTTGCTTTGTCTGAAAGATGATGATAAATTGCACACTGAAATGCTTGGTCTTCAGCAGTCCACACATGAAGGTATTATTCAGTTCTAGATTAGAACCTGCTTCTCTCTTTTTAAAATAATTTATATTACCCAGGTAGAAAGTGGAAAGATCTCCCTTAAGGCAAGAATTCACCACTGCTCTAATATTATATCCATATAAGGACTGCAGCATTCTCCTGCCACCACAGAAACTGCTATAAATTTTGGAACTGAAATCCAACTAGGTTATGGTCAGCTACCGTGTTTCCTTGAAAATAGGACCTATCCCAAAAATAAGCCCTATCCCGATTTCCCCTCACTTGAACAAAATATAAGCCCTACCCCTAAAGCAAGCCCTATTTAAGAGCCTGTGCAGCCGGCCACCTGCTCATTCTGCAATCGGCCTGGACGGATTGTTGTCATTGATGGGAAAATGAATTCCAGAGTTTATCAAGACATTTTGCAGGAAAACGTACGACCATCTGTCTGCCAACTGAAGCTCCGCAGAGGATGGGTGATGCAACAGGACAATGACCCAAAGCATACAAGTAATTCAACAAAAAAATGGCTTCAACAGCACAGAATACGCCTTCTGGAGTGGCCCAGTCAGAGTCCTGACCTCAACCCGATTGAAATGCTGTGGCATGACCTTAAGAGAGCTATTCACACCAGACATCCCAAGAATATTGCTACACTGAAACAGTTTTGTGAAGAGGAGTGGTCCAAAATTACTCCAGATCGTTGTGCAGGTCTGATCTGCAACTACAAGAAACGTTTGGTTGAGGTTATTGCTGCCAAAGGAGGGTCAACCAGTTATTAAGTCCAAAGGTTCACATACTTTTTCCTCCCTGCACTGTGAATGTTTACATGTTATGTTCAATTAAACCATGGCAACATCTAATGTTTGTGTAGTATTATTTTAAGCAGACTGTGTTTTTCTATTGTTGTGACTTAGATGAAGTTCAGAGCACATTTTATGACCAATTCATGCAAAACTCCACCTAATCCCAAGGGGTTCACATACTTTTTCTTGCAACTGTATATAAACAGCTTCTTGACCAAAATAAAATTACTATTTTTTTTTCCTTGTGTGACAAAGCACATTTTTCAACTTTAAAAAAATGCATATATATCATGTAAATTGCAAGGATTAAAAGGACCTCTCTCAAGAGACTGTCAGTCTATTTACCTTAGCAATGGATAAAAACACATTTATTACCACTAGTCATTCATACCTGTCTACTTTGTAGAGAGCCAAATAAAGCCTTGCCTTCATCTTCTAGAAGATTTTCTTTAAAAGCAAGAAGAAAATGTAAAGTGAATAAGGTATACTTTAATAGTGGTCAAAAATTGCCAGATTTTTACAGCTCAATTCCCATAAATCTCTATGAACTGCTGCTTTCAAGGAGATAGGATAAGATTTTGATTTTAATGCAATTTGACAGATATCAAAAACCTTGTTTTCGCTGTGACAGTTTATTTTTTTACATCTGGCATGCTTTCATGTCAGAGTTGGTTTGGCACAACATCTAAGAGTGATGTACCAATTCATTTGTTCATACCTCATTTTAGTTGTTCATTCTTTTTACTTGAAATATACCATTTCAATAGCAAATTATAACTGTATTAAATTGTACAGAATTTATTTCTAGAGCCTTATGAGAAACAAGCTCCATTATAGTTAGACTTATTCTAGATTAGCAGTTCTGTTTCATCTTATTGCATTTGCACAGATATAGATGTTACATCTGTTTAGTCATATACTAGTGCCCAGAATAGTCTTCTTTCATTTTTCAATACTAGAAATTGAATACTAGAATACTGAATACTAGAAATTAAAATACAAAGTAGAATTATTTAATAAACCAAGGCTTAGCCTATGGATATTATTAATCATGATATTAGCTATGGGCATTTAAATGTTTCTTGCTGTTGTATCTAAGCATAATCCTAGTACCAATTCTAGAGCAACAAATATCTTCCCATCTATGACAATTTCTAAAAATGGTTTTGTGGTGGGTAATGCCATTATTACCAGTTAAAGGAGTAAAAGATAAAGGTTCCTCTTGCACATATGTGCTAGTCGTTCCTGACTCTAGGGGGCGGTGCTCATCTCCGTTTCAAAGATGAAGAGCCAGCGCTGTCTGAAGACGTCTCCGTGGTCATGTGGCCAGCATGATTAAACGCCAAAGGCGCATGGAATGCTGTTCCTTCCCACCAAAGGTGGTCCCTATTTTTCTACTTGCATTTTTTACATGCTTTTGAACTGCTAGGTTGGCAGAAGCTGGGACAAGTAATGGGAGCTCACCCTGTTATGCGGCACTAGGGATTCGAACTGCTGAACTGCCAACCTTAATTGACGAGCTCAGCATCTTAGCCACTGAGCCACCGTGTCCCTTAGTTAAAGGAGTACTAGGGAAAAAACCTTATAGAAAGTAGTATTTTCTGAAATCAAAATAAAAAATTTCACTATCCACTTTTAGCAGCATAGGATGTTAATAGGGACTGTAAGGGTCTGACTTTTGTCTAGCATAATCCCATATTATGCAGACAGCAAGATGGGTGACATGTAAATTTAATAAATACATTTAGCATTCTATGTACCAAGATTTTATTAACTACTTTAGGTAGCTTTTCTTTATTTTCAAAAATATAGTTGCTTACTATTTTATGTTAAAAACAAATAAAATAAAAGCTTTCTTTCAAATGGTCTCATAAATTCAACTTTTTACTTACCTAAACACTGGATTGTAAAAGCACAAGTGCTCCAAGTCATCATAGGAATACGTGGATCAACTTCGTTAGGAGCAACTTGTAATCCAATTCTATAAATTGCTGTGGCAAAGAGAACCACCATCTCTTTAATGCTGTTTGAATATTCAATTCTGTGGAAGGAACCCAGAAGTTGTGAACTGGTGATGATAATGTTCAAAAGATAAATTGTTACATTACGTGAAGTAATATTCTTAATTATGTCAGAAATATGCAATACTAAACTGTCACTGGAAACTATAATTCCTGGCAACAGGCTTGAAATTTTAATCCTTCAGGCTAGATGCATTTGCTCAATGGAAAACAATACTCTAGTTTAACAAAGTGGACAACTTTAACTCTGTGAACTTCAACTATTAGAATACTTAGCAAAGGCTATGTGGGCAGCAAAATTCTGGGAATTGAAGTCCTCCTTGCTGGAAATTGTCCTAAATTGGATACACTAGACCAGGGGTGTCAAACTTGATTTCAGTGAGGAACACATCAGGGTTGTGCTTGACCTCAGGGGGCCCAGGTGGGTGTGGCCCGGGTAGGTGTGGCCAGCTCCGACATCATTCGTGTCAGGGCACCTGTAGTGGCCCGAGTCCTCTGCCAGCAAAAACAGGCTCCCAATCTCTGTTTTGGCTGGGACGGCCTCCTGCAACCCTTTACCAGCGAAAATGGAGCTTGGGAGGGCCTCCCAGCTCTGTTTTCGCTGGCAGAGAGTTGCAGGAGGCCGTCCCAGCCAAAAACAGAGATCAGGAGCCTGATTTTGCTGGCAGAGGACTCGGGCCAGCTCTTCCGGTTTCCAGCACTGCTACACACACAAAGGACAGCTAATTGTCGGTTGCACATGTGCGCCAGAAACTCAGAAGAGGAACGGGTGACGCCGCGCATGCCAGGCAACGGGTGACACTTCAGGCATTTGTGCCATAGGTTTACTATCAGGGATATAAAGCATATTGTCATATGATGTAATTATTTTCTAAAATATGCTATGTATACTGTAGCTTTTAATGGAATGTCCATTTTCTTTTATGAACTAACTAGTATAGTAACTCTTTATTCAGCAACTGTATAATGTTTCAAACTATTTCATAAACAAGCATTTCCATTGAATTGATCTCTTGGATATAGAAGAAACATCCATATGTAAAGTTGCTAATTTATAATAGATAGATAGATTCACAATATACATATAACAAAAACATTGTAAGTGTGACTCAATACTTACAAAGGCTGAACTCCAAAGCTAAGTATAGAATGGAATTCAGATGAAGCATCTTCCATTTCTTTATTAAGTAAAGATGGAGCAATTTTGGTTTCTTCAAAAATCAAATAAAAGATTGTTACATTTTGATTTTAACTAACTGAAATAAATACTTTTACTATTAAAAAAATCTTACTTTTGTTATAAAAATGCAGTTTAGTCATTTGGCCAAAATTTCTATTTAGCCATATGAGAAATTAAATAGCCTTGATAAAATGCATAAAGATTTATAATTTATCTCTAGGTTAATGACCTTAAAATGTAGAAATAATCACAAAGCCATCCTATTGCAATATACTAATATAGACAATAAACTAAGAAGAAATTAATAAATCATAAAAGAAATGGAATATTGACTGTACCAGTAAAATACAGCCAGAAGAAAAGATTATGAGAAATAATAAAGATCAATGGAAGCAATTTTGTAATTGGAAAACAAATGGGATTACATCTTAATCCATTCAACAGCATTTTAAGAGAGTTTTTCTCAGTTCTAAAGTTCTCCATGAGGCTCACTAACCTTTATTGCTTTTCTTGTTGTAACCAGCTATCCGAGCCATAACAATCTCTAGCCACTTGGACAAAGACAGAAGCTGAGCTACCATTTCTGCATCCTCACTGACAATACAAAAAGACAGCCATGGAATGGGCATGTTTTACACACACGACATCATTTTAAAAACTATTGGGTTATGATGATGATTATTCAAATACGAACTTATCTTGCGGTGGTTGTTCTAGCTATCAAAAATTGGTATTTCCTACAAAGCTGAGAAAGAACTTACACCGGACAATATGTTAATAAAATGCTCATACAGATAGTCCTCGATTTACAACCATTTGTTTAGTGACCGTTCGAAATTACAACAGCACTGAAAAAAGTGACTTAAGATCAATTTTCACACTTATGACGACTGTAACATCCCCATGGTTAGGTCATCAAAATTCAGGTGCTTGGCAAATGGCATGTATTTATGAGAGCTGCACTGTCATGGGGGGGGGGGGGGTGTCATGTGAACATATTTGTAATCTTCCCAGCTGCCTTCCGACAAGCACAGTCAAGGGGGGAAGCCAGATTCACTTAACAACTGCAACAATTCACTTAACAACTGGGACCAAAAAATGGGGCAAAATTCATTTAACAACTACCTTGCTTAGCAACAGAAATTTTGAACTCAGTTGTGGTCGTAAATTGAGGACTATCTGTATAACATAGGAAAG
Organism: Pantherophis guttatus; assembly: GCF_059756535.1. Taxonomy (NCBI): domain Eukaryota; kingdom Metazoa; phylum Chordata; class Lepidosauria; order Squamata; family Colubridae; genus Pantherophis; species Pantherophis guttatus. The sequence goes on from NC_142063.1 coordinate 70,432,642, forward strand.
AATCATGTATTTTCCCTATAAATGTAAGAAAAACAGCTGTAGATTAAAATATAAGAAAAAGGAAATACAGTCACATACCTGTTTATCTTCTCTTCTTGCAGAGGAATAATTGGTATCACAGTATTGCACAGGGATTTGCATAGTGGGCAAAGGTACTCGCCATTCCCTAAATCAAAAACCTGTTCAACATGATGACGTTGTCGAGAATTCAGCTGAATGGCTTCAAAGTATCTGAAATGGATATTCAGATGGACATCTCAGAATAAACCACCTAATTCAGACATGTAAACACCCAGTTCTGAAATTTAATTTAAATGGACAATCCCAAATGCTATATAATAGCATGCAAATGTTTGCGTTCTCCTTCATCAGGCAACTTGGTGAAGAACAAAAAAAGAGATGGGGAGGAGAAGAGAACAAATGTGGGTACCATGGAATTTACAGTTATATTCACCTTAAGGTCTTGAAACCATAACTCAAGGCAAATTCAGCCATTCTCTTACCTATCCCTTATGTTTAATTCTTTTTAATTTTTTGCTTTATTTATTGTCTTACTTGATGAAGAAATCTACATCAAAAAGTGAAGCTGAGAGCTATTATGTTAGGTTTGAATTAGCCTATGACATATCTTCCCTTACTCTGGAATATGGAACTAAATCAACAAGTAATTTTTCCTCTGCATTTAGCCTTATATTTCTTTGAGTACATTCCTTGGCTATAAAATGACTGGCACTGATGATGTTACCCAGTTTGGGTAATGAAACATCTGTAAGAAAACAACCAAGCTCAGAGACCACCAAGGGAACATTTCAATCCTGAGCTACAAATATTTTCCCTTTTTTTAGTGCTCTTTACTTTCTACTTAGTCAGCATAACATATATATAAACACCTTAGAAGAGGTAGCCTGAAAACTGACTAAAGTTTAAGCAAACAATAAAAATTATTAAATATATCAACTCACTTCTGCCAGCAAGCAGCATGCATCACATGACCACAAGTGCTGGTATGTGTTCCACATGACAAGTCCGGATCCATGAAAAGAGGATCAGTGTCTTCTGTTGAGGAAAATGAATGAATAAACACACTGTTTCCTTTTGCAATAAGGGATGTTTTGCAAAATGTGCACTAATAAACTTATACATCCAATTCTGGCAAGGAACATCTTTTTAGGGAATAAAAAAGAACTTATCGTTTATATTAAATTAAAAGACTAGCAAATGATCTTTTACATTACATGCGATCAATCTGTCTATCTATATTTGTCAATATTTGCCCAGTAAAACTCTAGTCTTTCGTAATTTTAGGATTTTGAGGATTTTTAAAATAAAAGGTAGGATGAGAAGCTATCAACTGGAAGCAAAGATTCTGATAAATAAATTATATGAAGTTTATTTATGCTATATCCCTATGATGTATGATCACGTAGTAGAATTATTGCCATGGATGTTAATAAAACCAAGAAATAGGACCCTTAATATACCTGGGGGGCCCAGGCTTGGGCACACAACCAAGTCTTCATGGCTTTATGAAAGGCAAACAGGGTTAAACTCATCCTAATCTCGAAATGGAAAATATTCCAGAGGACAGGGACTACAGCAGAGAAGGCACAATAACAAATTGTTATTCCTTCACTGATGGGACCCATAACATGCCCCACCTGCCAGACTAAATTGGATATATAGAAACAACAGGGAGAAGTCAGTCTATTATGTAAGTGGTCTCAAGACATGAAGGATCTTAAAGATGATAACTAGCTTAGTTGTCAAGGAGATAACCATCTTAAAATGCATCTGGAAGCCAGTGCAGCTCACGTAGCAGTGATGTTATGTTTAATATCAGATACCCTTTAGTACTTGTACAGTCGATAGTTGAAGCTTTAGTTGATGAGCAAGGTGTTACAGGAATCCAGGGAAGTCACGAAGGCATGAGAGAGTGTGAGTAAAACCTCCCAATCCAGGAAAGACTCAACCCTAAGGTGTACTAAGGTGCACAAAGGCCCTCCTGGCCACGGCTGCCACCTGCTGTTCTACCCTTGAATCCAAGAGGAGCCCCAGAGGATACATATCCTGGCTCCATCTAGGGCAGTGCCATCCCATCCAGCACTGGCAGTGGAAAAAAATTGTCAGTAGAAGGCCCCAAAACCCAAGCCACTCAGTCTTGCTTGGATTGAATCAAAGCCCACTGATGGACCTTGTCTAGACCTTTACAGTACCAAGACAGGACATCCAAGATATTGTTCAGGCAGCCCAGCATGGAGATATAAAACTGGGTATCATCAGTGTATTGATGCTACCTTACCCCAAATTGTTGGATCATATCATCAAGAGGCCTCGTGAAGTTATTAAATAGGAGAGGAGAGAGAACTGAAATTTGAGATCTCTCCTGGATCTCTGTGGCTGGATCTCCCTCCTCTCCATAAAAAAAGACTGGAACTGACCCCAGAGGAAGGAGGGGAACAAGCACAAAACAGTGCTTCTCACTCCCAACTCCCAAAACCAGCCTAGAACAGGGGTGAAATCCAGCAGGTTCTGACAGGTTCTGGAGAACCGGTAGCGGAAATTTTGAGCAGTTCAGAGAACCGGCAAATACCACCTCTAGCTGGCCCCAGAGTGGGAAGGGAATGGAGATTTTGCAATATCCTTCCCCCAGGAGTGGGGAGGGAATGGGGATTTTGCAGTATCCTTCCCCTGGAGTGGGGTGGGAATGGAGATTTTGCAGTAGCCTTTCCCTGCCACGCCCGCCACGCCACACCACACCCACCAAGCCACACCCACAGAACCGATAGTTAAAAAAATCAGATTTCACCACTGGTCTAGAAGGACACCATGGTTGATGGCTAAAAGTGGCTGTGAGGTCAAAAAGAGCAAGTATGGTCACACTGCCCCATCCTGGTCCTGCCAGAAGTCATCTACGGGCACCGTCAATACCATTTCTGTCCCATAACCCAGCCTGAATCCTGACTGGAAAGGGTCCAGACAATCAGCTTCACCCAAGGTCCTCTGCTGCTATAAATTTCCCCAAAAGTTTCACAACGTAATATACATACCTCCTACAAGTTCAAGTTCTTTCCCTCTACATTGGGTTAAGGCAGTGGATTTCTGGATACAGGCAGATAAAACCATGGCAGCGTTTTCTAGCATTACTTCCTGTTCTTCCTGACACAGGATACATGTCAGCCTTTCTTTTTCAGTGACAGACTGGCCTCGCTTGGGCCCCAAGGCAATTCTGACTTGATAATGTGGGAGTATGAACCTAAAGACACAAGATTCAAATCAGTGGATTTTTGGTCAACAATCCAGTCAAAGATCACTACAACCATTATTTGTAATTTAGCTTTAGATAAAAATAAAATTCGCTTTAAAACTATTAAAAATGGATCTATCTTCAACCTGAACTTCAAACGAAAACCTGTTTAATGCAGCACCTATCAAGCAGCTGAACCGAGTGAATCTGAATAGTAATATGAGAGCATTGTAATCACAGAAACCTAATAATGATTGACTGAGTTCTGTGATGAAATAACTTTCTTAATTTAATATTTAAAAACAATTTCCTCACTCTCAGATTTTAAACAAAAGCTTGTTTGTTCAGCCAGCACAAGAAGTAATACAGAAGTAGATCCTTCCTAATTAAATTAAGATTGATTAAACTTTTATCTTGCAGGGATGGAAGAGCTCATACACTGAAATATATTCAAAATCTGTGCATGCCACCATGCCCTTCTCTTATGAGCAGATTGAGGCCTGCTCTCAGCTTCTCAGATATAATTGGATGAGGCATTGCCTTGGCAAAAATGCCTCACATTTTAGCATAGATACCACTTATATTATGGTCTACCCGAAGTTTGTGAAATGCATGAGCTGTGCCAATCTTCTTCCCTGCTAGGAGCTAGTGTCACTTTCCTCTCTCAGGGAATGGTTGTCTCTCTCATATTGCCTCTTAAATAATTCAGGTAGTCCTTGACTTATGACCACATTGAGCCCAAAATTTCTGCTGCTAAATGAACCATGTTAACTGAATTTTTGCTCCATTCTATGACTTTTCTTGCCACAGCTGTTAAGTGAATCACTGCAGTTATTAAATTAGTAACATAGCTGTTAAGTGAATCTGGCTTCCCCATTTGACTTTGCTTGTCAGAAGGTCAGAAAAGGTGATCACATGAACCTGGGACACTGCAACCGTCATAAATGTGAGTCACTTGCCAAGCATCTGAATTTTGATCATGTGACCATGGGGATGCTGCAATGGTCGTAAGTGTGAAAAACGATCAAGTCATTTTTTTTAAGTGCTGCTATAACTTTGAACGGTCACTAAATGAATGGATTATCTGTATTGGAAGGGATCCAAAATGGTACATTACCACAATAAGAGAGCCATTAACAGTACCCAACTGTGCGAAAGCACAAACTGTTTGTCATGAGGGTCTTTCATTTTTATTTCCCAGTCTAGTCTATAGCGCTGGGTGTCTCCAATCCAAATACTAACCAGATTCGAACTAACCTGGTTACTAATTTTTGCATTTATCTGATATATTATTCCCTCCTCCTACCTCTCTACTTCCATAGCATCTCTTCCAGGTGTTTCTTGCGTGTTGTCATACAAGAGCTTGTGAGTTTCTATGAAATTTTTCTGTAAAGCGGACATCTGAGCCATGATCTTTTGGCGATGTAATCGGGCAACTTCTGCTTTCCTCTTCCTCTCAGCCTTCTCTTTCTCCTGAATTTTCTGCATCTGATTTAACAGAACAAACACCCTGTGTATTATTCAAGACAATCACAGACATAAAATAAAAATTGGCATTTCCTTCTGATAGTCTTGCCAAATCCCCAAACATCTGGCTCTTCCGCCTAAAATGAAAGGTTATGGTCCCAACAAGCCTCAGAGCAGTGGTCCCCAACCTTTGTGGCTAGGTGGCCCTGCTGGGTGGGAAGAAGGGAACCAGGCCACACAAGAAGTGGGCCAGCATGCACAGACATGCAGTAGGACTGCACATGCTGCTGCTTGCACGAGTCAAGCTGCGGACATGCACATGTTCATTGCCCCATTGCTCGCGCAGCCTGGTTGTGGGCCATGGCCTCAAAGTTGGGAACCCCTGCCTTAGGGGGAAAAAAGTGCCACAGGCAATTTTCAGGAAAAGGGAAAATACAATTCCACAAACTACAGAGTGGTGATTGCAATTATTATGAGTACAGATAGTCCTCAGTTAATGACCATAATTGGGATCAAAATCTCAATTGTTGAGCAGTCAAGTCATGAGACTGTTTTGCTCAATGACCACAATCTCAGAATCCCCAGCTGCGGTTCTTAAGCAGTCACAAAGATTGCTAAGTGAATCCTTTATCCTAGATAAAGAACACAAGGGGGAAGGCACAGAGAAACAGGGAGAGAAGAATTTTACCATAGAGTTAAAATCCTTTTCTCCATCCACTCTGTATCTGCAGAACTTCCAGGTGCTAAAATCCTTTTCTCTCTGTCTCTCAATGCCGTTGTATGAAAAAGATTGCGAATGGTGATCACACAATCATTGGGTGCAACCAGTGATACACATGAATAGGTTGCCAGCACAGAGATTGTGATCACATGACTGCGGTAGGGACAAGCGATATTTTACAACGGCTGGAAGTCTTTATTGGCCATAAAGCATCCTTTCTGAACTATTAAAACTTCCAACAGTCATTAAATGAATGACACATTATACGTTGAGGAATGTCTGCTGGAGGGATGTGCCAGCAACGCATACACTACAAGAAGAAAAAACAAAGTAGAGGAATGAGAACATTTATCATTTCATCTGGTCCTCTATTCATAAAATGCTTAAGAATATAAGGCTACCTTATTTCATGGTTACCTCATTAACTTTTGTAGATTCTGACATGGGTGTAGTGACGGCCATGGGAAAAGAAGACTTCTCTCTCAAGCATTTTATCGTCTCAAACATCTACAAACACAGATTTAATAGTTAAACACAAACTGCATGTAGCACATGTACCGTAATATTTCCAGTTTGCCCTGCAAGAGATGTATGGAGATCCAAAGCATGTCTGCTAGTAACTATTTCAATTTAGCCAATACTATTTCTTCTTATTACTTTTCTTCTGTAGTTGGATCGTAATCATCTTTAATTATTTTACTCCACTTGGGATCTACAGAGACTCTTTTGCCTATTTTATTTTATAGGGAAGGCTATAAGACAGGTCATATTACCCTCAAATCAATTCCTGATTGATTTATTCACTTGTAATCCTTACTTACCCGTAGAACCCAGATGATCATGTCTTTTTGTGATTCCAGTTGTTCAATTCCTTTCAGCTTTTCCAAAATCATAAGGATGTTCATTGCATTCAAAGCAGAGCTTCCCATTCCTTTATGAACAGAAATATTTTTTAAACTAAAACTTAATTAACTTGATTTAACTTTTTTATTAAATCAATCAGCTACATACATTTATTCTCCTAAAGGAGTTGCATTTTCTTCTTTTACTAATAATGGTTAAACTGGTTGCTTTATTCAAAGAGGAGAATGTATTTATGTTTTTTTATTTAAAAATCACTTCTGGATTTTGTGCTTGTGACAAAAAAAACCCCGAAACGTTGACTTTGGTTTTGCCGATTAGATAGTTTTGTTGTTATAGAAATGGTTGGTATATACCAGTGACGGCTAACTTTTTTACCATTGCATGCCAGGAACGGGGGTGGGGGAGGTTCGTGCGTGCGTGCCCACACTCATAATTCTATGCGCCCTGCCCCACGCATGTGCGCGCAACCCTCGGTCCTGGCACGCAATAGCCCGGTAGGCCCATTTTTTTTTCTCACCTGGCTCCAGATCCTCTCTATGCATCTGGGGAGAGCGAAAACAGCCTTCCCCACCCCCTCAGAGGCCCTCTGGAGGCCCGAAACGGCCCGTATGCCAACTTCCGGTTGGACAGGAAGTGACATTTTTTGCTGTCCCCAGCCTCCAGAGCCTCTCTAGGAGTCTCTTCCTTCATATTTTATACTTGGATAAAACAGTAAAAGCCACAAAAACAGTATCTGCATTGAGGTACAAAGAGCTTCCATCATTCCCAGACATGATGGTCATGGCTGGATCTAAGATGACACTGATTTGGGGAAGACTCCATACACTTGATAATAGACAAAAGCCAGCTCTCATATGGAAAATTAAAACTGATACTAGGGAACATCTGTATATGAAAATAAATTAAGATACTTCTGCTGCCTGCTGGCTGCCTGCAATTTGGCCGTTCGAATCTCACCAGCTCAAGGTTGACTCAGCCTTCCATCCTTCCGAGGTCAGTAAAATGAGGACCCAGTTGTTGGGGGCAATAGGCTAACTCTGTAAACCACTTAGAGAAGGCTGTAAAGCACTACGAAGCGGTAACTCAATTTTTATTTATTGATTAGCCCTTTGGGCCATATCAAGTGCAGAATTACAAAGACAAATCATTACAAAGGTTTGGTAAAACAAATTAAGTAAGATAGGAATAACTCGCAATTAAAATACAATTAGAATAAAATACGATCTAAAATAAAATCGGGATAAAATACAATAATTTAAAGTACCATTTAAATATAATTAAAATTATATTATAATGTCGTCCCTACATCTACCCAATCAGTGTTAACTGCTATTAAAATTACATTGTTAGATCAAGTGATCATTCTTACAATCTACCGCATTTTGCTGCACCAACTTTGTCCTCCTTCCCATCAACTTTACCACAAATTTAGCAATCCATTTTACCAACTGCAAGTTGGAACCTAACAAACAATATCGCAAAAAGTGCTCTTTAGACTTAGGGGTGCTGGTATAAAAGATCCTGCCCAGTTGATGTTCCCTCAGGTCTGAATATAGGGGGCAATCAAAAATTACGTGGGACGTTGTTTCGACTTCCCCCGTCCCACATAGACAGACCCTTTCCCTTACAGGAATACTCTTATATCTACCCCAGAGCATATTTGTTCCAAGTTGGTCCAACCTCAATTTTGTAAAGAATCTTCTCAGGACGGGAAACAAAGGCACAGCTAAATATTTTTCTATTTTGAAAATTTGTTTATTGGCTGATAACCAGGGGCAAACTTTTACTGCTGTCACCTGTGCAATATCCGATTGGGCACTTATGTCCTTAAATCTCTGTACAATCCAATTTCGGATCTGCCTATAGTCGTACTGCTGCCAATTTAAAGGGATACCAGAGCTAGATACCTGCTTCAGAACTCTTGATAACCAATTATTTTTATTACTTGAGATAATCTGCTCCATTAGCGCTAGTTTTGGTAACCTCCCTTCCTCCATCTCGATTATTCTCAACCAATAATAAACAGTCTTCAACAAGGCCCTAGTGCCAGTCGCATGGACTCCTGTTTCTGCCCTTACTACACTTGCTGGGGTTCCGGGGGACACTGCCAAAATTCTCCTCAGGAACTTATTTTGAGGGGTTTCCAGCCCAGGCAGCTTAACTGACCCCCATATTTCTGCCCCATAGGTAAGTACTGGTTCGATTTTCGCCTGGAAGACCTTTAGCACTGGGATTAATGAAGATGGAGTTTTCTCTAAAATAAGTTTGTTTAATTGAGCTATCCGAGCCATGGCCTTCCGAGCTCCGGCTTTTACCTGCTTATTCCATTTGCCATTTGTCTGATATACTAGCCCTAAATAGGTAAATGACTGAACTTGTTCTATTCTTCTGTCATTTAGAACCCATCTCCTTATATTTTGTTGCCTGCTAAATATCATTACCTTTGATTTCTCTATATTAATTGTCAGGCGATTTTTTATACAATATGCTGCCAACCTCCCAAGTGACCTTCGTAGCCCCACCTGTGAGGCCGACAACAAAATTATATCATCGGCATATAACAAGCAATTGACCTGTCTTGTTCCTATACTAGGCCCATGGAGTGATGTATCTTCCAGACGTTTTGGGAGGTCATTTAAATATAAGTTAAAAAGTGTTGGGGCTAAAGTGCAACCTTGTCTGACGCCCTTTTTTAATGGGATTGCATTTGTTACCGATCCTGACCTATTCACTCGAACTCTTACTTGGGTTTCCGTGTATAACAGTCAAATTAAATATAACAATTTCTTTTCTATTCCCATAGCCTCTAATTTATCCCATAAAATTTTTCTATCAATTGTATCAAAGGCTGCCTTCAAATCTATGAATGCCACATACAGAGGTTTTTTCCAAGACTTAAACTTTGTTATTAGATGGTCCAGCACAAAACAATTATCCATAGTAGATCTTCCGCTCCTGAAACCTGACTGCTCTTCAGCTAAAATGTTATTTCTCATTATCCAATCCTCTAATTTATGAAGCAAGTGCTTAGCATAAATTTTTGCTGAAATATCGATTAGACTAATTAATCGAAAATTATCTGGGTTATCTCTAGAGCCTTTTTTATGTAAGGGGATAATTATTGATGAACGCCAACTAGCAGGAATTTGCCCTGTTCTATTGATAAAAATAAAGAGACCCGCCAGGACGGGCGCCCACCAGGCTATGTTATCTTTAAATAACGAAGCCGGGAGTGCATCCTGTCCTGGAGCTTTGTTTGTCTTCAGGGAGGAGATTAAACTCCTCACCTCCGTGATTGACACTTCTTCCCACTGCGGTAGGGCTTCATATTCCTGTATCAAGCTCGGAGAGGATATAAGCTCATCAGAGCTATCCGCTGCTGCTGGCATGGCCAAATGCTTCTCCCATCTTTCTGCACTAATGTTTGGGTTACTTATTAGTTTTCTATCTCTAATAATTTTTGAGACCTCCAACCAGAATAGTGTGGGTGAGGCCAGCTTTGCTGCCTGTTCTAGACCAGCCCATAAGTTGTTGATATAGGCGGCCTTTTTTCTCTTCAGTAGCTGCTTATATTTCTGCCTTATGGTAATATACTCCTTCTGTAGTTCCATGTTTGGGCTGCTTAAGTATCTCCTAAGTGATTTCCTAAGCTGTTTTTTATTTTCCTTACAGTCATTGTCAAACCATGTTGAGTTACTAGAATCAGACTGGCCCATTGGCTTGGTAGTCATGGAAAAATGCTTCAATTTATGGCATATTTCCGCAAAACAAACTATAGGCTCTTGTTCACCCGTACTGTTTGCGCATATATGTGCTAAGGCTTCCATACATGGTGAAATCATGAATTCAGTCACTGCTTTGCTATCAACCCTCTTCCATGTTAATCTTCTCTCTTGGGCTATTTCTAAGTTGAGGCCTATTTGTTGGATTGTTTGATTCCTTTTCCTTAAATCTGAAGGGATTGCCAGGGACGTCGCAATCGGAAGGTGATCACTTTCTGGCCTTGGTAACGTCAAGACCGAAGTTGCCCCTGCTACTAGGCTGTGAGAGACACAAAAATAATCAATAGAACTACATGCCTTGGGGCCAAAAAAAGTTATGGGGTACCTTCTGAGCTCCAAGTACTGGCCTACAATTTGGAGGTTACAGTTGTATACCATTGCTAGAAATTTCCTCCCATCTTTGTTCTTTTTCCTGTCTTGGGAGACCCATGATTGTTGGTTATGTAAATATCCCTCTGGTATTGTACCGTTTTCAATAAAAGGTTCCAACGAGGGACCCACACGCGCATTAAAGTCTCCTGCCAAAATTAGAGGTGTTTTTGTGAATTTTTTCCGTATATCTAATATTTTTACCTCTAGAGCCTCCCACAAATCTCCCATTGCTGGGTTGACGTACACATTTGCAAATATCATTGACTTCCCTTCATATACCAAATGGATTGCTTGAAAAAATAAAGGGCCATCCTCCAAGCATATCTCGCTTCCCTTCCATCCTAGTTCGGCTTTTACCAAGATGCCCAATCCTCCAGAGGCTCTTCCTTTTTTAGCTACTCTCTTTGCTGGCAGCTGCCAAATATTAATGAGAACCCAGTTGTTGGGGGCAATAGGCTGACTCTGTAAACCACTTAGAGAAGGCTGTAAAGCACTACGAAGCGGTATATAAGTCTAAATGCTATTACTGTTGCTAATATAACGCTTATGCAATATATAAATTCACTGTGGTGCCCAGTTATATTCATCTGCTGATACTCTGTGAATTAACACATTATTGCTAAATATAGATTTTCTTTTTCAAGGTGGCACACTTACTGGAAGCTTTATGATAGAAGTCAAAGGTCACTTCTTCCTCTGGAATCTCCTCTAACTGACGCTTCTCTTCAAGTAAACCCAAAGAAAGGAGGTGAAGGACCTATGTAGAGACAGGTAGCAAATTTAATCCTTCAGAGTAATGGAATATTCTCTAATAGCCAGGTAAGTGTTCTAGCCAATCTTAGCCAGGACCATCTTTTAGGATGGAAATGAACACCAGCCTGCATTTGGATGGTGAGATACACTGCAATTAAACAAGTACCCAAAGCCAGCCTGTCATAATAGGACGTGAAGGGATGTAGACTGGGCCATGGGAATGCAGAAGAAACAAAGTGTTAAGGGGGAGAGAGTTAGAAAAGATTAATCAATCCTGAGAAAGAAGAAAGAAGGAAAGAGAAATTGAAAATTAACTCTTGATTATGTTTGGCATAGGGATGCGGTGGCTCAGTGGCTAAGACGCTGAGCTTGTCGATCGAAAGGTCAGCAGTTCAGTGGTTCAAATCCCTAGTGCCGCGTAACAGAGTGAGCTCCCGTTACTTGTCCCAACTTCTGCCAACCTAGCAGTTCAAAAGCATGTAAAAAATGCAAGTAGAAAAATAGGGACCACCTTTGATGGGAAGGCAACAGCGTTCCATGCGCCTTTGGCATTTAGTCATGCCGGCCACATGACCACGGAGACGTCTTTGGACAGCGCTGGCTCTTCGGCTTTGAAACGGAGATGAGCACTGCCCCCTAGAGTCAGGAACGACTAGCATATATGTGCGAGGGGGACCTTTACCTTTACCTATGTTTGGTATAAGGTGAGGTAGACAGAAGCTCTGACTATCCCTTGATATTAAAGAACATTTCTGGATTCCCTGCAGTGCTGGTATTTGACACCAGAAAGGTAAAATAAGCAAATGAACTGCGAAATATGGAAGTTTTTCAAAATGCTGCTGGATTGCCTAGGTTCATGTAAATGTAAGATGTGTAAGAACACTGATGAAAAAGCACACAATCCCCTAATCCAAGCAATACCATATGAAGAGAAGGTTGGTAAAATTCTCCTGAGTAAATTATTGGCTTTCTGGTGTCTAATACTAAAACACTGCTCAACTATTTGGATGTCTACCATAGTACTAATGGAAACAGAGATAAGAGAAAAGAGCCGTATCTTTCAAGTATACGCATTACAATTGAGTATGCCTCCTTCTACCTGCTGATCAATATACATACAAATTTAAAAGTTTTAATTTTATAATTAAAAAATTGAAGATAGTCATGATCTCTTTCATTAATTATCCCTGATGTACAAATGAATAGGTTAATAGGGGAACTGGGGGAGGGAAAAAGAGGAGATTTTTATAATTCAAAAAATGGAGAGTCATGATCACTTTCATGAATTATCCCTGATATACAAATACGTTATTGTATGTATGCTGATAAAGCCGATATCAAGAATCGTTTTGAAATAAATAAAATGCTAAGGCAAATATAGGTCTCCAAAAGCCCACATGCTTACAGATATATGGAGTTAGGAATCATTTGAAATAGCACATACAAATGAATTTGAAAAATATATACAGGAAATCCCAAAAAGTATTTAAGATAAAGATATTGCTAAAAGATGGTCTCACACAAGCCAGGGCTGACAAACATACCATCTGTATCATAGCTTCTGTCCACATGTGATTTTCCAGCTCTAGTGCTCTTTGCAGGATAGTTCTAAGAATAAGCATCATGATATCACAGTTGAGAACATTCACCACATTTCTGAAAGCAGGACTGAATTCTGGAGGTGTAGGTGGTGGGAGTGCTACAAAAATGCAGACATATATTAGTGCATTACTGCCTACCCATCTTACGATATTATGAATGAAAGAAGTTTAAGCTTTCAGATTTGGCTGAATTGATGAACTAATATATAGCCAGGTATGAAATAGAAATTACTCTTATGAGAAGACAAAATCAATTGTACATACTTTCTCTTATACAGTGTTTTGTGAGACATATGAACATTCCTAGATCTGGGGGCCTTTCAGACAGTCACTCATGCCCTAGTCACATTGCACTTTGACTATTGCTGCGTTGTTATCTGTTTTGCCTGTGTGTGTGTGCGCGCGTGTACACTGGCTGTGTAATAATTTGTCTTGCCATGTCTCTTTTCTATTCTTCATTTGGTTCTTCTTGTAAGCCACTTGAAGCCCTCATCGTATACTAGCTTCAGTACATCTACTTCATTGTCCTTCAGATATTCTTCCAATGCCATTTTATTTTCTTCAACTATCTGGTGCACTTCCAACATTCCATACCCACCTATGCTCCTGGTTAAGTAGAATTTGTCAACATCGCTATGGATGAAGGACCTGATTCACTGTCATTATTTTTCTGATCTTCCTATCCAGGGGTTTTAGTTCTGCTTAAATCCAGTCCATTATTGCAGCTGTGTATCTAATGACTGGAATTGCCCAGGTGTTATTTGCCTTGATGCTATTTCCTCTACTGAGTTTGGACTTTAAGACCCTCTTCACACTCTTCTTTGAGGGAAATAGGTGGTTCAGGAGATAGATAGATAGATTAGATAGATAGATAGATAGATAGATAGATAGATAGATAGATAGATAGATAGATAGATGGGAGGGAGGGAGGGAGGGAGGGAGGGAGGGAGGGAGAGAGAGAGAGAGAGAGAGAGAGAGAGAGAGAGAGAGAGAGAGAGAGAGAGAGAGAGAGATGATAGAGATAAAGAATCATCCAGATTTTATTGCATCTTGACTCTCATCAATCTTAGCTCTGCCAGGAGAACTGATTGGAGTTGTAGTCTAATCATATCTGTAAGGCCATTCCTTCTTTAGAGTAATTTATAGATATTTCTGGAAACTACCCTGTTTCCCCAAAAATAAGACATCTCCTTATAATAAGCCCAATCGGGCTTTTGAGTGCATGTGCTAAAATAAGCCTCCCCCTGAAAATAAACCCTCCCTGAAAATATTTAAATGCAGAGGTGGAAATCAGGTAAGATGGCAAGAGGAGCCCTATCTTGCTCCACGCGCCCCAAAATAATAAGACCTCCCCAAAAATAAGGCCAAGCACTTATTTTGGGGTTCAAAAAGTATAAGACAAGGTCTTATTTTTGGGGGAAACATGGTAATAGGCTATAATTTTAGCCAGAACTCATCCGCTCTTACAATATATTAATCTTTGTTTATATTTTGCATACATCTAAATAAATCCTTGCACAGTAAAACTATAGGACCAAAACAATGGCTTGGAATGCAGCATAATTAACAGAGGAATTATTTGAGGGACTATTCTCCTCGATTATGTCTACCTGTCCAGCGGAAAAGGCATGTTCTGAGTCCTAAATGTTACAGAACAACATTTGTCAGGGCTCAAAAAGATCACCTTCTCTGTTATGGTGTCTGCCCTTTCGAACATCATCCTGTCAGAGATTACATTGGCTCCAATCCTGCTGGCTTTTCGTAAGGCCTTAAAGATGTGGTTCTGCCACTAGGCTTGGGAATCCAGATATATGGTAGAGCCTGTGTAGTGGCCATGAAAGTTGTTCCTGTTGGTTTTTGTATTGGAGTTACTAATTGTGTTTGATAGCTTTTTTATGATTTGTGTGTACATGTGTATTCAATATAAACTATATTAATAGTTTTTTAAATTGTTGCTTTGTTTTTAGCCCAAAGTCATGTATTTGAGATGGGCAGCTACACAGATGGAATAAATAAATAAATACTTAAGGCTATTAATCATGTTGGTGACAGTGCTCATAATTCCTATCTAATGGGAATGTAAACACTCCAATTTCAGCCTAATAGCTATACTTCAACATCTAATGAACTCACAAACCCTCCATGATCACTCCAAACTCAGCCAGAAATGGAGAAATCATAAGAGCTATACTACAAAGTCATAAGGTTTATTGCTACAAAAGTAAACAAAGGATGAGATATAAAATTTTAAGCCTCCCAGTTTCTGGCTAATAGCAAATAATTCAGAATCAAGTGGTTTAATTAATTCCACATCATCACTAGAATGATAATTGCCAATTTCATACACAGTAAATAGCTACATCAACTATCCCTCCATTTTATTTCATAATACTACTGTGTTTACCTTCATCTTTATTTTCTTGTACTCTTCTTTTCTTTTCCATATGTTCAGCCTGTAAAATGAATCACTTAATTTGCTTTCTATATATCGACATGTAAATGATGTGAATCTACTAAAAGCACTTATGAACAATTAAGTCCAAAAAAGGGACTAGATCAGGGGTGTCAAACTCAAAGCCTGCAGGCCAAGTCCAGTCCGCAATGTGGTCAGATCTGGCCTGCACGGTCATCCTGGAAACTCTAAGGGGCTGGCCCATGTTGCTTTGGCCTGGCCCATGCTATTCGGATGGGCGCGTGTGCGCACAGGTGGCGGGCACATGCGTACACAGCCCCAGCCCATGCCATCCCGGCAGGCATACATGTGCACAGAAGGCAGAAGGCTCATGCGTGCCTGCCGGGATGGTGTGGGCCAGGCCTGTGAGCACAGGAGGCGTTGGGCCAGTGTCCCGTCAGCCCAGCCCAGCCCATCTTAGTGTGGATGCCACCAGGTTGCAGATAAGCGCAGTGCCTGCATCTCCGGCATTACAGGTGTGTGTGTGTGTGTATGAGAGAGAGAGAGAGAGCGTATGGGGGGGAGCTGTCCGGCAGCAGGGGCTCAAATCAACACCCCTAGACTAAAGAAGCAACTTATAACAAGAAAAATAATACAAATTGCCGCCTTCCTATTTTTACAAATTTAACATTTTCCTTGGAAGCCATGGAGTTTGTTGTTTATGCATCTAAGCTGGGGATAAAAGGCAAAAATTAGGACCAATGCAATTAAATTGTTGAATTTCAGTAATAAGGTCAAGGCTTGTGGCACTATAAAAAAATCAAGGACAGGTGTCACATGCGGGCCACCTATGTTGCCCACCACTGATGAGCTAAAGAAATCTTAAAACCGAAATTGTAGACAGTATATTGTTTTTGCTATTCACTTTGACTATTTAGGAAAAAATCTGAAAAATCCCTGGAAAATTCCTTTTATATAATATTATATTCTAATATATTTAAAACTGTCCTTGTATTATCTTTAAGTTGCCTCATTGGAAGAAAGCCATTCTGATCGGCGTGGATAATTCAATTCAATATTTTTTTCATCCTTCCTGCCATAATGGTCATAAAGATCTTGTAGTCAGTATTCAAAAGAGAAATTGGTCTATAGTTTTGAATTCTATGGCTATTATTGTGAACCACAGAGGTCATTTTGGATATGGTAATATAGAAAAACTGTAACTAAGCAAAGAAATAAAATATGATTTTCAGTGATAAAACATATCTTTTATTTCACAATGATTTTAATAAGCATTCTTCCTTCTTTGCCTCTTGCTTAACAAACCTACTCAAGTTGTAGAAGAAATCCATGTCAATGTCCTAACTTCATATTTCCATGAAATGCTTTCTTACCTTATTGTGCTGAGTCTTGGTATAATGGTAAAAAAATACATTGTACTCCTTGAGGCATTCTTCCTTCAATTCATAAACTCCATGGCTTGACACACCAGGTTTTCTTTAGTTAAATAAAAAAGTTTATTTTCAATCAAATTGCCATTATTTAACAATGACTTATAATTTTAAAAAGTATTCATTTAAAAGGAGTACTTACTTGAACAAGGCCACTTTGTGAATCACCTTCTCCAAACCAGTCTCATTGTTTTCCTGTTAAGACATGCACCACGCAAAATGTTAGCAAAATGGGGGGATGAAAATAGTAAATTTAAAACAAATCAAGAGAGCGGCACATCCAAATTACAACCATTTGTGTTGAGAAGCAAACTAGATTCTCATCAGGCTTACATATTGTATTGGCTGATGAATCATGCGATTATGTTTTCTGATACTTCTCTCTCTTCACAATAATCCCCTTCTAGTTCCTATCAAGGAAATAATACACATGAAATAGGCTGAGAGGGAATCCTGAAATGCAGAGGGTTTTTTTTTTTTTTTGGTATATGGATAATTATCAGTTAACAATGGCAATTGGGACCAGAATTGCTACTGCTAAGTAAAGTGGTTGTAAATAGCAATAGCGTTTAGACTTATATACCGCTTCACAGTGTTTTACAACCCTCTCTAAGTGGTTTACAGAGTCAGCATATTGCCCCCAACAGTCTGGATCCTCATTTTACCAACCTCAGAAGGATGGAAGGCTGAATCAACCTTGAGCCGGTCAGGATCGAACCCTTGGCAGTCAGCAGAATTAGCCTGCACTATTGCATTCTAACCACTGTCTCACCGCGTCTCCACTGCACCACCATGGTAAAGCACAACATCATGTTCCCACGCTGTTTAGAATTGGCAATCCCAACACTCCCAGTTGCTGTTTTAAAGCAAATCACCGAGGGTTGTTGATGTCAGAGGTAGCAAATGGTGACCACGTCATTGTAGGATTCTGCAACGCTGTCACTGCAAACTGCAAGGTTGTCAACTCTACCTAAGGTTGTTTCTGCAGAGATATATGTATCTAGCCTATAGACGGAATATATTTCTGATTATCTTTGATGATTAAACGGTGGCTTGGCAATTTCAAGAGTGCAGCATTTGTTGATTGGGCTATAGCCATTTCACCTCTGAAACATGCTGGGATAAAGAGAATCAAGAGATTCTACTGGATTCAGAACAGAACACAGAGGACCTTGCCTTCCTCATGCTGGATGCTAGATTCTGATTTTCTTCTGAATGGGGATTGGGAATGGATTTGGATGTGGAATATGAGTGTGGTGTTTTGCAACTAGAGATAGTCCTCATTATGCGGTCACATTTGAAACCAGCAATTGTTAAGTGAGCAGTGAAACACTTCAATTTTACAACTGTATTTCAGTTTCCTTTGCTGTACAGACCTGCTAAAGTCTGTACCCTAACCCTAACCCCTAAAGTTATTTTTTCATCACCATAACCGCTAATGGACACTAAACAAGGCAGACACTAAACAAGAACCACTTGTACTAAGATCAGAATAATATTATGGTAAGAATATATAAGAAAGGAAACAAATCATTCACTCTAAGGAAAAAGGATATTGTATTTGAAGAAATAATTATATGTTTCCTGCTTTTTGATGAAAAAGTCTTCTTTGGATATTATTCCATATAGGTCAGTGTTTCTCAACCTTGGAAGCTTGAAGATGGGTGGACTTCAACTCCCAGAATTCCCCAGCCAGCAGCGCTGGCTGGGGGATTCTGGGAGTTGAAGTCCACCCATCTTCAAGCTTCCAAGGTTGAGAAACACTGATATAGGTGGTCCCCATTTAGCAACACAATTGGGATGGGCAATACTGTCACTATATGCCTTGGTCACTAAATGGAAAATCATGTGGCTTTGGCAGACTTACATCACATCCCATTTGGTCTTTAAGTGAGTCACTGTGATCATTAAATGAGTTGTCATGTGACTATAACTTTACTCCCACGTTCTTTATTAAATGAGGACTGCCTATACCAGTGTTTCTCAACCATGGTAGCTTGAAGATGGGTGGCTGGGGGATTCTGGGAGTTGAAGTCCACCCATCTTCAAGTTTCCAAGGTTGAGAAACACTGGCCTATACTGCTGTGGCCCGCCAGTGGCCTGCGCGGATTGTTGCTGATCCCGACAACGAGGAGGCTGGTGTGCTGCTGCACCGGCAGCCTGGGCAGCCGGCGCTCGAGTCGGACAGTGAGGAGGCTGAAGAAGATGTGGTGCCAAAGGCAAGGATTCAGTCAGGGCCTTCAGAACTTCCAGAGGCTCCTTTAAGTACAGAGGATGAAGAAGAGGAGCCGCTTGTCAATGCACAGGCATGCAGAGCTGCCAAAAGGCAGGAATGGTTCCTCAGGAGGAGTAAGGCTTGGGGCTAATTGGCCAGTCCCTTAGCCTATTTAAAAAAGAAAGCAGCTTGCAACAAGCTGCAGGAAACAACTTTAGTTCGCTAATCATCGCATTGGGATTTCTCTGCAACCTGGTTTCTGGGCTTTCTGCCAACTCCAGTAAGACTCTGACTATCTGTGGAATTTTGGCAGGCTGTTAAGAATGCTTATTAACAGCCGGCATTTGCTAAAACTGCGTTATTTGAGTAAACTAAGTTTTGTTCAGAGTTTTTGTGTGCTGTGTTCTTTCGGATCCGTAGCTGGGGCAGAACATATACCTATAAGTGAGAATGATTCCATTGAGAGAAAATAACCTACATCTAGGTTCATGCTAATTCATGTATCTGGCAGGATGCTACAAACGCAGCAACAATTCAAGGATACCACAGAGCAAAAATAAAGTGATAAACTCCCTTGATTCTAAAATAAAATCAAACTTCTTTTGAAATTTTCACAAATAAATCATAGCCAGTCATAACCAAGTCTACTTTTCTTCATGCGGCCTCCATGTTGCAAAATTACATGTAAAAACATCAGTGGTACACACATGTAGCCGTGAAACTCTGCGTGAATATGATCCCAATTGGTGTCCCTTCTTTGAAAAGAGCTAATTTATTATTACTGTTGCTCTTTATCATTTTGATTTCTATTATTGCTTTTATAATGTCAATGTATTATAGCCCCACCAAAGCCTTTTGAACTGGACAGGCTATAAAATCTGTAAAATGAAGATGCGCATGTAAAATGTGCACAGAGTACAGACATACAGCTGGGACTGACTGTAATAATCACTAAAAAACAAAAGATTTGAGCTGGCATCTTTAAACAACTGTCAAAAGAAAAGTAAATGATAGGCCTTAATGACCTAATTGGGACTGGATTGCAAAGCATTGACAGCCGCTGTCTTTGTCCAGGGAGCTGCCACCTGTACCACTGCCCTGCCTCTTCTACATACTCTTCCCTACTGCTACTTCCCAGCCAGCTCCTTTCAGTAGACAAGGCTTTGCCAAGCCTCTCATGTGTGTATCTCAGGGCTGGGACCTCACTCATTACTTGGATCTGGGGCCAGCAGGAAAAAGACAACAGTCAAGGTGGTTGACTGGGTGGTGTTCCCATGTAACACCTCTCCTGCGCACGCTGCACTGGCTCCCGGTGGTCTTCCGGGTGCGCTTCAAGGTTTTGGTTATCACCTTTAGAGCGCTCCATGGCTTAGGACCTGATTATTTACGGGACCACCTGCTACCACCAATAGCCTCCCACCGGCCAGTATGCTCTCATAGAGAGGGACTCCTCCGGGTGCCGTCGGCCAAACAATGTCGACTGGCGCCCCCAGGGGGAGACCCTTCTCTGTGGGGGCACCTACTATTTGGAATGAGCTCCCCCCAGAGATATGGAGGATCCCGGATCTGCGCACCGTTGCGCTCTCAAGACTTTTTTATTCCATCAAGCCGGCCTGGCCTAAATCTTTCCCCTTTAAAATGTAAATTTTAATTTGTTTTTAAAATTATTGGGTGTTTTAAATTTGTCTCGGCCAAATAGTTTAATTTGGTTTTATTCTGTTTTTAAATTTTGTATTTATGTGTTTTTATTCTGTGGCTGTTCACCGCCCTGAGTCCTTCGGGAGTAGGGCGGTATACAAATCCAATAAATGAAAATGAAATGAAATGAAAGGTCAGCTAGTGGCAGAGGAGGTAGGCAGAGGAGTGCAGAGCAATCAAAAGGACAGAGATGGGGGTGGGGGGTGGGAGTTGAAACACACTGTGGTTGTAAATGTTGGCCAATTGCCAACCACCAAAATTTTGACATTATAAGTATGAGGACTGGTGGTAACTACCATTTGTTCCACACTGTTATAACTTTGAGCAGTCACTGAATGAATGGTTGTTAGGCAAGGACTGCCTTGTTTATAGAATATATAAGAGAGGCAAAGAAAAGAAATTACTCACATCTTTAGGCAAAGATTTTGCAATAGCACTATGTGCCATTGGCTCAATACACAGCAGATGGATAATTTCTCGCATTGTCACATAATCTTTTGTCACATTACTTACTCCTGGGACATATCTTTCTCCTAATAAAGAACACAAAAAAAATATACAAGGGATTAATACAAATACACAGGCACAAAAATAATGGAGTGCACTCATATATTGAAGGAATCATGCTGTAAGACCAAAAATAGAGGAACAGTTTTTCACAACTGGCATAAAATGCTCCAAAACTTTGAACAAATCATAACAAGTTCTGGAATACAACAGAGAGAAGCTGTCTTGCATTTTGCTATTTTTCGTGCAAAAAATCTGTCACCTAGTGGTTTTTCTTTTCTTTTGTCAGTTGACTCTTTTTCTCTTCTGTAATAATCTCATGAAAGGAAAGGCTGGTTCTTTATATAAGTGCAGTTCTCCAAACTAGTTGTGAATACAGCACTTCACAAGATGTACAATGTGCCAGATAAACCCTTAATTGGAATCAATTAACCATACACTGATAGTGTCAGGCACACTTAATAATATTGTTAAATCAATGGTCTAGATAATCATATTGTGCCACAGTACTTGGTCAATAGTAATTGTGGTTGCAAATACTGAACCTAAATTTTAGTGATGCGCAGCTGGTTCAATAGGCTTAATAAGTTTATTTTTTTCTATTTTCAATCACACTTTTTTTATACATAGCAAAAACGATCCCAAAAAGAAAATATAGGTAGTCCTCAACTTACGACAACAATTGAGCCCAGAATTTATGTTGCTAAGTGAGAAATTTGTTAGGTGAATTTTGTCCCATCTTACAACTTTTCTTGCCACATTTGTTAAGTGAATCACTGCAGTTGTTAAATTAGTAACACGATTGTTAAGCAAATCTGGCTTTCCCATTGACTTTGCTTGTCAGAAGGTCACAAAAGATGATCACATGACCATGGGACACTGAAACTGTCATAAATATGAACAAATTGTCAAGCATTTGTATGTAAATCACATACAATGACCATTGTACGTGACCATTGGGGACGCTGCAAAGGTTGTAAGTGTGAAAAATGGTCATAAGTCACTTTTCTCAGTGTTGTAATTTTGAACGGTTACTAAATGAATTGTGGTAAGTTGAGGACTAGCTGTATCCTCATCTTTTCTAAAAACTTTCTTACCTACAACATAGATGAGTACTTGAAGCATTTCTTCTATCAATGTGTTACATTTTTTATTGAAATCCTGTAAGATTAAAACAAATCGCATTCTTGAAACATGATTAATTGAAATAATATAGAACTATTTATAGATCACTCATCAAACAAATTCAAATTTTGAATTTCATGTCATCTAATGATGTTGCAAGCTGCAGCAGGAGACCTTGGGGGCGAGGGCAGTGTGTGTTTGTGTGTCAACCAAAAAGTGTGTTTTGAATATGAAATAAATACATAGATTAGTGTTCTTAAGTATTATCCCATGCATTTTGGTAGAAAAATATCATGTTTGGTCTATTCCGGTTCTGGCAAACAAACATGGTATACATGAAGTTTGTATGGATTACTACATAATTTGGTTTTCAACAGTAAAATGAACATAATAGTCTGTTTACCTGGTGTTTAGTTGGCACTGTCTTCTTGAAGGCATTAAGCAGTTCATACCGTTTGAGGACAAGCAAAAGAAAACTATTTGGATCCATAAATGCTGCCCCAATCTATGAGATATAAATATTATAAACAATACTAAAAAATAAGAAAATAACAGATATACAAGAAGCAGCTACTTACAAGATTAAAGATATAGTCACCTGCAAGAGAATTATGTCCTTATCATACATTTCTTCTCTACATTTAACATCCTGATAATAAAACATCTGAAAGAAAAAAAAGTTAAATACTTTCATGCATAGAGTTTAGCTTTCATTTTTATAAACATAGAATTAGAATTTCAGTTAAAAAATGTCCAAAATAATTACAATACAAATTCTCAGCACCTGAAATTGGACAAAAGGAAGCTGGTTTCAAGACAAGAGTTAGAATCAGTTATCTCCAGAAAATGATCTCTATCTATTCTCTCACAAACTGTGCCAAATAATATCTCCCACTTTCTCAGTGAATAGCTTCTTATGAGGAAATGTTTGGAAACCAACCCACAAGCTCGAAGAATGAACCCTCATAGTTTTTTGTATTGCAGAAAGATTAGGGGACAGCTTGATTACAGGTCATCCTCAATTTATGACTTATATTTGTAAAAACAAATACATTCATGGTCATTTGGAGAATACCTGGCTGATTAGAGACAGTCCATTCCTCTTCCACATTTCTGCAGCAACCTGAGCAACCAATGCTAGGCAGCGCAAAGGATATTCTACCAACAGCTGCACTTGGAATTCTTTCTAAAAATAATGCAGAAAATATTATTTTAAAAACAATTATAATTTGCATAATTAATCATAGACAGCTGCTAAACTACTGCAAACCAATAACCTTCCTGCTGAAGATGCCTTGTGGATTGGAAAATTACCTCAAAAATAGCCGAAGATTATTTTCCCTTCCCCCAAACTCAACAGGACTAGATAACACAACCACATGCCCCACAGGCCTCTCAGATTTTCCTAGCTTTTTGACCACAACAGTAGTTGTTAACAACTGGTCTTTTGTGACAAAAATGCACAGTAAACATCAGGCTGCTGTTTCTTGGCCTTTGGTTAATTACAATTTTGCATGCCACAAGTCATTGTTTTGTTTGCAATGCTATTTAAAATTTAAATGAAATGATACATAATGTCATCAGTGAATTTAGTTGTCATCAATGTACTTATTCACCCCCTTCAATAGGTACTATTCACCACTTACATCTAGAGCCAGTGCCTAAGTGCAAGCCTATACTGAATTAGGAAAACAAAAACCGTATCCCGGTAAAATAAGATTCAATGAAAAATGATGTTTAAGTTTCGTGGATCTATTTCAAACCCACAGGGGAAGGATTACATTTTCTCTGCAGAAAGATATATATTGTACAAGGATGCTTGTCAGTTCACCTCTCTCATTAAAGGCAAAAGCAGCTAACTGCCTATTAGTTCCTTAACCATAACACATGGATTACACTGGTTTACAATGTAGGATAATTTGAAGACTAGACCTCTACTTTGTAACTCTAGTTAAAACAGCCTATGAACCCAGTGTGGAATGCAGAATTAGTCCTTTATTAATAGCTCATTACTATTCTATATTTTTTTAGCACTTTTCCTTCCAATAACTCAAAGCAGAGCATACTCTACTTCGTCCTTCAACTGTATCCAATTGTATTACTAGAACAAAGAAGAGTAAATGTCAGCAATTGGCTGCAATAAGTTTTATATCTAGATAGTGAATTCAAACTGAAATATGAACAAAAAGATCTAACCACTAACCACTCCACCTGACTGAACTGCAAAAGATACTTACCGATGAAAAAAACTCTTCGAGTCTTGAAATTATTCCAGTTTTGCTCAGCTGTATATGCAGACCTAGAAAAGACATTACCAGAGATTTTACTTTCGATTAAGGGGGAGATAAAAGACCTATTGGTTATCACTGTGCATTTCAAAATTACTTATATGCAAGGTTTTTCATATCAAATATATATTTGCCAGCAAGTGATTAAGAATGTGGCATCAATTAAGAAGAAAAACATTTTAAAGACTACATCCAGGGGAATATTAAAATGTTAATAATAAAATTGTGAACATATATAAGGATATATATGATACATGCACACACATGGATGGATAGATGAAAGGAGAGAAATATTTCCCCCCCACAAAATATACACTTAATGAATTTTAATTATTTGGCACTTAAGCTCTATTAATCGCATTTATAGGGGTCAAGCAGCCAATAATATACATGATAACAAATATACTTAAATATAACCTACATTTGAGAAATCCAAAGCCTCATTTTTATCAAATCTGACCAGACTTTAAAAGGGAAAATCAATTGTCAGCAATTATTAACCAACAGGCACTTACCAGCTAGCATCCTAGACAATGGGAGATGAATGCTCACAGGATCCATCGATACCTTGAACCGTTTGCATTCCAAAGTCTGGCCACATAAATTGATCACTGCTTTGTCCCGTGAATAATTACTGCCAGAGTTGTTGCATTTCATTACTGCTGCATGGCACTCCTTATAAGCTGTAATCAAGAGCTCTTCCTGGAAATTGCATTATTTTTACAATAGTTAATGGTATGTGTAGCACTGAATTTATGGTATAATCATAGTAGCTGTGTTTCTGCAAACAAACTTGGCGGGTATGTATATCAGTGATTAAAAGTAAAATCATGGAGCATTCAATTTTAACAAAACTCCACCTGCCCTATACTTGCTATTTTTTTTAGTGAAAAGCAAACATTTCAGTGAATTCTAGCAAAAAAGCAATACTTTGTACCAATATTTTTTAAATTTTGGTTTTAAATGAAAATATCTATTTAACTATACTCTGAGAAATGCAAAGCTTTATGATCTATAATTCTTGAATTTATCAATAAAAAATAGTTGCATTTTCTATAGATTTGTGCAGATAGTCCTCAATTTACAATCACAATTGAACCCAAAATCTCTGTTGCTAAGTGAGACATTGAGTTTTGCACTCTTTTATGATTTTTCTTGCCACAGTTGTTAAGCGAATCACAGCAGTTTGTAAGTTAGTAACCTGGTTGTTAAGTGAATCTGGCTTCCCCACTGACTTTGCTTGTCAGGAGGTCTCAAAAGGGATCAAATGACCTTAGGACACAAGTATGAACCAGTTGCCAAGCATCTGAATTCTAATCACATGATCATGGGGATGCTGCAAAGGTTGTAACTGTGAAAAACAGGTCACTTTTATCAAGGTCTTTCTAACTTTGAACGGTCACTAAATGAACAGTCGTAAATCGAGGACTACCTGTAATGACTTTAAGAAATGCCATTCCAAAAAATAAGGAACATTTAAAAATTTATAAATGGCTTGTTTTAACCTACAACAAGCTACCAAAATCAGAACCTACGTGTAAAATAACAGTCTTGTAGTAAAGAAAGGCTTTTCTTTTTCCTAAGTAACAATAACTCAAGAGGCCTTTCAAAGTTAACTGCTTTTAATATTTCAATTAAATATTTCATTTTTAAGAATTCCCAAGGGGAAAAAATGAGTTGCAGTAAATCAGTCACATTGATCAAGCCTAGGGAGAGGAGTCTGCTAATAAGAAACTCCAATTATTCACATCACTGCTACCGTGTTTTCTACTACCGTGTTTCCCCGAAAATAAGCCCCCCGTCTTATATTTTTTTGAACCCTGAAATAAGCGCTTGGCTTTATTGCCATGCGCTCAAAAGCCCGATTGGGCTTATTATCAGGGGATGTCTTATTTTGGGGAAAACAGGATATGCAGCTTACATCACAGGCACACCACTCCTGAAACATCAAGAGAATGTTCTTCAACTGCATCTGGATTGTAATGGCTGCTTCCCAGTCAGGATCCACCTCAATATGCTGCCCAACTTGTCGCTTTATTTCCTCCATTCCCTGTAACAAACCAAGATCCAGATAACTCAAGTCAAAATTACTCAGACCATAAGACCATTCAGACCATAAGCTTAAATAAATAGATATGGAAGTATCAATTGAATTGAGGAAATGTTTTATTTTGAATGAAATGTGACAATATAATAGGGCATACTTGGAGAAATCTTTGGAATTCATTATACTGAAAAAAGTTAATTTATAGTCACTTAATAGAAGCAGAGCTCTTTAGAATCATTTTAAGAGCCGCGGTGGCACAGTGGTTAGAATGCAGTACTGCAGGCTACTTCTGCTGATCACCAGCTGCCAGCAGTTTGGCAGTTCGGGTCTCACTGGCTCCAGATTGACTCAGCTTTCCATCCTTCCGAGCTGGGTCAAGTGAGGACCCAGAATGTTGGGGGCAATATGCTGACTCTGTAAACCGCTTAGAGAGGGCTGTAAAGCAGTGTGAAGCGGTATATAAGTCTAAGTGCTATTACTATTAAATAATATAAATGCAGACTAATAATAGAATACAGCTACACTGAAGTATACTATTAGCCACTATACTAATTATCATTTGAGTGTAATAAAAAGTACAGATTATATACTATACCTGCATACAAGTCAGAATTTTCAGAAAAGATTTGAACCCTTCCAAAAATTGTTGTCGCAATTTATTTGTCCACACAGTAGGCTTACTGATTAAGATATACCTATTGTAAGAAATAAACATTTTTTAAAAATGTAGCAGTGTTTCATAGCATGAAATTTGCAGAGCTGACTGATACTAATTTTGAGATGACTATTATCCTGGGAGATCTGAAACATGGCACAAGATAGAAAAGACTTTCTTTAAAGGGAGAAATTACTTTATTTACAATATACAAGAAGGGACTATGATTTTATGGTGACAGTAACAGCAAGATAAATATTCTTCTCCACTGTCTACGGAGATTCTCAGTCATCTAGGTCATAGTTGTCCCAAAGGTGCTTTATTTTTCCTTTTCTCAAGAGGCAACTGGACTTTCTGGTTTTTCTTTGAAGATGTTTCGCTTCTTATCCAAGAAACTTTTTCAGCTTCTTCAGAGCTGAAGAAACTTCTTGCGGCAAGACGGACATTTCGATTCTCATCATGGATAAATGGCTACAAAAGTTGATGGGAGTTAGCAGAGATGGCTAAATTGACCATTTTGATCACAGAAAATAATATAAATACTTTTGTTTCTACTTGAAAACCGCCTCTGGACTTTGTGCTTGAGGTGGAAAAAAAATGAAACTTTGATTTTGGGTTTCATTGATTATGTATATATATATAAAGTTTATTGTCATTGTATGTATATACACAGTATACCCATACAACGAAATTCACATAATACCCAGAGACCAAGCCCAACACACATTAGTTGGTTAGATTAGATTGTTGTTATAGAAATGGCTAGTTTATACTATTTGTTCTTGTTAGTTGCGAAGTTGTGTCCGACCCATCGTAACCCCATGGACAATATTTCTTCAGGCCTTCCTGTCCTCTACCATCCTCTGAAGTCCATTTAAACTCATGCCTATTGCTTCAGTGACTCCATCCAGCCACCTCGATCTCTGTCATCCCCTACTTCTTTTGCCCTCAATCTTTCCCAGCATTAGGCTCTTCTCCAGTGAGTCCTTCCTTCTCATTAGGTGACCAAAGTATTTGAGTTTCATCTTCAGGATCTGGCCTTCTAAAGAGCAGTCAGGGTTGATCTCCTCTAGGACTGACCAGTTTGATCGCCCTGCAGTCCAAGGGACTCACAGGAGTTTTGTCCAGCACCATAGTTTAAAAGCCTCAATTTTTCGGTGCTCAGCCTTTCTTATGGTCCAACTTTCAGTTTATACTATTATGGAAAAGTAAAAAGTTGAGGTTCAATGTTAATGCCTTATTCGACAGCAACAAAGGGAGTCAAAAGTCGCCTTTTTTTCCCTTTCCCCTCGTCTTCCATGTCAGGTTGGCAATTAATCCCATTCTGCTTTTGGGTAATTGCATCTTGATTTAGAGAATGGATCGTGACTATTTCCTTGAAGTATACTTTAAGAAAATAAACCCAAAGATATATTTTCTAAGAAAAACTCATTTATTTGTTATAAAGAAAATAAAACATCTTACTAGCTAATTAATTACATCTTGGCAAAGCTTTCCTGGCCACCTCTCTTGGCCAGAGAACAAAGAAAGGTAGAGAAGAAGAAGGAATGTGGACATGCGCAGTTAGCTTAGAGATAAGAACTTGGCAAGCTACGGTAAGTCTGAAATTCAAAAATAAGAGCTCATCTGGTAAATACAAAAACGCAATGACATTCCACACTTCCCCTCTCTTCTGTTTCCTACTATTTGCTGTTGCGTTTTTGTATTTTATATTATAAACTAATAAAAATAACAGTTCAGAGCTGGAGAAGCTTCTTGGATGTCTTCAAAGAAAAACTGGAAAGTCCAGGAAAAGAGCACTTTTAGGATTCTTCTCCACTGCCACTTCACTACTTCAATGACACTGCCAGAATAATTTAATATATTTATTATTTTATTGAACGTGGTTATAAATCTTGAAAGTGCCAGATTCAAAATACTATTCAGTTTAAGCATAGTACACATTGTTAAGATTTGCCTAACATTATAGCAGTCCATCTGCAATTTGAACTATAATGTTTATCCAGCCGATCCTAAAAGCATTGCCGGTATTCCAAGTGCTAGTTTCTGTACATCTAATTTATTCATCTATATTTGAAGTCAAGTGTAGAGGAATACCAATGTTTTAAACAAGCAGACAAGAATCCACAAAGGTATTTGCAAGATGAAGTACTTTTATGCTTTAATAGGAAAACTTACTTAAGATCATATATAACTGCATATACTCGGCTCAATTTCTCTTGGCTGTAACCCTGGAAATTGAATTTGCCATTTTTATCCAAATATTTTGGTAGTTCTTCTAGAAGGGTCTCTGTTATGACTGTGATGACATTTTGCTTTTCAATGAGATGGCGGGCCTGAAAAGGAAAATGTATTCAAAATCTAAAATACATAAGACTATATCTTTATTCACATCCTATTCGCATAAGAACAAAATAGAAAAAAGGAAGATAGCATAACAACCTGTCTCTATTCATCCTAATCATGTCTTTTGAATACAGGTAGTCCTCAACCTACAATTGAGTCCAAAATTTCTGTTAAGTGAGATATTTGTTAAGTGAGTTTATGACTTTTCTTGCCACAGTTGTTAAGTGAATCACATTGATAGATTCATAACCTGGTTGTTAAGTGAATCTAGCTTCCCCATTGACTTTGCTTGTCAGAAGGTCAGAAAAGGTGATTGCATGACTTTAGAACACAGCAATGGTCATAAGTATGAACCAGTTTGCCAAGCATCTGAATTTGATCACATGAACATGGGGATGCCGCAAAGGTCGTAATTGTGAGAAATAGTCATAAGTCACATTTTTCAGTGATGTTGTAACTTTGAACAGTCACTAAATGAACTGTTGTAACTCGAGGACTACCTGTAGAATGGTGAACCTTAGCTGCATTCCTATCAGTCATTTTTTTTTACTATACTTTATAAAAAGTTATCTTCCATACAAGATAAAACCATCTCTCTCATAATGTTCTGTCCCCAACCACACACACACACACCAACAGACGTTCAAGAGTTAAAGACCAAACCAGCCAGCAAAATCCTTTTCCTTATGATAATGGAACTTGGCAACAACCTAGTGGCTGCCTGCCAAGAGTTTATTATTTACGAAAAGGAGAGATAACTTCTCCTCACTCCTGGTACATCAAAAGAAACAGCTCAATAATTACGGAGTCAATCAAGTCCAGAGATAATCCAGCAAAGTCTATAGCAAAAAGTCTGGCAATGCAGAACGGCGTGGAAGCTTTCAGCTTTGTTCGTCACAAGGTATGACTGGCCACCACGCTCCCTTTTATTTCTTGTGGGATGTGGTCCAGTGACTCAGCCTAATCTCGGGCACGCCTTTTCTTCTGTTGCGCGCGCTTATCTCTGCGACACTGGCGTGGATCCAGCCAAGACTCATTAACCTCATCACTGTCCATCTGTGGCTGCGTGGACGTGCTTGGCCCCGGCCCTATCTCTTGCCTTTCGGCGGACACCGAAGGCATTGCCAGAGAGGAGGGTCCTGGACAGGGAGGCCTTGCCAACTCCTCTCCTTCACTCTGGGAGTCTTCTCCTGCCGATGACACAGGCTCAGGTAACGGAGCCACAACACATAAGCCCCCTTTGTGTATTATGATATCTAGAGTTCACCATGTGAGTGCTCCTGATATCGCTTTCCTGCCCACATCACTGGAGAAACATCTTTCTTCTGGAAATGTTCATTCATTGAATGTGAATATCAACTGAAGGAAAGCCAATGTGTATACAACTGTATGTATGTTGGCTTCCATGAAAGCTAGAACTCTAAACCTGGTGCATGAATATTTGTAGGAAAATGATCAGGGTTGAAATCCAGCAAGTTCTGACAGGTTCTGGAGAACCGGTAGCAGAAATTTTGAGTAGTTTGGAGCAAATACCACCTCTGACTGGCCCCAGAGTGGGGTGGGAATGGAGATTTTGCAATATCCTTCCCCCAGGACTGGGTAGGGAATGGGGATTTTGCAGTAGCCTTCCCCTGCCACGCCCACCAAACCACACCACGCCCAAGCCACGCCCATAGAACCAGTAGTAAAAAAAAATTGGATTTCATCACTGAAAATGATACATTCATAGAATGTGTGCTCCAGATTTCATAATACATAGAGGGACTATGAAGAAGAGGAAAGTTTAGCTAGCTTAAAGCCTGCTATATGTCTATGTATATGCTTGGCCCTCTTTATATCCTTGTCCTAGACAAAAACATGTCATTTATGACCACAGAAGGGAAAAATACTTCTGCTAAAGTTTAGGGGAATAATAGTATACATACCAATGTTGGTACAGTGAATATCTGAACTGAAAGTGCTGTCACAGAAAACTGCCTTTCATGATCATCACTGATATATTCTCTCTGCAAAGCTTTGTAATGCTGTGAAAACACAAATACAAAGAAAGTACTGTTTACTGACCGGATTATGATATGTAAGCAATCTGAAGAATAGAAATTTGACAAATAAAATATCTACTTCCTCTCAGGAAGATTTACTTCACCAAAGCATGAAACTATGGTTAATAGCATTTGGGAAAATGGGAGACATCTGGAGAGCAAAATCGATGAGAATCTAGGATGGAAATTAATTTTGATTAAATTTTATTTAAATTTATTTTTAAAGTTCCATTTAATTAATAGGATTAATATAATTCAACCCACATAGTTAGTCATTTTCTCATGCTTTCATTTTAAAAATTAAGATAAAGCAGCAGATAGATTAAAATAAGCAGCAGTTTTGTGATCCGCACCAAGGCATGTAAGACCACATATGCTTCTTGGAGTTATGGTTGCGCACCACTGCCTTATAACTTGTTACAGAATACAACAATGATTAAAGTATTTATTTTTATACTATAGCTCTTTTTACTGATGAGGTAACAATTTAAATATGAAGAAAAAATTTACTATCTCCAAGTAAAGATAATACATTAGATAAATTACCTTAACAAATTCCATAGCAAAATGTTTTTTATACTCCATTTCCATAAAAAAAGTACTGAAGATTAGTTCATGTAAAATCTTTCTTGCTCCTGGAAAAATGCATAATATTTTTTTCACTCAAAAACATTTCATTACAAATTAATAGATCTTTAATAAGTACAATGCTTATATAAAAATGGAAAACCTATTTAAGAGAAAATGCTAAATTGCTATTAAAACATGAATCATCCCAGTGAGTAACCTTAGCTAAAAAGATATCACCCTTTTTAGAAACGAAATAAAGTATCTACCAAATCTGTTTTAAGCATAATAGTGGCATATTCATGAAAGTTTTGTTCTGCTGGTATTTAAACCTATGTAAGTGGAGAAACCAAATCCTTAAAGAATAGATCAAACTACTTTAGAAGGGGCAACCTATCAGGCAGATGTGGTTGAAATACCCGCCCCCCCAAATAAAGAAACTGGAAGAAGGAGAATGAATGAAAGCCTCAGAAATATCTGTAAGAGACAAGAAGTAGCAGTAGGATAGCAAAGGAAAAACTAGCAATGCCTAGTTGAGTAGCCTATAATGATCTTGTGAGTAGAAGAGACCCTGGACTGGGGAGGCAGTCCTGAAGACCAGGGAGGCTGCTCAAGAAAACTGAGGGAAGATGGACACCACCCAAGTATAACTGCAGATTATGTCAAGGAAAGTCTCATGGAGTGAGATCTGATAAAGGCCATGGAGCAGCAAAAGGCTCAATGCCTCAAGCTATATCCAATAGACAATGAAACAGCAGGAATGAAAGAGGAGCAGAAGAGCTAATATTTGCTTCTTTCTGCTCCTCTCCCCACAACAAGGAGCCAGCAACCTTCTCACTGTGCACACACTGAAAGAAGAAAGAGCACAAGGGAGTATCTAGTAGACAGTTTAGCACTACAGCCAACAAGACAAGGCTTGAGGTTGCCAAGACTCCAAGCTATGACCAAGAGTAGGAGAGAGAAGGCAGAATATCATATCAAGAGAACCTAAGAGGAAGTGTCTGGTTTGACAATAGTGGAACAGAGAAAGATGTTTAAGGATCAAGAAAAGCTTACGTGAAGATGAAAAAGAATGAATTGGTAAGCTAAGGAGGTTATTAAGTTGTTGCCAGATACAAATGAAATAATAGTATACCATTACAGAAATATAAAGTAAAGAAAAGATAAATGTGAAGTGATGGGGAATTTTTACAGCTAACCAGGGCTGTTGAGAGCAAAGAATGAAATGGAAACCAGAAGTTTAGCAAAAATGCAAAAGAAAAATGTAAAAGAAAAGTGCCAGAAATCTACAAAATACAAGATTACTATCTTAGGCTTCCCAGATAGA
Organism: Pantherophis guttatus; assembly: GCF_059756535.1. Taxonomy (NCBI): domain Eukaryota; kingdom Metazoa; phylum Chordata; class Lepidosauria; order Squamata; family Colubridae; genus Pantherophis; species Pantherophis guttatus. The sequence continues at coordinate 70,466,106 of NC_142063.1, forward strand.
TGCTAAATAAATTGGGAAAATAAGAACAAGTGTCTAGAAACAGAAACACATATTCATTAAATGAAAAGACTTCATTATTAATTATTAAGTGAAATTTATTTTTGGACTATACACAGTAAGAAATACTATTGTTATTTATTATTACATGTTATGCCTAGCCTTGTCAATGCCTAAAAGGATTCAATTAAAGGAAACAATGTACCTCTCACAAGGAAATACATTTGACACAATGAATAAAACAAGAAGTTAAGGATTTTGTATTATTTTCTATGACCATAACAGAAGGTTCAGCTGTTTTATTTCTTACAGGGGCCCACCAGATGTTTTTAGAAAATTCTCAGTTGGCAATAGCTCTGTCCCAGTTATTTCTCAAAGATTCAATTTACCTTTATAAAGTTTTGCATCCCACAGCATCAATATGCTTATCAGACAAGGTTTCCCTGAATCAGCTTCTTCTTTTAAACATATTTTACAGAATATCTGACGAAAATCACCTAAAAGAGGAACGTATCAGATGAAGGTTTAGATTACTGAAGGACTTAACTGAAATCCTTATGAAAAATATCATGCAAAAAAACCTTCACATATAACAGAAAGATATTTGAAAATGTCCTTGCTCTCATACTGAGTAATTTTATGCAATCACTTTCATGTTTACTTCTGTAATCATTTTGCAACAATAATCAATGATACAATGCAATTCCTTTGAAGAAAAAAGGTGCAAGAACTGTGGTGGTGCAGTGGTTAGAACAAAGTACTACAGGATACTTCTGCTGACTGCCCGCTGACTGCAATTTAGCAGTTCGAATCTCACCAGGCTCAAGGTTGACTCAGCCTTCCATCCTTCCGAGGTGGGTAAAATGAGGGCCCAGATTGTTAGGGGCAATATGCTGACTCTGTAAACCGCTTAGAGAGGGCTGTAAAGCAGTGTGAAGCGGTATATAAATTTAAGTGCTATTGTTATTGCTAGGGTTCCTAAAGAACTTTACCCAAACAAAATGGATAGTCCCAAAATTTGATCTGATTTTATTTGAGGGTGGGGATAAAAGAAAATGATGCCCAAACAAGACATAATTTTGTCCCTTAAAAACCAAGAAAAATAAAAAATAAAAAAGGCAATCCTGCTTCCATCTATTTTTGGAAGGTGACCCTCAACAAGCTGTGCAAAATTCAGTGTGGCCCTCAAGCCAGGAGAAATTTTGCATCACTGTTTTAAGGGATGGTTGTCTAACAGTAGCAGGAAAATAGTTTTTCACAGAAGAACAGAATCATTTTGACTGGTTTTACAAACAAGGGAAATACTTGCCACAACCAATAAAGCTCTTGTTCAGTATTTTGCAATCTATGCACAACACAAATAATCTAGGATACTTACTTGAATAGCTCATAAGTTTGTTTAACCACGAACCAAGACGCAAAGCAAATTTCTGATGAGCCATTACATCTGCATGAAGAACCATCACATTAAGGGGACCTTGGGAAACATTATTTGAATGTTTCTAGAAAATAAGAATATTTAAAATTTGAATGAGAATACAACAAGCATTCTATGGATCAAAGATGATTAAACAAAAATGTGGAGTTAAAATCAAGGAAAATCATCTCTATGAATGTATCTTCATAAATGTACAGAATAGTATACATATTTTAAAAATTCTATTGTTACCTTAATCTCCTCTTTTGTTTCTTGACAAACAACATATGACCCCTTCTTAACAGCCTTTCGACCCTGCATAATTTTTTAAAAAATAAAATAAAATAGACATAGACAGGATAATGTTATTATAGTGTGTGCAAACAAAAGGCAAGATCAAAATGGAAAAGTTGCTTTCAGGCCGATTTAAATGGAAGTGGTACAAATATTCAGTCATTTTGTATTATAATTATAAACACGCTGGATCTGGTTTTTGTCTCTGGACAGTGGTTGAGGGATCTTGATATAGGGGATATAGTTACTGAACCCTTGTCATGGTCAGATCACTCTCTCCTTCGTCTCGACCTTCGAACCCCTGCACCCCGCCGCAGGCAGGCGGAGCCAGTAAGATGGTTCCGCCCCAGGCGCCTGATGGAATCTGACAGATTCCAGACGGAGCTTGGGCCATTTCCTGAGGTTCTGGCACACGCCTCGACTGGAGACCTGATGGCCGCCTGGGATAGGGCGGTTGCTGGTGCTCTGGATCGGGTCGTGCCTTTGCGGCCTCTGACCCGGCGCCGATCTCAATTGGCTCCTTGGTTTACCGAGGAGCTGAGGGATTTGAAGCGCCGGAAAAGACGCCTAGAGAGTAGTTGGAGGGCCAGTCTTTCTGAATCTGACCGGACACTAGTAAGATCCCACATTAGGAATTACTTAGTGGCGATAAAAGCAGCGAAATGTAGTTATTTTGCTGCTCTTATTGCGTCATCAGATAATCGCCCGGCCGCCCTCTTTAGGGTGACCCGCTCCCTGCTCCACCAGGAAGCGCGGGAGGACCCCTTGGAGGGTAGAGCTGAGGATTTTGTTCAGTATCTGTATGACAAAATCACTCAGATTCGGGAAGATTTGGACTCCGACTGGGTAGTCTCAGGGGGAGAGACAGGGGCAGGTCTTGAGAATGTTATCTGGGATGGGTTTGATCCTGTGACCCCTGAGGACGTGGACAGGATTCTGGGTAGACTGAACGCGACCACTTGTTTATTGGACCCGTGTCCTTCCTGGTTAGTACTGGCTTCCCGGGAAGTGACACGAGGCTGGCTCCAGGGGATTTTAAACGCTTCGCTGAGTGAGGGTGACTTTCCCGCCGCCTTGAAAGAGGCGATGGTGAGGCCTCTCCTCAAGAAGCCATCCCTGGACCCGGCAATGTTGGTAAATTATCGTCCGGTCTCCAACCTTCGCTTTGTTGCGAAGGTTGTTGAGAGTGTGGTCGCGCAACAGCTCCCCCAGCACCTGGATGAAACGATGTATCTGGATCCGTTCCAGTCGGGCTTCAGGCCCGGGTACAGCACGGAAATGGCACTGGTCGCGTTGGTTGATGATCTCTGGAGGGCTCGGGACAGGGGGTGCTCCTCTGTCCTGGTCCTGTTAGATCTCTCAGCGGCTTTTGATACCATCGACCATGGTATCATGCTGCACCGGTTGGAAGAGTTGGGGGTGGGAGGCACTGTGTTGCGGTGGTTCTCCTCCTTTCTCTCTGACCGGTCGCAGTCTGTGTTGACAGGGGGACAGAGGTCGACCCCGAGGCCCCTCATATGTGGGGTGCCACAAGGGTCGGTCCTCTCGCCTCTCCTGTTCAACATTTATGTGAAGCCGCTGGGCGAGATCATCCGTGGTTTCGGGGTGGAGTACCATCAGTACGCTGACGACACCCAGCTGTACATCTCTACCCCGGATCACCCCAACGATGCCCTTGAAGTGATGTCCCGGTGCCTGGAGGCCGTACGGATCTGGATGGGGAGGAACAGGCTCAGGCTCAACCCATCCAAGACTGAGTGACTGTGGTTTCCGACGTCCCGATATATTCAGTTGACGCCATCACTGACTATTGGGGGCGAATCATTGGCCCCCACGGAGAGGGCTCGCAACTTGGGCATCCTCCTGGATTCACGGCTGTCTTTAGAAGAGCACTTGACGGCTGTGACCGGGAGGATTTTTCATCAGGTACGCCTGATTCGCCAGTTGCGTCCCTTTCTGGATCGGGACTCGTTACGCACGGTCACTCATGCCCTTGTCACCTCCCACCTGGACTATTGCAACGCTCTCTACATGGGGCTCCCCTTGAGGAGCACCCGGAGGCTCCAACTGGCGCAGAGTGCGGCCGCGCGGGTGGTAATGGGAGCGACATGGTGTTCCCATGTAACACCCCTCCTGCGCGAGCTGCACTGGCTCCCGGTGGTCTTCCGGGTGCGCTTCAAGGTTCTGGTTACCACCTTTAAAGCGCTCCATGGCTTAGGACCCGGGTACTTGCGGGACCGCCTACTACCACCAATAGCCTCCCACCGGCCGGTACGCTCCCATAGAGAGGGGCTCCTCCAGGTGCCGTCAGCCAAACAATGCCGACTGGCGCCCCCAGGGGGAGAGCCTTCTCTGTGGGGGCACCTACTATCTGGAACGAGCTCCCCCCAAAGATACGGAGGATCCCGGATCTGCGCACCTTCCGCCGCGCCTTAAAGACCTTACTATTTCACCAGGCCGGCCTGGCCTAATTTTCCCCCTCTTTTATAAAAGATTTTTAAAATTTTAAATATCTTTTAGTATTTTATATATTCAATTTTAAATTGGTTTTAAAAGTTTGGGGTTTTAAATTTGTCGGGGCCAAAATTATTTAATTTGATTTTATTCTATTTTTTAAATTTTGTATTGTATGTGTTTTTATTGTTTGGCTGTGCACCGCCCTGAGTCCTTCGGGAGTAGGGCGGTATAGAAATCTAATAAAATGAAAAAAAAAATGAAATGAAATAATTTAAATTTGAATTAGTTTTTGTTGGATATATATCAACATCAATGACTTTTAAAACTGACAAATAACATTAACATTATTACAGAGGTAATGCCATCATGTAGCTCTTTTAAAGGAATAAATTCACTGTCGGAAATTAGCATATGGCTTGGATGTTCACAGGGTTTTAAAAATATTCTTAGTTCATGGTCCATTAATTCTTCTGTTCCTTTTCTGGATTATTCCATTCTAGAATTTGGAAGATTTATGTCTATTAACACCAAACAATTCTCATAATGGTATAGTCTGAAAGAGGTAAGGCATAGTTTAGAAGAGGAATAAGACATTCTAAAGTTGTCATTCCATTCCTGAATCAGTGAATTTTGCTCTACCATATATACTTGCACATAAACCCATCGGCAGATAATCCAATCCTTGAATCTTTATCCCAAATACCATGAAAAATGCACCACCCACACAGCACTTCTGAGAAGAAATGGCAGACAAACTCTTTATCTTGTTAACCCTTATGTGAAAATAGATCATCCAAAGCACTTCCTGGAAGATGGCTGGATCAATATATAGTAAAACAAAGCTAAAATACAAACATCTTTAAGGGCTTATAAGAATATAAAGATCTTTGCCTAGAATTACAAAACTTTGTAACTTAGAATCAAATGAGCTTCTCTGGAAGAGAAATTCTAAAACTGTGACCCGTTGCTAAAAAGAATATCTTCCTCTGGTACCATATCTGATGGGTGGGAACAATGTAACAAGAACCTCAAGAAAAAAGATTTAGATATGAACGGTAAATATGAAAAAATTCTTCAGAAATAAATTCCTTAAATATTTCAAAAAGGCCAGATTTAAAATGCATGCTGGCGCAAACAGCAATAGCAATAGCACTTAGACTTATACTGTATACCGCTTCACAGTGTTTTGCAGCCCTCTCTAAGCTGTTTACAGAGCCAGCACATTGCCCCCAACAATCTGGGTCCTCATTTTATTGACCTCAGAAGGATGGAAGGCTGAGTCAACCTTGAGCCTGTTGAGATTCAATCTGCCAACTTGTAGGCAGTCAGCAGTCAGCAGAAGTAGCCTGCGGTACTGCAGTCTAACCACTGCGCCACCATGGCTCTTGTGATTCTAAATGTTAGAATTTCCAGAAAAAAGTCAATCCTGAGATAACAATTTGACCAGCCCTGTTCATTCACTAAATTTCTAAAATAATTAAACCTGCTAAAACAATAATTATTCAGATGTCAATTGACTTAAAAGAAAACCCATTGTTCTGAAAATTGTAACTCTATAACAAAATTTACCTTAAGAATTCAATCTAATATAAGATATTGATTATAGTGACAACTCAGAATCAGATAATGAACACTGCAAGTATATTACACTAATCTGTGCAAGAGAGAACTATGCAGCCAAGCTTTATCAAAAAGCAAAATAATCTCAGCATTTATTGAAAAAAATGACAATGTCCTTCTTCCACTTCTCCCTGTATCAGGCTGGATACCACAGCAGCATAATAACTGGAATACACACACTTGTTTCAGAAATTATGTATATTACTAACCTCTTTATCTATTGCAGTAGTATATATCTGGGCTTCTCCAAGGTCACACCCAAGAGTTCTTTGTAGACTGTAGATAACATGATCGTAAGAATGATGCTCATCATTGAAAAGGACACAATAGTGTTTGTCTGGCTTCTCTCTACTATAAAAAAAACCCAAAAGATGACTGATAAGCCATAAGAAAAACTGAAATAACTTCCAAATTAAAGTTGGCCACAGGAATAGCACAAGCTACAAATAAACATACAGTAAAGATATTGGGAATATTGACTTTTATTATAAGATTTTGGAATTATCTATAAAAAATAAATAGTTTCTTGTGGGAAACAGATTTATTTTGGCTATCCTGGTTACTGCAAGTCTTAATTAAGATAAGTTACTTTATGGTTTTGGAAGTTGGACACAAAAAAAGATTCTAAGCAGAATAAAATACAAGCCAGTTCTTGACATCAGTTAATACTAGGACTTACAAAATGACACAAAACAATATAACATCAAAAACATTAAACAAGACCTTTGAAGAATGAAGCCAGAAATTACTGACTGCAATATCAACACTATCAATAATAATGTCTGCTTCTATGGATAGAGCGTCCAAAAGATGTTAATGAAGGAATGACACATATGAAAAAAAAATATCTAAATTATTTAAGACAAAGAAAGTATCAAAAGTGGAATTTTAAATGACAGGCCAAGAGAATGATTTGGAAAAGGTTACTTTATTAGATATCCAAAGAACCTCTCTGAAATTTTAAAAAGGGAAATATAATGATAAAGCAAGAGGATGAACTGGAAAATATTTTTCAATTGGCTCTACAAAAGAGGCTTGTTAAAGCCTGAAAGACATCTATGTGATTGGGATAAAGAAGAAGAAAAATCAAATCAATTCAATATTTGAATGAATTAAAGAATTACATTCATTAAAAGTAAAAGCAGGGAAGCAGGGAAGATAAAGTTGTTTTATTTGATCAAGTTAAAATAACTTTTTTTGGGGGGGCAGTCTTGACAACCCTTTATGGAATTTTTGCTGGCACAGAATTGAAAAGTTGATGTTTTATGGATTTGCACATATATATTGGATGGGATATGGGATAATGAGGTATTTGTAACTTTATAGGGAGTGAAGGGTTACCAAATTTGTTTATACTTATTATGAGGAATGTTGCAAATCAATTCTTTATATATATATTTCTTTTCTTTATTATACCCTTTCTTTTTTCTTCCTTTTTCGTTCACTTTTTTTCCTCTTTCTCCAATTTAACTTGTATTAGTTTTTACTATTGTAATCAAAATTCTTAATAAAAAATAAGTAAAAAAATAAATAGAAGAATTAGAGAATATTGATAGTATGTTGTGCTAAGAGCTCTTCGTTTAATGTGGGTAAGATATAGTAAGCAGCTACCTGTTCTAAATAGCTCTACCTGGTCTGGATGTCTCTACTGAACACAAGGAAGTCTTCATCGGTGGTGCTTGTATTTTAATCTTTTTTTGTTTAATATAGGAGGAATGTAATAAAGGATATATTAGCTAGGCAGTATTTTGAAGTCTAGATGGCTGTCCTAAGGAACCAGAAATCATATGCTGCACATCCTCTTTCTGAAATTTGAATATTAATATTGATTTAACAATTTTAGCAGGAATCATGTCAACACCCAACTGCTTTATAGATTTGTTTCATGATGGTGATGTGAATATAGTGGCTGCACTGATGGAATGAGCTGGATTGAGTGGTAGGAACTGAATAACTGAATATAACTGCCCTATTGTGAAAAGAAACCTCTTACTCTAATTGAGCTCAACTAAATGGAGTCTTTCTCTTTTACTATTGTTTAAAAACTTCTTCCTCCAATAGAAGTGAAATAACAAAATATGATCACTGTAATTATAAATCTTTAAAAAATCAAAACTTTCTATCATATTGCTTGTGAAAGCTATAATCAGAAGGATGGCTAACTCTGGAGGAAAAAGGGAGAATTGAAGGACAGGAACCCCAGATTTTCTTTGTAATAATTAGCACTATATTTCCAAGTTAAACAATCTCTATACTAGTATGAGGTCTTAAATATAGAAAGACTTTTAAGCACCTTTCTTAACAGTTGCAAGAAAAAAAATCCATTATCTGCTAGGCTACAGAGTATGAAGACAGGAAATCATTTTACTTGTAGGGTGAGAATTTCAAGATACATAAACTATCTGGGTGATTCTATATAATTATCCACTCCTACTTATCTTTGCTTTTCCTTGCTAAATTATTCAAAGTTCTTGCCTAATCCTGATTGGGTGATGCATTATCTTCACTGTTTGTTACTTTATTATTAACAATCTTGGAATGGAGGCAGGTAAGACACTTAGAAGCCAACTGTAACAAATTACTTACTTAATCATAAGCTCTGAAAACAGCTCTTTCTCCTCTTCCCAAACAGTCATATCAACAAAGTATTTTATAACTGAAGGGAAGATTTTCCTTGCTTGTGCGATTACCTCTTCATTCAACTGGCATTCCACATTCTACAAAAAAATTAAATGTACCCATGTTAGATCCATAGTACAATAAACCAACAAGCATGAACTTTGTTGCAGACTCTTTCACTGCTAACTAGTGAAAGAAGTATCTTATAGTAGCAATTGTTCAATAAGAAATATCTCTTTCATTCTCTCTCTTGGTCTGTGGGAGGGGGCTTGTACCAACTGATATCTGGTGACTGCCAGGACTAGTTCTGCAGTTTTCCTGGCCAAGTTTTTCAGAAGAGATTTGCCTTTGCTTCCTTTCTAGCGCTAAGAGAAAGCAACCAGACTAAGGTCACCCAGCTGGCTATGTGACTAAGGCAGGACTAGAATTCACAATCTCTTGGTTTCTAACCACTACACCAGGGCTGTCAAACTGCTGGCCCATGGGCCAGATGCATCACATGCTGGCCACACCCACGACCAGCTTAGTAAAGGAGGAAAAAGTCCCGATACGTCATGTGATGACTCAAGTTTGATACCCCTGCACTACACCAAACTGGATCCAAAAAACATTGAAAAATTCCAATTGAAATCCAAAACAGCTGTTCACAATGTCTTAACTCTTAACTCTCTATGAAGCAGCTTTCCATGATATATTTATCTACCTTTAAAAGATATAAAAGATCTATAGATAGTCCCCCTCTTATCGATAGCAACTAGGACCAGCGATGTGATTGTAAGATGCAATATCACATGACTCTGCAATCTACGACGGCCATTCTAGTGTCCTGGTTACCATTGTTAGGAGAATCCTATGTGGTCACAGCTTCCCAGTCACATAACGGCCATTTGTGACCTTCTAATGGCTTCCCCATTGACTTTGTTCATTAGAAGTCAGCAGTGAAGGTTACAAATGGTGATCACATGATCGTGGAATGCTGTAATGTCATAATCATGAGTCAGCCACTCAAATCACAATCATGTGAACACAGGGACACTGTGACAGTCACAACAATGAGGACTTATCGTGAATATCCCTTGCTCAGCATTATGGTAACTTCAAACAATCACTGAATGAGTGGATGTTAAATGAGAACAATCTGTATAAGAATAACTATCAGTCTCTCTGATTAAGTTAGTCTGGGATCAGGGGTGAAATGCTCCCGGATCGGACCGGATCACCCAGTCCAATCTTGGCTGGTGGTTCGGCAATCAGGTAGCAATGGCAAATTGAAGCTCTGCCCACCTGCCCCTGTGTCATTACTTCCTGGTTTTAACCAGGAAGTAATGTGTTTTTTACCTTCTGCGCATGCGCAGGTCTGCGCACGCATATGACGTGATGGCACGTGCGCTTCCGAACCGGTAAGGAAGGTAAGTAGGTTTCACTCCATCTGGGATGGTAGTTTTTTTATTCAGAAGGAGAACTACTTAGAATATCATGGCTACATTGGAATCATGGCATTCTTTCAACATATCATTAGCTAGTCAAAGTTCAACATTATTTTCAATCAAGAGAAGAACAAGTGGGATTCCTTATGACCTAACTGTCTTGTTCAAAAAACTTGTTGAAATTGTGATAAACAGCTTCTGAGGGTCCACTTTTATAAAATTATAAACTCAGAAGTGTGTGAAAATTTATTAGAAAATTCCATTAGAATGGAACACAAACATCAAGGGTTATGATACAAAGATGTTCCAAACATTTTGTGAGCATCCCAAACAACTAGTACATAATTAGGAATTATTCTTTATACAATAATATTTGTTTTTCAATTTATTACAAAGAAATACCTCTTCAGTATTATCTCCTCCTTCAGGCTCATGTTTTGTACACACTGGTCCAGTCTTCCATGCTTCTGTATCCCCACAGTCGCAAAATCCTCCTCCAGTAGAAGTATGCATCTAAAACAATTAAGAACAAAGGACATAATGGGAAGTTCAGAACCATTAATTCATTTTAGAAGTAATGCAGAACAATGGTACGGCATATATCACAGCAATACTACATTACACGAGTAACAACTATGCCCAAATTTGTCTGTGTTCTCCTTTTGTAATGGTTATGTGAAAATGACCTAGAGCAGGGATGTCAAGTTCCTGGCCTGTTGTCCCGATGCATCACGTGCTGGCCACGCCCAGTTTAGCAAAGGGGAAAAAAGTCCAGATACCTCACATGATAATGCTGTGACACCGTGAGTTTGATACCCCTGACCTAGAGGAATGAGGGGATGAGATGGTGCCTAGGAAACAAATAAGAGGGCAGGAGCCTGCTTAATGGTCAGAAAAAGAAACTTAGAAAAGGCCCATTCTAATGAATCAGGCTATTAAAAAGTGATTACCACAACTATTAACTGCCCAATTCATTAGAATGGGTCTTTTCTAAATTTTGTTCTCTAACTCTTAAGCAACAGTAAGCTCCCCTCCCTATTATCTGATCTTTTAAATTAACTAGTTTTTATTGCCCCTAAATGGGAGTCCTGGATATTCTGTATGGAAATTTGAGATTTCTTTCTGAGATTATCCATTACCTATGCATCTGATAATTACAAATTAATCCTCTTGTTCTTTTTTGTCCTAAAGATCCTGAAAGTAAGTTTATGAAATTAAATAGTCAGTTTTTCTATTCTGCCTAGTAATTTTTGGCTGTCTGAATTGATGTGGCCATTAAGTATTCTACCACTTAACATAAATTGATTTTCTTGTACTGTTATTTACCTTCAATACTTAAAAAACACAATCAAATTCTCATAAATGCTCATTTATCTTACTAGCACACTACATTAATAGATATCACACCAAAGCACACATTTCTTTACCTTGTAACGATGATTTACATGAATACTGTTCTGGAAGCAATCCATGCAAAGTACACAAGTTGGATCAATTGCACAATCCCTGCAACAAAAATAAGAAATTGATGCTGATAAGTGCTGTAAGCACTTATTTTTCAAAAACCTTCCAAACCTCCAAATTCTGGAAGTGTTAATTGAACAGAGTGGAAGCATTCACACATAAGCCAGAATTGCTTATTATTAGTTGTGGGCAAAATGATTTATGCACAAACCAGTCTCAACATAAAATAGATTCTGGGTGATCAGTGCCTGAACTGAAATCATACATGTTTCAGATGTTTTAATCCAAAACATAGAGCAAGATTTTTTCCAGGTATGAAATAAAATGGATTTTTTTTTCTGCGTAGAAGTAACAGGAACATAGAAAACTAACAGCAGAAAAAGACCTACTGGTCCATCGAGTACACCTTTGTTTGTTTTCTTTTTAATTAATGAATTAATTAATTAAATTTTTGTCAGATGGACATGTGTTTAAACTGTATTACTAATAACTGATCCACTATCTCTGTTGGAAATTGGTTCCAATCTTCTACTACTCTTTCTGTGAAGTAATACTTTCTAACATTACTTTTGAACTCTTCCCCCCCGCCCATCACTTTGAGATTATGTTCACGTATTCTTAATTTTTGCTTAACATTGAAATACTGCCTTCTACACTTTATTCTCATCTTTAAAGTTTTCATATTTAAAGGTTTCAATCATATCCTATATAGCAGGATTAGAACCTCCTTTTTCCTGCTGGTGATTCCTCAAGTGATGCATCCCAGAATTTTGTTTGCCTTCACAGCTACCCAGCCACACTGTTTTGCAGTCATCTGCTATAAGTACACCTAAATCCTTTTCTACTGTTGTTCTAACATTGTATCCCCAATACTGTACCCTGCCAGAGGATTCTTTTCCCTTAAATGCACGATCTTACACTTATGCATTGCATAATACATTGTTGGTGAGGAGATTTGAGTATGAAAACCTATGGCTGATAGGTTTCCTTAGTGATGTTTCTATAGACACTGGGAGAACCGGCAGCAGTGGCTGGAGAAGGAGGAAAGGGATAGCTGTAAGAAAATTAGGAGGTGGATAAGCTGGTAGATATGTCACATAAGAATACTGGTCGCTGAGAGGAGGAAGGGAAAGTGCTGGAAATACCAAAGAGCACATTGGTCAGTAGGGTATGATGGGACATCAAAAGTGGCTGTGGAGCGGAGGGAGAGAAGGGAAAGCACAGAGAATATTGTGAAGTTTTCAAGCTGGTGTACAGGCCGTGTACACTCATCTCCTAAAATCACTCTAGGTCCTTCCATATTTTGTTTCAAACAAAATTTAAAACAACCAAAATGAGCCATGTTTTCAAGTGATGAACTGCAACTGCAACCAATTCAAAATAGCTCAATAGAACTTCCAGAACATGATGTTTGTTTTGGATTGGTAACAAAACTTACTTACATAACACTTTACTACCCATCCACGAACAAAAATCCATTTTAGAAAGGTGTTTTGCATAACACCAAAGCTGTATTGACAATTATATATTAGATCATATTGTTCAAAGAAACATTAAAAGGTAGGAATATTGCTATAAACCTGCAGGAATACGTTGTCTCTCCACCTTTAAATACTTTTCCACACAGCTGCGAGGTACCAATCTGTCTTAGTTTTTCTAGACAGGTATTTGGATCTTCTCCAAATAAATGCCACTCCAAAGGATAAAGAATCATTTTTTGGGCCATTTCTTCCTCTTTCTGTGATAGAGGGTCCATTTCATCACAATATATGCTTGGAACCACTTTTGCCAAATGTTGAAGAAAGGCAGCATGAAAATCAAGCTTCTCATCCCACCACTGCAAAAAACAGAACACAATGTTACTCCTTCAGTATCAATATTTCACATGTCATAGATTATGATATACAATATGTGTAAACAGAGAAAAAGTAACTTTGAAGTTATAAATGTTTGGAACTTTTGAGTAAAAAATGAAGGAAATATGCCATTAAACATGTATTATTAAATAAAGCAATATTTACTGTGAAGCAAAGTTAAGTTTCACCTTTTCAATTTAGACATTTATAAGACAGTGCTTTTCATTAACCAAAATATCAACATTATTTTGATTGTTGTGGAATAACAACATAAAATCTTAGAATCTAATCATCTGAAACTTGGCACAACTACTCTAACTACAGCATTTACAGGGAAAAAATAGTATTTTGTCTTTAATATATTATGAGTCACTTTCTTAGAAAAGGCTGTTATTCCTGCAAATTTAGTTCAATTTCTCATCACTTTTAACAGAAAGAAGGCTCACATTTGATTAAATAAATACAGTCTGTCACACAGAAAAAAAAAATCAATTGCCATCTGGTATTTTCAAGTTGTAATTAACAGAATACATGGAGGTTTAGGGTTTCAAGTTAAGCTGATAATTTAACATTAGGCAGAAGAACTGAGCTCTGAATTAATCTGATCTCCACCTCCACCACCCTCGCTCATTTCATTTGTCAAGATCCAAGACACTTTCTTGGATAACTTCGCAGAAAATTTTGGATTTCTTAGTTCTTACCAGTAAGTTGTACCAACCTAGAACTAAGGAGAAATTTCCTGATACTTAGAATAATTAATCACTGGAACGACTTGCCTCCAGAAGTTGTGAATTATCCAACACTGGAAGGTTTTAAGAAGAGATTGGACAACCATTTGTCTGAAATGGTAGGGTTTCCTGCCTGAGCAGGGAGTTGGACTGGAAGACCTCCAAGGTTCCAACTCTGTTATTCTGTTATGAGTTAATAGAACATAAATTATTACACTAGCAAACAAGGAACCAGGAAGGCCTTGTTTTCACTGATCAAATGCAATACAGTAGAGATTTCTGGGTAATTTCCTTGATAGCTACTTTAAGAAAAGCTGCAAAAAAAGGGACTTAGTTAAGAGTTGCTTATTAATTGCCAATTTGCCTTTCCCAATGATAATTCAAGCACTTCACCAGAGAGATAAAATTAGAAACTGGGTGACTGATAGAGAGAAAAGGAAAACATCTCACTCACTACACACACAGAATAACTTTGTTTAGAAATTATGGAGTTTTTCCACTGGCCCCATCTCTATTTTACTTATATAATTCCGTTATACCACCCACACTATCAACGAAGTTCTCTTATGCTGATGATCTGGCATTAGCGTATAGCCACAAGGACATAGAAGCTACAGAAGGCATACTTACAGCCAACCTTATAACTTTGAGTACATACTTCCACCAATGGAGGTTAATCCCAGGCGTAAGTAAAACAGTTACATCATGTTTTCACCTTAACAACAAATTGGCAAAAAGAGAACTCAATGTATACCTAAACAACAAACTGCTTCCATATGAGGTAACACCAAAATACCTGGGGGTCACCTTAGACAGGACTCTGTCTTTTAAAAAACATATTAAGAATATGGCTGCCAAGGTTAACAGTAGAAATAACATTCCACAAAAACTATGGGGAACAACTTGGGGAGCTTCAGCCCCAACTCTTCGATGTGCAGCCCTTGGGCTTTGCTACTCTGCAGCAGAATACTGCGCACCTGTATGGATAAACAGATAACAAAGAGGACTTATTGATGTTCAACTTAACCATACGATGAGGCTAATTACTGGGTGCATAAAATCTACACCTAGTTATTGGTTACCAGTTCTTAGTCACATACTTCCCCCACCCTTATGGCGACAAGAAGCTCTCATTCGGGAGTATAGTAAGATCCTGTTAAATTCCTCTCTACCCATTCATGGCTACATTCCTGATCTCTTAAGATGCTGAGTAAAGTCAAGAAACCCACCACTCTTGACAGCGCTTAAGTTGCTGGCCGATCATCAGAACATCACACAAAAGTGGATGGAAGCGTGAAGTAGCTATTCCCCCCAAGTTATCTCTGAGTATATTAATCCTAATAGTATACCTCCAGGATTTAATCTACCCCAACACATATGGGTGACACACAATAGAATTAGAACGACTCACGGGGTGTGTGCTGACTCCTTGTATAAATGGGGAAAGACACCTTCAGCACAATGCGATTGCGGGGGCCCCGGACAGACTATCCAACATATAGTGAGGGAATGCTCTAACAGAAGGTATCCAGGAGATTTTAGGGACTTCCTCTGCGTAACAACGACAGCTACTGACTGGATCTCCAAACTCGACATTAAACTCTGTTTTCCTCTTAGGTTTTCTTACTTCTCTTTTTTTAATTGTTTTAATTGTTTTAACCTGTAAAAATGAAGTGTTTTAATATTGTGTGTGACCATCCATACACTAAATAAATAAAATAAATCCACTGGTAAAACACCAGTCTCTGGGCCTGAGTGGATAGGGTAAGGAATAACTACTCCTAGTCTTACATTCAAGGTGCCATTGCAGTTCTGGTGAGCTCCCATTAACACCACTGTTTTTTCCCTGCTTTGTTTTAAGGTGATAAAAACAGCTCTAAAGCTAAATGGAGCATGCTGAGCGATGGGCTGCACAGCCTGAGTTCTCACAGCACTTTAGCATACGGTCATAGGCACTGAGCCATTTCTTCTCACTCTAAAATTGTAGTAAGGAGCTGCAGCAGTGAAGATGATGGGAGCAGGCAAAAGAGGAAAAGCAGGACCAGCAGTACAGCTTGCCCATCTGTTTTTTAGTCTCCAGAGGAGAAGCTGTTTCTTGTCAGTCTAAGCAAGGTTATGTAATGCCTAATGAGACTGACAAGCTGCTATCTCATTTTCAACAGTTGTTTTCCCTGTGTGAAGGAAATGTAAGCCACAGAAAATGACCTGGAAGGCTACAGGCACCTCATGAGTTTGGGAACTCTGATCTATCTTCTAATATTTCTACACAGCTCTTTTTGCACTCATTTTACTTTCACTTTAAATTCTTTTCCTTTTTTTCAAAGACCCACTCTTAGCTCTGCAAAAAAATTGGTCTGCTCCACATTCATATCCTCTCATCATATTTCTATCTCATCATTTACTTTAATTATTAAATTTACATGCTGCCCATCTCACTGTTTGGGGTGACTCTAGGCAGCCCTATGATTTCTAGCTTAGGAGCCGTGGTGATGCAGTGGTTAGAATGCAGTATAGCAGATTAGTTCAGAATGCGGTATTAAAGGCTAATTCAGCTCACTACCAGGAGTTCAATCCTCACTGGCTCAAAATTGATTCAGCCTTCTATCCTTCCGAGGTCAGTAAAATGAGGATCCAGATTGTTGGGGACAATATGCTGACTCTGTAAACCGTTTAGAGAGGGCTGTAAACCACTATGAAGCAGTATATAAGTTTAAGTGCTATTGTTATTATACTCATTCCTATGCAATGTGTACATATAAATAAATCAATATTTAAACCACATATTAAAAATAAACAGATCTTTTCTAAGCAGATATTCAGCAGTCAGCATTCTTATTGTATTCTTTTGCCTCTACTGATACAATGGCCTTCTCTTTCTCTCTCATCTTATTCCTACCTATCCATTCTTATCACCTAGAAGAATTTTTCCCCACTACATTATATTTATTTTTCCACAAATCCAATACTATTATTTACTGGCTGACATGCAACTATCACCAAATATAGACTCCTACTTTAATAGACACCCATAACAATTACTTAACACCAATTTATACTTCTAACATATATTTAGCCCTTCCTTTCAAAATTAAACTTCACTTCCCTGCACATATTTCTCAACTCTACAAGATCAAGCCACTTTCATCTCATGTATTATATGCTTTTCCTTTTTTTAATTACAGGCACACTTTTTCTTTTTAATTTCATTAATTCATATTGTTTACTATTTACTCCTTTCACATTCCAAATCTTCCATTTGTCACATCTTCAGCAGATGGGCCATAGACATTGACTTCCACCACTCAGTGGCTTTGGTCATTCAAGATTTTGGAAGAAATCTTTGAGGTGGATTGCACTGAGAGAGAATGACCCAATGTCCCAAAGTCATCCAGCCAGCTTTCATGCCTAAAGCAGGATTAAAACTCTTAATTTCTAGGTCAGCACCTTAACCATTACACCAAACTGGTTCTCATCACATATTACATACATACTAAAACTTCCATGTTTGTTTAAAAAATGTGAGAAATCTCATTCAAACAAAATTCAAGCTTTTAAGCACTGCAGTATTTACGATTCCCTTCAGAGCACTGCACACCAGAACTATACACAAGAACAGTTTTTTCCCGAACGCCATCACTCTGCTAAACAAATAATTCCCTCAACACTGTCAAACTATTCACTAAGTCTGCATTACTATTACTATTAATCTTCTCATCGTTTCTATCACCCATCTCCTCCCACTTATGACTATAACTTGTTGTCATATCTTTATGATTTGTTTCCTAGTATGATTCAATTGCTTATTTGTATCCTATGACTATCATTAAGTGGTGTACCTTATGATTCTTGACGAATGTATCTTTTCTTTTTATGTACATTGAGAGCATATGCACAAAGACAAATTCCTTGTGTGTCCAATCACACTTGGCCAATAAAGAATTATATTCTATTCTATATGGATTGTAGGTTTTTTTTTTAAATTTGATTTATATGCCGCCCTTCTCCGGAGACTCAGGGCGGCTTACAACGCGTTAAGCAATAGTTGCAAGATATATTAATGTTCTTGTCTCTTTTCTCAGTATTGTGTTTCCTCATATTAACTGTCTACTCACTTTTCCTTTTCCACAGTTACACAGCTGCTTTGACATGGTTAATTATTAAATGTCAACAAGCAGACAAATATCATTCCTAGTTATCTAGAGTTCCTTTCAAAGCAGTAATTACTTCTCAAGTTCTCTATAATTTGCACAAAATCTCTCAAATTCTCAGGCTGCACCATTAAACTACTATCTTTGGGCTCCATTTGAAATCCATGACACAGCATTCACTATTTCACTGCAGCTGAAGTTTGGCTATTTTTCCAAAGTGAAAGAATTTTTTTGAAATGCAATTTGTTTTGTTTACAAAAAGTAAAACCATTTTTGAGATTGGAAATCCCGTTTACTTAATTAACATCCATTGTTAAAAATTGTTGATTTATTCAAAAGACTGATCCATTTTAGGTATTTTCTCTGATGTCCCCACCTTCGCTTTTACTTCAAGCCCTAGTTATTACATTTAATACTTTCGAACTATTGCACGCCTATTATATTGCCCGTCATTTCTTTTACCATTCCAGTCCTTGTTTTTATTTATGAATCTATTTTCACAAATTCCTCTAAACAAAGAAATATGAAATTGCTAAACATTATTTTTAACAAATATTTCCATAAAGTTTGATTAATAATATCACTGAAGCTCACATAAGGGTCATTTATGATTAAGAACACTACCATACATATATATATAAATACCAAGGGGAATGCATTGAGACTAATATTTTGATGTTTAAATATTATGGCCTAGACAACAATCCACTCCAGCAGAAAACAAATTTGCCTTTTAGCTTCATCAAATCTCCCCTTCCCTACTTGATGATAATAATCTTCAAGATGCAAAACATTCCATACTGGTTTATTATACAGTATAAACATACTACTGAGTGTACAGTGCTAATAAACGAGCACTGTCCACTGTAATAAATGATCACTGTCCATTAAGCAATTAAATTAAAAAAACAACCACCATTACATTTCAAAGTAAAGAGATTAAAAACAAACAACTAATAATTGAAATAGAAAAGGGACGAAGTTAAGAATGAAGAGGACAAAGCCCAGATGCCAAAAAAAACACTTAGGAAAATGTTTTATTGCATCTTTATGGAGGTACGGGTAGACTATTTCTATTGCAAAAGTGGATCTGTCCGAATCCAACTCCCCGGTATTTTTAACTCTCCTGGAGTTAAAACCCTCCTTAAAATCCTAACTCTTTGCCTGTCAACTAAGTGGGCTTTGCCCAGCATGTATGTACGGCGCTGCCTGTGTAGTGCGCAACGGTGCAGTCCCATTTGACAAGGAACCCAGAGATTAGCCTTTTGGAGAGGGGGGGGGGCGCAGGCAACAGATGCAGGAACCAGGGAAAGACCATCTTCCTAGCAAGACCTAAGGAGCAGCCCCTACTGTGTGAACAACGGGGGATAATAAAAGCATTGGGCATTGCCCGCCCGGGCATTTCTGGGTTAGGGTCCATTTATCTAGCACAGCCGCTGCTTGGACCCTTTAGGGAGGCACGTCGCCGCGGCCATCGACCCAAACGCAAGCGACGAATCCTCGGACGGGAGCGGAATCTCACCCCAGCCACCTCCGAGGGGTTCACGGGGGCAGCGCCGCCCGTTCCAGCCATCCTTCCCGCGCCGTCGCCTTCATCCGCCATCTTAGGAGCAGCGGGGCTCGGCAGGCTTGCGTCCTCCCGCAGGCCAACCGGAAATCAGCTGCGTGGGAAGGCCCGGGGATTACCAGGGCTCGGGAAGACCTGACCCGATGCCCGACGCCAAACCCCAAACGAAGAGGGTCCTCTCTGCAACATTGCGCATGCTCGGCTTTCTGGCGCATGCTCAAGAGAGCGCTTGCTGAGCCGAGCGTCGCTTGCTAACCGGAAAATCTCGGCGGCTGCTTCTCCGACAAACACGGAGTAAAGCGCGTACAAAGGCGGCTGGGGAAGCCCTTCCACCACCGGCCGACCGACGAAAAAACTGCTGCTATAGCGGGAGATTTCTTCAGAAGTGGGAGAGAACTGATATATTTTCTGTCTGTGAGAAGTGGTGTTTGATTTTGAAATTTGCTGCACAGAATAAATCTGTTTGCAAGATAAAACTGAATTTCCAAACCTTCCTTTAACCCGTATTGATCTTTTCAACGTCCACATTTCTCTTCTGCCCCACATCTAATATCTGCGGGACCTTTAGAAGTGAAGTTCTTGCTTGTAGCCTGAATGTTTGCTAAATAAACTTTTATACTCTTAAAGTCTTCTTACGTTGACTTGCAATTAATGTACAAACTGGAGTTAACCCGTGCCAGGTCTTCGATTCAAAGCCAGTTTGTGCAAACCAAAATAGGACAATTTCAGGTTTGGACAATACACTGATCCAAGAGAGTGCTAGAAAGGCCCTTGGTGTAGGGTTTCCTGCCTAGGCAGGGGGTTGGACTAGAAGACCTCCAGGAACCCTTCCAACTCTGTTATTCTATTTCTATTCATGCAGCTGCCATAAACCCAATGCCCTGAATTGCTGAGCACTACTTCAGCAACATCCACTGGCTTGCTGGCTGATTGATTAGGCTTTTTTGCAAGTGGTCATCCAGGGCCATATGCTACTTGGACAGATTCTAATACACTGACTTCTGCTAGAGAACTTCTCTCTACAGCATAAGCTCTGCCACCTGACTTGTAGCGTAGACCTATGCTATTAGTCTAAGCCACTTCTGGTTCCATTGAATAACCAATCAGGGTGCAGCTTGCTGGGTCAGGGAAGTTGTCACAGTTACTCTGAGTAAGGGAGTAATGATACCTACTTTAAATGAGATAGTTCTGCACCTCCTCTTGAAGAAGCCACTCTAGGATCCTGGGGATTTTGATAACGTCTCCTCTTCAACTTTCCTTGTAAGACAATCCTAGAAGAAATGTATCCTGCATATTAATATCCAGTCATGGGACAATAACATGATTGGTCATCCTAGTAGATGACCTTTGTTTCGACATGGTTGGGGAAGTTGAGCCCCAAAATTTTGTTGTTAAGTGAGACATTTGTTGAGTGTTGCCCAGCTGTGAAATCCACTTACCTTCACTATTGGTTCGGGAACGGGAGCACACGGGAGCGCGCATGCACTTTTTCTGCACGTGCGCAGGTGATAAAAAACTCTGCGGTGGGTGGGCAGAGCCTCCTGCTGCCAGCACTACCGGTTCAGCGAGCTGGATAGAACCGGGGGAATTTCACCACTGGTGTTGCCCCATTTTACAATGTTTTTTGCCACAGTTAAGTAAATCATTGCAGTTGTTAAGTTAGGTAATATGGTTAGGTTAGGTTAAATGAATCTGGCTTCCCCATTGACTTTGTCAGAAGGTCACAAAAGGTGATCACATGATTCCTGGGACACTGCAACAGTCATAAATATGAGTCAATTGCCAAACATCTGAATTTTGATCAGGTGACCATGGAGATGCTGCAATGGTTGTAAGTGTGAAAAACAGGCATAAGTCATCTTTTCAGTGCCGTTGTAACTTTAAGCAATCACTAAATGAACTTAGGCTGTTGGTTTGAGATCCAAGTTTGGCAATTGGTTGCAAACGTTTCATCACCATTCAAGGAACAATTCAAAACACTGACGATATCTCTTTGAATGGTGACAAAACGTTTGCAACCAAATTGCCAAGTTCGGAGCTCAAACCGCTGTGCCCTTCCGCCGTGCCCTTAAAACCCACTTTTTCCAGCAAGCCAGGCTGGCTTAGGAAGAAATTTTTTAAATTTTTTAAATTTTTTAAATGTTTAATTGGTTTGTGGTTTTTTAAATTTTTGGGCCAAATTTATATAGATTTTAATTGTTTTTAATATTTGTATTTCATGTTTTTAATTCTGGCTGTGCACCGCCCTGAGTCCTCAGGGAGAAGGGCGGTATATAAATTGAAAATAAATAAATAAAATAAATAAATAAAATAAACCAACAGCCTAACTACCAACTCGAGCTACTAATATTCAAGCACATTTCAACCAAATGAAGTGTTGTAAGTTGAGGACTAGCTGTACACTCATTTGTCACATAGGTCAAGCCAGAGATTGGAAAGCATGAACCATGTCTTAAGGCTGTCAGTTCAAAATAAGATCAAATTAATTCAGCAAAGATTAATTTGCTGTGCATCACTAAATGTTCAGGAATATTGATTCCATTAGTTGTTCAGAATTAGGTAATGCTTTCTGCAAAGGAGTTGGTTTAGAACCTGAATATCCTAGACTCATGGTTACTGTTTAAAAAGTGGATGAAGACTGCCCTGGTGGATATTTTCTCAGCTTTGGCTAAGTCAACTATACTGTCTTGGGCCAGGACACTACAGCATCAATAACTCATGCAGAATTACCGTAAAGCATTTTATATGGGACAATCTTGGGAGGTGATCCAGAAGCTACAGCTGATCCCAGAAAGGCCTGTTAAGTGGCTTTTCTCTGTTTGAAGTGGACATGGAGGAGACTAGCCCTCTCTGCAGCTACCCTCACACCTTGAAATTTGTTACTTCCAAAGGTCCATAATGCTTTCTCTCGTAGGTTTTTAGAAGTTTTTTTAAAAAGAGTTCAATTCTATCAGTTCTTTAATCGTAGGTGTTTATTTCTTGAGAGCAGATTGATTATTACTGTACATTTTATCGGTTTGATTTGTTCTTATTGTTCCTTTTATAATTTTAAGTGTCTTTTTGGTTGGGTATGGAACTTTAAAATAAATACAATGTAGACTATGACACAAGGTAACTAAATAGTATATGCATATTAAAAAAGGTTTCTTCTCTGAAGAAAAATATGGAAAAAGTAAGGTTATAAATTCATGAGAAACAGAATGACTGTAAACAATAGCTGGCACTTTTAAAACTCTATTAATAAAGGTGAGAAATTGAATGTCAAAAGCATGTCCCACAGCAACAGATTCTGAACTGCCTAGTCCCTCTGAATTTTCACCACTCTTCATTTTTCTTCCTTTCTGTAACTGATAAGGTTCACCTGACCTGCTAAAATTATCTGAGGTTTACAAACCACAATACTTAGGTTCACATAATAAGTAATTATGTTCCCTAACCTGCAAAATTTCCTTAAGGCAGATAGGGTTTAAATCCAATTAATATTTTGTTCATTTGAGATAAAGGAGCAAAATATTACTTGGATTTAAACCCTTAAGGAACTTTTGCAGGATAGGGAACATACTGAATAACTCAACACAAAGTTTAATGTTTCCCAGCTAGAAGAAAACTATCTAGGAATCGGTTTCCCAGCTAGAAGAAAACTATCTAGGAATCGGTCAGTCAATCTATCTGTCTGTCTGGGCAAACAGTATTTTCCCATCAATTCAGACAACTGCTATTTTTGTGGTCAAAATCACACACTCAACGTGTGAGGAACAACTTGAGAAAGAGAACCACTTAAATACATAATTATTTCTTGCTGGGAGGAACCTGAAATGTCCAGGCAAACTTTTTTTAAAAAATATTTCATTGATTTTGTTTATATTCAATCCGGTTTTCATCGAACAGTGTTTGGTCTGGGTACAGTAATATTTCATCAGTCATAATATTAATTCTTGTTATAGCATTCATCACAATAATAGTAGTAGTAGTACAATAACATAGTAATACTATCACAATGATAGTTAATATCCTCTTCTTTAACAATTCTCCTTATTTATTTATTTATTTATTTATTTATTTTATTCAATTTGTATATCGCCCTTCTCCTAGTGGACTCAGGGCGGTGCACAGCCAAAACTAAAACACATACCAATACAAACTTTAAAAATTTTTTAAAAAGAATTTCATGACTTTGGCCCTAAAATTTAAAACATTCAAACTAAAACCCATTGACAATTTAAAAAACTAAAAAAGCTAGAAAGGGCTTCCTCATTAGGATTCCCTCTTTTAATTTCTCTTCTTTTCTAACGTCTGTCTTCCTTACCTAACCATCAGACCCCTATAAAATCAAGTTTATCCAGGCGATCTTAATCCAGTTAGCTGCAGATCATCTATATTTGCTGCTGGGCGGAGGACGTCGCGAAGGGATTTTCCGTCCTCCAATAGGGACCTGAGAGGGGCGGACTAATACAACCTGAGTGGCGTAGGAGCCCGCAGAGCCGGCAGCGGAAATTGGCAGCTGTGGCCCGTTGCCGGTCGAAGACCGGGACCGTTGATTCACGCGTGGCAGTGGATGTGGAAGAGGCGGACGAAAATGCTGCGGTTGTTGGCTGCGCTGCTGGCGGTCGCGATGGTGACGGTGACAGTGTTGATGGATCGGTACAGTTTTGCGGGGCCACAACAACCCCGGCTCCCAGCTCGCTCTTTCTCTTCCGTGCCGGCGCCCGGGGATAAAGCTAACAACCTTTTCTGGGTGATTCAGGCAAGTGGCAGCGGGTGGCGCGGCGTG
Organism: Pantherophis guttatus; assembly: GCF_059756535.1. Lineage (NCBI taxonomy): Eukaryota > Metazoa > Chordata > Lepidosauria > Squamata > Colubridae > Pantherophis > Pantherophis guttatus. The sequence goes on from NC_142063.1 coordinate 70,490,471, forward strand.
GCGTGGAAGCTTTCCGGCTACAACGGGTAAAAGCAGCGGCGTTGGTTTCTTTTTTCCAATTGCCCGGACCCGTTAGAAGCTACTGTAATTTTGATACATGACTAACTAAAATTACGTTCCAGTTTCAAGGTACAGGGTTTTTTCTCCACCCAGATTCAGGAGAATAGAGGGGGGGGGGGAAATGGTAAAAGGAGAGAATAAAACTGGGAAAACTATTGAAGAGTAATGAAAGAGTAGGAAACGACTAGTTCCGATCAATAAAGAGGAAGTCACTTTTCCAATTTGCTGGATTGGGATGATTTGAATCAGCTGTTCACGAACCGTAGTCAGAAAAGTTGTATCCTGTTTGGTGATACTGTGCATTCGTATTTTTGAGGGGGTGTGGAGGGGGGAACCCTGTAAAATGAGCTGCTGGCTTTTGTTCTGCTATATCAGTGTTTCTCAACCTTGGTAGCTTGAAGATGGGTGGACTTCAACTCCCAGAATCCCCCAGCCAGCAGCGCTGGCTGGGGGATTCTGGGAGTTGAAGTCCATCCATCTTCAAGCTTCCAAGGTTGAGAAACACTGTGCTATATACACTACCGCAGGGGTGGGCAAATGTGGCTCTTTTACAACCTGTGGACTTCAACTCCCAAAATTCCTGAGCCAGCTTGGCTGTCTCAGGAATTCTGGGAGTTGAAGTCCACAGGTTGTAAAAGAGCCACATTTGCCTACCCTTGCACTAGGGGAAAAGAGGTGTGTCATTGTATGTTCAGGGAAACTGGGTCATCTAAAAGTGGTGAAATTAAAACTATTATTGTTTGGAATCAAGATTTTTTTTTTCAGTTAACACTTTTTTTTTTTTTGGTATACCTATCTGGTACAGAACTGTTTTTATAAAGAGTTATTAGATAGGTTTATTTCTTTTTTTAATGTCAGTCTATTATTGTAGGTGTCAGATCTGCATATCAGTAAGTTTCAGAGTCCCAGTCGAGTTTCTGATTTTGAGAAATTCTGTAAGGAAACAATTCCCATAATCCAACCTGCTCTTACGTTAGTGACAGGTGAGTTATTTCTTTTTGTTTCATTTTTATATGATACTCTAATTCTTTGGGGAATATGCTCCAGTGCTGGTTACTTGTTTGGTAGGACCGCCTTTAAAATTAAAAAAAAGCTGTGCCACTGAAAAGGTTATTATATAAGTTCTTAGCATTAGAGGGAATACCCAAAAATTTGAAATACCAGAAACAGTTCCTCTTCTCGTTCTGTCACTTTTTGCAATTGCGTATTTGTTTTCTCTTACAGACAAATATGCAGTTTATCTAGACCAGTGGTGTCAAACTGAAGGCCCGGGGGCCAGATCCATCTCATGGGGTGTTTAGATTTGGCCCACAGGACCACCCTGGAAACAGCAAAAGACTGGCCCATGATACGTCTGCCAGTGACAACAGAGCTCTGTTTTCGCTGGCAGAGGATTGCAGGAAGCCATTGCAGCCGAAAACGGAGCTCGGGAGTCCGTTTTTGCTGGCAGAGTGCTTGGGCCACCACAGGCACCCCTGACACGAATGATGTGGAGCTGGCTATGCCCCCCCTGCCCCCTCCCCAAGATCAAACACAACCCTGATGCGGCCCTCAATGAAATTGAGTTTGACATTCCTGATCTAGACTTAGTCCTCTGATAACAATCAGCTAATATTGACTAATTTCAAAAAGTTAAGCTGGGCTGTTGGACCAGTTTAGTATTGGATGGGAAACCAAAAATAAAGTCCATGACTCTAAGTCAGATTGGGTAGTTGAAGTAATATCCCTCAAAACTATATTAACATGTTAGCCCCATCAGATGATTTTGTGTCTAAATATTTGTCTGAGAACTCTGTTAGGATCCTTCACCCTCTGAAAGAGCCTGAGTGGCACCAAATGATTTTTTTCAATCATGAAAAAATGCACAACAAAATGTCCTGCCTGGAGTGGAAAGACTGGCTCGCATATTTAACCATAGTTAACCAGATTGACCTTGGTCTTCTTTATTTTTTTAACAGTGTTTATCAAATTGTTTTATTGCTACTGATCGGTTGACATTCTGTATTCATCATTTATTATACACTTAAATGTATATTCACATACCAACATATTGAATAACTAGTTAGAATTAATATTAGTCTATCTGAGGTCTTTCAAGAAACCTCAGATTTTTTTTGCTAACCTTAGAAACAGAGTTAATCTAGTTAAGATTAGTGGACCGTTAGTATGGTAATCTGCTATATAGAAATACTACATGCAGCTGGTTAAGAAGAGAGGTTGGCTAGTTGAGAGTCACTAGCATTTCTTGACGATCTTGCAGTTTATTAAATGATAGGCAGCCTTTTTTATAGTTTGGGAAGTCTATGATTATATTTGAAGCCACTTCTAAAGTATCTTTGGCAGCAGCTGGTAGGCTATCTAGGTTTGGAGGAAGGATTAAACCACCCCATTGCATGCTTGTCTACAGTGCAGTATGGCACTGTGCCTCATTTCTATATGGTTAACAGAAATTAAAATTAAAGGACTTTTTTCAGTGTTAACTTTGGGATAGGAGCTGATTAACAAGCTAAGCTGTCTTTTCGGCCTTGTTCTTACCCTGGTTCAGACAATTTCCTAATGAAAGGATTTATGTAATTATGATTTATTATGTTTATTGAGAGGAAGAACCGCGTGGTCTACTCAAAGCAAGGTTTTGAAAATTCTGATACGCTGTAGAGAAATTAATTTTCTAAAGAGGCCACAGAAGAAACTGGAATTGTTGTGTAGGGCTGCCACCACCGTCTCCACTGCCCCTATTACCGCCTGGGCCAGACAGGGACAGCTAAAGGGCCAAATGTGGCCTGCGGGTAGTAAAATGGCCAGATGTGGTGTAGAATATGAACCCTATGTAAAAACATGTAGAGCACAGATGCTGACATTTTCTATAAGTTCAAAGGAAACACACAGTCATAATGTAATACGCTGCAGTAGGTGTCAAACCTAATTTCTGAATAGCTTGTCAGTGGCATTTGGTTTATTCTGCATTCTATTGTTCATTGGGTTCTGGAGCTCTTCTCTATTCACTAAACAGGTGACTTGACTGATGCCAAAACAAAGGATGGACTTGGGTCTGATCAGATTGAGGTGGAGTGGCAAACTTACCAGACAATCCTAAAAAGATCTAAGGTCATGGAAAAAACAAAATGGATAGATATAAAAGGAAATCATGGTAAGACAGAAACAAGACTTTAGGCATGTAATTCTAATTTTATGTTTATCAGTAGGAAATGCTAGATTGTCATAACCCCTTATGTAACCATGTTTAATGTTTTGATATTTGATAACATATTTTTAAAAAATGTTTGGAATCACTTTGTCTGCAAAGTATAAATATATATATATATTAAAGTAAGAGAATATTGTTTATATATTTAGCTTTTGTGGTAATTTTATTTTGCCCATTCTGTTGTAAATTTCCTTAAATAATATAATTTTAGTTTTCCCAAAAAGCATCTCAGCCTTTGGTTTGTGCAATAAATCTTGCTTTCCTCCCTAGTCATCCTGCTTCTCTTTCAAGTTCATACTGCAATGATTTTTTAAAAACTTAGACTACCTTTTTTATTCCTAGCTTTATCTTGAAACTGGATTGAAATCTTTGCCATTTTCATTGCAGATACATTCAACATACCTAGCCTGGAAAGTGTTCGTAATTACTACAGGTATGTTAGCATGTAATGATGGTTTCAGCAGTCCAGAATGATATATGGTGGATAGAAATTCCTATTTCAACAAGATACATGTACCAAAATGTTGACTCTTAACGTATTTTGTCAATTAAATATTTTAAGGTTAGTTATAGGGGTTTCCCTTCTTTTCAATTGTGTCCAATTATGGGAGACTGCCTGCAGTTGTCTTGACAATTTTTTTGTCATTGCCTGCTTCCTAAGGGCTCAGAAAGAATGATTAGCCCAAGGTCACCCAACTGGCTTTGTTTCTAGGACAATCCAGGTCTTCTGGTTTGTAGCCTGATGTCTTAACTGTGTTGGTGCAGTGGTTAGAATGCAGTACTGCACACTACTTCTGCTGACTGCTGGCGGTCAGCAATTTGGCAGTTTGAATCTCACCAGGCTCAAGGTTGACTCAGCCTTCCATCTGGGTAAAATTTTACCCACCATCAAGGTGGGTAAAATGAGGCCACAGATTGTTGGGGGCAGTATGCTGACTCTATAAACTGCTTAAAGAAGCCTATAAAGCACTGTGAAACAGTATAAAAGAAAGTGCTATTAATTATACTATATTAATCTGAGTCTCCAATTATAGGTAACCAAGGTTTTATCTAACTGACTCTATGTTGCTTGTTTCTCCTTTCTGTTGCTATTTAATAGCTGCATTTTTTCCCTTAACCTTTCGAAGGAAAGAGCGAGAAAATTCAAGCTTTGAAATTGAAGTCAAATTATTATTTATTATTTATTATTACGGTATTACAGTATTATGGTACTGTATTATTATGTCTTTTATTCATTAAACATGAAACTCAGTCAACTGAACATTTAAAAATGTGTCACAAATATGATTGATTGGTGCTAATGATTGATACGGGTTGCTGCCAGCGTCCTAGGTATCAACCAAGTATCTTCTTAAGATGTACAATGTTCCGAGTAGCACAGTTTTTTGCAGTTATGCTGGTATTATTGCAGGAAGCTGCAATTTCTTGATGTGTTTTGTAAAATTCTTGGACATGGTACCAAGTGCCCCAATGACAATGGGCATCACTGTTACATGTTTCATCCATAGCTGTGTAGTTTCGATGGCCAGGTCGCAATATTTTGTGATTTTTTCCAGTTCTTTTTCTTTGACTCGGGTGTCTCCTGGTACAGCGATATAAATAAATTGTATGCATCAGCCCTTGACAACTGTGATATCTGGCGTGTTATGTTCCAAATGACGATCCGTCTGTATTCCAAAGTCCCACAAGATCTTTGCCTTCTTATTTTAGATAACTTTGTCCAGTTTGTGTTCCCATGATGATGACTACTACTACTACTTCCTCTTCTTCTTCTTATATTATTATTATTATTATTATTATTATTATTATTATTATTATTATTATTATTATTATTATTATTGCCAAGTACAGAATGGTGGTGAACTGAGCACAGATGTATCTGTGTTATTTCTGTTATCCTTACAAGTTTCTGCTGTAACATATTTCTCCTTTCAATTAGAATTTTTCTTAAATCCTTTTCTTTGGCAGGAAATATTCTGCATGGCAGAAAGATGGCTCCTTCCATTATGTTCATAAAACATCTTTTGGAAAATATTCTTTCATCTGTGTCGATGCAAGCCTTAATCCAGGTCCCAAGAGACCCTACAATTTCTTTGGGATATTAAATACGGTAATGTTAGAAAAAAACAATGTTTTATCAACTCAAAAGATCAGAAAAAAATTGAGGCCAGTTCTGTGTCTTATATATTTTAACTATAGTGTCTGGATGAAGTGTTCTGAGTACAGGTAGTCCTCAACTTACAACCATTTGTTTAGTGATGTTCAAAGTAATGACAGTGAAAAAAGTGACGACAGTTTTTCACACTTATGACTCTTGGAACATCCCAATGGTCATGTGATCTAAATTCAGATGCTTCGTAACTGGTTCATATTTATGACGTTGCAGTGCCCCAGGATCATGTGATCATCTTTTGCGACCTTCTGACAAGCAAAACCAATGGGAAACCCAGATTCACCTAACCACCGTGTTACTAATTGAACAACTGCAACGCGTGTCACAAGAAAGATCATAAAATGGGGCAAAACTCACTTAACTGTCTCGCTTAGCAACAGAAATTTTTGGCTCAATTGTGCTCGTAAATCAAGGATTACCTGTATTCACCTACAGTATTTCTTCCTACTTTCAGCCTGTGAGATATGCCATGCAGTCATTTATCAATGTTGTTGATGTACCTCATGTCTCTGAACAGTGAGCATTTTCAAAGAGAGAGTGGATTTAGTTTCCTATGGCGTGAGTTTTATATGCAGTCACCAAATCTTTTCGTGAGATTTAGTTTTCTGTGGAACAAAGGATCAGTGGAGATTTAAGTAGTTTTGCAATCATATAGGTCTCTAGCAAAACACCCATTTCTTATTATTGTTTCTTTGCACACAGACCTCAATTGCATTCATTAGCTGCAAAGGGAAAAAATCCTTACTTTGGGTAACAGAGCAATCTTTGGGAACAGCTAGGCTTTACGGAAGGACATCCTCTAATTATCCTAAATTATTAGTTCTCTGTCAAACTCAAGATTCTACTAAGTATTTCCTTAAGAGAATCTGTCAGTGATAATCAGAAGGAGAGTATTAAGATAATCTGTTGAGATTGTTTTTTTAAAAAAATATTCTGTTGTCTCATGATGAAAATCAATGTGGTATAGAAGATTCTTTGGCTGCATTAGAAAGATCAAACTCGGTCCACAGTTCTGTCTGCATTCTAAGATATTGACATAAAGCTTCTGTGAAACAGCACAGTTGTATATATACCTTTTCTTTATTTACTTTGAAATATTAAAAGGCTGAGAGCCACTTACAGATCTAAAGATACTTCAAAATGTAAAAATTAAACAGACATGGTAGCGCAATAATACTTATTTACAAATAACCATAATTCATAAATTATGGTAGCTAAAGAGGTCTCTACCAAATGTATTTTATCTTACGGTACAGTGTTTTATAGATGTCGGCATCCTTGTTCAGATCTCTACTAAATATGTTTTCGAACAGAAGAAAAGCCTAAGAATTAAAGGATAGTTTATTATATTAAATTATGTAATGAAAATATTTTTAGCTGTCTATAATGTTTAGCATTATTTTCCATATGCATAGAACTAATAGTAGATTTTGCTTAGAAACTCTTTGAGAATTTTCTATGCTTGATATGTTGACATAGCATTATATATATAATTTTACTTCCCTGTTCCTTAGGTTCAGCATGAATTGAATCCCCAAATCAACATCAGTTCCGATCACTATATCATTGTTTTAGTATATTTTATCATCTTCTTTATATATTATCCAGAGTCACTTCAAGAGCACTGGGACAGATTCCAAAGCTCTTGTAGTTTGATTTTGTTTGTCTTCATTGAGTCACTGAAATTAACGCATACTTCAATTCGAACACTGATTTTTTAATTTGTAATGTTATTCAAAAACGAAAACCACAAGAAACCTTTTGGAGTACATGTAATCCTTTCTGTTATTTACTGTGAGCTTTGGTATTTCACTTGAGCAGGTTTTCTTTTATTTTTTTTCCTGCGTTCCCTGGGACATCTTGACACCTATGTGAGAAATTGTCCTAGTACTCCAGCATATGCTTCCTGTCTGTGTTTGGGGAATATAAAAATAAAATCTTTTTTTTAAAAACTTAAATGGGAACCATTTGGAGATCTTTCTTCTTTATTTTATTAGATTTGTGTGCTGCCCACTTCATCTAGAGCAGGGGTGTCAAACTCTATTTCTTTGAGGGCTGCATCAGGATTGTGTTTGACCTCGGGAGTGCTGGGGGGCATGGCCAGGAGGTGTGGCCAGCTCGATGTCACTCATGTCAAGAGTGCCTGTGGTGACCGGAGCGCACTGCCAGCGAAAGTAGGCTCCCAAGTTCTGTTTTCGCCTGTGACGGCCTCCTGCATCCCTCTGCCAATGAAAATAGAGCTCAGGAGGGCTGCGGGTGAACTCTGTTTTTGCTGGCAGAGACACTGTGGGCTGGTCCTTCGCTGTTTTCAGGGAAGCCCCACGGGCCAGATCTAAGCACCCTGTGGGCCAGATGCGGCCTGTGGGCCTTGAGTTTGACACCCCTAATCTAGCGGCAACTGTGGGTGGTTTACAAATATTAAACTTTATTTATAACTAGGACTTTAAAGATGCTCATGGCTTCCAGCACTAATATTGTGTTTAAAAACTGCGTGTATGTGTTGACTGTTTTCAATTTTGTATTAAAACTCTTCACACTTTTTCATTTCAGAATAAAATGGAGGAGTTGTCTGCACTGATCTCAGAAAGCCATGAGGCTAACCATACAATTTTGTTTGGTCATTACCCTACCTCATCAATCATCTCTGTATCTCCAGGGATACGAGCAGCCATGCGGTACTATTTTTATTTATTCTGGAAATATATTGTTTACTTTCTGCTTTTTAAAATAACTCATACATTTTGTATTAAGGAATAACAAGAAATTATTATTATTTAAATTACATTGTTAATTGGCTAGAAGCTAATATTTCTAACAATAATAATTCTTCATGTTGCAATGCCCTTTCCTAAGCGAACGGAAGGCATTAAGAAGATCTCCTTTCCCAGGACATGCAATGGACAAATCAAAACCACAGTCTCTTCTCCTGCTCGGTTTACAGAAACTTATTCAATGGGTTACAAGGCAGTACAGACCAATTTGTCATTCCTCTACTATCCTTTGACATCACCTCCTTCATAATTTATAATATCGCCACATTCTGAGCAATAATGTGCAAAACCTGCCTAGTATTGACTGCCAGATGAAGCTAGTCAAGCTTGATATAGTTCAGTCTACACCGAGGGTATTGGTCTCCTCTCAGTTTTACAGCCCACTTTTTCTTTTCAGCTTTTTAGGTAGCAGAATATGAATTTTGGATTCATTTGTAGCTTTGAATTCCCCATTTTTAATTCTGTAGTTCTACTCCTTTCAATAATTAAACATTGTTTGTTTTTCTAAGATGCTGGGTTTTTCTAGAATTTACAATGGTAAAAGTCCCAAGTAAACAGATTGTATGCTATGTATTAATAATATATTTTGCTTTGATTAGTTTTGCCTTAGTTTATTTGTGTGGGCATTTCCATACATTGGGAGGCCTGATGCCTGTCCTTCATACTCGTCATCCTGATGGGACTTTAGAGCTGGAGTTGGGAGACTGGAAGACTAGTAGGAAGTAAGTAAATGTCTAATGCAAAGGCAATATTTATTTCTTTTCTATTTTCTGTCATTTCTCGGTGCCTGGAAGCTGTAGGAGTCTGGATGGGGGAAAACAAGCTTCAGCTGAATCTCAGCAAGACAGAGTGGTTGTGGGTGCAAGGGACCGCAGGATGCAATTGTTTATCATTTTTAGTTCTGGCTGGGGTTGCACTACCCCTGACAGACCCAGTATGCAAACTAGAGGTTTTTCTGGACTCATGACTCCTGCTTGAAGAGCAGGTGGCAATCATGACTAGAGGAGCCTTTGCGCAACTTTGTGTTGTGTGCCAGTTGCGCCCTTACCTGGATCATGAGAGACTGCACATGGTCATTCATGTCCTAATCTTCTCTTGGTTGGATTACTCCAACGCGGTCTGCATGGAGCTACCCTTGAGTATTCAGAAGCTATAGCGAGTGCAGAAAATGCAGCAGCATGCACAGTTCTTTAGGCCCCTAGAGTGGCACATATAACACTGCTGTTGCACAAACTGCATTGGTTATCAGTTTGCGTCTGGGTCCAGTTCAAGGTGTTGGTTATTACTTTTAAAGCCCTATATTGCATGGGTCAAGGATATCTGAAGAGCCATCTCATCCCAAAGGGTGAAAACTCACCCCATTCATGCGAGCAGAAGAGGTCTGCTATGGACCCCATCTGCTAAGAAAATCCAGTGGGCAGGTCAAAGAGAAGAGTCTTTTTCACTGTGGTCCCTTCTGTATCACCAGAAAGGAAAACTTTCCCACCCATTTGGCCTTCCAGAAGGGTATCAAAACATGGCTTTGCTAGCTAGTTTGAGACCATGAGAGGGGGCCCTCACCACTAGAGATGGCTAACGGGGTAAGATGACCTCATCCCTGTACCAGTGGTGGGTTTCAAATTTTTTTACTACTGGTTCTGTGGGCGTGGCTTAGTGGGCATGGCATGGCTTGGTGGGCGTGGTTTGGTGGGTATGGCAGGGGAAGGTTACTGCAAAATCTCCATTCCCTCCCGATCAGCTGGGACTTGGAAGGCAGAGAATAGATGGGGGCAGGGCCAGTCAGAATTTTTACTACCGGTTCTCTAACTACTCAAAATTTCCCCTACCGATTCTCCAGAACTGGTCAGAACCTGCTGAAACCCATCTCTGCTGTGTACCATCCGTCTCTTGGTTCTTTTTTTTTTAATAATTAAAAAAACCCTGTTTTCTATTTATCTTTTCATGATCTGTAAGCTGCCCAGAGTCACCTGATCAGGGAGCTGGGAGGCATATAAAAATTAATAAACTATGTAAATAAATATCTTAATTATGGGCTTCTATTGTTTAAGATGTTCCTTGTTAATTAAAATATTATTTTAATTATTGAATATCAGGTATCGGATTCTTGCGTTTGATCATGACCTCTTCAGTTTTGCTGACCTGAAATTTGAAGAATGGCCTGTAGTTCTTATCACCAATCCTAAATCATACCTTTATAGTAGCTATGCTCATGAACCACTACAGAGAATTCTTCATTCTACCCACATTAGGTAACGTACATGTTTTGAAACATATGGAAATTTTATAGAAATAATAGCAATGATGTGGTGGCTAACTTGCCAGTCATCCTATCACCAGTCCAAATAATCACTCTTGCAGTTGCTTGCATCACCTGTGCTGCAAAGTCTAAGTATCTCGGCCAACACTCTCATTGCTTCTGTACTGTTTTTTTTTTTTAAATGTAAAAAATAGAGAAAGCATAGTGGCTCAATTAGTATAGGACTTATCATGGAGGATGGTGGAATAGTTAAATCCTTCATGCCCTCAACTCTTTGCATGCTGTGAATGATGAAAAAGACTGAAACCACAGAGAAGTTTCTTCTGCAGCAGCTCTGCTTTGTCAATGCTCTAGAAACCCATCTTTCTTCTGGCAAAATAATGGTAGTTGCTTTGCCTAGCAACAAAATATCTAATTTCGGGCAACATATTAAAACCGTGGCTCATAGCCTGGATTGAAATCACACACAAAGTCAAATAGAAGATTGCTTAACACATATAACCATGGGCAGTGACTAGGTTTATGCAACATTCTGTGCTCTGATTTGTTTTTCCATGTTTTATTAAATACAGTTTAGTGGGCTGGGTTTACTTTTATTTACTTTTAATTTTATTTATTTATTTGTCAAGCATATATAAGATAACAGATAAAAGTATAAACATGATTATGAATACATGAAATGGATACGAATAAAAAGGGACATTAGGACAGGGATGGTAGGCACGTTGGTGCGCTTATACACGCCCTTTACAGACCTCTTCGGAATGGGGTGAGGTCAGCAATAGAAAGTCTAAGGATAAAGTTTATGGGGTTTGGGGAAGAAACCACAGAATCAGGTAGTGCATTCCAGGCATTGACCACTCTGTTGCTGAAATCATATTTCTGTAATCAAGTTTGGAGCGGTTTACCTTGAGTTTGTATCTCTTGTGTGCTCGTATATTGTTACGGTTGAAGCTAAAGTAGTCATTGACAGGTAGGATATTGTGCAGTCACTTTGTTCTCTCTCTTTTTCACAAAACACACTGCAAAGAAGAGAATGACTTGCATAACTTGAATCAGAATCTGTAGTTAAGAACATAGTTAGATTCCATTGGTGCTTTTAGATTCCACTTTTGACTGCAGAGGTTCGAATTGTAAAAGAAGGTGAACTTTAGCAAAACTTCATTTAATTGGAAGGTAACAGTCTTACAAAGAAGTGCTACCATTTGTATTGTTAATTCAGAGAGGAATATCATAGAAATATGATTCTTTCCATCCTGTATGACACTGTCTCGAACAATAATAAAATTTGAAATTATTTTTATCACCTCATTTATCTGTCAGAATGTGCAGATTATGCTAGTGAACAAATGGCTGGAAAAAATCCTGGGGTTACGTTGCCCTGCATTCTTCTTTCACTGCACTGATGTTTCTAACTACATTTTTATTTCATATCGGTTTTCCAAACAACCTACAAATTCTAGCCTTTATTGATCACAGTCCAGACTATAATGAGATAGTAAATTATTTTAAATACTTCAGTAAGGGTAATATGTTTTTCTCCTATACACTACACATAAACATAGTGGCTTTTAATTTAAGCATATGCGTGATATCATTAATAAGTCCCACTATATTCTTGTACTTAGAATTTTGGCCTTCTCTCCTTCTCCTATCAAGTTTGTCAAGATCATGATTGATGACATTTATCTTGGAGATGCTATTCAGGTGTCTGGACCTCTCTATGTTCTGAAATGGTCCCCCCAAAACTACAGTCAAGGATTTCATCAGATAGCTGTAACTGTTGAGGTGAGTTTTCTGCTATTCATCATTCTATCATTCTATCATATATTTGGCAGAAAAAATGCATTTGGCAGAATTTCTGCTTATCTATGATTATTCAATAGGTAACCTTCTGTCTTCCAGCCTTTCTAAGTAGGAGCAGTAGGCATAGTGTAAGGATAGGTATGTTTTAACAACGTGGTATTTATAGTCATCAATATATCCACAGATGCTTCTAAACACTCATCAGGCTCCATAGCCAAATTCATTTTTAAAACATTATTTTAATATGAAAAATTAAATGGGAAACTAGCATGCTGCAGAGCACCAACCTCAAACATAATATTCTGTTTCCAAAATAAAAATATCCCCAATATATTGCAGAGTTTTCTCAGAGCTCTGGTTATTGCAAAAAAGGAGGAGGAAGGGAGAGGAGAAGGAGATTAATGTAGGAAGATGATAGCAGCCTCTCACTAGCAATAGCCTTTATTTATTTATTTATTTATTTATTTATTTATTTATTTATTTATTGGTTTGATTTATATGCCGCCCTTCTCCGGAGACTCAGGGCTGCTTACAATGTGTTAAGCAATAGCCTTCATACTTTTGTATATACCTGCTTAGTAGGGCTTTTGGCCCCCCCCAAGCGGTGTTCTTTTTTATACAAAGTCAGCTTATTGCCCCCACAATCCGGGTCCTCATTTTACCTACCTCGGAAGGATGGAAGGCTGAGTCAACCTTGAGCCTGGTGAGATTTGAACTTGCAGTAATTGTAGGCAGCTGGCAGCTAAGTGCTATTTAACAGCGCTTTAGTCCGCTGCTCCACCAAGGCTCCTCCTTAGACTTAATATACCACTTCATAGTGCTTTTCAGGACACTATGAGTGGTTTACAAATGTCAGCATATTGACCCCAACAATCTGGGTCCTTATTTTATTGACATCATGGAGGGATGGAGGGCTGAGTCAACCTTCAGCTGGTCAGGATTGAACTCCAGGCAGTGGACAGAGTTAACCTGCAATAGCTGCATTCTAATTCCTATGCCACCATGGATTTTTCTGGTAAGTGGATATTTTCTGACTGGGCAAGCCATCGTAGCAGGCATTTTATGATAATACCTTCAATGTGCTTTCAAATGATTCTACTATCCCAAACAATTGGGGAACCTGCCATTCTGGAAAAGAATGAGAAAGAAAATGTAAACAATGACTGGCATTGTCTCAAAATTTCCTGACAGTTAGAACAATTAATCAGTGGAACAACTTGCCTCCAGAAGTTGTAAATGCTCCAACACTGGATGTTTTTAAGAAGAGATTGGATAACCATTTGTCTGAAGTGGTATAATCCTGCCTAAGCAGGGGGTTGGACTGTAAGACCTCCAAGGTCCCTTCCAACTCTGTTATTCTGTTCTGTTCTGTTCTGTTCGAATCAGATTACTGGCAGCACACGTAAACAGTGAAATATAGATTGGGGCAACCATTCAATGATATGACCAGAATTAAATGCTACAGTAAGGACTGCTAGAAAATATTTAAGCAATGAATAACAAGAACCTTAAGTATGCAAGTCTGCCATTAGAATATACCTTAGTTATTAAACTGGATACTTTATTAATAGTTATTAGTTGCTTTCCTATAATGCCATATTGTATCATAGAACAGAAGTACAAGAATTGAATGGAAGCATGTAGAAATTTGGGGGTGGTGTTACTAGGATAGGGAATTTTAGGAAAAATGTAATGTAGAAAATCCAGTCGATTTCAAAGAAAGTAAGGTAGGCTGATTATTGGAAGAGAGGGAGGTGCTGAGAAGATTGGCATGTGTGTCAAACAGGTGGTATTCAGCAGGTTCTGACCAGTTCTAGAGAACTGGTAGCAGAAATTTTGAGTAATTTGGAGAACTGGTAAATAACACCTCTGACTGGCTCCACCCCCATCTATTTTCTGCCTCCCAAGTCCCAGTTGATTGGGAGGAAATGGGGATTTTGCGGTAACCTTCCTCTGGAGTGGGGAGGGAGTAAAGATTTTACAGTATCCTTCCCCTGGAGTGGGGTGGGAATGCAGATTTTACAGTATCCTTTCCCTATCATGTCCACCAAGCCATGCCACGCCCACCAAGCCACGCCCACAGAACCGATAGTAAAAAATTTTGAATCCTACCACTGGTGTCAAAGGACTATCAGGGACTGTTTGAGTTTATGGGAATAAGAGAAGGCACTGCTAGAATAGGGGCTCGGTGGGCTAATGGTTTGATTAATAGCAGATCTATGGGAAGATGAGGACTGGAAACCCGATTTGTACAAAATGACAGATTGATTTAACAGAAATCTCCCCTTTGGGTGGGGATACATGTGGGGGGGGGGGGCTAACAAAATAAAAAATGGAGCATAGTACTGAAAAAGTTTATTAATCCTTGTTTTGGTCCTATTTTAGGATAGCAGTGGTAGAAGTGCCACTCAGCTTCATTCATTTGCTATGGAGGAAAATCTTTCTCTTAGATTTGATCTTTTGGCATCTTGGCTTCTTCTTACTGACCATTATATATGGGTAAGTATTCTTTCAGATAGGAGTGAACAATAGATGGATGGATAGATGGATGGATGGATATAAAGGTAGTCCTCGATTTACAGTCATTTGTTTAGTGACCGTTGAAAGTTACAACAGCATTGATAAAAGTGACTTACAACTGATCCTCACACTTAAAATTGTGTAAGTCGGGGAGGGTTGGGGCCGACCTCTCTCTGGGAGGCAAGATGTTCCAGAGGGCAGATGCAACAGCAGAGAATGCCCTTTTCCTGGTCACCGCCAGATGGAATACTTGGGCCAACAGAGTCGGCAGCACGCCTCCTCTGCTGGCACAGGTGGGGGGTGCAATCCCAATGGTGATCACCAATACCTTACACCCGGAATCAGACTGGCATGGATGGAAACCCTTGTTTATTACTTATTGTATAAAAACTTACTTATTGTACACCATCCATAGTCACCTTGTTTAAGATGGACAGCTATATAAATCTATACATTTATGGATGGATGGATGGATGGATGGATGGATGGATGGATGGATGGATAGATAGATAGATAGATAGATAGATAGATAGATAGATAGATAGATAGATAGATTTGGTAGATAAACATTATTATCTTTTGGATGCAACGGCTAGTAGAAAATGTGGTGGCCTGTGCTGTGGTGATTGTATCTCTGTATACTTGGATGATCCTGTTACTTTTGGAGCTGCACTGGCTTCTGATTGGCTTCTGTATGCAACCCAAGGTGCTGGTTGTGACCTGTGAGGCCCTACATTGCTCTGGAACAGTTATCAAAAAGCCTGCCTTCTATGGGATCATCAGTGGTCTCTGAGTTTGGTTGTTTGCTTGCAGTGTTTTCATTACCCAACTAGGTAACTTCATCAGTGCAAGTGAATGTGGGGTTTGCTCTTGGTAGTTTCTTGATTAGGGTATTGTTTTCTGTTTGATTGTCTGGTGGCAGTTCCTGGTTTTGACAGCAGGAGAGGTTGTATTCTGGTCTTTTTGTTTCCTTCCTAATTTTTTTATTGTCTCTAGGAAATGCCTTGTGGTACAGGAGAGAAGTAGCTTCCGTTCATATATTTATTAA
Organism: Pantherophis guttatus; assembly: GCF_059756535.1. Classification (NCBI taxonomy): domain Eukaryota; kingdom Metazoa; phylum Chordata; class Lepidosauria; order Squamata; family Colubridae; genus Pantherophis; species Pantherophis guttatus. The sequence goes on from NC_142063.1 coordinate 70,506,311, forward strand.
TAATAGAGAAAGTTAGTTAATAGTAGCTGACCTTTTTATTTTTCATTTTCAAAATATATCATACTGCTTTTGATTTTTTTTTTTCAGGTACGAACACTCTTTGTATTAACAATTATATTTCAACTTGCTTTGCTGATTTTTTTCCGGTTTCGAGCAAAACCTAAATTTAAAAGTAAGAGCAATTACGTTGATCCTTTTTCCTTTCATCCCCTCTCCATTTCATTTTTCTTCTTTCAGACCTAATGGCATGTTGAAAATAAATTATGGAAGAGGGTCTCAGTTCTCTCAGTAATTGTCCAGATTAAGTGTCAGATTAAGAACAGAATGAACCTAAAGTTACTATCAAACATCTAGCTCAGTAACAGGCCAGATTCAACTGGAGGCTGCAGAGAAAAATAGTACAGAGAAAAATTCGCAGTGCCTATTCAGAGAGATGGTTGACCCACTCCCCTGGTCATATGTAGAGTATGGAGAGTATGCAGCCTGTCCTATGTTTCACAGGGCAACATGCACACAAACAGAAGAAGTCCTGGCAGAGAGCAGAAACACAGAGACACCAGTGGTGGGTTGCTACCGGACTGGGTGAACCGGTAGTGGCGGGGGCGGAAGGCTCTGCCCACCTGTCTGGACATCTCTGCGCATGCACAGAATCTTCTGCACACAGGCAGAAGTGTTGTGAGTGCCCGCAAGCAAACCGCTACGGGATTTGAATCCCACTACTGAGAGACATAACATATTAATTTGTTACATAGAAGAAAACATAATCCCTTCTGTATTTGGCTACTGCTGATAAAGAATTCCAGAAGCCATGCTCAGCATACTTGCCATACGAGGTTTTATATATATATATAAATGGAATGCTTTAAACAACATTCCAAGTGAATTTCTATTTGAAACTCCCACGGATCTTAGTTGTCTTTTAATTTGCCTAGAGCAGATTATACTATCAGTAATGGTGGCAGTAACATTGGTGTACAAGTTGAAATGAAATGATATTTTTTTAAGAAAAATTATCCCATGCCTATGTCAGTCCCTACATTGCCCCAAATATGGAAAATAGATATTGATTATAAGCTGTACTCAGCTAGCCTCCTTTGTACTTCCAGAATTTTGTTCCTGCAAAATATGGGCAGCATGACGATGGGACAACATCAGCAGATCATCATTTGTGACTATTTAATAGCTATAATATTCTCTCGTATAGGCTGATGTTTTCTAATAAGAATATTCTTAGAAAACTGATGACACCGTTTTGAGTTGGGCTAGTTTTTAATCACATAAAGTAGCTATTAGATTCTAGTATCAGAATAGTTCATTTTTAAATATTAGGATAAATATTAGGATTTCTCTTATTTTTATTTGTGATATGTTTATGGTATTCACATCTAAATATTTAAAAACCTAAGACGGGGCAGTTGTATTGTACATCTTGAATTGATATGGACAAATCTATTTAGGACATTGTATTTTATTATTACAATTTGTTAGATTTCTGTATACCTTTCCTCCAGGAATTCAAAGCCATGTATGTTGCACTCCTCTAATTTTTCCTCACAATAATCTGTGAGGTTAACTGAATTGAGAATGATTGCTCCAAAATCACTTGAATAATTTTTGTGGCTAAAATAGATTTAAACTAGATTGTCTCTAATTCTACTCTAATACTGTACCTTCTAGAACAAGTGGAACACTGGTTCTAATCCAACTTTTCACTAGCTGTTGTTGATGTGTCACTTTCTAAATTTGTGACCTGGTATGTTTTCAGCAGTAGCAAGCAATAATTTTGAACTGAGATTATGTTATTGTTTCAGAACCCCCAGGTGTGGCAGTACGAACCTCTTTTTCTCTTCATGTCCTGAGCAAAACAGATTTATTCTTCTACTCGTTTCTGATGTTGAATTTATATACTATTCTAGGTAAGTGCAAAGAATGTGAAAAGCAGTTTATTAATTTCTAAAGACTTTATTGCAAAATATTTTAATAGGGTTCTAAATGAAAAAATAATGAATTCTTACAAATGTAACCATTTGAATCATGCATTGGCATAATTTAGATTTTAAAAGTCCAAACAATTCATAGATTTTTAAAAAACAGGAAAATCTCCTTTTAGTAGAATTCAGCTTCTGATAATTTCATGGAGACATAATGTACAGTAGTCCTCGTCTTACAATCAGAATTGAGACCAACATTTCTGTTGCTAAACGAGACAGTTGTTCAGTGAGTTTTGCCCCATTTTACAACCTTTCTTGCCACCGTTCTTAAGTGAATCACTACGGCTGTTAAGTTAGTAACATGGTTGTGAAGTGAATCTGGCTTCCCCATTGATTTTGCTTGTCAGAAGGTCGCAAAAGTTGATCATCCTGGGACGCTGCAACAATCATAATTACAAGTCAGTTGCTAAGCATCTGAATTTTGATCATGTGACCATTGGAATGCTGCAATGGTTATAAATGTGAAAAATAGTTGTAAGTCACTTTTTCCAGTGCCGTTGTAACTTCGAACTGTCACAAAAAGAACTGTTGTAAGTCGAGGACTACCTGTAGAGCAGTGTTTCTCAACCTTGGAAGCTTGAAGATGGGTGGACTTCAACTCCCAGAATCCCCCAGCCAGCAGCGCTGGCTGGGGGATTCTGGGAGTTGAAGTCCACCCATCTTCAAGCTACCAAGGTTGAGAAACACTGCTGTAGAGTATGGATAATAGATTGTTTTCTTGACTGCAGTATAGGAACAGTTCACTCTTTGCCCTTTTCCAGAATAGTTTTTCAGCTTCTCAGTCTACCTTATAGTCCTGTAATTTTCTGAAAGCCCTCCATTCAAGATCTAACTAGACTTGCTCCTACGCTTAACTGATACATATGAGATGATTTCTTAGGCACTACATATTAAGAAGAAGAAAAAATGGTGAGCTTTGTATGCAGTAGCTTGCCAAGGATTCCTGTGAATAGGATTATTGAGAAGCATACACAGGTAATCCTGTATTTATGACTATTAATTTAATGACCATTTGAAGACACGGCAATGCTAAAAAGTGACTGATGACTAGTCCTTACACTTACAACCATTGCAGCTTCTCTGCAGTCACTTGATTTGCTTAATGACCACAGTGATCTGCTTAATAACCATGACAACAAATTCATAAAATTGCATACAACTCACTTAACAATCATATTGCTTAGTTTTGGTCCCAGTTGTGGTTATAAATTGAGGACTGTCTCTTGTCAGGCTTTGCATTGATACAAATTTAATTAATAATAATGATAATAAAGCAGCATCCTTGCTCAAAACTAAGATGTTTCTGATAATTTTGCTCAAATCTTCACTCTTTATATTTTCCAATATTATGGTTTGCTGCAGCTTCTAATGTATCTCTGTTTTTTATTTATTTGGCCACTGAGTCCATGACGGAAACGATGGCCAAATCCACATTTCTTAATTGTATCTATTTATTGGAACACAGCATCTCTTTAAAAATGTATATTTTGAGAGTAAAAGTTATATTTTAAAGTATTTGTACATGTATATTGTATATTCTATATTGTAAAGTTTGTGATTTCTCTTACGAAACGCAAAGAAATAATAACATATATTAAAAAATTTACAATCCTTTATGTCTAATTTTAAAAATCTTATTCACTAAATTCACACATCACAATAAGCACAATAATGTGGTTGGTTTGGTTCTGGTTTAACTTGTTGAACAAACCATTCCCATTGGGATTTAAAAACCATAGTGTATAATATTGTGCCCAAAGCATAGTTTGATATGTGAATTAATTAACTGAATAGATTATACTGATCAAATGGCATTATTTACAGGAGTTAGTTATCTGCATGGATCTTTTTGTCCTAGTGATTATTAGCAAGGATTTCAAACTGGAAAAATATTTATTTAACACTCTGGATATGCTTAATATAATATCATTTTTCTCCCTATCAGGACCCTGGTTCATTGGTGAGGTTATAGAGGGCCATGTGGGGGCCTGCTTTTCCTTTGGGTTAATTGTTAATGGCCAGTTCTTTGAAGGCAGCTCAACCTTCCTTGTTGGAATTTTACAGGTAGGACTCTCAGCATAGTTTTTGATAACAATCTTCTGATCGTTTTTTCCCAATAGTTAAATATGTTACAAGATTAAAAAAAAACTTAGAGACAGCATTGCTTGTTAATATGACTATAACAAGCTTCCAGTAGTACATTTAGTAGACTATTCAGATGTATACAATTTCTTCAGAACAAATTTAACTTTCCATGTAATTGTTAATTCCGTAGCATAATGTTGGAGTAGGTATGTATTTATTTAGAGTTTATGTCTCCCTCCCTTTTCTGCCTTTTGACAGTAAGATTTCTATGGCACTTATTTATTATAACAACTTATTTATTTACACACAAAAAAACACACAAAAACCATAATGACAAGACCTGAGACCTATATTACAAATATTTGTAGCGGGAAAGCCAAGTATTGGGCAAAATAAAAATATTTTGGCAATTCACCAATAGCTAAAAGAGGGAGCCAATAAGCCTACCTAGGAAGGCCACTGTAGTAAGCCTTGCTACTTTTGTCAAGAGCTTCTTTCCTGTGTCCCTGCTAACCCACTTGTGGATGCAAATGACAATCCCATTTTAGTAAAAGTCAGGGCAAGTGTAAATAGCCAAGCATACTACAGAGGAGGGGGAAGACAGCTTTGTCAAGGGGGCAGGGAAAATGGGAAATAAAAGGCAACGGTTTGGGGCCCACACCTCCAGGCTGTGCTTCTTGTAATCCTGAAAAAGGAGACACACTTTCAAATAATTGGGCCCTAGTCTTTATAGGATTTTATAATCTCCTGCACTTCAAGACCTATCCACAGATCGGTCATTGAAGTTCAGGTAAGGCAATAAACAAATGTGAAACGGGCTTGATTGTTGCAGCTTTACACAAGATGAAATTTTGAACATTTGTCGTAGCAGTTCCAAAGAGAGCATTTTATGGACATCTACCTGAATAAATAGATTTGCTTGAGGCTTGCTCTGCTTTTTCCATTTTATTTCATATGAAGATCTGTTGATACTGCTAAAGTTCTATTTTGAAATCGTATTTCTGTATATTAAGCCAACTTTCTGTATTTTCCCAGTGGAGAAACCGTTTGTAATTGCAGTTTTTATTTGAGTTGGGGACAGCCATAACCTCATTGCTTTGTTTGAAAGTTAATTATAGGTCATTCTGAGGGATCCTTGGTGCTCTCTGAGCAGATGTTTCATTACCCAAACAAGGAAACATCATAACATCATTACCTAGTTTGGATAATGAAACGTGTACAAGAAAACAACCAAACTCAGAAAGCACCAAGGGCCCCTCATTTCAATTCTGAGTTACAAATATTCTCCTTTATTGATAAGTCATTTTTCCCCAAACTCGGCAACTTTAAGATATGAGGACTTCAACTCCCAGAATTGAAGTCTACAGCTTCACATCTTAAAGTAGCCAAGTTTGAAAACCACTGATGTAGGCTAGTTTCCTGCCATGGGCCCACAGCACCCTCTACATGTTTGTAGTGATCAATAGAACTTCCTGCTGAGAAATCTGAATGAGCTTCTCTTTCACAAGTATTTTTTAATTCCCCACTGTTTGACAATAAATTCATCAATTTTTTAAAAAAACATGTGATCAACCGTTTTCAGAATGTGCTAAATCCACAAGTGTTCTCCCACTGAAGTGTATAACATATTGTTTAATATGTGAGGGTACAATTTTTTAAAAATTGATGCTTTTCAGCTTATTGTAAGATTCTTAAGTTCATAGTGTACAAAACTGAAAGATAAAATTTAGGTAGGGCAATGTTTTAAAAGTGTTCCAGGAAGAAAGTGGCTATTTGTTGTCAAATTTACTTGTTTGCTTAGTTACCAGCTTAGTTACAGCTTAGTTACTATACTTAGATGAAACCTTGCTATATGAGGCTGAGATCTTGTCAGTCATGCAAGGAAGACCAGAGAAGGAACATGGCCAGATGAGCTAATACTACTTTATTGTAAAGTTACAGCCTGTCATTCTTAGTATATACCTTTACAGATCTACTATATGTGCATTTTATTTATGGCTTCATGTGTCAAGTGTTCGGAGTAATTTTATGTATTTATATTTCTGCATGTGTTCTGAGAATGTTTTTGTTTGATAGGTGTTATTTTTCAACCTACCACTGATGGCGTACACCTGTTGGTGCCTATTGCTACGTTGCCAAGGCCAGCGTTTTCGTTCTCATCTGTATCTTATCAAACCATATTGGACTGTGCCCATCCATTTAATCATGTCACTTCTATTTTTCTGGCAAGTCTTTTCCTGTTACTTCTTACTGAAGACATATGGAACTCTTTCTTTTTTTCTCTCTCCAATGAGAACTTGGGTTGTTGCACTAACCCTCTTCCTGGTCTACAGAATTTGGGCAATGGAATCTATTTTGCTGAGAACCTTTATTGCAGATATGAAGAACTACCAAACTTCCTGATGCTTCCTTTTTTCCGGAGCCTGAAGTATACAATCACTTAAACTGTTAAGTGATAAAGCTGTGAACTATTTCCAGTTGAATGTCTTATGTTCTGATTGCATAGACAATGGATCATGAAGGTTCAGGATTGCCATCAAACCCCTTCTGTGCTGCTCTGTAATAAAACTTTTAGAAAAAAGTGACACTATTTGCCTCAGGAACCGCTTTCTTATTATATTTACATTGATACTGAGCTTGACATCATACTGTTTTAATGCTAGACAAAATTTATGGACTATTGTAATGTTTTGTAATTGTTTCTACTTTTGTGTGTTTCTTTATCAGATGATTTATCTAAACATGGGAATATTTGCCCTTTGCTGAATAGCAATTTATTCAGCCCTAATTGAAGGCCTGTTAAGTCATGTCAATCACCTTTGCCCACTTTCCTTTTCAAACTCAGTCCTTTCCCCAACTCCAGCCTCCATTTTTTAAAAAAATGTTTTTCAAACTACCCTGGGTTTTAACGAAAGTTCTGTAGTCTTTGTTTATATATATTGTACTGTAACGGATTTCATGACAAGAAAAAATGATATAATTGCTTTGGATAGTATTTATAACAGAGTCCGTAATTTCTGAGTTGTTAATATGATGCCCAAATGATTGCAATGGATGTGCCCGTTAAGACTCGTAATCAGAGTTAATGAAAGGCATTGCCTTTGCTTCAGGAAGCTCCTCTCTACTTCCCATCTGTCTTCAGAGTCAGAGTATGCTGTGCAAACTTGGCCATGTGGCTTATAAACTGAATTAAAATCAAACTGTTTTATTTTGATTTAGCATATTGTGTGAATTTAACAAATAGTGGTTTTTCCCCCAAATAATTAATGCTTAAGCAAACCATACATGTAAAAGCTATGGTTTAATATATGAATTCAGATGAAAATGTTTGTGCCTTCTGCACGCTTGCATATGGAAGATAGCTTTATGTCAAATTCCTGCTGGTTTCCTCTAGTAATTTCAGATAGGCAGGAATCCACTAAAATGCACATAATTTCTTGCAAAGCTTTCTGGATTATTGCCAGTATTAATGCTGCATATGTATTACTTAACAGATCAATGTAGCCTATTAGCAATCTGTTGCTGTGGAATATTGCTGATTTTCTTGGTTCATAACTATTATGCTGAATGAGATCACAATGAGATTGAAATAAAATGTGTTCTTCAGTTTTGTTATGCAGGAACTGAGATAATCAGTAAGAAAATAGAATGTGCTGCATCTTGTTAAAAAAATGAATGCGAAAAATACAGTTAAGTGTATGCTATACTTATATAAAAATGAGTCAATTATAGAACTAGACATGTGAAATGAGCACCTACTGACAATGGCTAAACCTTGCAGAAATCTGTCTCTAAATGTCCAAGGCAATTTATCTTATGCCATAATCAATAACTGACCTGATGCTTCCAGGATTCAGAGTTTATGATTAGGATGGGTATGGCTGATGGGTCAAGTTACAGCATGTTTATATGTTTACTGAAAATAATTCAAGAGATGTAGTTATAAGACTCTATATAATCTTGCACATGATATGGCTGGAACTATGTATGTGTAATGTAAAGGAGTTTGCCTCAGCCATTTTTTCTTCTAATGCACACGCAATAAATATACAAATATTGCCTCTGGTTTGTGCCCCATTGTTAATTTAATAACATGTATGGGCTATGTCTGAATATACATTGCACTTTTATTTCTTTTTAATCAATATTTTTTTCAAATTCCATAATTTGTCTCTGTTGTAATAAAATGCTTTGGTGTACTATTTATTCCAATCTTGTATTTGCTAACATTTTTCCGTCTTCTCTGAAAATGTTAACGTGTTGATACATACAACCATTCTCATGTCTACACACAACCCTCTCTGCCTATTATTTCCCTCCAGCCTGAATTTGGAGATATGCTTTCCCCCAATCTAGAAGTAATATTGGATAAACCTGGATAGGATTGTCTTCAGGGGTGAAATTCAGCAGGTTCTGGAGAACTGGTAGCGGAAATGACAGGTTCAGGAGAACCGGTAGTGGAAATTTTGAGTAGTTCGGAGAACTGGCAAATACCACCTCTGGCTGGCCTCAGTGGGGTGGGAATGGAGATTTTGCAATATCTTTCTCCTTGGAGTAGGGAGGGAATGGGGATTTTGCAGTATCCTTCTGTCACGCCAAGTCACGCCCACCAAGCCATACCACAGCCACCAAGCCATGCCCACAGAACCAGTAGTAAAAAAAAATGGATTTCACCACTGCTTAAAAGTAATTTGTACAGAATTCACTAGGAGTTGATTCAGATAAGTATGTAAGAATTGCAGGGTAAAAAATTCCTACTGGAGTACAGGTAGTCTTTGAGTTATAACAGTTCATTTAGTGATTGAAGTTACAACGGCTGAAAAAAGTGACTTATGACCATTTTTCACACTTATGACTGTTGAGCATCTCCATGGTTATGTGATCAAAATTCAGACGCTTGGCAACTGACTCATGATGGTTGCAGTGTCCTGGGGTCATGTGATCAACTTTTGCAACCTTCTGACATGAAAAGTCAATGGAGAACCCAGATTCACTAAACAACCGTGTTGCTAACTTAACAATTGCAGTGATTCAATTAACAACTGTGGCAAGAATGATCAAAAAATGGGACAAAACTCATTTGTCTCGCTCAACAATGTAATTTTTGGGCTCAATTGTCATAAGTCGAGGACTACTTGTATTAGTAATACAGTGCTGTTTCTGCAGATGCCTTGTTTGCTACTTTCTTGTTTACCTGACAGTGAAAAACCCACAGAAAGGATATGCAGTGCATGGAACAGGTTTTGCTGTAAACTTTCGAGTCACCAATTATTAAAAGTTTTCCTACCACATTTTTTCCTTATCATGAGGAAATTCAAAGAAGGGGTTCTTCCTTTGTAATAATTCTCATGGTCATTGGGCTACATTGGATTTGGCAAGCTGGAACATTTGGACATAAAGTGTAAGGAAGGGGTTTTTTTATCTCATGACTTAGTCGTACAATTAGGAAATGTCTCCTTTTGTTTAGTGTTCTAATTTACATAAATGTATGTAACAGTGAAATGTTACGGAAAATAGAAGCAGCTAAAAGCATTCACTATTAATGCATCAGAAAGAACAGTGTCATAGAAAAGTGTCCAAGTCAGAAAATTACATTAACAAATACATTTTAATAGTTGTATTGTGTTCAAGAAAAGATTCTCATTATTGTTTCACTTTCAGTAATGATTAGAGCCTGGCTTATACATTCCAGGACATAAATCAGTATATGGTATGCCTTAATTGGTTTGTTTACTTCCAGGATGTTAGCCATGGTTTATTTTTTTAAAACTTTAAAATTTTGAAGTTGGTTAGCAAATCCTAGCTGCTTCAACTATGACTTACATTTATCTTCAAACTGAGAAATACTACTATAGTGTTATTAGGAAATTGTTTCCTAGATATTAACAAAGGCAGAAGAAAACCAAATTAGAAATATATGATCAAATAAGACATAATTTGCTTGCAAACATTTGTTCAAACAGCTAAAACTAATTTTGGTTTTATATTATATGCACGTAGTTTATATTTCTGTAGCAGTGGTTCAGCAATATTTTATCATTTGTTACTAAAGGCTAGGAAACACATTTTGACTGGGAAAAATTTCTCGAAGAAATAGAAGAAAACCCCCCAAAAGAACTTAGAAAAAAATTAAGAGATTCAAAAGATTTTACTAATCCCCAAAATGGGATACAGATATAAAGGATAAATTCATTCCAGGCTTATGCAAATATTTCTTTTCTTGGTAGACACAAAATAGATCAGAAGTGGTTTTTATTTGGAAACAAGCACTATCTGTTTTCCAATGTTGCCTCCACTCATCATAGACACGAAAGCAGCTGTAAGAGAAAAAAAGTTGAAATCATTCAAAAGCTGAAATACTTTACATTGGTGTTTTAATTTTAAATACAAACACTTTCTGAATTGACTTAAATGTACAAAATAACGTTACTTTTCCTTCAATAATCAGCCCATGGCTTTAAAGACAGCCAGTTTAATCTAGTGATTAAAGCACCAGGCTAGAGGCCAGGAGACTGTGAGATCTTACCTTAGCCAGGAAAAGCTAGCTTTGGATAAGTTGCTCATTCTCAACCCAACTCACCTCACAGGTTGGCTGTTGGAATATCACTGCCTTGAGTTGTTATACAAATAATAAAGGCAGGCAATCTGTATTCAGGCTGACAAGTTTGTTTATGGTGATAGAGGCAACTTGCTTTCAAAGCAACAAAGCACTTGATTTAGCTAATATAGTGTATCACAGAAGTTCATTTCTATATACTGCATACTTCTAATACACTAATGTACAAGTAGCAGCACTAGCCTATATTCACTGGACCTGAACAAACTAAGGAGGCTTGGATCTGGTTAATAAATAAATGGAAACCTATTTGGAAAGTGTAGGCTAAACTGGATAGTTTAAACAAATCCTATACGTAGACAATGAGAAATCCATTGTCTACGTATGAGTTCCATTTTGTCCAGATAACATGGATTTGCTATAATTGGAAGTATGCCATTAGCTTGAATCTACAAATATGCATATATGTAGGACCACACAAATAGGCATTCCTCTCCTTTGCAACCTAATAATACTTCAGTATGATGAAATAATTTTCATCAAAACTTTGCCAGTACAAGTTTTAAATCTCTGTTTTCTTTCATGTGGCTGCATGAGCAATTTTATCTCAAATACTAGCCTCAGGCAGATCTCCACTTATCCAGGCTGAAGCAAAGCAATGGCAATTGTACCAGCTGATTCTGCATTCCCAACTCTTGTGCAATCGTTATAGCATGATAATGCAAGCACTTGATTGCTCAGAATTATTTAATAACTTCTAGCCTTTATGTGGATTTTTGATTTTGGAATACAGGCAGTCCTCTACTTATGAACAGATTGAAACTACTTGTAAATCCAAGTATAAAACATATAGAATTTTTATTTTACCCATCACATAAATTGAAGAACGCTGCAAACTAAACCACAAGATCAGTGAACAGGCAGGACAGGGTAGCGTCCAAAATGAGTAAATTTAGCCTTCCAATGTGTGATGGTGCTGCCTAGCGTATACATGTAGCATGCAGTAAACCAGTCCTTCCCCACCTTCTCCTTCTTTCCAGGACCTTCTGGCTTGGAGTTGCAGAAGCTTTGTTCGTATGGGTGAAAATCTGTAACTCAATTTTTTGTAAGCACTCTTTATACTCCCTCCTTCCATGAATATTTTTGGTTCTCCTCTTCTTGACATTCCTCCGGTATTACTCAATAGTAGACTAAATCCTCTCCTCCCCACATAGGGCTCTGCCTTTTGGAAGAACTACAAATGTGTCTTTTTTTTTTAATAACATTTTTCATTCTTCAATTAGCATTCTTTTTTCTTTGGAGATATCTTCCTATATATCTTCCTATATATTTTCTCAGTTTCTTTTCTCTCTCACATCTAAATAGTTCCTCTAGTTTCTTCTCCCCTTTTCTTTCAGGCTTTTCAAATAGCCCCAGAACTGTGATAACTGCAACAGTTCTCTCAGTTCCTTCAGGCCAAATTAAAGATAACTCTTTATCTTTAAAGGCCTCCAGAATTGTGGCCTTGAATTCAGTATTCTTATATCACACCTTTGACCTCTCATGGTATTTAAGATCCTCTGATCAGCTCCAATTCTTGTTTTTATCTCATAACATGAGGTAAAACCAGCAGCTGTTGCAATTGCCCCAAGGCTCTCAAGTGATGTATGGAGGCCAAGATTTCATCCTCCTTTCTGGATGTCCATAATAATACATTTTACATGATCTTTGAATGCAGACTTGATGGAATGCATTGAATCATTACGGGCAATCCTTGAATTGAGCTCAACATTTCTGTTAAGTCAAAAGTTATGACTTTTCTTGCCACAGTTGAATCACTGAAATTGTTAAGTTAATAATATGGTTGTTAAGTGAATCTGGCTTCCCCATTGACTTTGCTTGTCAGAAGGTCACAGGAGGTGATCACATGACTCTAGGAAACTGCAACCGTCATAAATATGAATCAGTGGCCAAGCACCCAGATTTGATCACATGACCACCGGAATGCTGCAATGATCATAAGTGTGAAAAACAGTCATGTCACTTTTCAATCCTGTTGTAACTTCGAACAGTCACTAAATGAACTGTTGTAAGTCGAGGACTACCTGTTGTTTGTCTATTGGCTTACTTCTTTATATATATTCTTTTGTATGTAAATTACCTTGATTGAGGAGAAAGGATATCAATATTTTAAAAGTATAAGTCTCACAAAAGAAAAGTTCACAATTTGGTAAAGGATGAACTGAAAACCTTTGTCTACTGTCTGTTGTGGCTCCGTTACCTGAGCCTGTGTCATCGGCAGGAGAGGACTCCGAGAGTGAAGGAGAGGAGTTGGCAAGGCCTCCCTCTCCAGGACCCTCCTCTCTGGCAATGCCTTCGGTGTCCGCTGAAGGGCAAGAGATAGGGCCGGGGCCAAGCACGTCCACGCAGCCACAGGTGGACGGTGATGAGGGTAATGAGTCTTGGCTGAATCCTCGGCAGCGTCGTAGAGATAAGCACGCGCAACAGAAGAAAAGGCGTGCCAGAGATTAGGCTGAGTCACTGGACCACACCCCACAGGATATAAAAGGGGGTGAGGTGGCCATTCAGACTCTGTGACGGACAAAACTAACTACTATCGAGTCACACTGCATCTTTGGAAACAACATTATCGGTCTTGGATTTATTTTACGAAATGGACAATTCTTGACTGTGTGTATTTTGTTTATTGAGTAAAAGTTCTTGGCAAGTAGCTACTGGGTTGCTGCCAAGCGTCTTATCGGAAGAATTGGTTGTCTGCTAGTTTATTTAACCCTCGGCTGTCTGTTTGTGTGCGTGTGTGGGATGGGGACAGAACACTGTCTAACAAAAATCCCTTAAGGGAGAATTGTCTTTTAACGAAGTAGACAATGGAAAATAGCAGTGGGTGTCTTAACAGGATGTAATTTGAATTCCATGTTGTTGTAACACAGGTCCTTTCTCTTTTCAAAACAAAAGAGTTTGTTTTAAACGTTTGATATATAAGGTCAGCAAATAAAATCCCTTACATTAATTAATTTTTAGTTTGATCCTCAATTCTACCTATATTTGTAAGAATTAGATTGCTCAGCCTTCTCCAACCTGGTGCATTCAACATTGGATTTCAGCTTCCATTCCCCAGCATGGCTGTTAAAAATACTGTTGTCATCACAGTTTATGCCAAAACAAATGATTGTAGCAGAAATTATGGATATAATTTTCCAGTTCACTTATATAAAGACTACTCACATATAATAAAACTTAATAACCTCCCTAGAAATTCTGTGATAAAGAGTTGGTTATTGATTGCTGGGTAGGTTGAATTTGCTGTGAAAAATAAAATTAAGCCAGATAATTACTTGTAAACTCATAATGTAAGAAGCATACAACAGCTGCTTCTTTAAATTTTCTAAAATGCTCCAAGACAATATTTTAAGAGCTATTAGTTTTGCAGAATTTAGATTCAGCAGATTTAACATTTAAACACATTCAGTTTAAATGTAAACACATTAATTAAGAAGTAAATTTAGCATTCCTTAACTGTGAACGGCAATGGCATTCAGATTCGGGTCAGACAATTTTGCTGTTTGAACCAGAAATAAACTAAGGGACCTTCCTGTATCTATATATTTTAATCAAGGACATACACTCGAAAGAAAGAAACCATCTCTTACCTCCAATGTTTTCTAAGCCTTCCACGACTGTCTCCTTGACCTGTTTTTTTTTTTTTTAAAAAAAAAGTAGCATTAAAGGTTATTTTTTCCCCTTTTGATTCAATCTAGTATTTTTTTTCTTTCATTAAAAACAGTTGAAAATTATCAAAACAAAACTTTTGTAATCTCAGGTCTTCGGATAGTTACGCCTAATCAGATGATTTCTAAAAAGCATCTCTATTCATTGTAGATAAGGTGAAATGGATTTGTTCATTCAGCTTCAGCAACACCAACAAATTAGAAAAGAAAATGTCAATGAAAGAAAATGATTGCTTGCAGCCATGAGCAATTTATCTATTGATTTTTATAATACCTTCAATTTTCCTTCTTTGATCCACTGACAAAGCTGCAGAGTACTAGCTGAGTATTTCTCCATGTAGTTCAAAACCAGGAATCTTTCTCTGTAAAGAATGAAATTGACATCTCACAGCAGTCAAATGTTAAATGTTAAAAACATTCTGAAATGCCTTTCTGATTCCATTTTATGCGCAAAGGGGAACAATTACCATTCTCATAGAAAACACTTAGGGCAATAATTACATTTCCAATCTAATTGTAACCATCGTTTACAGAAAAATATTTACAGTTACATACATAATAATTCAATAGGTTATAGTCCAAAATAAACTTGAGGGAGATTATTTCTTCAGCAGATCAAACAACTCCCAATTTTAAAATTCACCAAATTTGTCATGGATGGAAACAAGCAGTATGTTCTGTCTTACTTGCAGCAGAAAGAAATGGCAACAAAGCACAGCAAACATAATTTAAAGAGTCAGGAAATGATCCAATTGGTCTAGTACAGTGATGGCTAACCTTTTTGCCATCGCGTGCCAAAAGCTGGGGGAGTGTGGGGTGGTCGCGTGTGCGTGTGCCCACACCCATAATTCTATGCGCCCTGCCCCCCCACCATGCACGCGCGACCCTCCTATGCTCCCCTTGCTTTTGGCATGTGATGGCCTGGTGGCCCGGTAGGCCTGTTTTTTTGCCCTCCCCAGGCTCCAGAGGCTTTCTGGGAGCCTGGGGAGGGTGAAAACAGCCATCCCCACCCACCCAGAGGCCCTCTGGAAGCCGGAAACAGCCCATTTGCTGACTTCCGGTGGGCCCAGAAGGCCCAAAAATCAGCTGGCCAGCATGTGCATGAGTGCTGGAGCTGAGCTAGGGCAATGCTCATGTGCCCACCAATATGGCTCCGCGTGCCACCTGTGGCACGTGTGCCATAGGTTCGCCATCCCGGGTCTAGTATTTTAACAGTGTAAATGGTTCATCTGAAATTATATTTTAGCCTATTGGGACACTAGAACCTTTACATCTCTGCCATTTCAAAGCTGACACAATGTGAATTTAGTGCCCATCCTTTGCCTACTCCAAAAGACACATTTCCAAACAGAGGATAATTAACTTTCCAATGCAATAGAATAATTGAATAATCACTGTTCTAATCTCAATGGGAACAATGGAGTATTCTAATACAATTCATATAAAAAAACACCAGACTGGGAAAGAGTGGATCAGCATACTGCTGCATCATTTTTATTTTCGATCAGAAAGGTCGGCAGTTCAGCGGTTCGAATCCCTAGTACAAGTCTCCTACATGAGCAGGGGGTTGGATTAGATGACCTCCAAGGTCGCTTCCAACTCTGTCACTGTTACTGTTATTTTAAATTTCTGATCAAATATCTGTTAAATGCCCTCATCTTCTCAGGTAACACATGAAGCTTTGGAATGTGCAAATAAAGCACAAAATTGTTTCTCATTCTCTAGTCCAGGGGTCTGTAACCTTAAACACTCAAAGAGCCATTTGGACCCATTTCCCATAGAAAAGAAAACACCGGGAGCCACAAAACACTTCCGGTGCCTAATTATTTCTTGAGCGGCCACAAAATTAGCATAAGTAGTTGAATTAAACATTCTGTTTTCTTCTGAAACTTTTCTTTTCTTGGATTTATCCATGGTTGGCCTACTAGGAGGTTGAAAAGCTCAATAAATCGCATGCCGGCGGGTGTCGCACATTGGTTGTTGTGACACATATTTTGAGTGACAGGAAGCCATAGCAGAGGGGTGAAAGAGCCACATGCGGCTCCAGAGCTGCAGGTTGCTGACCCCTGCTCTAGTCAGTAAGACTCAAAGGCATGATGATTTAAGAGAGCTACTGGAAGCATGTCACATTTATCCACTGATAAAGTTTTATATTAGCTTATATTTGTTATTGTAGTTCCAACTCCAATTTCCCTCAGTATATATGGAAATCAGTCTTCCCATTTTCTTTTTCTATCAAAGAGCTTTCTCACTGATAGTCCTCTGACAAAAGTTTTCTGTAAAGCTGCAAGTTCAACTCCAGTAATTATTTGAGTTAACTTGTTTCATAGATGCTTCATCAATCTAGAAAGGCAATTTTTGGAACTTAAAAAAAAAAAGCATTCACATATTTTGGCAGATTTTATTCAGTGTTTCATTTGGAGGACTAAGCCAATGAGGAATACCTAGTAATGTTCCGTGATTTCCTTATTTCTTCTACATCTGGAGGTAAAGGAGGTGGGTACTGCATGTCCTTGTTATATTGGGAGATCTGACCACATAAAATAATATGGCTATTTGAATTCATCTGTTGGAAACAAGAAGACAATATGGTATTGCAGTTTGTATTTCTTAAGAGTATTTTTTACCAATATTACGGATGGGAAAGTTAGACATTCAGTCTATAACTAACTGAGATGGAATGGTTCACAACAATAGCATTCTTTCATATTTATGATTCTTAAGACCTTATACACCAAAATCCAGCTTCTCTGCATGTTATAGAAGATCCTGTAAAGTGTTCCAGGAATCGCCCATAGAAAACAAAGCTGTGATAAGATAAGATGTATATTGAATTTTTGTTTACATGTTCTGTATGTTTTGTTGTTACTTGTTTTGTTCTGTTTGTATTTTTAAATAAATAATTAAAAAAAAAAAGAAAAAAAAAGAAAACAAAGCTGTGAGAGTACATTCTTTTTTCACTTATTCTTGTATATAACAATTCAAACTGCATATTTGCCAACTCAATATATTCACTACTGTATTTTAAACTTATCTTTTTAAAAATTGGAAGGATTTAATTCAGCTGGACAAATGTAAAATGTCAAAAAAATATCCAAGCATGGAATTGTCATATCTGACCTTCAAAAATGTGAATGACCACTAGATAGCAGCAAAGAAACAAATCTTTTAACTGTTTGCGCCACCTAGATATCATTCAGATATATTAGTCCTGTTTATGGCTCTTAGAAGATGTATCCTTTAGATCAGGGGTTCCCAACCCACCCACCCACCCCGGTCCACGATCCAATACTGGGCTGCAACCTGTTGGGAACCCAAGCGGTGGGGAGCATGCGAAGCTGCATTTGCGCAAGCAGTGTGCGCACAGGCAAAACTATCCTCTTTCCCCTTGCCGCTTCCACCGCTGGTACACAGAGCCTAAAAGGCTTAGGACCGTTGCTTTAGGTAGAAAAGAATCTGTTTAACCATTTTTTGTTTGCACTAATAACAAAGCCCTTACTGCCCACAGTTCACTTCCAGGGACAGAGACAAGTTACACTGCATTCTGCAGATAAGAACTAGTAGAAAGTATGCTGGAACCACAGCTGCCGTTAGAAAATAGAGAAAAATGCATGGGATTCTCAAAAGCCTTGGAGCAAGGAGGCAAAAAAGGGTATGATGGAAGGAGTAAATGAGCTTTCTGCCATTTTCAGTCAAAGTATATGTAAGAACTAAAGTCATAATGTGACAAGTACATTTGCTAAAACCTCCTGAGTGATCTTCTACTCCCTGTCTGCAAGTTGGTGCATAAGGGTGATAAGTACTGTTCTGAGAATCGACAGCTAGACTTTCCCAAGAGGGACAGGCTTTGATTTACACTGGCCTTTACCTATAGTTCCTACCTTAGCAAAGTGCTGCTGGCCAAAGCACTTTGGCTCTCCTGGAAGCACAGTCTGAAAACTGTGCAATAGAATTGCCATAGAACATTAAACAGCAAGGGGCTGACTAAGAGAGCCGTTAAAAGAACAGTGTGTTTTTATTATATGTACTGAAACAGTGCAGAAGAACATCCCATTTGTCTGGCCTACATTCTGTTGCAGCAACCAGCAATATGTTTCATTTATTCATCTACAGGAAAAATAAGACTAAAGAAAAAAAGAGTCAAAATGCTATTCATCTCAGTTATTGTATACTGCATGGGCATCCATGATATGGGGAAAAGGGACAAGTGATGACCCCTTACATCATTATGGTTATTCTTGCATTGCATATCATAATGCAAATGTGTAATTACAGCATCTACACTATGTAATGATATAATCAGACGTGTCACTTTTATGTTATCATGGTTTGTTATGGATGTGATTACAGTAAAACCATAAATGCAGTATATGTGCAACAGCATATTTACTATGATTAACTTAAATACAGTTTATTAAATAAATCCAATTGTTCTGGTATCACTACCGTATTTCCCCGAAAATAAGACCCTGTCTTATATTTTTTTGAACCCTGAAATAAGCGCTTGGCCTTATTGCCATGTGCTCAAAAGCCCGATTGGGTTTATTATCAGGGGATGTCTTATTTTGGGGGAAACAGGGTAGATTGGCTTCATGCTACTTATTAGTCTGTGTGTAACGTGTCATGCAAACATAGTCATGTGTGTCACATTATCACTTTGACCAGACTTTTAAGTATGCCTCAGATACCAAATATGATGTGATAAAGATAAGACCACTTACACCACTTAATTTGGATGAGAATAGAAGTGAATTAAATAAAAGAAAGAAAAAAGGTTTCAGCCAAACAAAAGTCAAACAAAATGCAGGGAAGGAACGTATTGCAATTTGATGAAAAAGATCTTTGAATTCATTGGTTGGAAATCAGAGTGGACAAGAACCATAAAATTAAAAATACGTAGGTAATAAGCATCTTGTGTCAAGTTTCTTGACTAACAGAACTCCAGAAAAGTGATAGAACAATATAAAAGACACTGCTCAGTTTTTAGGAACCTATATTCCAACAAATATTAGATCCCGTACTACTTTACAATCTGGAAAAATAAATAGTGTTATCTCAGATTAACTGCTCATATTTATCTGCCAAATTTTAGGTAAACAATTATATTAGAAAGTGTCTTAAGAGTCCAAATCCATTTCAGCTTTCCTGAACTGAAAACTAATTCTATCTTACGCAAGTGTAGTTTTGTGAGAAGTTATATCCTGGGGTAGAAAAGCTGGCGATTTGATTATCTGAATGCTTTGCCAACCTAATTTTGGTTTATGCATCCATGATTTCTCACACTACTGCATCCTGGACCAGCACAAGGACTCATGGGGAGCTCAAAATGAGAAGAGAAAAGAAAAGCATATGTTCCTGCCCTTTCTCCAGTTTCCAGCTATCTGGGTCCCTGCAATATTTGGGGCCTAGATCCTGTGGATCATATTAAAGCCAAAACAAGTTTAATGTAGGGAGCAGGAGTGGGACTAAACGTGGTATTTTTTTTCTCTGCACCTTGCCCCCTTCCTGCACCCACATAAATGCCTGAACAGAGTCAAAAGTAGATGCAGCGCACTCACTTGTCTTATTACTGTATCACTGATGTCTCCACCAACATTGTCAAAGTAGATATCCACTCCATCCGGGCAAAATTTGTGCAGCTGCTGTGCCACATTCTCTTTCTTATAGTTGATTGCAGCATCAAAACCCATTTCAGAGACCAAAATTTTGCATTTTTCATCTGTGCCACAAATGCCGACTACTTTAGAACAGCCCTCCAGGAGACCTATCTTTGAAAGCAGAAAACCATTACAAAAAGTCAGTTTTTTGCAATCATTGATCTTGCAGCACAAGGGTGTGTGTGTGTGTGTGTGTGTTTTTTTAATGAATCTATATTTTCTGTCAGTTACAAAATAATCATTGTATGAATCTTTTCTCTCAAGGTGCCAGAAGAGGGAGAGAAGACAAAACTGGACAATAATCATGGAATGGTTAAAAGTATCTTTTAACTCATTGCCCTTCTTTGTCATAGTCTCAAATGAAAGCAGCAATTCTCACATCCATCAGCAACAAGAAGAGACTGTTGGCTCTTATAGAAGGTGTCTTCCTATTCCACATAGCATGTGAGGTGGAAGCAAGACTAAATGCTTAATTTGGGGATTAAAGTCAGTACTTTTAAAAAACTTTTAACTTAAAAAAGGATAAAATAAAGGCTCCTAAGGACCACAGGGGGTGTGACTAGTGATGTCATGAACTTATAGAAAGGATGAGGCCAAAATCTATAGACCTTTTTCTTTGGTTTGGAGAGTTCTGAAACGGTGTTTAAGACTTGCACCCATGCTCCCAAGTCTTCCCAAAACTGGGAATATTGGCTTGATTGGAACCAGAGATGATTTCAAGATAAAATGGGCACTTTTACCTCTGCAAAGCTTAGGATACACTTATATCTTTAAACGATGTCTCCAGGCTTTCCCCCAAATAAGTCAAACCCATTTCAGGGGCAGGAGGTACTAGATGCAGCATATATATCAGTGGTGAAATCTAAAATTTGTTACTACCGGTTCTGTGGGCGTGGCTTGGGGGTAATGTGACTGGGTGGGCGTGGCCATCTTTAAAAAACCTTTAAAACCATTTTTTCTACAACCTCTTCAGTGAAGAGGTTGTAAAAAAATGCTTTCAAAAGGCTCTGACGATCTCAGCTGAGTTGCCTGATTGTCAGAGGCTTTTTTTCTTTTAAATGCCTCTGCTGATTAGGCAACTCAACTTGGATCTTCAGCTTGGATCGTCAAACTCAGCTTGATGATCAGGCAACTCAGCTTGGATCGTCAGCTTGGATCGTCAGAGGCATTTATGCCTCTGACGATCCAAACTGAGTTGCCTGATCATCAGAAGTTTTTTTTCTTTTAAATGCCTCTGATGATTCAAGCTGAGTTGCCTGATTGACAGAGGCTTTTTTAAAGCCTCTGCTGATCAGGTAACTCAGGTTGGATCGGCAGAGGCATTTAAAAGAAAAAAAGTCTCTGATGATCGCGTGGGTCAGCTGGGCATGGGAGGGGGCAGGGATTTTTGCTACCGGTTCTCCGAACCATCCGCCTCCATCGCTACCGGATTGGGCGATCCAGTCCAAACCGGGAGCATTTCACCCCTGATATATATCCCATGATAAAGTCTGCCTATTTCTGAGGTATAGGAAAAAATATAGTGGCTTCCGTAGGGCCAAATAATATAAATTTTGAGATTCATAGGCAGAATAATCTCATCTCTAACAACAACCCTTAAGACTGAGTTTATACTGTCTTACCGGCCCAGCCAGAGAGCCACAAGCACCAGCAGCTCCACTGACAACCATGGTTTGATTGGAGCCTGGAGATACATGTCCTTTCTCTCTGATTCCCAGCAAAGACGTCAGCCCAGTCAAGCCAGCTGCACCCAGGAAATAGGAAAGATGTCCGTCTACAAGTTGTGGATCAATCTGAAGAAAAAAAGGGTTTCAAAGATGGAATTAATTAAGCATTATCATTCTAGACAAGATACATTCTGATTTTTTGGTTGGATTCTTTTGGAAAGGTTCAATCAAAAGATTAGTCGATATTTTTTGTCTTTTTTTTTTTTTTTAGTTTTGGGGTCCTATCTGAAGTCAGTTTAGTACAGTCAGTGGTTAAGACATCACGCTAGAAACCAAGAGACTATGAATGCTAATAACCCTGCCTTAGATATGAAGCTACCTTGGTAGTTGGACCAGTCATTCTCTCTTAGCTCTATGAAGCAGGCAGTGGCTAACCACTTCTGAAAATGTGGAAAGAAAACTGCAGAAATTGTTTAGCCAGTTGTCAGAACTCAAAAAAAAAAAAAAAAACACCTGACTCAAAGGCACACACAGAGCCAAAAATTATCTTTATAACAAGTACAACCTTGTTCCTTTGGTACTGAGCTAAAAAAATCACATTTCTGGTACCACATTGGATACTGTGCCATAGGCAACTGTACAAATGATAGAAAATGGCGGGGGTTGTTCTTTGACAGTGGTGTTCTCAATAAACTGCAGTAACATCATCACATAGATGTTGCTATTATATACTTGCTCCTGTGACAGTCATTACATGCCTCCTTTCTATTCCCTCCCCATGAATATCCATAGTCTTTAACCTCATATTGCTAGAGGTCAGGGCACATTTGTCTATACTGTTTTTCTCCAAAGGAAATGGAAAGAAGTGACAAAATATTACCTTATTCAGTTGCTTTCCATCTAAAATGGCTTTGGTCTGCCAGGGCCAGGTAAAGGATGTCACAAAGTCTCCTGGAGCAAAACACACATCTTTGCTTTCTTCCACACAACCAATTCCACCTCCATCAGTAACTTCAGACAATTTCCAAGCCTGGATGTAGTCAGACCCAGAATTTTCATTCATACGACAGCGCTAAAAGACAATTATTTGTAGCAAGAGAATCTTTTAAAACTCAATCCTTTTGTTCTCTCTTTCTCAAGAGATACACATGGCTAACACATGAAGCTACAAGGATTTTAATGCTAGTCAGAGTAAAAATATGGAAACTGCTAAATAATACAATAAACCCTTTAAAAGCCTAAGAAGGAAGAATAAAGGTCGCATTTTTTATTACTAAGAGATTGGTTAATGCTCCAAAGTATCTTTTTTTCCTTATTTTGGTTTATATGGTACATCTGAAGGGGAAAAAAAATCATAATTCAAATTATGCAACACACCTTTCTGATGTAATCCTGTAGAAAATAAATGTAATTAGTGAAGTTATTATACAAAGAACTCTAAGTTTACTTCACAGTAATTGAAGTAAATTCCAATGCTGATTTTTTTTTTTTATTACAACATAGCAATAGCAATAGCCCTTAGACCATGGGTCCTCAAACTACGGGCCACGGGCCGCATGCGACCCACTGAAGCAATTAATCCGGCCTGCGGGGCACTACAAGGTTGCCCCGCCCACATCACCCCACCCACCCTTCAGCAGAGCGCAGGACTTGCCTTCAGGAGACCTGCGGGCTGGAACCAAAAGGTAAGCTCAACCATTTTAGCCTGCAGAATGCTTGTGGAGGTGGTGGTGGGGGGTTTGAAAAGGCAAAAAAACATGCAAAATGGTCCGTTTTTCACCTTCCCCACCTCCACAAGATAGAGAGAGAGAGAGAGAAAGAAAGAGAGAGAGAGAAACAGAGGGAGAGAGAGATAGAAAGAGAGGGGGAGGGAGGGAGAGAAGGAAAGAGAGAGGGAAAGTGAAAGAAAGAGAGGGAGAGAGAAATAGAGAAAGAAAGAAAGAAAGAGAGAGAGAGAAAGAGAATGAAAGAGAGAAAGAGGGGGAAAGAGAGAGAAAGAGAGAGAGGGAGAGAGAAGGAGAGAGAGAGAAAGAGAGACAAAGAAAGAAACTGACTCCAGAGGATGGTAGAGGACAGTAAGACCTGGAGGAACATTGTCCATGGGGTTGTGATGGGTCGGACACGACTTCGCAACTAACAACAACTAAGCGGTTTACAGAGTCAGCATATTGCCCCCAACAATCTGGGTCCTCATTTTACCGACCTTGGAAGGACGGCAGACTGAGTCAACCTTGAGCCTGGTGAGATCTGAACTGCCAAATTGTAGGCAGCCAGCAGTAGTAGCCTGCAGTACTACATTCTAACCACTGCGCCATCGTGGCTCATGTCTGTACACTTTTTTAGAACAAAATTAATGTATGGCATAGGGTTACATATATTCAGAGATCATTTTATGATCCTTTCTCCCAGTTATATCGGCTTCATTTGTAGACGCTGCAATACTTTCCATATTGAGATTAGCAATCTGCTTGGAAGGAGGAAACCAAAAGCTCAGGTACTTGCCAAATACGTTGTGCAGTATGTGTGTTACGTGTGCTATAATTGTGGTCATGGACATTTATGCAAAGCAAAATATTCCCCTCCACTAAAGTCATAAATCACTATTTACAGTGACTCATGATTATATGAAGAATCAACTGGCCAAATATTCTTCAAATATTCAGATATTTTTTATTAAACCCACTTACCATGTAAGGATCCACAGACAAATAAAGTGTACGGACTTTAACTTGACCTTCATCAATTTTGTCTGAGAGGGTGGCTTCTTCCATACGGAAGTTTTCTGCAACTGGCACTCCATTGATGCCTAGAATGAGTCAGATCACAGGTTTAACAGCTTGGTTTCTCCTTCCTCTTGAGATTATGGGAGTTAAATTAGCATTTCTGAACAATCACATCTGACTTTAGAGGACTCATGTTCCTTACAAAAGCATGTGTTTCTTCATTGATGCTATATATCTTGGGTCAGCCACCATTCTGATATTTACAAATTCTATTTGTATTTCTCCTCCCTAGCCTTTCTTCCTTTTGGCCACACTGATTTTCAACATGACGTATGCATCTAAAAATCCTCATTCCTAACAAAGTAGTTTGTGATGCACAGCAATTTTAATGTAAAGAAAACTGGAAAGATATACCACCAGTTTTAGTGCAAGAATGGCCAGCTGCTTTATAAATCTCGTGAAATATAAATTAACAAGAGGCCAGAAGGAAATGCACAAATACAATAACCTTCAAAGTTAAGAATACATTAATCACAATAAATATTGCTTATAGTACTGTTAGAAATCATGAATACATAGAACATACAAAATTGTTTACTGCACTCTCCACATTTCATACTTCAAAAACAGCAGTAATCTTATTTAGATTATTTGTTAATACATTTTTGCTCTTGCACAAACTGAAAAATTCTCACCAACGCATCTGTAATTAGAAAATGTCTGCTAAGAAAGTCTTGTTGAAGACTTGCATAACAAGCTTTGGATGTGCACATCAGAAATTGCCCTCTTGGATTTCTTTTCTCTTCCCGTTTACAATGTTCTACATAGACACAAAACTCAAATATGTTCTCCAACAAGTAGAAACATACCAGGGCGTGAATGCAATACCACTCTTTGAATGATCATCAGCCCTCCAGCAAATATCTGGCACAGTTGAAAATCAGATTCCCTGAAAAAAAAAAGGGGGGGGCAATGTTTAACACTACCTAGAGGGCAATTGCCAGTAAGCAGTTTAAAAATCTAACAAATGATTAAACACAAAGATATGGTTTTGGTTTTACAATAGACCTGTATAACTAAGAGCCCTGTGTATTTTCTGAAGGCTTTTGCCACATATTTATTCCCCTTGTTCTCCTCACATTCTATTTTGGGGAGAGCTGTTTCCAGCAAATGTGTTCCTTGGCTTATGAAAAGCTATGTATCTTTATTTAGGGTAATAATAATGAAATTAGAGGAATGTATGTATGAGGAGGGCAGATTGAGTTATTAGTTATGTACCACCCATCCATAAAAATACAAACAATAAAGCAAGCCTTGGAGCATTTGTCAGGAAATAGTGCAGAAGAGTGTTTCTTCACAGTCTTTAGAACGTGCTTTGTTGAAAGGAAACAAGTTCACAGATACAGAAGGTAGAGAACAGATTGGCAAAGCACAGAATGTAGAAGGAAGAAATAGCTAGAAGTGCTAAAATGGCTCACTAAGAACTAGACAAGCAAAAGTTCATGCTAAAAATACAGTCTATATTAGTTTTTTGCCAAATTGTCCCAGAGATTGTTTTTGCAATGGAAGCCCTAAGGAAAACTAAGAAGAAATAGACAAAGGCTACCATAAAATATGGCTACACATATGTAATCTTCTAGGTCGACAAGCCCATCCTAAACTGCCTCAGTTTTTGAAAGCATTTTAACCTGGATAACTCTGTATGGAAATAAATTTAACTGACATTGTCAAAGTTGCATATCAGACTTCCATAAGCTGATCCTTCCATCTTGCAAAACACAGCAAGGTGAATTTCAGCAAACAGAAATGAAAAGTCCTACATATGGGTAGGAAAAATCAAAGGTACAGGATGCAGGGAACATATTGGATAACAGCATGCATGCAATTTCTAATGGTGTTTTCTTTTTAATAAATAAGACAGTCAAATATGCAGTAAGTTCTATCATATTGAGAACTTTGTGATAATACTAGGTAACAATCTGAGTTTTTGATTGTTGGGAGTTTTTGTTGATTGAGAGCAAGCAGCTTCAGCAAATAACATTCTGTTCAATTTTCTATCCTACTAATCAACAGCGGAGTTCTGAGTTCCTTTACACAATTTATTTTCAACATTCCTTTGTTGATCAAGAAAAGGTTTTAACGACAAAATTTATATCACTCAACATAAACCTAAAATCTGATGCATTTTATATTAAAAGCCAATGGTGGATACTATCATAAATATGCATATGATCGCAATTTCCCAATCATTTTGTTGTAGAGATCAGGTAAAGGCTGATTAGTGTCTTCAGAAAACATGCCACACAATATCAAACTCACAAAAAACATCCATACTTTTTAAAAAATTTTGAATTGAATGCATTCCTATTTGGAGCAGTTATTTCTAGAATGGCTAGCATTTTGAATGGACTATGTACTTTTTTTTTTAGGAGAAAAGGATATCAAAATGTTAAATCTGCTTTGGTTTGTTTATAGTAGAAAATTGGGACCTTTTTATGCCTTTTAAATAGGCTTTTGTCTGTAGCTAAAAGTTGAGATGCGGAAAGTCTAGTTTTTATATTTAGTGTTAATATTTTAGAACTCTGTTTGGACTTTTTGCTGACAATTGGATAAAGAGAATATTTGATTTGTTTATTACTAAGAGATGGATTATGGAGTGAAATGGGGTGAAGAGATTATGAATTTGTCCCAAAGGTGTTTTTTTTCAAAAGGCAACTGGACTTTCTTGTTTCTCTTTGTCCATTTGTGTCAAAATTGAACAACCCTCTCTCAACAGAGGGGGAGGGATAGACATAATCTACCTCCACAACCATTTGCACTACTCAGGTGACAGAGGACACAAATAAATCTCCAAGTGACTCTAAAAGAATGCCAATGACCAGCTGTCTGCAAGGAATATAAATTCTTCCATTCCCCACCATCTGGTTGGAGCTGAAGAAGCTTCTTAGATGAAAAGCAAAATGTGTTCAAAGAAAAACAAGAAAGTCCAGTTGCCTGTTGAAAAAAGAACTTTTAGGACAACCACAACCTGGATGACTGAGAATCTCCATAGACAGATTGTGAAATTGTTGATACTTGTGATGATTACTTTCTTAAAGGGGGATTTTATTTGCTTTTTAGTGTTTCGTTTTTCTATCTTCTACTATCTTTTATTATTGTTTTTTAAAATCTTAATTAAAAACAAAAACATCCACGTTTGCGGATGTGATTGTCTCTATATTCTGAATCAATATGAAAAACTACATCATCAAACATTTTTCTATACAGACTTAAGACAACACAGTTACATATAGTTTACAGATCACAACTCTTTAATATTGAAAGCAAGCAAGTAAGCAAGCAAGCAAAAAATGCCCCCAAGTTTAGAAAATCCCAGAAAAACAAATGGTCTTTATTTTCTGGTGAAAACTTTCCACTTAAATTCTGGAGAGTTGGAGGATAGTGCTGGGATGCGATGGGTGGGTTACTGAATCCTGGGAAAGGACAGGTGCTATTCAGAAACTTTATACATAGCATTACAATACATGAGACACATCTTATCTCAAACATTATAAAGTTTCCTCTTTTTAAAAAGTGCAATAGGTAACTCCCTACATATTCTTACAAATGTTAGTTTTATGCAGGCTTTGTCCTTCTTATTGGGCTGCAAGTTCCTGAAAGATGGATACTTTAAGTAGTCTTCACAAGACAGTTCTTTGCCTTGTTTCACTTTAAGTCTAGTAGTTTCTCTTCTTTTGAGAACTTCCTGATAGGAGAAAACATGGACATTTTTCTCGTCATTATACAGCAAGTAATTGGCACAGTGGGCAATGTAATTCATACTGTTCACACCTATTAGACAGTTATGGGATTTTGGGGTGAATGGGAATTGTCATTATCCAATTCACATTAGCGCAAAGTAAATTTTATTTAACTGCATAATCCATTAGCAATCAATGCCCTGTGAAAGATAAAGGTTCACTGAACTATTAAGAAGTCTGTGCTCTGAAGCAGATTCAAAGAGTTTCTCTCATCTCACTTTTTCATCTGGACTAAACCCAGATTTACTCACCTGAGATCTGAGTCTCCAACCACCTATGATTCTGGATCAGAGAAGAAGTCACAAGAGCAAAAAAACAAAAGCTCAAAGGGCCTCTGTTTGCCCGAGCCTCCTCTTAAAAGGGCAATGAAAGACTACTCAAAGCCACTTAAAAGGGCAACGGAAAAGGGGCATTTTAGCTTAGTTTTACAGTTAGTAGTTCCTTTAGTGACTGTTCAAAGTTACAACTGCATTGAAAAAAGTGAGTTATGACTGTTTTTCACACTTATGACTATTGCAGCATCTCCATAGTAATGTGATCAAACTTCGGATGCTTGGCAACTGACTCATATTTATGACGGTTGCAATGTCCCGGGGTCATGTGATCACCTTTTGCAATCTTCTAACAGACAAGGTCAATATGGAATCCAAATTCACTTAATAATTGTGTTACTAACATAACAACTGCAGTGATTCACTTAACAATTGTGGCACGAAAGGTTGTAAAAGGGGGCAAAATTCACTTCATATGTCTCGCTTAGCAACATAAATTTTGGGTTCCATTGTGGTCGTAAGTCAAGGACTACCTGTATGCATATTTATTAGAAAGAAACGGTCCTGGATATATAAGTCCAGAACTTCAGTCTTCTGCTGTAGTTCAGGATTACTTTTTTATTATTGAAGCTTTTTAAATATGAAATCTTATCACATGTGATTCATTAAGTCCCATTAAATTAGATCAGATCTAGATTCCCCTGCTGGATGGGAAACTCTGGAAGCTGAAAGCCATGCATCTTTAAGTTGCCAAGAATGAAAAACACTGATTTACTGGGATTCAGCATCCAAAAAAAACTAGCCACTGCTGTGTGGAAAAGAAAAAGAAAATAGGAGCACATCCAACTATGTGCTCTTTAACCTGAAATTCTTGCTGATTTTAAAAAGTTCTGTGGAGTAGAAAAGTATAATGATAGATTATTTTCCATCAGGTTAAACGGTGAATTTGGTCAATTTCTTTATTATTCAGGCATGCCATGTAAGTTGTGCTGCCCAGAAGGAAAAAAAAACCAGTATTCACTTTACAGAAATGCTATAATTATTAGGCAGACTCAAAAATAAAATAATAATAAAATAAAATGCAAGCTTTCAAAATCTGTCATTTGGTGCCACAAAATCAACCTTTTTAAATGAGTCAGTATGCTTATTTGAGAATAGGTATGACTGTGTGTATTTAAGCTGTTTTGCATGTTAATGTTGACCTGAAAAACAGGATATAAATGAAAACTATTCCAAGCAAATATACTAGTTCTAAACAAATATTCACTTTCTTCACTGGTTAACTCTTCAGTCAGATTTAATGTAATCTATAAAACAGCCAATCACATTTTATTCTATGTGTTTTAGGCCAACCAAATCCATGCAATTAATTTACAGGTGAATGTCACATGAACTCAGGAACAGAAAAAAGCACAATTCAGTTAATCACTGTAAGTGGGCAGTGTGAACAAGGCCATGTAATGGATAGTAGGGTTGACTTTGAGGAAGAAAAGAAAAGCTGCATCCAAGAAACTGATTTGATAACAGAGATTTGAGTCTGAGCCAGAAATGTAATTTGAGAAGAGTGTCTCAAACCTGACCCCTTTCTAGTTCTCATAAAAGTAAAGGGATGGGAGAAAGCATCTTTAGATTTTCAAATTTCTTTTATTGTAATCTTACAATAAAACTGATATTAGCATTCATAACTTTGGTTTCCTAGTCTGGTTTACTTTGAAGGTCTGACAAGCAGCAATATGGCGTATTGTAGATAAGAGTGCTGCTGACTTACTTTTGCCCATATCCAGCTAAGTTAAGTCTGATTGCAAAGACATAATTTGAGCAGTTTTCTTGAAAACAGTGTTGCTTGCCATTGCCTTCTTCAGGGATTTTTGGATCTGTTTTCAGCAGCTTGGCTTTCCTTGTGGTCTCCCATAAAATATTAATTAAGTCCAACTGGTCTTAGTTTACAGGTATTTTAATTTTCATTCCAAATTATCACAAAAACATGTAGATTCTTTTTTAATTATCATACTCTGGATGTATTATGTGAAGACCTGGAGAATTTCATAACGCTGAAAAAGAGAACAGGATAACCAACCTCAAGGCAGACTGACTCAATTACAACACTGCTGGAAACCCTGAAGGGCCAGGTTGGGGAATAATGCTCCTGGAGAAAATCTATCTACATATTGAGTAAGAATCAACACTGACTTGATGGCACCTAGTCAATCAATCAATCAATCAATCTTTTCTTTTTAGATATGAGTAGATATAATTTAGGATAATTTTCCCCTATTATAGATGTTATAGGAGAACAGCTGTGTTAGTCTAGTAGCCTTAAATCAGAAGGAGTCTGGTAATACAATTTCCAACACATTAAAGTATAAAATGTTGTGAGCATAGGTTACATTTTTTAATACAGTGTATTGGTTGGAAAGGTGCTACCAAATTCATCCAGATTCCTGCCCCTCATAAAAATGGTAAACTCCTACAGCCAAAGATTACTGTAGGTCCCAGAAACTATTCCTTATTATTAAACTGTTCTCATTTATTTAGAAATTGGAGAGAGGAGACTGCAAGGGGAATGAATGGTATTACTGTTCATCAGAGACAACCATGATCTAACAAATGCAGAAGTCTTGCAAATCATAGCAACAGTATAGACAGCATAGCAACAACAGCTGCAGCAATGAAAGAAAGAAAAAACCTAATATGGGTTGTGAGAAGAACAAACGTAAGGAATGAAAAGCCAACAGCTAAAGAGCTCTGCAAGAGTCCATGTCACCAACATGATTGATAGTAAGTAACCAAATCTTCTCTTGTCTCTCCTATTACTTAAATAAACATCAACATTTCAGCGTGTATATGTGTCTGCTTATTAATCTATGTGTGTGGTATTTTCCTGATGGCCAAGTAGTAATTATTTTCACAAAATTCTTCATGTAGATGCTGATGCATCTACATGCATTTTAAGAAATTAGGATTTTCAGAGTTTGGTCAAGCTAGGTTTTTATTAGCATTTGTTACACTTTCAAACTTCTGATCAAAACACGTAGTAAATCACTCATTTTCTCCTGTCTTGTCCAGTGAAGCCTACTCGGATATCAGTATTGCTTGTGACTTAAGAGCTTGACAGAGCTGCTCTTCACATGCTGTTCATGATAGAGGCCAAGAGGCATTACGCTGGAGATTGGTTGGGACAGCAGGATTCCCATTATAGAAGGCTTACCCGAAAACAATGTTGACTAGGGTCAACATTTTTAAAATGTATGCATGCATTTTAAACCTTGCCTGCTGAAATTGTATTAATCTGACATACACTGTTCCACCATCAATGGAATGGAAGTTATCACAGCTGAATACTACTGATCTATTTATCCTGCCAAACACAAAAACAATTCCTAGGAATTTGTATCTTGAAAACATGAAATGTCATAAAAAGCCTAACATCAAACTAAGACAAACATTGACACAATATATTAGGCACAATTCATTCCCTTCTAGAACAGCTAAAGCTTTCAGAAGACCAACTATGAAAAATACAACACAAACACAATAAGTGGTTCTTTAAGGCAATGAGTCTTCATATTAATTTAGGAATAAAATCTGGTGAGGATAGCTTCTAATTCAACATGGATAGAATTGCACTGCATACTCATGAATTCTGTTCAGAGTACACAATTACTGTATTGTGCTGAACATAAAGGCAATAATTCCACTTGTAGTCTTTTGCTATGCAGTTTTGGCCGCAGGCAAGCTAATTTGATATTTGTGATCATTTATCTTCGTTGTCTGACACAAAGACCAAGTAATATAGAGCACCGTTTCTCAACCCTGGCAACTTTAAGATGTGTGGACTTCAACTCCCAGGATTCCCAAGCCAGTTCACATATCTTAAAGTTGCCACAGTTGACAAACACTGATCTAGTGCCAGATTACCATGTTGGGAAAAAAAAAATTACAATATATTTTTATAAGCTTCTGTTCTTCCAAGCTAGTGTGCTATCCAGCTATTGCTTACTCTAGTTTCTTTTTTTATTGACTTTTTCCATGTGTAAAATATACCAGAACAATGCATTTTATCATAGTAAAGCACCTAGTAATTTCTGCAGCTGCCTTCGCAGAAGAGTATACAATATTCCTATTTTCGATTAGAAAGGAACTCTATACTCCAATGAAGTCTCTGAGGGCTGGGAAAAAGTTTTGCTCTTGCTATGTAAATGGAACAGCTGTCACCTGTTATATCCACTGAGACTAACCCAGTCCAGAAAATGGCACTAAAAAAGCCAACTATGCCAACATTTAAACTCTGTTGGGAAACAGTTAATGGACACAGCTCAATTACATGTTCGAGCATTCTCCTACACACAAAATTATAGCACGCTGTACAAAGTGATAGCATAAACTCATGTCATGCTATTATTGTATCCTAATCCTTTGTGCTCAGTACTATAGACAGCAATTGCCCTATTCCTGACCCTTCCTATGGATAAGGAGTCATATACTCCTCTGCTATTCACATCCATTACTTTGTAGAGAGAGATTGGTTCACACAAGGCAGCAGGCAAATAGATGCCCAAGCAGGAAGACAATATTCTAGATATGCTCAGGGAGGAGAAAACTCAACTGTTAAGGTGGTAGAGAAACTGCCCAGGATACACATGTTAACCACAACTATGTCTGTCGTATTAGCTATGACAAAATGATTGGTTGGACGTGAATATTTAATGAACCTAATCAATTGTTATTAAATAAATCAGTTATACAAACTATACGATATGATGTGTGAACCCATTGTTAATTCTAGAAGCAATGTTTCAGTTAAGTAAGGGTTGTTGTATGAACACAGCCAGAGGAAAGGATAAAAGTACATGTCAGGTTATCCATAGTCATTCTGGCTCCCTCATTTTGAAAACTGGGAGGAAAGATACAGAATAGCAGGCAGAATTACTTGGCTATATTCACACAACACACTTATGATCAACTCATCCAAATGTTCTTGGTTCACACAACAAACCAACCGTAAATTAACCTTATATGGCTGATCTGCATAGCACATTAGGCTAATATATATGCACTTTATCTACAGTCTCTCTGTCTCTTTGCCTGCAAGGATACAGGATCCTGCCAGGAACACCCAGCACAAAAACAAATTAAAGCATAGGAAATCTCATTTACAGAAGTGACATCAAGTGGGGTCTAATATTAGACTCCGCTTGATGTCACTTCTGTAAATGAGATTTCCCCAACCTGGCACCTTCCAGATGTTGGGTCTAGAACTCCCCTAAATTTCTGGCTCTGATACCTCCAACACTCCTAGAGAGCTGTCAGGGTGAGGAAGAGCGCATTAGGCAACAGACAGTAAATGACTCAGCCGGATTTGAATTGCAGAAAGGCAGCAATCTTTTAAAATTAATTATCTTGATCAAAACTGAAAGGAAGGAGGGCAGCGCTTGTAGGACTGTCTGTCTCAGGTGCCAAGGAACTCGGCTCGACTGGGGCGCTTGCCAGCCTCAAGTTATAACAGGACCGGCGCAAAGCTGGACTCGTTGTTCAGGACTAAAATGCGCTTCAGGTATGCCGAACTCGGCTCAAGGAATCCCAAGAGCTATCAATACCAAAACGTCCTTCCTTTTCCCGATAATCACCACCCACCAGCTTAATAAGTCCTGCACCTTCTCACGCGACCGGTCGACACAGACAGAGGAACCGGGCACCGCGAGGAGGTGGCACCGACTTGCAAAAAGCTGGTTTCGGAATCTACCACTTCTAGGAAGTGACGCCTTCCCAGAATCCTACCGCAAGAGGCGAAGTTGGCGCTGGCTCGGTTTGGCTGGTTGACGACGACGGCGGCGGCGGCGGCGGCGTCTTTGCCACCCGTCTGGACTGCTGAGGTGAGCTCGTCCTTCCGCGCTTGGATTTGGGTTGTGCGGCCGCTCTTCGGTGCCGTGGACTCCTGCAGCAGGTAGCTTGCTCCGGACTTCTCCTTTTGCTCCTTTCTGCTGGCTCCTGCTCCCCCTCCAAGCGGAGCAAGTTGCAGGAGAAAGTTTACGAGGAAAAGAGAGAGAGAGAGAGAGAGAGGGTTGGTTTGCGTTTGACTATGCAAATATAGAGCAGGCGCCGAGTGAGTGACAGCAGAGCGGCTCGGAGTTGTTTTGCAAAAGCGAGCGGCCGAATGAACCCTCGGCGTGGGGAGGGTATGTGTGTGCAAAGTTAGGAAAGCGCTTGTCACGAGTTGGCGGTTGTTGTCCTTTTTTTACTAGCTCAGGTTTCGGGCCGCTCCTCTTTGGAGCTCCCCAAAGCCGCTGCTGCGCCCTAGAAAAGAGGCCGCGCAAATAATTTTGCCTCGGATTCCACGCTGCCGCGAATCAAAACAAACACTGGAGCCACACGGGTGGCGATGAGTTGTTGTGATCTTCCGCATGGAAGGGGATCTTTGGGCCTTTATTCGCTGAACAAAGCTTTCCTGCGAGTGACCTCCGTGCTGCTGCTGTTAATAGAAGTGTGTGTGGGAGGGGGGGGAAAGAGGGGGAAGTTAAGTAGCGAAGCGGCCCTTCCAGATATGGGACGAGGTTGCAAGCGCCAACCAGAAACAGCCCTTCCTGCTTTGCAGCGCAGTACGAAAATGTCCTTTTTCTCCCCCCTCGTGGGCGAGGATCAGGCGTCATCCTTGGAATACGAGCAGGTTTTCCCCGGGTCTCGCTGCGGAGGGAGAGCGAGAAGCCCTCTGGGGCTCAGGCTTGCAACATACCGGTAGTCTTGGAGAAATGTTTGAGACTGTCCTGCTTCGTGTTTTATTCGTACTAGAGAGGAGGGGATTCTTTGGCAGGGAGCTCTCCCAACACCCACTGACATGTGGCAGTGCCTTACATAATACTGGCAAGCCTTCTGGTAAGCCTGATGATGAAGGCTTATTTTGGAGAGATTGCAGCCTTGCAGGGTGTACGGAGCAGAGCGCTTATACTGAAATGTTGCAGGGAGTCCTGTCCTTGCCCTTCCTTCTTTGTTAAAATCCGTAACTGGCCTAAAGAAAACCTGCCATTTGAAATGCAAAATAAAACAAAATGTGGTAAAGATGGGCATTTCCCCACTTGCACTTTATATAGCATGGATATGTTTTGGAAGCCTTTTTTCTTTGGGCAACTCAGCATGCCGTTCTCTTAATCTCAATCCCAAACTTTACCTAAAGGAGTTTAAAAGTCACTCTTAGCTTTTAAAGTGGTGCTTTCACTTTTAAAGAGTCAACAAGTAGCCTGGGTTGCGGCATGAGTATAATCTCACATGCTTCACTCACCATTTTGTCAGGGGCATAGGTGACATCTAAGGTGGCCATTTAAATAAGTATGGATATTTGACATTCGCTAAGAGGGGAGGGCAACAAAGCTGGGCAACCCTCCCATCTGTGTCCTAAATGTATCCTGTGCACTGTCAGTATGGACAGCACCATTTGCTGGCATCATATCTGTGATAAGGACAGATTTATTATGTGAAACATATTACAAGCAAAACCCACACTGTACATACTTGATGCTTTAATTAGTTCCATGTGGCAGCTGCCTCGCTGTGCCAAGCTTTTAATATAAGGAACTGCTCAATATGCAGAGAAGCCTGCTTTTATCATGCTACTACTGAACCACAGGACAGAATATTGGTAATAGTAGATAATATTCTTGGCTTCTGTTTAGTCCAGCATATTTCACTAGGCAAGGCAAGGGTTGTATTTGCACAAACTGCTAGTCCATAATTAACTGAAAAATCTTTTTCTTTCCTAACATTATTCCCTGCCATTATGCCATGGCAGGGTTCGCATGTCGGCAAAACCGTCTCCATTTGGCTCGATCCAGGGCGTCTTCTTTAATTAACTGAACAATGTGTTAACCATATTGACTGGGTTTATACGACACACTGAGCGACCAATTAGCCAGCTGCATTTTAACATAGTACTTCTATTAGCCAATTAACATTGGCCTGTGCAATGGATCTATTAAATTATTGAAATCTTCTAACCCTGCAACTTTGAAACTTTGCAACCCCCCGAAATCATAAATGAATTTTCTGTAACCCAAATGAATAAAAAAAATTCCCATTGGGTTTAAGTTCAGACAAGAAAAAAGAATAACACTTCTAAGAATTAAATATTAATCTATATCACAAGACTTCTCAGGCTTTGCAGTGTCATTAAGTGGCCACTGGGGCTTATGCAGGCAAAGTAAGGAGCAAAGACGAACCAGTTTGAAATAATGCCCCATTCTGCCTGGGGAAAGCTGATCTTTTTTTAAAAAAGTAAGAGATACACACACGCACAACCCAGTTGCTAATGACCGCATTGGGAGATCTCAACCCACAGTTTGAGAGCTTCTGTTCTAGCCCAATTTTCTGCTTCTTTAATAGAAAGAAATAAGCAAAGGTTTTAAGGACTAGGGGTTAAAAGCAGTCTCCCATCATTCTCAGCCAGCATGGCATATGCATAATTCATTTTAATGGTTCCTTCTAGCCACCTTATGCAAGATCATGAGTTTGCCTAAACATAAGCCTTTTTAAAAATAAAATACAGGCAGTCCTCTACTTACAACAGTTCCTTTAATGATATATAAAGTTACAATGGCATTGAAAAAAGTGACTTATGACCATTTTTCACACT
This sequence comes from Pantherophis guttatus, assembly GCF_059756535.1. Taxonomy (NCBI): domain Eukaryota; kingdom Metazoa; phylum Chordata; class Lepidosauria; order Squamata; family Colubridae; genus Pantherophis; species Pantherophis guttatus. Next base: position 70,543,410 of record NC_142063.1, read on the forward strand.
TACAATCGTTGCAGCATCCCCATGGTCATGTGATCAAAATTCAGACTCTTGGCAACTGACTCATATTTATGACAGTTGCAGTGTCCTGGGGGTCAAGTGATTTCCCTTTAGGCGACTTCCTCCCAAGCAGAGTCAATGGGAAATCCAGATTCACTTAACAACCATGCTACTTACTTAACAACTGCATTGATTCACTTAACATTTGTGGCAAAAAAGGTCGTAAAATGGGGCAAAACTCACTTAACAAATGTTTCACTTAGCAACAGAAATTTTAGACTCAATTGTGGTCGTAAGTCGAGGACTATTTGTAAGTTTGTTACAGCCACACTTCTGTGCTCAGTCTTTGCATTGAACTCTAAAATCTGAGATTTGTCTTTGCTGGTTAAAGTATCAATTACTGATAACTGAGAGAGTTCCTATGTGTCTTAAGAATCAAATAACAGCTACAGTTCTTGTATGGTTTGTATATTTGTGAATTTATATGCATTCTGCATATTTTCAGTATTTTATCTGATTTGCATGAAGTCTTTAAAAAAAAGAATAGGAGTTTTTGACTCGTTAGTAAACTGAACCAACAAATGTTTGGATATGTGTTTAGACTTCCAGTTGAAAACATAAATAAAACTTTAGTGTCATCGAATTAAAGGAAAATTGGAAGTAATATAGCTTTATATACACATATGTGATATCAACCTTATGAACAACTTCATGTGTCTTTCAGTACAGTAATTATATACACAAGGTCAGACTGTAACAGATACCAACCAAAGGAGTCTAGGGTAAAATGTCATTTTGACTTTAACTCTAGCAATAATTTACTTAATACAATATTGTGTTCTTGCACAGTATAAGAGTGCAAAAATCAGATTTCTCTCTTGGTAGTTTTTTGCCCTGAGATCCTGTTTTATAAAAGAACAAATGCATCACGGCCAAAAGAAATAATATATTCTGGAATGCATTTTAGAGTTTAGTAATCTGTAACAGAAAACTTCAGCCACACCTTTTTGCAGAATGTGTGTTTTGGGTCATTGGCAGGACTTTCTTTTTTGCAAGGCAATGATCAAGAAAAATTCTGGCATGTTGCTCTGAGACAGAGCACAGGCAATAGGTGTGGTTTTTCCTCACCATTTGCTCCTATCAGCTTGTTCAAAGTTACAGACAGATGGGCTGCCTTGCCTTTGGGAAAGAAAATACTTTAATGCATCATAGAAAATCAGATGGCTTGCATGAAAGAAGTACTTGAGTTTAAAGGATGCTTTGACCCTCAAAATAAGGTTTAGTGCCCATGTTTCCCTTGCAAGGTTACCCAAAGTTTTTAAAGAAATATATTGAATTTTTATATCAATATAAATGGTAATGAAGATGATACAACTCATAACAGTTGCAAACAAAACTGCTAAACTGCATTTCATTTAAATGAAAATGACTAAGTTTATATAACAAGATGTAAACTGAAAACCTAAAAAGGAAAGGAGAGAAAAAAAGGAGAGAAAATTACATTTCTATGATTTCCAAAAAAAGTAATACACAACAGCATTCCATTTTTGAATAATACTGTAAATTAAACCTAAACCCAAATTTTGATTTCTTTTCCAATAAGATCTATTATGTTGGGCAGTCTCAAGTGCTGGAAAGGTTTGGTGTAGTGGTTAAGGCAGCAGGCTAGAAAGCAGGAGACTGTGAGTTCAAGTCCCGCTTTAACCATAAATGCCAGCAGCAGGGTGACTCTGGACCAGTCATTCTTCTCTCAGCCCAATCTGCCTCACAGGGTTGTTGTTATAGGGAAAATAGGAAGGTGTGGTGGATATGTTCGTTGCCATGAGTCCTTTGTAAAAACAGTAAAGGTGGGATAATAGATAGATTCTTATTATAGTTAGAATCAAGTCCTTACCAGAATTGTAAAGGTATTACATGGTAACTGAAGTTGAGCTCACAAAGAAATATATTCCGTATTATCTTCAGGTTACTTTCTTCTATTCCGTGCACAGCCAGTGATATCCCAATTAGTCATCCAATGACATGTTTACAGTCCTCCCAGCTATTTCAAAATGGGCTGGGAGGCCTGCACTTCTCTTCCTACTCTTGACAGGATTTACCTACCTATCTACCTACCTTTGAGAAAAAGAAAAAAAAAAGTGGCACAAACTGGTTGGCACTTACAGAATTGGAAGGAATTGCCATTCCTTAGCCATTTTTGCCCCCCTTTTCACTCCTTTTTTTGGCTCCAAAGTGGGCACAGAGATAGAATGACTAGAAAGTTTCCATTTTTGTGGACCCTTTCTAGATTTTTGTCAATATAGCTCCTACCCAGTTCAGCTGTTTGGAGAATGATTGACTTGGGCTAAAGGAGGGTCAAAGTAACCTTTTTAAGGTTTCTTGACAGATCTTGCCTATTCACAAAATGGCTGCCATAAGGGGCATTGGAGAGTTGCCGTTTTTTTAGATGGCAAACTGGCAGATACAGTCAGAAAACTGTTCCATACAGCTTTGACTTTCTTTTCTAGTTATGTGGGCATCCTTGCAAATGAGCCACTCAGTTACCATTTTTCAACATATTTATTTTCTAAGGATACCTACAGGATTCTAAGCAGCTAAAAGCGTTATTGTTAATAAAAATAAATCTCAAAGGTAACACAAGTTGTGAATTCTTTTAAGTTAAGTATTTAGAAAACAGCATTTGGCAAAAGGAGCCCAGTAGGGGACATCGCTGAAAATTGCCTATTTTGCTTAGAGATGTCAGTAGGATATCAAAAGATTTTATTTTTCTACTTATTTTTGTCCATAGACCAAAGAAAAATACCTTTCCTTGGACATAGCAATTGTAGGCTAGCTAGGTGATTGTGTCTTGCAAGACAGGTTTGGTCCTGTGAACTGCTGAATTGAAAATGTTTTATGTGTACAAAAATCCTACTTTATATGTCATTGTATGTCCCAAGGTAAGAAAGAACCTCGTCAGAAATGGTTTCGGTTGGAAACGAATAGTTAATCAAGGAGAGTTTTGGGTCAGAGCATTATTTTCATTCAGTTCGTAAATGATGAAGTGGTACATTTTTTTGTTCAGATGAAGTTTTGGGATTGCTGTGCTGTACATTGATGCCTCTGTGTGAACAATTTCACCAAGCAGGTGCGGTTGTAACTGATCCAACTATCTACTAACATGGGTACATAGTGACCCAATTACACTTGCTGATAAAGGGCAACTGTGTTGTAATATCATTTAAAATATCAATTGTCAAGGTAAGATAATATTTAGCCATATGCCAAAATGCAGAGTTAGAGTTCTTAAAAATGACAAAGGTGAACATATTTGTTTTATGCTAGGTTTAGGTTTAAAACCTGGCATAAAGCAAATTTGCATAAATTGAGATGAATGGAAAAAGGGGGTTATTACGTATGGCATCAATTTTTTATAACCCAAATTCATATGACAAATGTGCTTATCAATTTTCAGAGTTTATTTTTAAGCAATACATTAGTCAAACAGATTTTCTCCCTTGTCTTATGTTAAACAATGTATTGTGAAAGTCTTTCTTACATTTTGTCTGCAGCTGGATTTCTAATATATGTGATTACCATGGCAGATAAAGAGGTATAAGGCATCACATGTGTTACATTTAGCATAGTAAATTCACCCAGTTTTAAAGCTTGTTCTAGGGCTGAGGAATCTTCACCGGCTTCAGCAGACCATATTATGTCCAACTTTGTTTCTAGTATTAGAGAATCCTTTTCATTTGGGGTAAGAAGATTGCATAAGTTAAGGATGGCCGTTTTGATGCCATAGTAACAGTAACAGCTATTGTAGGTACGGAAGTATGTGGGAGACAGGATGCATAACTAGAACAACTGCACAATATGATGCTAACTCTGTGAGTGAAGCAGAAAGGGATTTTGTTGGAAAATATTTAATCAGTTTTGGCGGGAAGAAGTCTTGGTATGTTTCCAGACCTTTGGTGTAAATTGAATGTGCTGTCGTGGCCCAATAGTGATTTCTTTATCCTGTATAAAGCAAATGCTTGGATGAAAATCTGAATTTGGAATCTAAAATACAGGGATTAGCACTAAAATCATCCTTCTGTCTGCTGTACTAAGGAAATCAGAAGGCTACTATAGCTTCAGAATTTTGGAGATTATTGGACACATCACTCCAAATGTCAGAAGAAATAGACTATGAATTCTGTTAGTTTGCATCTTAACTTCCTGGATTTTTTGTATAATAGAGATAATAGAACTGTTAAAATGAATGGAGGCACTTTGAAATGAGCTTTGTCCACAATCACACATACAGAAAAACAATTTTCCATTTAAGGATGTAACATTACCAGGTGCGACTATATAAATTTAGATCTTAGATTTCATTACAGTTTCTTACACTTCACCCACTGCTGTTATATGGCCATATGTCTTGTTTGGAGATCAGTACTACTGTGTTGCATTACAGAATAATACATTTTTAAATTAAAGTAATTAAATAAGCATCAGTAATTATGTGTATGGCCAGCTTATTGTTATTACAGAATTTGGTTTTAAATAAAATGAAGACAAACAACATGGATACCAGTAGACCACAGTTCACTGTCAATATAGTTTGCCTTTCTTGAAATGTTTGTTTAAAGATCCTACAGTCTAGTTTATCAGAATATGTTTGGAAAATATGAGGCACAGTTATTTTCTTTCCAATTAACATGCTGCTAGAAAGAAGAAAGATGCCCTAGAATTTAGATATGATAAAACTGGCATATTGTTTAACTTATTTTTAATGTTTAGCATTTTAGGCTGAACATAATGGCATAGAAACCATGGATGTAATAGCATAGAAGGCACCAGTAGTTTACTATTATCCTTCTAGGATAATTAAAAGGAGGTAACATTTTGAAATATTTATTCTTGTCTCCAAGACAGAAACTACCAATCTTGGGTGGGGAAAAAATACATTTATCAATCTGTGGTAGTTGTTTCTTAAGTGAAAAGCAGCCTTGGTAGATCTGCGAGTAGTCCTTTTGTATAATGGAACAAAAATGGGAGTTGATAGGACTCTTCCTGTTTGCTGCTGGCCGCCGCCAGACGTTCCTTAGGGATCGTCAGCTTCCACTGCCTGTCAGAGCCGCCTTCACAACGGAACGGCGGCTCGAAAAAACTCCGTTCCCATGAGGAAACGGAGATAGAGCCGGCAGGGGTGGGTAGAACTCTCTGCAGAGTCCCAAAAGTTTTTCTTTTACTTTTGGGATGGAGCGGATGAGATGCCCCATATCCCCAGCCGTTGCTCCGGGCTTTGGGAGACCTCTGCTAATGCAGAGCCAGGCGTCAAAAGCAAGCTTGCGAATTTGACAGATTACTCAAAGAAAATGTGAGCTGGACCCGTAATACTGAAGCGCAAGTATTTTACTTATCTTTTAAAAATTACTTAAGAGAATAGAGGAAGAGAAAGAGGAAAAAAGTTTCTTTTTAAAATGGCGTCTGCCGCGGCTGGAGAAGAGTTTGAGAGGGAAAGTTCTTCCGTTTTTTATTATTACAATGTAGCGGAATAAATACCACTGGCTACATTTGTAGACAAAACTCCGCTCCTGTTTTTGTTTTTCTCTTTTTTCCCTGGAGGCTTGAGTGTTGCTGGCTGGAAGTCTTTTGTCTTGTTTTTTTTTTTTTTCTTCTTCTAACAAAGCCTGCTTAGGCGGAAACATGGCACTGAGGCTTGTGAAGTCAGACAAACAAATAGGTGGGGGGGATTCCCCCACCAAGAATTTAAAGCAATATGTTTTAACTCTTCAGTCCCAGAAACCTGATTTTAATATAATAGAATTTCTCTTAGAGGAGATTGAAAGAAGGGATGAGATTGTGAATCAGCAACTTGAAAAATTTAAGCAGGAAACTAAGGAATTGGTGAAATCCAAGTTTGACTTTTTGCAGCAAAAAATTTTAAAATTGCCAGAATTCATGATTCGGTTGGATACAAATACTAATTTACTAGAGTCAAAAATGGATGAAATTCAAGATAAATTGGACAATAGAATTCAAAAAATTGAAAATGATTTGTTAAATATTCAGGATTATAGTTCAGAAGAAAAATTTAAAATGGATGCTGACCAAAAGTCTGGTAATGTAGAATATCTGGAACAGAGGATTCAAAAAGAGGTTCTAAAGATACAATATAATTTCACAGAATATGCAATAAGACTTAGAGGTTTGCAGGAAAATAACAGAGATGACTTAAGGAAAATATCTTCTGAATTTCTAGCTGGGATTTTAAAGATTCAACCTGAGGAAGTGTTTTGTAGGATTGACAGAGCTTATCGAATAAACTCTTGGACTGCCAAGCAAAGGCAATTGCCTAGAGATGTGGTAATCTATTTTTCAGATAAAGAAATTAGGAATAAAATTGTGCAAAATTCCTTCAATTCTAATTTGCAATTGTATGGAAGAAAGATTTGGATTTACAAGGAACTCCCACCTAAGATATTAATGGAAAGGAAGAAATTTGGCTTTCTGGTGTCTGAGTTAAAAAGGAGAAATATTCAATTCCGGTGGGACGTCCCAGTTGGTATTATATTGAGATATCAAGGAGAAAGATACCAGTTAAATACTGTTGAAAGGGCGGAAGAATTTTATCAAAATAGGTTGAAAATGAATTTAACGTCTTCAGATATAATACAGGATAAGCAGAAGGAGCTGGAACTAAAGACAGAGACTGTACCAGATAAATTGCCTTTGGATTTATCGGATACCCCAGCTGGATTATCTACAAATTTGAGAGAAGTGCCATCTGATTTTAATGTGATGACTTATCAAGGCAAGGACAAGCATGGAAACCAATTAGAGGATATACAAGGGATAAAAAAGAAATGCGAGACACAAAAAATTAGGATGGAGGTCAAACCCACAAAAAGAAAACAAAAAAAGAAATAGGTTGTACAAAAATAGAAATTTCTAACCCAAGCAACAGTGAAGCCAGTGATTTTAAAATATGAATGATTATGTGAAAACATAGAGGAGGCGACATATTGGTCAATATCATCCTGAGGATAGTGGCAGATCTCTGCATTGCCGTAATTTTGGGACATGGAAAGAGCCTCAAATTGATGGTTTTGAATTATCTATTTTGAAACTTCTTTTTGTGTTGATAAATATATTATAATTATCTTGAATTATAAGGCAAGAGAATCACATTGGGACATGCAGAAGATCGGGTTGTTACCCAATACGATGATGGAAATTAATAATCCTGATGAAACCCACAATTATTATTATATGGAATACAATTATAATGTCACTCGGGTGGTTGTTTTTACTTTTATATATATAAGAAGATGTTTACTACTGATGGGGGCAGATATGATTGGAGATCTTGAATAAACTGTTGCATCCGCAAGCTATGTCACCCTATTATGGATGTTGGTTTTAACAATCCAGTGGAAAGACTTCAAGAAGATATTATATGGACTATAAATTTAAAGTTATTGTCTTTTCTTTTTTTTATTTAGATATAATGGAATATATATATATATATATTTTTAAGTAGTGTGGGCAGTGAATTAAAGATATCAAGAATTGTTGTGTATGGTAAATTTGTAAGACAGTGGGTGAATAAGCTAGCTACAGACTGATTAGTTTAAGAAAAGGGATTTTTAAGTGATACATTTAGGGGAGTGGAGGAAATGGATAGAGTGGAATAAATGTTAAATTAGATTTTATGGGGAGCCCGCTTTGAAATGTTATTAAAGTAGGACTTATTGTATAGTTTTAAAGTGGAAGGTGGTTTTGAATTGTTGCAATAATGCATAGATATAAAACACTATTATGCTAAATTAGAGTTATTTTATAATAGTTATAGTATAATGTGTTTGTTTTTTTTTGTTTTGTTTTTTTTTCTCTTCTTCTTTTCTGAAATGTATGGATAAAGGGGGATTTATAATACTTTTAGTAAGTAAAGGTCAGTATTTTGAGGAGGGAGTAAGTAATCTGTTATGAATTAGGGTTTTTTTTTTGTTACGAAGAAGTCACAGGGGGGGAAGGGTGGGGAGGGGGGGTTAGGGAGGGGGGGAGGGGGGGGAAAAAGGGGGAAAAATTTGTATTTGAAAACTTTTTCAATAAAAAAAAAAAAAAAAAAATGGGAGTTGATGGTCATTTATAAAAAGGTAAACGTAAAGGAGTCCCTGCGGATTTTACTCCGCTAATCGTTGCCAATTATAAAAGTAGCTTCTAATCTCTGTTTCAAGACCATTGAACGAGCACTGTCCAAAGACATTTCCATGGTCATATGGCTGGCATGACATCACAGAGCACTGTTACCTTCCCACCAAAGTGGTACCTATTTATCTACTTGCAATTTGTATGTTTTTGAACTGGCACGTTGGCAGGAGTTGGGGAAAGGATGGGAGCTCACCCCATCATGTGGAGCTCAGGTATTGAACTTGGGCTGCCGGCTTTTCAGACGACAAGTCCAGAATCTTAATTGCTGAGCCACCAGCAATTTAAAACATCTTGCATCTTTGCATATCATGCAATCAATAATGTGGCATTATACCCAGTAATGAAGTCAGACTTTTTAGCACCACAGCATGGATTGATGGATAAGATGCTAAAAATGTGAAAAGAGCCATGGTGGTGCAGTCGTTAGAATCCAGTATCGCAAGCTAATTCTGTTGACTGCCAATTGCCAACAGTTCGGCAGTTCTATTCTAACCAGTTTAAGGTTGTCTCAGCCTTCCGTCCTTCCAAGGTTGGTAAAATGAGGATCTAGATTTTGAGAGGGGGGGTCAATATGCTGACTCTGTAAACCACTTAGAGAGGGCTGTAAAGCACTGTGAAACGGTATATAAGTCTAATCAATGCTATTGATGCTGCTAAAATGTGTATATATTGAGAAGAAAGCAGATAGTACAGTTATGTAAACCACCTCTGAAGGATGCAATGTATATATTTAAAGGTTGCTTTTTTCAAATGTAATGTGTCTCATCAGTATGTTCCAGAGTGGATAAAAATCAATGATTTTTTTAAAAAAAATAAAAAAAAATCAGATTTTTTTGATTTAAATTGGATTTTTTTGATTTAAATCAGATTTTTTTGATTTAAATCAGATTTTTTTGATTTTTATCGAATTTATTTTATTAAAAAACTTGGGGTAAAAATCTATCGTAAAATAGTTTTCTATTTAAGATACATAAATAATTTAGTTTATTCAGCATGAAATGGAGCTTAGTTATGTAGCATGAGGCTGTATATTCTGCAACACTGGGACTATCAGTGAGTCAACAGTGGGTCAAAGGAGTAGCAGAGATGACAGTTGCTCTTTAAAAATTATGATTTAAATTGAGTTGATTTAAATCAAGCCTTTTTACTAGTGATTTAAATCATGATTTAAATTGTGATTTAAATCAACTCGATTTAAATCAAATCCACCCTGGTATGTTCTGGATCATATCTGCATTGTTTGTCCTGGATCCCCATGTAATTTTTAGAACCAACATGCAATGTACCCACTATATAACTCAAGCTATGTAACAGATTGTTTAGCATTTACAATGCAACAATGTGTAAGTGAAGTTCAGGGATTGAAGCAATAGAAGAATAGCTGGATTGATCAATTGTTTTAGTTCCTGAATTTTAAATTAAGAAATTAAATGTCTTTTGTTATACCAATTTCTCAAACACGATATTTCTATCCTCATTTCTGTTGGAGATTAGATTTTCTGAGAAGGCGGGTTTGAGATTTGAGGAAATTATCTGTAATAAAGTCCATGGAATGGCTTTTCCAGTGAATTTTGGTTGCTGGTAGAAGTTGCAGGAGGCTGGTAGTTTGTTCAGAATCAGAACAAACTTTAACTTGGTGGCAGACAGCATTGATAGTTACAACATGCCAGCACATCTCAACCTTAATTTGTGGCCATCAGAAATTTCACTTGATCAGATCCAAGCTAAATTGTCCAGCCATGTGCAGCACCTCTTTTTGCAACTCCTCCAGAGGCACATTAAAGTAGCTATAATGATGCAAGCCTGCATTGTGCACCTCAAATGGAAATATCTTGGACTGAACTGGGTTGCATTGGAATTTACCTGGGCAAACTATCCTGCCATTGTAATTGGCACCAAGATGGCTACAAAGTTTTCAGATCACAATCCCTGCCCTGCTGTCTTGTGGGTGTATTAGTTGAAGAGGCTCTATGTAGAGGAGAGGCCTTACAGCATCACATTGGATAAGCAGAGGACGCTTCAGCTCCTGACTCTCCCAATTCACTGGCATATCTCCAAGCTTGCTGATTGAGTTGGAAAACATACAGACAAAATGTATGTTCTTTGACTTCTGCCACAGACAAGTTGGAATGACCAGAATTCTCTTTCTAACCATTCAAGAGGGAAATACTGTTGAAGTAGCCTCCCACCGGCCAGTCCGCTCCCACAGAGGGGCTCCTCAGGGTGCCATCGGCCAAGGTATGTTGGTTGGCGACACCCAGGGGGAGGGCCTTCTCTGTGGGAGCCCCTGCCCTGTGGAATGAACTGCCCCCAGAATTGCGCAAGATCTCCGACCTCCGTGTATTTTGCTGTGCCCTCAAGACTCTGCTGTTCCGCCAGGCCGGGCTATCAGTGTAAAGGATTTTAAATTGGGTGTTTTAAATTTTTGGGTTTTAATTTGGCCGAAATTATTTAATAATTTTAATTATTTTTAATTGATGTCTGTATATTTTTGCGTTTTTAATAGGCTGTACACCGCCCTGAGTCCTTCGGGAGAATCGCGGTATAGAAATAAAATTATGATGATGATGATGATGATGATGATGATGATGATGATGATGATGATGATGTCTAAAGAATTATCTTTGAGTGGACAAAGCAAAAGTTACAGAAGCAGGGAAAAGTCAAGAAAACTGGGATGTTGCAAGTGAGAAAGCAGTTGGGTGAATGCTGGATGGGAAATAGCCATCTACTGTGCTTTTAACAGATATAGATTAAATCCAAAATATTAGGGAAAAGTTTTAGACTTACATAAAAAAAAGATTGACAGTATGCAAAGTGCATCGTTTCAGAAAATTCAGCAGGCAAGTTGACTGAAGGAGGGGAGAATCTAAATTTAAAAAGATATAGCAATTCAGATTGAAAGGAAAAAGATACTTGCAAAGTAAGAACTTTTTCATTTTAAATTCATTGCCTAGAATTGATAGAAGTTGCTAGGCTGAGGTAACATACAATAAGAATGGAATAAGAAATGAATACTAATTTCACAATAAAACATCTGCAAGACTATTATCTGAATAACTCTCAAGAGAGAATGCCTATAACTGTCATCGGTTTATTTACAAAGCTTGGGGAAAAAAAGAAAGGAAATGCTTTATTTGCAGTGGCTAGGGTCATTGCAAACCAGCTACCCTGAAAGGAAAGGGAGAACAAGAAATACCTGTTAGATATTCCTAATATTCCTAATATTCCAAGGTAAAGACTCACCCCACCCCAATGGGGAGAAAAAGGCTAGAAAGGAAAGAGGACAATGATATGAGAATATACATGGGCCGGCAGATGGCATCTGTTTTCATTCTACTGGCATTTCTAACTTCATTTTAAAAAATAGGGTTAATTGAATTGTATGAACATCAATTTACTATTTACTTGGTCAATGAACAAATGATCACCTTGGCTAGGAGAGGTGCTTTAAATTTTTGTTGTATATGAAGCAAAGGAGAGGTGCTCAATTTATCAACTAAAATAGAGGATTGCTTATGAAAGGTGCTCTCTGGAAAAATAAGACTTTTTGAATTAGCCTAGGCAGAAGGTAAAGCAAGAACTTCAAAGAATTTCAGTCACAAACATTGTCTAGCCAAATGACACTGAAGAATAGACATAGAGACCCAGATACAGTTTGTTATTTAGGGGACTTAGCCAAAGGACTAAAGTGCCAGCCCTGTGAAAATCAGTGCAGGTGTGCATGTTGTATAAAGGCCAAAGGCACTAGGCCAATAAATGTGAAGACAAGACATAAGAACTAGCTTATAGCAACATATGTGTGCCAGTGCTCATTATAATATCATATTCAGAGATTATTACACAAGGTAAACGTTTCTATCTGCTCAAGGGAAAGAGCCATTTTGGAAAATTTTAAAGAATATGTGGCTCCAGTAACAATTTTGGGAGAAAATCTCAAATATGTATAGACAAAAGGATGAATATGTAACAAGGAACATGCAAATGTATGTAAAAGAGCAAAGAATTGTGCATGAAACAATAGAACCTACTTTCCAGAACATGTTGGTATAGAAGATAAGAAAAAAATTAATGTTGACTGAGATAATCAGGTATATCCTGCAAGATAGAGAACTTTCAGATAAATTCTAGGATTAAACAGTTTTAACCCAGTCATTTTCAGGTAGTCCTTTCTTGGTGACCCCCAAGTGGGACTGGCAACTCAGTTGTTAAGCAATGCGGACACTAAGCAGAAAATCACGTGACTTTAACTAGGCTTACAACCTTACTTCCCCTTTGGTCAGTAATCACTAAGCAAAAAATCAAATGGACATGATATATAATTTTACCTCCACCTTCTGTCATTGTCGCAAGCGAAAATGTGTGCTGGTTGCAAAGTACAGAAATTGTTAGCATGTGACTGAGGGATGCTGTTATGGTCATAATTTCATGCTGGTTGCAAAGCCTGCAAATGTTGATCACATAACTCTGGGACATTGTGGCAGTTGTAAAAGTGAGAGTTGGTCACAAAGTTACTTTTATAGCACTGTAATAACTGTAAGTAGTTGGTAGGCAAGGACTATCTGTACTTACCAAAAAGCTTCCAGTGAAACCCATAAATGGAATGTATTTCATGCCATGGCACCGAAGAAAGCCCAGCTCAGGGCACATAAAACTGTTTTGATGTAATGTATATATGTATATGGGCCAAAAGAACAAAGAACCTACTTGAACTGCAGATGTGATGGTTGGATAATTAAAATATGCATTATTGCCTATCTTGATGAATAGGAAAATCATGAGAAGTCAAGTTTTATTCACCACATCCAGGCAAACACTAAACAGAGACCACAAGCTTTGAAGGGCAACCTCATCACATGTCCAGAAGTTAACTGTATGACAAAGCCAAAAGGGGATATTGAAACACCACATCTTGAAGCTGTAAGAGGCCCAACAGAAGGGTTCTACTACAAAAGCTATCCTGCAATGCCAAGAGGAAGCAAGTGGGGGGAAAACCCACATAAAAGGGCATGAAAAGGATGTTAGTCAGTCAAAAGAGAAAATGGAGAAAGACTGTAGAAGAGAAGGTTAAAGCACTGCATAAGAATGACAAAGTGAGATGCAGATGAGTTTTCAGGACCACGTAGGATGCAGAATAGGGTGTCTAGCCTCATAAAATAAGCCTGATAGACCAAGAAGTGTGATGAAGATTGCAATACAGTTTTAGCATGAGAAATATTGTGAGATCAGTGCAACATAACGGCAAGACATATATACAAGTAGATACAAAGACTGATTTTGCATGAGTAAATAAAGGACAGCAACAGGCCACTTGAATTTGAGGAAATAGGAAAGAAAGATCTAGTTGTGCAAGTTTCAAGAGAACATCTGACTGAAACAAGCAGCTAGAGAATGAAAAATGGATACATCTGAGCCAAACACTTGTCAAGCATGCATTCATACAAGATAAGTCTGATCCTTGTTTTTATGACAGGTTTGAATATGAAGATGGATATACACTATCAGCTATCTAGATGTAGGTATCTGTTATGGGAAGAAAGATAGCCAAGAAAATAGTAGAGAAAGAATAAGGAAGCAAGCAAAACTTATAGACACCAAATACCTCAAATACCACTAAGTCTAAGCGCTTCCCCAGAGATCAACACACAAACTTCAAAAGTTGTGGATTTCTGCAAGACCCATAAGAAAGGATGTTGGCAGTGTGGATCCAATGGCACTGATTCTCAAGAACCTTGCAACCTACTGAATATAATGGAGCAATAGCTACTATAGAGAGTTAAGCATTTACTCTGTGCCCCCTGTTTGTTTATGACTCTGCCTGCTCTTTGTTTACGAGATTGCTAATCTGAGGTCACGTCCTTTTGCCTTTCTTCCCAGACACATAAATAAAGCACATGCTCTTTGACCCATTCATTCATTCATTCATTCATTCATCCATCCATCCATTCATTCCAGAAAATGTATATGACCATTCAACTCATCATGGTGACTCTGAGCGACATACACAAATAAAACCCCAAATACAAAACTAATGTGTCAAACTTGTGGTGTCACATTACTGTCATGTGACATTTCACGTTTTTCCCCTTTGCGGAGCTGACATGGGTGTGGCGTGGGACCCCTTAATAGAGGGGACATCTACTCCTCTTGGTAGGTTGTATTAAGTATGTGTTAGGCTTTGCCTGTCTTTGTACAGTATCACATGTAAAATATATCATTTCTGTTACTATTATTTAACCCATTTCACTAATCTTTATCTGATTCTTGGTTTTAGGAATACTTTCATGTGCACATGAAACATGTAATGGTTTAACCTCCAACCATTTCTACTGCTTGGCTTCTTACATTTGCAGAATGAAATTGTGTAGATGGCCTAAGGCTTTTTTGTCAAAGAATTCTACCTGTGCAACAAGTTGGACTTCTGATACTGTGGCCTCAGATTGTATGAATGTTAGTAGCCTAAATCAGGGAGGAAATGAGTTGAACAATTGCTTATAAAGAGGTGTGAGTATACAGATCTTCTACATGATGAATTGTTACCATTGTTTTGATTATCTTTGTTTTGATAAAATAACACATTTAAATATTAAAGTTCGAAGATCCTAAAAATAACTACAGAATGATGATAGTATTGATTTTTCTTTCCTAATATTTGTCATCCTCTTTTTGATACTGTATTTTATTTAGTTTATGTGCAGTACATTCTGCTTCCCTGGCTCTCAAAATGGTTTATATAAATTACTTTAAATATAAGTATATAGAGGCTGTTGTTCATAAAGGAAGAAAACTTGCAGACTGCTTTGGAATTCTGGGACATGAAGAGTTAATAGCAAAGTTGCAATATGGTGAGAGTTTTATTCATACCCAGGTAATTACTGGGGGCTTTAAAACTCAGTATTTTCCTTAAAAGATGTCCCTATATTATCTAAGAGGAAAACTACATTGGAAAAAAATGGTGTAATGTATTATGATTAATATCAGCAAAAACTGAACTAAATATTTAGGAACAAGTGGTTTCAGAAAAGTTGCATGTAGTAGAGTCCCGCTATTGTAGTTAAATAAATAAATAAAGTTAAGACTCTGCATAATAGTTGTATATTTCCTAAGCATTTTGCAAGCATATTACCTGTGTAATACATTAGGATTCAAACTACACACATACCCTCTGTTGTTTTATACAAGTGTCCTGGCAGCAGCAGTCCCAAATTGGATCCTCAACTCACAAGCAAGCAATTACAAATTACTCCCAAGATATGCTAAAATTACCCCTTGGAGGCAATTACCTCCAGTTTAAGAACTATTGGCTTTTATTAATTCTTTCTCTGCTGCCTAATCTTAATTAACAGTATTGTTGGAAAAAATATCTGATAGGAAGGTTGAAAAGGGTTTTTTGTATAGATTTTTATGAGCAGCAGCCTTTTCAGATATTCCCCCTGAAAAAAAATAGCAAAAGGACCTAAGCAATATAGAGAAATATAAGTAAGAAAGTCTGAGTGTTATTAAATGAAAAAGAAATCAGCCAAGGGATTTCAGACTGAAGAAACAGCTGCACGAAAGTGTTGCTTTCACAGGAAGACAGAGCCAGAATCCATAATATGGAATTGAAAACTTTGCATGTTAAAATAGTGTATCCACAGCTTCAGAGATTTTAGTGGAAGCCTTTGGATGTAGGATAATATAATTTTCTTAGTAAGGCAATATCTCTTGGGAATAGAACACTTTAGAGATAGTCCTCAATTTACAACTGATCATTTAGAGACCATTTGAAATTACAATGGTACTGAAAAAAGTAACTTATGACCATTTTTCAGACTCTTTTCTAGTGGTCATGTGCTCGAAATTCACACACTTGGTAACTGTCTTATTTATGATGGTTGAGGAGTCCTGGGGTCATGGCATCACCTTTTGTAACTTTCTGACAAGCAAAGTCAATGGGGAAGCCAGCTTCACTTAACAAGCATATTGCTTACAACTGCAATGATTCACTTAACAACTATGGCAAGAAAGGTTGTAAAATGGGACAGAACTCACTCAACAAATGTCCCATTTAGCACAATCTTTTTTGTGGCAGTTATTAAGGAAATGTCATGGTTGTAAAGTGAACTCATTTTTTTTGCTATGGGGCCTTTTTTTGCCAGAAAACATACTGTAAGTAAATGCCGGTTTCTGGGGGGAAAGAACATCATAGATTGTAGTCATATGACTGCACGACGCTGCAAATGGTGTAAATGCAGGTCAGCTGCTGAGCATCCAGAATGCAGTCACGTAACCATGGGGGGACCTAGACGTCAGAACTTCAAATCCAGGTCATAACTCCCTTTTTTTGGTGTGTGTTGTAACTTTGAACAATTGCTAAACGACCAGTTATAAGGATTATTTGTACCAATACAGTAGTTCTTGCAACACATTCCTAAAAGTATAAAATCTTGCTTCAGAAGGCTGGATAATATGTATGTCATTAAACTTTGAAAACATGTTTAGAAAGTGTATTTCTTGAACACCTTGTCACATTAAAATAAATAAATGTTTATTATATTATTAACTACATTTTCTTTTAAGAGCTACATTCTGGTAGTGAATAAGGCTTGAGCCAAAGAGAATAGGCCTCGATTTCTCTGTCATTTTTACTGCTTTGTTTCCTTCTACAATTCTTTACACTGCAAGGAATCCAGCCTTTTAGTTTTCACAGGCATCTTAACTGATCATTTGCAGAGAACACTTAAATTTAGGCTGAAGGACACACAAAATTAAGCCAATGACAAAAGGTTGCCTGCTTCTGTTTTAGTAGAGGACTTAAGTACTCTTCTGCAGATTTGAAAAGAACAGTTGCAAAACTTTGCAATAATGCTTCCTCTCTCTGCTCTTCCCCTTCTGGTGACCTCTACAGTAGTAGGATTGCTTTAGAGAATTATTGTTATTTTAATGGAAAGTGTTGAAAAAAAGAGGGCGGGGAAATAGAATAAAAATGAGATACATTTCTAATCTGTCCTTTCTTTAAAAATTAAGTTAACTATCTTTGACTTAAGTGAGTTTTGCCCCATTTTACAATCTTTCTTGCCAGAGTTGTTAAGTGAATCGCCGCAGATGTTTAGTTAGTAACATGGTTGTTAAGTGAATCTGGCTTCACCATTGACTTCTGTCAGGTTGCAAAAGGTGATCACATAACTTTGGAGCTGCCTTAAATACACGCCAGTTGCCAAGTGTCCAAATTTTGATCTCGTGACCATGGGAATGCTACAGTGGTTGTGTGAAAAACGGTCATATGTCACTTTTTTCAGGACCGTTATAACCTTGAACAGACACTAAACAAATGGTTGTAAGTCAGGGACTCCCATTATTTTTGGGTTCTAGCATACTCTCATTCCCCTTTGACTCACAGAGCTGTTTGGAGATACTTTCAGGTGAAGACGAAGGGAATGCTTACCTTGATTTTCTAACTAGTCTTTTAAAAATTCCAGAGAGGATTTTGTGTTTGGGATAGTAACTGCTACAATTAATTTTCAAATATTGTTCAACTATAAAACACTCTCTGATTCCTTTCCTTAAGAGAAGTACTAAAACTTCATGAGGGAGAGTGGTAAGGCATTAATTTTTACTTTTTAAAAACCTTAGTCCTTCTAACTCAGCCTCTCTTAAGGGTTTTGAGTGCACGGGCTACCTTCTCAGAACTCACTGAAGCAATGAATAATAATGAATTTCTTTAGGAATACAGTAAATGCCAAGGGTTGGTGATACCATTCAAAAGGTAGATCATACATCTTACCATATAACCACTCATTACACTACAAGTAGTAAGGGAGAGAGATGAGCCCAAAGCTTTGAGGATGACAATATTTGGGTAAATTCATCAAATAAGCTGAGATTGCTCTTTGCTGTATAGAACATGGAACATTAAGGTGTATTATATGGAACTGATAATATAACAAAACAAAATACCCGCTACATTTAGAGAAAAAAATGTGTCAACTCATGCTTAATAAAAAGCTGCTGTTTCTATTTAATGGAATGCATTTTATTTCTCTACGGCATCTTTTTTTCCCCATTAATACTTTGCACTTCGTGCCAATGATTTAGTTCTGGAGGCTTCTTTTAATTTTTGCATTGAAAAATACAACTTTTTTTTTTTAAAAAAAAACATTTTCTGCAGTTCTTGTTTCCGTAAAGTTCCAACTTGATTGCTTTGTAAGAATGAAAGGAAGGAAATATTTTTTTCCTGGTGCCAACAGCTGATATTGTAAATTATAATAGATTTGGAAATATGCAGATGCCTGTGGTTGCCTGTAAGTGAATAATTATCAAATAATTAGTATTTTCATTAAAAGTAAACTGGTTTTCTAGTTTTCACATTTTTCTATCATGTCCGTGGACTAAGTATTATTTCAGTGGGCTTGGATTGCCTCATTCATTTCACTTACTGGAATGTTGTAAGCAGTGGCTTTGATCCAACAAAAGCTTGTTTTCAAATACTAACTTGTGACTAAAAGATTTTCAAAGTTTATTTTACTGATACATTACTGTATCAGTAAAATACATTAATGTACTGTATACATAAATAATATGGAAATCTTTTAAACACTTTTTCATATTTCTTGAATTTTGGATTTTTTCTGCCTAAAAACAGCAATACTTGGTTAGGCAGGCTTCAGGATTGACTTATATCAGTTACTTTTTTTAAACGTGCAGTCTTCTGAAGTTTGAATAACTCAGAACTTCTACATAACTATGTCATAATTAATTTGGGTTACATGATCCTGATCCTACTCTATGGCTTAATAACTTCTGAAAGGATAGTCATGTAAGAACAAAAGGAAGTCTTTATAAAGATGAACTTTTTTGTTATTGAGCTTTCACGTATTTTCTGTACTCTCAATTGATTTCCAAGTGGGCCATTCCGTATCAGCTACTTCTAATTCACTCAAACTAACCTCAACTGTTTGCATGGCAATTTATCCCCCCTTTTGGCATAGAGGTAGTTCTTGATTTATGACGATTTTGGTCATTAAGTCTTGCAATCATAACTCAAGGCACATGACAGGACTTGATTTTATGACTGTTTTTATGGCTATTGTAAAGTGAGTCACCGAGGTTATTAAGTGAATCATGTAGTTGTTAAATATATTCTTCCAAATGAGAATTTTTTTACAGAAATTTGCAATCTTGACCACAGAACACAACAACTGGTTGTAAATGCAAGCCAGTTGACAAGCACCCAAAATGCAATCATGTGACTGCACAGTGGAAGAGTGTTGTAACTTTGAGAATGGATCATAAGTAGCTTTTGAAGTCTGTTGTAATTTTGAATGGTTGTTAAATGACCAGTCATAAATCAAGGACCACCTGAGATCCCACAGATCCCTAACCTCTTAGCTTTTCAGAATGCCTTGAAAACTTGGCTTTTCCAACAAGTGTTGGGAAAGAGTAAGGTTGGAACCCATTGTTTGTATATATGTGGGATATGTGTTGGTTTGGGGGATGCCAGGAATTTTTGTGAAGGTTTTCATTTTTGGTACTGTTTTTAATATTGTTTGTAAGCAACCCAAAATTATGTTGCTTAAAGTGGATGTCTACATAAGTCCCTTAAATAAATGTTTTGTGATCCGTCCAAAAGATCTCTTACTGAATCTATTCAAATTCCATTATTTGCAATAATAGCACAACTATGTAAGTATTTTCTTATTGAATCTGTGGTCACTAGGAACCAAAAAAGACTTGATGGCACATAATCAAATCAGTCCAGGTATTAGCCAATGTACTGGAAACTGATCAGTGATTCACTAGTAATAAAAATTATCTAGTGCCCTTCAGATTTGTGGAACTACACTCCTTGTTTTCCAGCAGATATGACCAGTAATTAGATAGTGGCTGGCAGGTTGTTTAGTGTTGCCCAATCTGGTGTTATTCAGGTGGGCTGGCATTGCAATTTGGCCAGTTTGGCCTAATGCTTAAGGCCCCAGGCTAGAAACTGAGAGTTCTAGTCTTACCTTGGGCATGAAAACCAGCTGGGTAATTTGGAGCCAGATATTCTCTCAGCACAACTCACCTCACAAGGTTTGTTGTGGGGGGAAATAAGAGGAAGCAATATGCATGTTCACTGTTTCAAGTTACTTCTAAAATAATAAAGGTGGGATAAAAGTCAAGCTCAACCGACCTCACAGGGTTGTTGTTGTGGGGAAAAGAGGCGGAAAGTATTTGGACATGTTCACTACCTCGAGTTATTTGTAAAAATAATAAAGATGGGATGTAAATAAATGAAAATATCCACATTTTTCCATTCAAAATACTATAAATTGCGGTCTCAAGGCATCTGGAAGGTATGGCTCAGAAAAGATCAAAATGGTAAATTCAGATTCAGAGCAGCTCTGATCTCTTCTAACTCGCAGAATTTATTGGAGTTGCATAATTTGAAGTCACCAAAGCTTAATTTATTTGAGAGATTTTTTCAGTACAGGAAGCCATGTGCTTGGCACACATATTTGTTTTTTTTTCCAAGCAGGAATGTGGGGAACGCAAATGCAAGATAGTACAGGATAGTATTTTCTCCCCAAGAGTTTTCTGGCCTGCTTTGTTTTCCTAGCCAAAACCAGCAGTTTTGTTTGCCACAGCGCCGTCTCTTCTGCTTCTTCACTTGCAGAGTGTTTGTTCTTTTCTTGCACTGGGCTGCTGCAGCAGCAATTTGGCCGCGACCTGTGCACGATGCAAACAGAAGTTTCAGGATGGGGGAAGAGAGAAAATGCAAGTTTTGAGGTACGGGTCGAAAGAAGAGGGCCAACCGTATAAACCACTTAGACGTGGCAGATATGAATAACTTTTTTTTATACCTCTCATAAAAACACTGAAGCTGTTGCACAAGAGCAATCCATGACTCACTGCCTCACGCTCGAATTTAACACTCAAAAATTTCCCTCAAAATTATGGTCCCTTTCACTCCTTGCATATTTTTTTTCCCTCCAATCCTCCCTCCCTTTGCATTTTCCTAGGTCGGGATCTCTAAAAAAAAAAAATAATTCCGAAGAATTACCAGTTTATAGAAAATGTGGCATTTCCGAGAAAGAGCTGTAAAAACCCTGTAAGCTAGGTGCAAAATCTCTATCGTTTCGTTTGAGACCGATAAACTGAGCTCTCCGTTGCATCTGCCTTTGCAACTAAGTCAAGACGGCCCTGCGCCCCCGCCTCCCTCGCTTTTTTTGGGGGGGGGAACTGGCGCTCCGCGGCATGTGTTTCCTGGGGGGAGGGGGTGGAAAATGAAACTGCGCCTCGCCAGAATGCAATCCACACGTTTTTGCACGGCTAACCCGAAAGGAGTTTGCTGGCTTCCTGTTCTCTTTTTCTGCACTCTCGCTCTCTGATCCCCCCCCCTCCACCCGAGTTTTCAACTTTCGATAGTTGCTCTGATTTGTTTCCTTGCCTACGGCGCCTTCCGAGTGCGCACGAATTCCTGGCAAAGCGTCCATGGGTGGCCCGAGAAGAAATCGGGACTAAAAGTATCTTCCAGCAGAGAGAAAGTCAGCGCTCTTCCTGGCAGGGCAGCGTTTCCAGTAACGTGATGAAGCTCTTCCCGCTGACCTTGTGGCTCGGCTGGAGATGCGAATGCGCGCCAGAGCCACTGGATCCTCCTGCCAGGCAAACGATGGGGCAGGCGCGCTCTCGCAGCTACACGCAACTCTAGTCTAGAGTTACTGGATGGCTATTAAAACGGGGGGGGGGGGGGAAACTTTCTTCCCCTAATATGGTAACAGGAAATGGGCGTGACTTCGGCCTGCTGTAGGGTGGGGAAGCCTGAACAGCAGGCAGTTGTGCTGATGAAGTAGAAGAGCTGGTTTTACTTCTGTTGCAGAGCCGAAGTGCGTTTTTCTTTTTCTCCCCCCTCCTCCTCCTCCTTCGGCAGGCGGCTGCTCCAGTTTCCTTACTTGAGAATTGTGCAACGTCTTGCTATCAAGAAGGGAAGAGAAGGGAGGGGAGAGGGAAAAAAAAAAAAAAGACCCAGCTTCCTCTGCTGCTGCAGTTGTTTGCCGCCTTCGTCGCTACAGTTCTCCACCTCGCTCGGCCCCCCCTTTCTGTTCCCCAAGCTGTGATCTCAAATCTGTGACTCAGAGACTTGCAATCCTGACACCGCAAAGTGCGGTTGGCGGAGAAGGCGACTAGAACCGGGGTTTTTTTTTCCCGCTTGGAGCAGGTACACTGCAGGACTCTTGCGCAGGAAGCAAATTGAGCGAGCGAGAGAGGCGAAGCCACTGCAAGCGATACTCGCCGACGCCAGTCTCTTCCCCCCCCCCACTTTCCCCAAAACTTTCTGGTTTCTTTTCAAGTAGCCTTTAGAGAGCTCTCTTGGCGTTTGGTTGATTGCCTGGAATTTTTTTTCTTTTCTTCCTTTTTGGCCGGGGAGGGGATTACAATCTACGAGAGGACTGAAGGAAAGAGAGATGGGGGAACTAACCTTTTAATCTGCTCCAGGAAAACGCAGAGGTAAGTGGAGCTTTCTGCCTCTCTTTCCCCCCCCCCGCCCGCCCCCAAAAGAAATCGCATCTCGCGTGGGGTCGGTGCCTTTGCAGCCCCGACCGATTTTGCAAAGGAGCAGTTGTGGTGCTGGTAATGGGAAGGCGTCGAGAGCTCGGGCGAACTTTTTGTTGGCTTTCCGGGGTCTCTTCAGTCGCCTGCACGAATGCGTGGCGTGGCTGTTGTTTGTGCAGCGAAGCGTCTCGGCCGGGCGAGCAGGCAGTCGCGGAACGGAGGGCTCTTCCCTTCCGAACCGGGAAATGAGATCCGTGCCTGCGGAATTCTACTTAAAAAGGCGCCTGGCAAAATGAGTTGCGGGGGGGAGAAAAGGCGCTTCGAATTGCCTCGGCTTCCGATCGCCGCATACTTCCTGCTGAAGGGCGTTCGCAATTCCAATCGCTGCTACTTTGCGCGCGACCCTCACATTTATTTCAATCCTGTGGGTTTTTTAAAATCCTGATTAAGGCGGATAACAGGGGAAGGAATAGTTAAGATACGTTTCGTGTCTGTAGTAAAGCGGGTATAACATTTCCTCTTTCAATTCCTCCCTCCCACCCCCCTCGGGTTTTGTCGGGTATTCCCCCCCCCCCCGTTACCGATTGACACTGTTTTGCAGAGAAAGAGGCACAGTATGCTTCTCCTCAGCCCATCCCCGTGGGACTTCTGCAGTTCGCTCTCCTACTTGTCGATCTGATTTGTGATGCGATAAATTAGAAGGTTCCTTGTGCGGGTCTGTCTCGGGATGGTAGATGCTTTCCACATGCGAGAAAGGGCTCGTGGAAGGAGGCGCCCCCCCCCACTTTTTTTTTTTTATGTCTTGAGTGCATAAACTACAGTACATGAATGCTTAGGCTAGAGATACATGTGAGCGAAGATCACATTGTTATCTGTTCACCCCCACCCCTTTCTGTTTGCATAAATTTGTGCCCAGAAATGTGAAGGGGTGAAAAAGGAATGTGTGCAAAACCCAGGAGGGATGTGTGTAAGAAGCTCAGGTGATTTCTGGAACCCTGATCTCATCTTGCTTTAGAGGCTGAGGGGTTGCAGCAGTGGCAGTAATGTTGAAAGGTATGTGTAATCAAAGTCACAGTGACTTCCCAGGGCGTGTGGTTGGAGTTGTAACTGGTGACATCATCCAAGCTGTTCTAGTTCCTGTGGAAATCAATGAGAGCTTTGCTATTAAGTAGAGGAGTGTAATTGGCCCCTGCACTTGGAGCATGACATCCTAGAAGTACACCTGCCTTTTAGCTTGGAGCTGGGCATCATCAATCTCTTTCCTGGTGACCTGAGAGTCAAGGTGAATTCATAGGCTATTATTGTACATTAACATTAACTTCCTTGCCTAAAGAAGGGATGTGTTGTGTCACAGGATGTTCCAAGTTTGTTCATGTGGGACTGTCACTCTCACAGCACCTGAACTGACTGCAGTTCTCTGTATGCATAGTTTATGAGGGTATTTTTGTTTCTGCTTGTTACTAGTTTCACTTTAACCACACTGGTAATAAGCCATGAGAGGCAGAGAGACACAAAAGCTTCTTTTAAGTTTTTTTTTTCTTTCCATTACTTTGTGGAATTGGTAAATATGGATGTAATAACTTTAATTCAGTTCAGTTTGGTTGTTGACCAAAAGCTGGAACATGATGTCACAGTTACATGGCTTTTTAAGGTTTTATGAAGCTATGCATTCCTGAATGTAATGACAGAGAGGCTAGCTAGCTGGCTCACTACCTCCTGTCTTAGAAGTTAGTTTTTAAGACATGTTTATTCTGCTAAATTGAATCAGTTGTCAACTGTCTGAGGGCCTGCTTATATTACTTTAGAACCTACCAAAATGTGTGATTATTTGATTTTATTATTTGTTTGTTTGTTTATTGCATGAACAGAGTGCTCTGTATCAGAAACAAATTCCTCCTGTGTTTAAACACATTTGGCCAAATAAAGATTTCAATTCAATCTTTAATTTGTAAAAAGTAAATGTTATGTGGAGCTGGAAGTAATCAAGAACAAAATGAGGGCCTCATGCTAGTGCATTTATTTCTCAAGCATGCATCTGAGGTCCAAAATGTTCTTGGAGAGAAAAAAAAATTGAAAAGTTGGAAGCCAGTTCTTCAGTTTTAAGTATCACCCACTGTCCCAAAAGGAAAAAACAGACCATCTTGTAACCCGAATAGAATAAAACATTCTCAATTTGTCTGTTTCCAATCCATTCTTTTCAGATCCAATAGACTTCAACTCTGAGAGGCTATAGCAAACAAGATCTATTTAAAGGATTCTAAACCAGCGCATTGAGAGGCTGTTGTAACAATTTTTAGGAAGTTTTCAAATTGATTACAAAATGAACCCTAATGACATTTTGCACAGTTCTTCTAAATGGGTGTAAATATGAAGACAAACTCATATTATTTTAAGAACTTTTGGTGAGGCCATTTCTGCAGTCTAGCACTTTACAGAAATAAGGGTAGAATGCAAGATTCACTAACCTATGTATGCAAATCTCTTCCTGGATAAGGTATTATTTTAGCATGCCAAATAACAGTACAACAGTTGAAGTGTGTGCAGGCACAGACTTGGGAGTAGCTTGCATCATTAATGAGACTTACCTGGAGAACTATGTCTGATTTATAATAAAGTAGCTTTATTCAGGGTGAGTCTTGACTTACAAAGTTATAAGAATGCTGTTGGGTTAAGGCATGGAGAGAGCAATTAATATTATTAGGTAAAAATAACATATTTTAATTTTAATGAATCAGCTTCCAACAAAGGAATTCATATCAGTTCATTCTACTCATAGAACCTTAAATACAGAAATGGATATTTCAATGTTTATGGTGTTGGAAGACTGGATTTCAGGGGAAAATTGTTTCTTGATTGATGGCTTGTTGTGTCGATCTGATAGAATGTGCAGTTCTTGCCAGATGATGGTACTTGGTTGTTGGCACCTCACTAATTGGAATGCAGAAAGACAGATTTATACTACTGTGTAGGATAAAATATTAATTTTGTGTTTAATTTCTTCAAAAGCTTGTTAGCAGTTTACAAAATCTTAATGTGAAAAGGATGAAAGATGTAACTAACTAGACAGAATTAGATGCATAACTTGTTTTTACCCTTATTGTTCATATAAGTAATGTACATCCAGAACTATATAACCTATTTCTAATGTTGCTACATTATGTAATTTTGGTTGCATCCCCCACTTTTATTAAAAAAAATTGCATTGTTTGAAATATATAGATCCTGAGATAACTACAAGTAGTTCTTGAATTACAACCAGCATTGAATTTCTGTTGTTAAGTGAGACATTTGTTAAGTGAGTTTTGCCCCATTTCACAACATTTCTTGCCAAAGTTAAGTGAATCACTTCAGTTGATAAGTTAGTAACCTGGTTGTTAAGTGAATCTGGCTTTCTCAATGACTTTGCTTGTCAAAAGGTTGCAAAAGGGGATCACATGACCCTGGGACGCTGCAATGGTCATAAGTATGAACCAGTTGATAAACATCTGAACTTTGATCACATGATCATGGGGATGCTGTAAAAGTTGTAACTGAAAAATGGTCATAAGTCACTTTTTTCAGTGCCATTGTAACTTCGGTCACTAAATGAACTGTTGTAAGTCGAGGACTATCTGTAATGATCTTTTGCTTGTATGATGCAAACTTTGGCTTTGCTGAATGAATGGTAAGGGAGAACTACCTGTAATAATTTCCCTAATAATGGCTCTCTTACTTTTTGCAGTAAATTTATATTTTGGCTTTAAAAGTAACAACTTTAATAGGCATAATTTTAAAGAACAATTGGCTTAATTTGATTTGATTTACAACAAATTGTCCTATGCTATCAATAATATATTCTAATGGATGTAACGAAACATATTAACAGGGGTGTCAATGGAAATAAAACTTCAAAAATGCAGAGTGTGGAAATTCTGGAAACTTACATGTTGAAAAAGTGTATCACTGAGTGTAAGCAAAATTGGTCCATAAATTAAGATGCCTGTTTTGTTTAGCATATCAGAGCAAAATAAAAGAAGAGTGTTGTGGTATCTTAAAGATTTAATATTTTATTTATTTCACTTCAGTGTTTATTTTCTGCAGTCAAATTGGTAATGGAAGAATTTATTAAGATATCAAAATACCTTTCTGTTTCTGCAGTAGCAAAGTAAAACAGCATATTGACTCTGGATGGTATATATGCCAATAATAATTGGGGTGGAAACCTATTGTACTATATTGCCTTTTTCTCAACCGACTAATTTTTTTAAATGCCATAAATGTAGAGTTTTACATTCCCCTAAATCAATGGTTATTAAGTGCTTGCATACAAATGAACTGATTAGCCTTAACTAAAAGACAGGAACATTCCATTATCCCAGCTGGCAATTCTGGGTATTGTAACTATTTGAAAGACACCCGATTAAGAAAGAGCAGACTATAGAAATATATAAAAAGTTTTCTACAAAGATTGAACATGTGTCTGGAAGTTTGATGATTAATAATGCAGTGGGTCATATCTACTTTGCACTCTTTAAATCTGATGCTATTCAGTCTTTCAGAATTCAAAATAGGTTAGAAAGTCACAACTCGATTTTTGAACCTCCAAAATCATTGTGCCATACCAAAATTTAAAAGTAAAATGCCAATTTTCATCAGTACGTTTGCTTAACCCCCATCATGTTGAAACCACCACAGACCTTTCCATTCCATGGTGTGACAGTTGGGCTCAAAATTTCAGCCCTGCACATTCCATTGACACTTGTTATTAGCCACTCACCTTAAGCTCTTCGGAGAGTGCAAAAACAAATTTATGGATATGTTTTAAAAAATCCTCTTAACATTTAGATGTTAGGAGAGGGATACCCTCTCTGCTGCTAGTGCTGAATCAGCTTTGCCTTCAAATTCAAGTCCAAATCTAATTTACAGTGCACAAGCTTGAATTTGCCTTGTTTGTTTCTCACCTTTGGCCGAGATAATGATTTGCATGGCAGTGGAAAGTCCAAGAGGAGCAGAGTACCTTTTAAGTGCAAATATTCCACTGCATTTTTGTACAGCCTGATTTCGTCATGCAAAACCCCAACATACTTTCAGGCCTCTCCGGCTTTCAGAGTTTGGCTTGTTATGCCAGTTCATTATTTTTTGCAAGCAGCAGCAGCAAAAGGACTGTGGGAATATGAATCTGAGGAGAACTTTTGGCTAGCTCCATGTTATTCCAACTGCAGTTCCTGCATGGCTGGCGTGTAAACACAGCTTTCTGTTGCTAGCAACTCCCTTCTTGTCAGCTTCAAAAGAGGAGCTGAAAATAGCCTAGTTAACAGCTCTGTTAATTGTTAGCAACTAACTTGCTTCCAAAAGAAAAGAATGTGTACATTTGTGTCAGAATGTGTAGGTTACTTCTTTTGGGCCTACTTGCCATATACTAGACAGTTCAAATTACAGACTTTCTCTTAATGCTCAATCAAACATTAGTATATCTCATTTGTTAGAGTGAGTTCTAAAGCAGTAGGCAGCTAGAACAAAATACATGCTATAAACCTAATTCTGCCAAAAAATGCTGCAGTGCTTCCCTTTATTTACAATGCTCCTGACTGGGTGTCTGCAATATATTACTCATATGTAACAGGAAGCCAGATTTATTACCACCAAGCAAGTGTCCTGTTTGGCGCTACTCTGTTACTCCAATTTAGCTCTGCTCTTCACAACTGCACAAATCTAGAACTCTGCAGTGGTTTGTTTGCTTTTGCATGCTAACCAGAACCCTGGTTTTGTTACTTTTCTGATAAGACAACATTAAAAGTCAGGATTTGTTTTTAGCCTCTGACTGGATGTTTATCTCCTGGTTGTTAGACTTCCTGATTTTAGTTTGATGTTGTTGAAGATAAGTTAAGCAACTGAGCTGAGTGTCTTAGAATGTCTGCTTTGTAACCTTAAGCTAGGTTAGTATTTTAAACCAAATACTTTATATAGACATCTCTTTTCAGCAGAGTTCTGATTTTCCTTATTTACATGCCTTATTAAAATTTTAAGTTATTGAGAATAATAGTACAGTATAGTGCAGGGATATCAAACTCAATTTCATTGAGGGCCGCATCAGGGTTGTGTTTGATCTAGGGGGGGCTGGGGGGGGCGTGGCCAGCTCGATGTCACTCATGTCGGGGCGCCTGTGGCGACCTGAACTTTCAGCCAGTGACAATGGGCTCCCGAGTTCCATTTTCAGTTGCGACGGCCTCCTGCAACCCTCCGTCAATGAAAATGGAGCTTGGCGGCCCTCCTGAGCTCCATTTTTGCTGGCAGAGGCACCACAGGCTGGTCCTTTGCTTTTTCCAGGGTGGCCCCACAGGCCAGATTTAAGCACCCCATGTGCCATATCTGGCCTGCGGGCCTTGAGTTTGACACCCCTGGTATTGTGTATTCAGTCTTTTTTTATTCAGGATTATCTGTCTTAACTTCCGCCAAATGTCATTTATCAGTTGTTTGTGTTAATCATGTTGAGAGTTCTGTTCACTTTTAAGACTGCTGTGGATTTTTCTTCTTGCAAGAATGCCTTTTACACATCCTGCTGTGTTTTTTTCATCTCAGTTATTGCTCTTAAGGTTATCTTCAGCCTCCCTTACTCTTTTTGAATACTCAAAGTAGAACAGTGTCCACCTCAATGGATGAATACTTCCTTCAACACAGTAGCAGGGAGCTAAAAGCCATTTAAAAATCCTAAGTGACAATTACTTTACATTATGAATAAACAGTGATTATAAGCAGAGACTAGAGGAAAAGGAGACAATAGGTTTCTCTGACCTATCATTTTACAAATACAGAGTCCTTTTGGGTGTGTAGCTTTCCCCAACTTCCTGTCTTCCAACTGCCATAATTCTCGACCAGCATGGGAATTTGAGTCCCACATTTTGAGGAGAAATGAGACTGAGAAAGGCTGGGATTTCTTCTTACTGTACTATGCTGAATTACATTTACTGTTATTTTGACTCTAGTTCTGCCCTTATATCTTTCCAGTATTGTATGCCAGTTGCCAGAACATTTTGAAGGATGGAAAAGGAAGACAGCATTGGTCAGAGTAACTGCAGGTTGAGGTGATCTCTACCTTCTTTCAAAAATAGGCTGTGGGATTGAACTGTCTTTTATAATAGTAAAATACTATTCTCCCATTTGTCCAGAAATGGATATTGTAATGGGTAGGTCATCTTCCTCCAAGATGTTTATTTTTTTTTCTCCTTTTGTAGACTAAATTACACTCGTCATTTTGTGGTGTTCTTCTAACCAAGTACTAAAGAGAATCCAACTCTGCTTAGTTTTCTATGATTGGCCAAGGTCTATTGGGTGTATCCTATGCTATGTTAAGTCTGCACTGATTCTTCATCCAGATGTTTAATAAAATCTTTAAAGTAAGGAGTAACTTGGATTGTGTTAGTCACTAAGTATTTAACTTGAGTTTCAAGTTATCTGTGTTTATATTACTGTTAAGTTTTGGCATCCCTTAACAAGAGCAGTAAATCAGCTGGCTTATCCATAGTGAAGTCTTCCTCCTGTCATGGAGAACTGATAAACCAAACTCAACAAAGGCTCCCAGGCATTGTAGATATGCATTGACCATGTCAGTCTTCCCAAAAAGTGTCTTATAGATAGATGTTTTGGACTTAAAGACTCCTAATTGCCACTATTACAAGGAATTATGAAACTTGTACAACACATCTGAAGGAGGTAGCTCCAAGAAGGATTGTCTCCATTGTGTTAGTGCAATATTTTTTTTTAAATCTAAATTTAAACTAATGGCATTTCGGTTGTTTGCAATATTTCTCAGTTGTCTTTGAATCAAGTGAATTCTAGTGCAGAGCACAACAGATATAAAAAAACCTATTCACACTATACATCCATTCTTTTTCAAAACTATAAGCTGAGAGCTCTCAAAGAGAAATACATATTATGGAAATTACTCTCTAAAGTACCAATGCCAGTAAAAATGTGTTAACCTCACAGTCTCTCCTCACAGTCACTCATGCCCTTGTCACCTCACGGTTAGATTATTGCAACACGCTCTACATGGGGCTATCCTTGAAAAGTGTTCGGAGACTACAGTTGGTCCAGAACGCAGCTGCACGAGCTATCATGGGTTCACCTAGGTACACCTACATTACACCAATTCTCTGCGAGCTGCACTGGCTCTCTATTGGTCTCCGGTCACAATTCAAGGTGTTGGTTATTACCTTTAAAACCCTACATGGCTCAGGGCCAGGTTATTTTCAAGACTGCCTTCTACCGCATAGCTCCCAGTGACCGGTAAGATCCCACAGAATTGGTCTCCTCCGGGTCCCGTCAGCTAAACAGTGCTGGCTGGTGGGCCCGCGGGGGAGGGCCTTCTCTGTGGCTGCCCCAGCTCTCTGGAACCAGTTACCTCCTGAGATCCGGACCATCCCCACCCTATTGGCCTTCTGAAAAGCGGGGAAGACCTGGCTTTTCCGGCAGGCCTGGGGCCGTTGATCTCGCTCTTGCGATCTGGCGAGATCTGGCCATGAATGGTGTGAATGGGTTTTAATTGTTTTTAATGTTTTAATTTTTAATGTTTTTATATATGGTTTTTAAATGCATTGTAAGCAGCCTTGAGTCTTTGGAGAAAGGCGGCATACAAGTTGAACAAATAAATAAAATAAATAAAACCTCTTCTATAAAAAATGCTTAATGCAGGTTTTGTTCGTTCCACTTTTGAGAGAACATTTCTGAGCCAGGGTACCTCTCAAGAAAAGACCCAGTCCTTAAGGCAATAGGCTCAAGGCTCAACTTTACTCTGCCCCGTTTATAGCAAAATTCAATTTCTACTGAAGCTACCTTGAGTGACAAAGATGGATCAAGGAATAATCACAATAAACCTCTGTTCTTTTACAAGAGACTGCATAAATTAGATAATACTCTTCTGAGCCCCCAAATCACAAGGTCTTTTTCCAAACAGGATTTAATTTTTTGGCCATCATTTGTTCTTGGGCTGAATCTGAAACCTGGCATTGCTTTAGCAAACCCTACCATGAGAAGACACAGCTCAAAATCAGCTTAATTGTGATTGAATTGATAAGACTCACACATTTTTTTCCTCTTCCTTTTTCATGGGCTGGACATGATGCTCCCTCCCCACCCCCCCGCCCACCGCCAGTTGTTTCTTTTGTGGTAAAATGAAGTAACAAAGGCTGGAGGGTGGAGATACCTCCATGTGCAGAGAGGTTTCATTTCCTTAGTCAAACCTCCAGGGTATAGGAATGCTGCCGTCACTCCACTTCAGGCAGCAGTAGGTGGTGAGTGGGAGGAGAAAGGCTGGTTGCCATCTGCAAGAATTTTAATCATGCTTAGTATTCACATAGCTTGAATTGGTTGCATCTCATTAATTGGATTGATAGGAGTTTACACATGGAATAGCAGATTCTCTGCTAGAAACTTAATAATGTTTGGGACACTAATGAAATTGATTTTTATTTTATTTTATTGATTTGTATCCCATCTTATTTCCCTGAAAGAGTATAAGGCAGAAAACAGATAAGCATGAAAAAAGAGCAATAAAAATTTTAGGCACCCAATATTTAACCATAAAAGCTACATTGCATTCAAAGTGTGCTTTTAACCTAATCTCTGGTTTATAACCCTTGAATATAGTAGCTTGAATGCATTAATAAATTCATATAACAGTGTTGCGGTATGCTTCCTTTCTTCAACATGCATAAACATTAGTTGCTGAAGTTTACAGGATATGGCTAAAACAAAGCAAAAATGCAGCCTTTCTGTTTTTAAAGTCAGTATATTTTTTTATTGATAACGAAAATGAAAATGAATTCAGGGATTAGTTTCCCTGTTGTATAATGGAGAATGGTTCATTTTTAAAAAATGTAGAAATGTGTGAAAAATTGCTTACTCTCAGTTGCAGTGGAACATAATGAGGGAATGCTATTGTCTTTGTGTCTTGTTTATGGATGTTCTTTCTAAAAGAACCTGGTTGGTTATGGTGGCAGCAAAATCCTAATTAAATGGCCCCTGTGGTATAATCCAACAGAGTCCTCAATTACAGATTCTCTGTGGCAGCAATTCTCAAATTTTCTGCAATTCTGATCATTAAATATTTGAAAAATGCAAGGATTGCCCAATAAACAAATATCCCCTTTATTTATTTTTCAATTTTAAGCCATGCACATGCATATTTTTTTTTATTAATAATACAATTGTTGTGGGAAAAGTAATGAAAATAGCTGCGTTTTCCTAGTCTGTCCAGTTTTAAAAGCTTTTTATTTCTCTGTTGTATCCCCAAATTTAATGCAAAATTAAATATTACTACTCGGATTAATTTATGTACGCCATATCATAATTGTCATCTAATAGTAACATCTGTTTGCATAAACTTGCTGAACAGGAATGTTCTTCGGTAGAACTTTCCTGAGTAATAAGTCTTTTCTATCAGAGAAAGAGATCTTCACAGAGAAAGAACACTTGATTATATGATGACATCATGGAAGAGCTGTGTAACATCAGAGGAGTGACAGGTAGTGAATTTGGGGAGGTAGGAACTTGAGTGGTGAGCCAGTTGACTGGAGGAGACCATCTGGAAGATATCTGTGGATCATTAATGTCCAAGGTCCAGTTATTTAAGAATTTCTGCTGGTTTGGGACAAATTTATATAGTAGAGTTTCTCAGTATATGATAGGAAAGGAGAAAGCGTATAAGCCTGGGTATCCCTGTACCAGTGGTGGGTTGCCCCCAGTTCGCACCGGTTCTATAGAACCGGTAGTAAAACCAGCGGAAGGCCACCAACCCAACGTCATCAGAACGCTTCTAAGCATGTGCAGAAGAGTGCGCGTGCGTGGTCCCTTTGCAAACCAGTAATAAAGGTAAGTAGAACCCACCCCTGCCCTGTACCATATGTTTTTTTAATTATATCAAAAGGGGTAATGTTTCAAGCAAAAGTCTTAATTCACGGAATTATTTGTTCTAGCAAATAGTAGAGATTGAACCTTGGATCTTTTACATGTGGACTATATGTTTTATTACTGGCCTCTTCCATATTTAATCTACTATGTGATCTTTTTATACTACTTGACCATGATAGTCCATACTTATGTTAATATTCTAACCCATGCTAACCTTGCAGATAAAAAGAAATATAAACTAAGACTAAGCGACTTCAACTAGAGTGAGTTTTAGTTCCATCAAATTATTTGGAATTTGATATTATAGTAGAACCAAGTGAAATATTATAGTCTTGCCAGTAAGTCATAAAAGTGCTTAGCTTAGGGATATTGTTTTATCAATCTGCTTTAACCGCACAATCTTTATATAAGCTTTTTGGAGCTTATTGTTTACTTGTGAATGTTTCAGTGCCTGGGGTGTGACTCTTACTTGGGCACAAGTGATCACTTAAGTAGTAATTAACATGGTTCTTGGTTATCTAACATATTAGTTTCTTTGCTAAGGTGGAGGAGGAAGTCAAATGGTACAAAAACCCTATGTGTTCATTTGTCCCAATCCTTGAAGAGAATGACTAGATTGACATATTCTGCCTTTCCCTAAATTGGTTTGATTTTTCTTATTTAAAGGTTCCCCCGCACATACGTGCTAGTCATTTCTGGCTCTAGGGGTGGTGCTCATCTCTGTTTCTACGCCGAAGAGCCAGCGCTGTCAGAAGACGTCGCCGTGGTCATGTGGCCGGCATGACTAAACGCCGAAGGTGCATGGAGCACTGTTACCTTCCCACAAAAGTGGCCCCTATTTTTCTACTTGCATTTTTTTACATGCTTTTGAATTGCTAGGTTGTCAGAAGCTGGGACAACTAAAGTGAGCTCACTGCGTTATATGGCACTAGGGATTCAAACCGCTGAACTGCTGACCTTCTGATCGGCAAACTCAGCATCTTAACCACTGAGCCACCATGTCCCTTTTCTTATTTAGCCAAAGCTAAATTATTATGACATAGAAAAACATGGATTAGTAGGATGTGTGAACTAGGACAATATTTTATTTATGTTAGACATGTTAAAACATTATCAGGTAGTTTTATTACTTATGTTTCTGTTCAGGTAGTCCTTGACTTATGACCACAACTGAGCTCAAAATTTCTGTTCCAAAGCAAGACAGTTGTTAAAGTGAATCACTGCAGTTGTTAAGTTAGTAACACTGTTGTTAAGTGAATCTGGCTTCCCCATTGACTTTGCTTGTCAGAAGATTGCAAAAGGTGATCACATGACTCTGGGACACTGAAACCATCATAAATAGGAACCCAGTTGCCAAGCAACCCAATTTTATTCACGTGAAATGCGAGGATGCTGCGAAGGTCATATGTGTGAAAAACGGTCGCAACTCACTTTTTCCAATGCTGTTGTAACTTCAAACGGTCACTAAATAAATTGTTTACCTGTATATATTCAGTACAGCTTTTGAAGGAAGAGATCCTGGTTTTTAAAGGGCTTGTACAGAAATCAACTTAAGATTCAGTTCTCTGCATACTTATTTTGGATTTCACTGAAATTTCAAGGCATGGGGTGGGTTTATCTGAGGGACTGCTTTTTCTTGATTACTTTTATTTTTCTGCTTCCCCCCAACAGCTCTGGCAGAGAAGACATGCTGCGGGTCCCATCTGCCAGGGAATTACATCTGGCAGGTCCCAGGAGGGAAGGTCCTCTCTGCCACAATGACGACCTCGTAGAATCTCCTCCCCCCAGTACAATTAATTCTATCCCTCTCCATATTCCGTAGTCCCTCAAGACATGGCTCTGATATCAGGCCTGAGGGGTCCCAGGAATGAGGAGATTTTACAGTGGCTCTCTTACTGTGGTTAATAACCATCCTTTCCTGTTTTATGTGTCTTTTTTAATAGTTCTTTTTAAAGTGTGGTTGTTTTTATGCATTTATTGTTTTTTAATTAAGTGCTGTGCGCATAGTTGGAGTTACTCCTGAGTAAACATATATAGGATTGCATTGTAAGGGTATATATAAGTCTGCTTATGACTATCAACATAACTAGGAATAACTGGAATAGCAGTTGAAACTGAGAAGGAAGATTGCGGGAGGCTCTTTGACAGATGGGCCGCAAATGAAGCATAATGTTGTTTGAGGTGGGGGTCGTGGACCTTACGATTTAAATAGAAGATCTGTAGAGATTAAATAGAATATAATATTTAAGAGCAGGATTCGTTTTTCAGAATTGTTTTTCAAAATTGAGGGAATAATTTGTAGAACTCTAGGAGAGTTGATGTGAAGGGATGCTGTTTAAATTGCGTAATTTTGGCAAATATTTTAACTCCCAACATGACCTACTTCTTGTTTTTTTATACCATGGTAGTTTACACATCAAGCTAAAGCATCTGCAATCAAAACAATGCTGAATAAAATCAATAACTATACTAGCTGCAGAAGGGAAGCATATCCAATAATATTGCAACATAGCAGGAAAAGTAAACAGAATATCTGGAGATCTTTGCTAAATAAGAGCAAACAGAGAATGAAAGTTCTTGGGGCACTATTTTGGGATACATCACTGTAACAGTTCATTTTATATGAAAGGAACATTCTGGAACAATTCTCCCTTCAGAGATCATGTTGACCCCAACCCTTTTATAATAAGGCTATGAAGACCTGGTTGGTTATGGGCCTGATGCCCTGACTATCTTAAGGGCCACATTTCTTTACTGTATTAACATCTATGGCAATAGTTTGCTTGGTAACCATATATATTTGTTCTGTACTGTTTTATATTTTTATGATGTACGCGACCTAGAATCATTTGTTGAGATGGGTGTCTGCAGAAATCAGATAAATAAAAACAATTTAAATATTCACAATGAATTCTGCAGATCCACAGAAAAGAAAAGTCTATATTTAGGCAACACTTTTTATTAAAACTAATCAAACTATAACACAAATACATTTTGAAGCATTCATGCTTAAAGATTTTTCCATAGCTAAGTGGTAGAAAATACAGGGAACAGTGGAAAAACAATTAAAAAAAGGCTAGAGGTTGTAGCAACGTTATCTAAACTTGATCTCAAGATGAAAAATGATGAGTAAACATATTAGTTACTTGTATTTGTTGGGCATATCAAGTTGCACCTTATGTTCTGAAACAACATAATGACCAAGTTCAATTTTAAAGCATAAATAGTCATAATCTTAGTTAACTCACTATTATGTACAAACTTTCTCATGATTCCCATTGAACGGAATGGAAATTTGGAATATGTAACATCTGTGCTATCTTAGAAAAACCTAGTAAGACATTTCAATATTTTTCTTGTAAGGGAGATTCAGACTCCCTTGGCTTGGCAAATTACATGGCTGACAAAAGACCAAGTGAGAATGTAAAACTTATTTTTCTGTGTTATATTTAATTATGCCTTTTCCTCTCAAAGAACTGATAATGACATACTGGTTTCCTCTTGTGGTATGCAAAACATTTCAAATTTGAACCCCGACATTTCAAGTTCAAAACAATTGTTTTTAATGGGAAGCATTTGTTT
Source organism: Pantherophis guttatus (assembly GCF_059756535.1). Classification (NCBI taxonomy): domain Eukaryota; kingdom Metazoa; phylum Chordata; class Lepidosauria; order Squamata; family Colubridae; genus Pantherophis; species Pantherophis guttatus. The sequence goes on from NC_142063.1 coordinate 70,580,568, forward strand.
TTACATAGCTTGTTTTAATTACTCCAGAAGTCTTAAGTGTTCAGAACAAAATATTTTTATGAGTTTAAACACTTTTGAAACGCTTAGAGCCACCCATTTCAAGTGCAAAACACGTGTTTCATACCTAAGGAAAAATAATGCCTGTCCAGATCACCTAATAGGTTCATTCCTATCAAATCTGCTATTTCCATGTATTAGATTTCCATTGAGTTCACGTCTCACCAAGACAACTGTTAAAATCATGGTTTACATGAAGTCCTTGATTTACAATCAGTCAATGACTGTTGGAAGTTAAGGTGGACCTCCTCTGAACCACTTGTGACGTGTTTTTGATATGATAGCTACACACACCACATACAATCAAGTGTTCACATTTTGGGAGCTTAGCAACTGATTTCCCTATAGAGTTGCTTGCAGAGTCCCATAGTCATGTGACAACCATTTGTAGCAGTTTTGGCCAGTTTCCAGTTTCTATTTCCAGTTTCTGACAACCCCTCCCTCCCCCCCAAACAACGCCCACTGGGGAAAATTGATTCCTTTAACAATTGTAGTGCCTGCTTAACAATAGTCATGACCACTAAACAGCCATTGTAAAAACTGATTTTTTTGATTCAAAAACATAATTTTGAATCTGGTCACAGGATGCCTTACCTTATGACCACAACAACTTAACAACTGTAATTCCGCAGTCAGTCATGGTCATAAATTGAAAGCTACCTTGCCTTTGCATCTCCATGGATTGGTTAGAGCTGTGGTTCTCGACTTTTTCTTCACGCTTTAAATACCTTTTGGTGGTGGCCATGGAAATAACATTTCTTTAACTTTCGTGGATCCCCTGTAATGATATCGTGCCCCCCCCCAGGGTCCGCTGACCACAGGTTGAGAACCACTGGAGGCATGAAAACAAACCAGAAATAATCCAGGAATATTGTCCTGACTACACATCAAGTGACTAGCCTGAAGTTGAAAGAATTGAGCCAACAGCAAGCTTTGGTTTTATATTCAGCTTTATAGCTCTAAAGCAAGGCAGGGTTTATGCATTGATCCTGTTTATTCAGTTGGGCTCAGCTGAAGTAAAGCAAGTTATAGCTCAGTGATGTTTATTCATCTTTATAATAAGGAACCGTTTCTTTTTTATTGTATATTCTAAAAGTTTTTTGCAGCAGGATTTTGTTGTTATGACTTGCCTGCTAGGTTCTCTTCTTCCTTGGCACAGGTTTGCAGATACAACATAATCCCAGCCCCCAAGGAGAAAGAAATATTTTTCCTTCCAAAATATTACATTTCTCTTTCATATGCAATGATTTTATTAGCCTAAAGGAGAGTCAAATCTACCGTATTTTTTGGAGTATAAGATGCTCCAGACTATAAGATGCACCTACCTTTTTTGGAGAGGAAAACAAGAAAAAAAATCTGCCTCCCAGCAATTTGCCTCCTTATAGCAAACAGCCTGTTTTCAGTTTCATTTTCAGCACAGCCTTGATTAGCACAAGAAAAAAAATCTGCCTCTGCCTCCCAGCAATTTGCCTCCTTGCAGCAAACAGCCTGTTTCAATTTCAGCTTCAGCACAGCCTGATTAGCACAAGCAGCTGATTGTCTGTTGGATCGGCCTCTCAAAGATCAGCTGTTTCAGGCTGCAGGGATTGCCATAGCCTATTGCTGCCTCCGCGCACCCCATTTTCCGGGGACCGGTGGGTGGGCGGGGCTACATTTGGTGTACAAGACGCACCCAAATTTTCACCCTCATTTATGGGGAAAAAAGTGAGTCTTATACTCTGAAAAATACGGTAGGTTGTTTTCTTTGTGTCATAGTTACTTACCATAATTTGTATTGAAAGAAAATACTCACCTATGTATTTTTATTTTAAACATTAGGTTCATTCATTAAGTGTAATGCAGTTGTGTCTGAATTGACCAATTGTGTAAGATTTAGAGAAAAGCATCAGGAATTACATTAGCTTATAAATTAAAAGAAAGCCATATGCAATGTTTTGAGAAGAAATATTTTATATCCAAGCCTAGATTACTATAAAAATCATTTTATGATTTTTTTTTTCTTGCTTGGAAATGAATTTATAAATTGGAAAGCACCAGCTCTAGAAGTAAAATTGGAGGGGAGCAGAATCCAGTGCTTAAGGGATATTTATTACTATCTGTAACTTATTTAATCATTTATATTTCTCCATAAATACATAAGTATGTTAGTATTTGAGATTGTATGCATGCAAAAATAGTTTCTTTTGGGGACATGTGCTGTCAGCTGTTATTCTGGCTTGTGTATGATTAATTCCTGAATGTAACCACACACAGAATTGAGCTGTCAATCCTGTTTTCTCCACACATGGTGCAAACAAAATGACTCTGTATGATATTAACATTTCTTGGGGAAAGGTAAGTTTTGCAGGCCCTGATGATATTTGTACAATTAAAAAAAACCAAAACTGTCAGATTGGATGTCCCACTGGTTGTCAATTACTGGCTCAAAGTTGTACCATGAACTCTGTGCCTAAGGGTGGACTTGAACCTGGATCCCCCTTTCCTAGGCTAACATCTTCACCACCTCACCAACTAAAACTAATTATGAAGGACAGTGTGGCTGGGGTGATGACTTCAAGAGAAGTTGCAACTTCAGGGAAAATATCCCACAAAATTCAGGAGCAGAAATTTAGGAAGCATTGATTCCCAGGGGTATTTGATTAACTGTTATAGAGATGTTCTGACAAAATGAAGGCCTTCCTTGGCTCCTAAGTGCTGCATTAATCCTTCTGGAACTGCAGGACGGTTATTTGTTTTAATTGCAAACGTGCTGGTTTGGGCAAAGCCGTAGAAACCACATTTTGTAGTTGTAAAAAGAAAAGAAAATGAAAGTGTTCCATGTGGGTTAGTTAGCAGCATTGAAGAAGTTTCTGCTGCTTGGTAGAGAAATCAAACCAAAGCACAGAGAAGAGTTTTCATCTCCAAGTGACAGGGTGACCCGAGGGCAGAATTAGCATGCTATACTGGGGTGGGGATGGGGAGGAGAAATGGTTTAAGGGAAAGACTTGGTTTATGCCTTTTACGGTTACTGTTTGGGGGCATTGTTTTTCTATTATCTGACACAACATGCCTTAGTTTTTTTCCTTCTGAGAAAAAGTTGTAGCCTCACATCCAGTCAGGACTTACTGTGGGCTTGGTGAAACTTCTGAATAAGCAATAAGCAAAGAGAACTTTTTACTTTTGCCTAATTGAGGTCCTTTTACAGTCTAGAGTGCCTGCTGCGACATTTTCTCCAACTAGTAGACCAAATGCAATACAGTACCAGTTGCATTTGAAGCAGACATTTTCCACCTGGGTGTGTGTGTACGTGTGTGTGTGTGTGCACATGTGTGTCAGAGATACCTTTGAACTCCCAAGCAGAGAGCTTTTCAGCCTTGCTGAAGGAACGCCCTTCCTTGCTAATGCTGGGTTGCAGGGCTCCAATGCTTACAAGCCATTGTGGAGGAGGGAAGGTTCACCAAGGGTAAGCGGAGAAGGAAGTGAGTCAATGACACGATAAGCCTGTGGTCCACGTGCAAGGAAGTAGAGATGGCTTGGCCCTGGGAAGTAGACATTGTAGAAGGTTTCCTGCACTGGCTTTATTCTCCTTTTGCTTCAGGTGCATGCTTTGGCTGCCAAAATTTTGAGAACTGCTAAGAGCGGTTGAAGGAGAAATAAATTTTCATTCTTAGGAGTTGGTGTGAAAGTGAAATGACATATGTATGTATGTATGTATGTATGTATGTATGTATGTATGTATGTATGTATTTCTCTTTAGCCAGGTTCTTCCTATGTAAACTAAGGTTTTTATGCAGCCCTGGTTCAGTGAAATCACAATCCACTAGTTTCTAGGCTTTTTTTTCTGGCAGCCAGCAAACACTCTGCTGCCCATTGGGAGACTAAGGAGACTAAGATAGATCTATTTCGGACTTTATTATCTGAGTCAGGAAAGGCCCCAAAAACATAAATATTTTATGGATCACTTCATCCGAAAGGTTTTGATGACTATTTGGGATTGAATAAGAAATAAATATTACCTGATGACTCCGATTTGGCTTTCCCCTCTAGAGGCAATGATACACCCGACCCTTTATAACAGAAATAAACCATTAATTTACCAAGTTCTGTTGGATCCTTTAGGCAAAGTAAAACCTCAAAATACGCTGGTGGAATTAGGCTATGAGTTAGATTGGTGGACATACAATCAGATCCAATCCAGGACAGCTCAGGACAAAAACAAGGGAGGAATCTATAATTCCCTACAAGAACTTGATAAGATCTTGGGGAAGGATGAGAAGGTATTATCCAAACTGTATCAATTCCTCTTAATGGATTGGATTGGAGAGGAGAGGTTATCAAGGACTTAATGATTGCCTGGGGGAGAAATTTGGGATATTAGATTGAAAAATGGGAAGAAATTTGGGGGAAAACCCTAAAACTAACAATGTCGGTTTCCTATAAGGAAAATACATATAAAATGCTGTATAGATGGCACCTCCCTCCGGCTAGATTATTGAAGATGTTCCCGGGAACCTCCCCGGTTTGTTGGAAATGTAACGCCGCTATGGGAACTTATTTTCATATCTGGTGGACCTGTCCCCGAGTAAGAGAATATTGGACCAGAATTCAAAAATGGATTTTAGAAATCATAGGATATAGGATAAAATTGAACCCAGAAAGGCATGAAACCAGAGAACTTAAACAAATCTAATTGGTATCTCGCTCTCCACATCATCATTGCAGCCAGGATCTCGTTTGCGCAAGAATGGAAATCCAAAATATCCCATCGGAGGCTATGTTAACCGCAAAGATCATGGACTGCAGAGGCAGACAAGCTTACCGGACTTTTGCGAGATAGACAAGAATCGGGGCTATATATGAGTTGGGACCGGTGGTATGCTTGGCTGCAAAAAAGAAATCTTAAGAAGAATGTAAAATAATAATCTTAATGTGACTGGGGGTAAATATCTATAGGAATATTGCATGGCAGCTGAGAATTCTTTCTTCTGGATAATCTTTTCTTTTTTTGATGATTTGGTTTAATGGAGGTTTGTACTATTTCTAGGCGAAAATTGATGCTTTAAAACTCTATATGTATTATATCATTCTCTGCAATTCTATCCATATTGCTATATTTTTTTTCTGTAATTTTTAATAATTTTCAATAAAAAATTTTTTTAAAAAAGAAACTCTGGTTGCACTAGTGGAAGGTGCTCGTATGAGTAAAGCTTTGTGCCTGAGAGTCTTTGCGCGCAAGTGCAAGCGCCTACCACTCGTACAAATGTAGATGTGCACACCCATGTGCGTCTGCCATTCACATGTCCCCACCCCATGCTGGGCCTTGCTGCCAAGCTGGAAAGATTGGGGACCACTCATATAGATAAATCTATCAGATGCCTGTTTGAATGCGGAATCTACTATGCAAGCCCAATATTCTATATAGACAACAGCATATACTTTTATATCATGCATTGTACAAGTATTCCTCAACTTATGACCACAATTGATCCCAAAATTTATGTTGCAAAATGAGACATTATTAAGTAAATCTTGCTCCATTTTATGATTTCTCTTGCTACAGTTGTTAAGTGAATCACTGCAGTTGTTAAGTTAGTAAAACAATTTTTAAGTGAATCTGGCTTCCTCATATATTTTGCTTGTCAGTAGGTCACAAAAGGGGAATCCCATGAACCCGGGACACAGCAACTGTCATAGCTATGAGTCAGTTGCCAAACATCTGAATTTTGATCACATGACCATGGGGATGCTGCAACAGTTGTAAGTGTGAAAAATGGTCATAAGTCACTTTTTTCAGTACCGTTGTAACTTTGAACAGTCACTAAACGAATTGTTCTATGTCGAGGACTACTTGTAGTAGTATTCTTTCAGTTGTATTCTCTAATAACATTTTCTTCATCTCTAATTCTTCCAGATGTATTAGACTATTTATTTTAGAAACATTGAGTTACATGTTTACCTATGCTGGAGGTAAACTGAGTCAGCACTGCGGTCCAAGATGATCCCAAAGATTATGTTAAAGTAGGCTTTTCAAATTCCTTCTGTTTCTCTTCAAACAATTCATCCATTCTTTCTTTTGTTGTGGTTATTTGACTTTGTAAAGGGAAAACTTGTAGACAGCCTTCGTTTGTATAGAAGTTGAGAGACAGTTGCATTACAATCAGTTCCCTTGTGTGGTCTTGTGCACAGTTGAAAAGAGGCCCGATCCAAGTTGTCTTATCAAGTCATTCCTATTACGGTTGGTATTACGTTTAATTAACCTTAATATATGTGTGCAGCATTTAGCTAAGTGTTGGTGATTATCTGGGAGTGGCAACAATTTAGAAGGAGGAAAGAACCCATTGGCACTCTTTACATTATGAAGTTGGGAAAAATGAAGTGGACTTCCCCTTATGCCTTCAGCTCAATAGTTGAGTTGAAGTTCAACTTATCCAGTATTGATCTTTCCTGCTTTTTACACATGGGGCCCTCTATGAAGGTGTCTGGACTGGGAGCTTCATTGATAGCTGTATTACTCTTGCTTTTTTTGTTGTCATTGATTGTAATCTCTAAATTTGAAAAGTATTATGCCTCTGAGAAAAATGAAAACTGCTTACACTGGAAAGAGACTAGAGAATATGTATAGCTATTGAAGGGGTGTCAAACCCGATCATATTGCGGGCCGTATTGTGATGTATCGGGATGTTTTTGGTCCTTGCAGAGCCGGGGTGGGCGTGGCCTGCATGGCCTGCATCCGACCCACGGGCCGCCATTTTGACAGGCCTGCTTTATTGTATTGATCATTCTCAGAACAGAAGTTCCAGAAAGCAGGATCTCAGCTACTTTCTTTTCACACTGGTTTTCCTAGTATATAATATATGACATTGTGAATCTGTCTTAATGAATACTTGGCCTTCTTTCAGGAGCAGCTCAAAATGTATCATTTAAGTTGTCTTTTAGCATTGTGAATCATACAACATATTAAAAAGTTATGAAGAATCTTAACATTTGGGTGTGTAGAACTAATACTGTAATCAGCTAGGGCTTTGTAAGAGGAAACTTGGAATAGTGTATTAGTATACTACATTACTGTATATGTCTATCTCCCATTGAATTTTGGGCCTTGAAGACTTGAATAGGGTGGTGAAGCTTCTTCTGTGTAGTATGCATACATTTCAATTGTTGCCCAGTTTTGCCACCTTTTCTCCCTCTTTTTATTATTTTTTTATTATGCAGTGTTAATTTTCTGTATTTTACTTTGTGAACTGCTTCAGGGGCACTGGGAAACAGACAAACAAACAAATCTTTTAAGTGATTGAATTTGACTATGGGTTGTTTCCTTCCATATGCTAAGCCTGTCTATGGATTTAAGATGCCTAGTTTTGTTTCTTTTCTGCTAAAAAGGATCTAAGGAAAAATACTATCTGTTATCTGTGATTTGTCGCCGAACTCTGCAATCCTAAGGATTCTAAAGTTGTAGAAATGAATCTGGGAATTGCATGAAGCTAAAACAGCTTATGCCTTAGTGTAGTAAACAAATCCATTTTTAACCTCCTTGAAGGCAGTACAGGTGGTCCTCATTTAGCAACTGCCTTGTTACAGTGACTGTTTGCAGTTACAGAAAAAGTAACGCTTCAACTAGTCCTGGCATATATGGCATCTGCAGGTTTGTAAAGCAAAGAAAATCTGAAGTAAAACCTTAAAGACAGTCACGATTTTACTTGGGGACATCTACAGTTTAGTTTAGTTTAGTTTAGTTTAGTTTAGTTTAGTTTAGTTTAGTTTAGTTTAGTTTAGTTTAGTTTAGTTTAGTTTGTTGTCATTGCACATGGTACAACGAAATTAAATGCCATCGTCAGTGTACATTATAACTATAAAAATAAAAACACAAACATACATCCTTTACATTCCATATAATTGAAATTGAAAACCCGATATTGCACTATACTGTAGAATTCAATATGGTTATTGCCCTGGGATAGAAACTGTTTTTCAGCCTATTTGTCCTTGTTTTTATTACCCTGTACCGTCTGCCAGATGGTAATAGTTCAAAAAAAGGGTGCCCAGGATGAGATGGATCTTTAAGAATGCTTTGAAGTTTCTTAAGGCAGTGGGAGTTATAAAGCTCTTCCAAAGAGGGGAGAGGGCAACCAATGATCCTCTGGGCAATGACGTTGACCCTCTGGAGTGCTGTCCTATCTGCCATTGTGCAATTGACAAACCATACACAGATGTAGTAAGTTAAAATACTCTCTATGGTACAGCGATAGAAAGCCACCAGCAATTTTTCATTCAGTTGTTGTTTCCTGAGAAATCTCGGGTAGTATAATCTCTGCTGGGCCCTTTTGACCAGTGCTGCAATGTGAGTGCCCCAGGTCAGGGCCTCTTTTATGATAACACCCAGAAACTTAAAACTGGCCACTTGCTGCACTCGGTCCCCATTGATAAGTAAGGGCTTAATGACCAAGTTGAGTTGCTAAACCAAGACTACCTGTATTTTGGTCTGCTTTAAATAGAGGGATCCAGAAAATGTAAGGATTTTGGATATACCGGTAGTCCTTGACTTATGACTGCAATGGCGCCTAAAATTTATGTTGCTAAGTGAGACATTTGGTAAGTGAGTTTTGCCCCATTTTATGACTTTCCTTGCCACAGTTGTTAAGTGAATCATTGCAGTTGTTAAGTGAGTAACATGGTTGCTAAGTGAATCTGGCTTCCCCATTGACTTTGCTTTGTCAGAAAGTTGCAAAAGGGGATCACGTGATCCCGGGGCGTTGCAACCATCATAAACATGAGTCAGTTGCCATCAAGCATCTGAATTTTGATTTCATGATCATGAGGATGCTGCAACAGTCGTGAGTGTAAAAAACAGTCATGTCACTTTTTTCAGTGCTGTTGTAACTTTGAACAGTCACTAAACGAACTGTTGTAAGTCAAGGACTACCTGAACCTTACTCTTAAAGCAGTTGCCTAAATTAAGAAAGTTAAATACATCAGATCTCTCTTGCTATTTTGGCTATTAATAGTGCTTTTTCTGTTTCAGGGAGTGAAACCGTTGGACCTTGGCATCCTTTTAAGATACAAATTGGGACCCACCACCCCTTCCAACTCTGCATGGATTAGCAAGAGGAGAGCCCTCTGTTGGCTTCATACGTTCTACCTTCCGTTCTGCTCTTGAGTTTGCAATGGGTTGGTTGCTGATCTGACTTTAAGAGGCGCCAAATCATGAGTCTTCAGGCTCAGCCAAAGTCTTCAAATAAAAGAGCTGGAAAGCGGGTTGCATTTTTTAGTGAGCAAGATGCTCTCCTGAAAGAAGCTCACCAGCAGCAGCAACAGCAGCAGCTAAAAGAAGGACAGTATTATGGCCATGGAGGGAATGTGCCTCCCACCCAGTCCATGGAGCTGACCAAGGCTGGGGTTTTCAGCAGCGTTCCCAGCAATGCTGCATTGCTGAATTCAATGTATCAGGACAGAGGGGAGGTGAGGATGACACCCCAGCAATTGGCTGCTGTCAAGTGGCAGAATTCCCTAATGGGAAACCGGCTACCTGAGCGAAGTGAGGCAAATTGGCAGCCTCAGCCCGGAGGGTGGAACCATGGCATAGTTTATGGTGGCAACCAGAAAGGAGGACATCCTAATGCCAGCATCACAGATTATTATGGCCACCCAGATGCCCTGAAAAGAAACAGGGAGAAAGGGGGAGTGGTATCACAGCTGAACTTGTATGGAGATGCTGTCCAGCAGATGTTGTCCCAAAAGGCCCAGTTGGAACAGCAAGCATTGGCCAGGCAGCAAGCCCAGATGACCTCTTTTCAGCAAATGCAGCAGCAGCAACAGCAGCAGCAGCAGCAACAAAATCAAAGCCTCTCTTTGCAACCTTTTCAGCTGGCTTTTGGTCAGCAGGGCCAGAAGCAGGGTCTTCCTGAGTTATTGCATGTTCTTCAACAGGCTCCCACATCTTCCAGCCCAGCTTTTACTGCCCAGCAGAAACAGCAAGCTCTTCCACAGTTGCAGCTGTTTGAAAACTATTATTCCCAACAGCAGCAGCACCATCACCACCACCAACAACAGCAGACAGGAGTGCAGACTTTTGGCCTTCAGCAATCGGCTTCTGTGCCACAGTCACATCTGGGAGCATCCCCTCAGTCTGTTCAGCATCATATGGTTTCCCATCAGTTCCACCCAGTTTCTGAGAGGAATCAGGAGTTGCTGAAGGCTCTGACAGAGCAGAACCCCCAGGCGGTTCTACCACAGGCACAAATCAATCTCCCAAGGAGATCACGCAGGCTCTCCAAGGAAGGTGTCCCACCAGTACCTTCTGGAGAAGGAACACTGGTCTCCAAGACAGTTGAGGATTACCCTGGGAACATTGTGCCAACCCACCCCTGGCCATCACAGCAACATCCGGAAGTCCAGTTCCAACCTCAGTCTGAAATGTTCAGTCACAAAGAAAGTTATTCGCAACTAGGTAGGGCAGAACTAGAGCGTAGGGATATGCCATCGGGGAGTCAACCGAGCCAGCCTGACATGGAGATGATGGGCATGTATGAGAATGCCCAAGAAGCAGGAAAACAGGTGGCTGCCGCTGATGGCATTGGTCCGAGAACAAATGACTTTGGTGCAGTTAGAGGAGGAGTCATCCAGAGTACCCGGAGGAGACGGCGTATTTCTCAAGAGGCCAACCTCTTAACTCTGGCTCAGAAAGCTGTTGAGTTGGCTTCTCTTCAGAATATCAGGGTAAGTGATATCTCTTGACTTGTTCTGTGACTGTTACTCTTCTTCATTTCCTAAACAGTTGGAAGTAGCTGGCAGCCACTTTATTTGTTTTCTTCAGAGATGTGTCTTTACAAACTTTTATCTCATTTTCAGAGTTTTGTTTTTTGTTTTCCTCACATACCATATTTCTGCCAATTGAAGGAGAAGAGAAAATTCATGCATGTACTCAAATCAACAATAATAGTGTATCCCAGTGGTTTTCATACTTGGCATCATTAAGATGTGTGGACTTTTCAACTCTCAGAATTCTGGGAGTTGAAGGCCACACATCTTAAAGGTGCCAAGTTTGAAAACACCGGTCTATCCCTTTCTGCGGAATAGAAATGGACAGTCAAATCAAGAATTGCTGCCTGAGAGAAGCATTTTTCTGTTCTCTTTCTCAAATCAGCTACACCATTTATATTTATAAATGGAAGGAAAGCACATTTGGAAAGTAGAAATGAAAACTACAATCCAGCTAATGGATTTAGACTGAGCACTTATCAGTCAGATGGCAGCAAATTGACTTCAGCTTTGATAATCAGTGGTCCATAATATCCGCCATGCTAAGAATCTTTGCATATTAGTCCACAGATGAATAAGGGACTTAGAGGCCCAGAATCATTAAGAAAGGGCCACTTAAGAAGTCCAGTTGCCTGCTTGTTCCCAACAATAAGTTGACCAACAATAGAAAGCAAGACACTTCTAAAGATCATTGGTTCTACCACTGAACTTTTTAATCATAAGGACTTTTCTTAATACTCAGATAGAATCTACTTTCCTATAACTAAGGCTCTTTCACTGTCCTCCAAATTCCTTTTGAATAACTCCTGCAAAAATAGCTATCTCCAAAATCCTGCAGTTCTTTTCAAATAAGAGATTGATATGATGGTTACACAAATCATATAAGTTCTAGTGCCTAAATAACATATAAGAACAAACTAAAGTCTTTCTTCTCACCCCTCTCTAAACCTGCATTGATTCTGCTGAAGTCTAGCATCACTTTTGCCCCTGTATCTTTTGAACTTTACCTCTTTTTTTAAAATATAGTACACTACCTACCTACAATAGCACTTACAGTAGTACAATACCTATCTACACAGCCACCTACAATAGTGCCATATTTGGAAATAACTTTATTGCCAGATATGGCCTTGTTGTAGGTGGCTTTGTTACTGCATTTTCTGTTTGCCATGGGGCAAAATATTTGTGTTTTTCATCTAAAAATGGAAAAATAATTTGATTTAACCAGTGCACTCAATTAACCAGTGTACAGTGTATTTTTTTTTAAAAAAGAATAACTTGACTTTTTCTATATCTTTAATATCCAGAAAGCAAAGAAAGAGGAGAGAGAAAAAAATCTTAGGAAATGCATATAAACTCCTATATTAATTGAAGAAAGGTTTTTTGATGGATGGATGGATGGGTGGGTAGATTGATTGATTGATTGATGGGAATAGGAATAAGACTAGAATAGAGAATAGAACAGAACATAACAGAACAGAATAGAATAGAATACCCCTTTGTATAAATATTAGCATGTAAATAAGTTTTCTTAGCAGTAGAAATAATGGGAAATTAGGCATGTTCTCCAAATTTTTAACTAATCCTCCACAGTTGTGACTTCCATTAAGTAAGAAGTAACTTGCCATTATACAATCGACAATCTCCCAACCTTGTGGTCTTAAAGGTTTATGATAATAAAAACACATAACACCTATTTATATCCTTCCCTATGAGAGCCAGTTTGGCATAGTGTGGTTAAGTACCAGGCTAGAAACAGGGGACAGTAAGTTCTAATTCCACCTTAGGCACAAAGCCAATTGGATGAGCTTGGGACAGTCACTGTTTCTCCATCCTAGGAACTATGCAGTGGCAAACTATTTCTGAAAAATCTTGCCAAGAAAACTGCAGAGACTAGTGCAGGCTTAGTCAAAGCCCCCTCCCCCCAAAAAATCTCTCTTATACTTTGAAATCTTGGGCTCTCTGTTTAGTTGTAGCCAGAGTACTACCATAATGGCATTCCCTATTCCTATCTCATTTCTTTTGTGTATTTTAAACAAATTGCTTGATGAAACATTGAAACATTATACAATCTTTTGCCATATTGAGGTGGTCACAAAACTTATTTAAAAAAAAAAAAACTTTCTTTCTGACTTTTTCTTTGTTTTTTCTAGTGTCTACCTTGCTCCCATATCCCATCATTTTTAATTTGTTCAGTTGCCTAAAAAACTGCTTAAAATTAAAAGCAATTAAAAATTGGGGAACAAGCACCAGTTTGGAGAAAATGTTTAGTTGAGATTTCTCAGGAATACGAGCTAACATATTTTTCATTTTAGTTGAAATTCGAAAGGTTTTTAAATCTCCTTTTTTGCACACTCATTTTTTAAAGTTTAAATAGTTTTGCTATGGATAGTGAACTGCCAAAACAGAGTACCACATGCCAATATTACACTGATTTCAGAAGTAAGACCCCTTTTCTTTAAAAATACATTAGTAACTTGAATGGTTTCACTACTTTGGTTTAAACAGCAGGTCTATGGAATCATAATAATTGAATTTCTCTTGCCTACTGCTCAAAGATTTGTTATGCATTTTCTTTAATAGAACACAAACTTTCAGATAGTTGCCATATTTATGGTTATGTTTCATCTTGTATCTAGCATGATCTCCAAGCACATAGGATGATATATGCCTAATAAACAAAGAAAAAAGCAAAAACTCAGGCTGTGTATAATATATAAGTTATCTGTGATGCTCCTTTTGGGGTTGATTGCTTATACTGTACTAGTCATTCCCCAAAAATCTTGGCCATGCTAGTAGGAAATTATGAGAGTCTTATTTCAGAAATACTGCAATACAGCAAATTGGGAAGGATGTCATAGACAAGTGTAGAAGATTTCATTTGATGTTTGGATGTAATAAAAGGAATACCTGGGTATTCCATTGTATGTAACACTGGTGCATTACATAATAGTATATCCTACTCTTTGGTCTGCATTGCATTGCATATAAATAATTCCAATATAGTGTTCCAAATGTTTCTACACGTTCACCCACTTATGCATAAAATGATATGATTTTTGTTTCCATGGTGAAATTATTTCTTTCCTAGAAGAGTAATTTCAAAGTAATAGCTCTCCTGCACACCAGCATTGGCCAGATTCACTCAACAAATGTTGTTGGAAGTTTCTGGCCATCTCCTTTTGTTGGGCAAATAAAAGGATAAAGTGCTGCATAAGCTTGAGGCTTGCAGTTGCTTGGGTGCATACTTGTAAAATGGATTACTTTGCTTAACAAATTAAGCCCAGCTTTAAGATAATTTCAAACTAAATGCTGAAGAAGAAAGCATTTTATTTTAGGCAAGTTGGGTGGAAGGGTGCAAAATTTTGGAAGCTGCATTGAAAGTTATTTGTAATGTAGTTAGAGCCAGATCAAACCATGGGTCATCCTGATATTAGATGTCTTTCATTACACACAAAGGGGTGCTTATGCATTAATTTCATATGAAAAGTATTAGATATTACCTATTATGTCCTACTGACATTTGCCTGTGCCACTCTTCACTAAAACGATACAATCTAAAAGAATATTCCCAGAATACTCAAAGAGTCTGATAAAGATATCTGGAGAACATCTAGGAAAGGAGAGTCTAAATGCACACCCAAGCTTTTATGCCTTCCAGAGTGCCATCTACTGCCAGCAGCCCTATGAGAAATATTCCACAAGGGGAAAATAGGAATGGAGATCATTTTGGAAAGTCCACCCAGGTTTCCCCTCTTCATGAAAAAGCTGTCTTTCACCAATGAACTTTAAGATATAGTCAGTTGGTGCCATCGCTGACTATTGGGGGCGAGTCATTGGCCCCCACAGAGGGAGCTCGCAACTTGGGCGTCCTCCTGGATACACGGCTGTCTTTAGAAGAGCATATGATGGCTGTGGCCAGGGGGCTTTTTATCAGGTTCGCTGATCCGCCAGTTGCATCCCTTTCTGGATCGGGATGCCTTACGCATGGTCACTCATGCTCTCGTCACGTCCCAGAGCACCCGGAGGCTCCAACTGGTCCAGAATGCGGCCAAGTGGGTGGTTATGGGGACGAATCGGCGCTCCCATGTAACACCTCTCATGCGCAAGCTGCACTGGCTCCCAGTGGTCTTCCGGGTGCGCTTCAAGGTATTGGTTACCACCTTTAGAGCACTCCATGGCTTAGGACCCGGGTATTTACGAGATCGCCTTCTGCCTCCGATAGCCTCCCACCGACCAGTACGCTCCCACAGAGAGGGGCTTCTCAGGGTGCCGTCTGTCAAACAATGCCGACTGGTGGCCCCCAGGGGGAGAGCCTTCTCTGTGGGGGCACCTATCCTCTGGAATGAGCTGCCCCCAGAGATAACGGCGGATCCTGGATCTACGCACCTTTCGCCGTGCCCTAAAGACATATCTATTCCAACAAGCCGGGCTGGCCTAACTCTTTTAAATTGTTTTAATTTTTAAACTGCTTAATTATGGGTTTTAATACAGGGGTGCTTTTAATTGTGGGCCAAATTAATTTAATCGGATTTTAATACTGTTTTTAAATTTTGTGTTTCTTGTGTTTTATCTGTTGGCTGTTCACCATCCCGAGTCCTTCGGGAGAAGGGCGGTATATAAATATAAACAATCAATCAATCAATCAATCAATAATAAATAAATAAATAAAAATAAGAGAATGGCCGTTAATTATTTACACGATTCAAATAGCCTCCTTTCTATTACAGAAGTGCAAAACAAAACAAAATATGAATTCATTGGAAATTGATTGGTTCTTCTGAAATTTGATATTTTAGTATGGTTTGTTTGTGATTTTACTTGGTAATTTTGTAAGCTATTTTAAAAAAGTTATCAAGCCATGGGATATAAACAAGAAATAGTAAAGTGGTAAGACCCCTTGGACTGAAAGAAAAGAATTGAGGATTGAGTGTGTGTGTGTGTGTGTAACACTGGTGTATTTATGAATGGTTGTATTCAACTTTTTATCTCCGCAATGTTTCTAAACAGTAATTTCTTTTTCACTTAGTTCTGTTGTTTGAAGGCCAATGTCCCCATCTCTAACTCTTGTCTGCATTGACAAGATGTGATTTGTTTTTGGCTTAGCTTGATATGTTTATAGGACACAGTTTATTACTTAACTATAAGTGAAGAACAATTGTTCTTTCAGCAAACAAACCATGGCTTGGTACAGTGTGAGATGTTACCTATTGAAAGGAAGGCCAATTTACTATCTTCACTCACTGGAAAGAGACAATATCAGTTTTCAATGTGTCATTTTCAAAGACCAAATACCTTAATGTGCACATGCTTTTTTTTAATTTCAGGAACCTGAAATGTCAGAAGAAAAAAACAAGAGTGAGGCAACAGCTGCTGCACCAAGGAGTGTTGTAGAATTTGCCAGCTCTTCCCCAGCCCCAAAGAGAATCCGGGAGGATAATAGCCATGTGCCTCTCATTATTCCAGTGTCTGTACCAGTGAAGAAGCTGGATGCTCAAGATATCACCAGGGAAAAGGGCGAGGATGGGAAGCAGCAGCGGTTCTCGGTTAATGATCATGGGATTGCAGACAGCAAGCCTTCTGTGATTGTCACCCGGAGGAGGTCCAATCGTAATTTGAATATGGACTCATCAGCTCAGGTAGATTTGAGGGCTAGAGATGTTAATCTTCCTGTATACATTTCCCTTTATGTCAACAGTCAGCCTTCCCAAGGCAACTCTCTCTTGGTCTTAGGAAATAGGATGAGTGCTTTAACAGTGGAGCCATTGACTAAGGAGGTTGGTGGGCTGCTCTTCACTGAATGTGTACAGAGAGCAACTAAACATCTGGCTGTCATAGACAGTTTGATTTGGTTTCATGTGGGACTCGAGGTTGGGCTCACTGGCCTAAATACTTCTTTCTATTTATTTATTTTTATTTATTTATTGGATTTATATTGCTGCCATGGCGACTCAAGCTCTAGCTCTATATTTCCATGAACATGGAGCCTACTAGCTGTTGGCTGAGGCAACTTACTCAGAGGGTCTCAGGCTGTAGACAATTACTGTGACCTGGTTCAGAAACTGCAATAGATGTTTTATTGCTGTGCAGTATTTAATATTCAAAGATAGGTTGACTTAGTGACCGATTTGTTTCTCCAGTTCTTTCCTCGACTGGCGAAAAAGGGAAACAAGGAAGGACTAAGAGGTGTTCTCTTTGAGGACCAAAGCTGTATGTATTGGATAGTTTGCATTGAAATAATACGTGGATTAGGTAAAGGTTTCCCCTGTCCAGTCATGTCTGACTCTAGGGGGAATTGTTCCTCTCTGATTCTTAGCTGAGGCAGCCAGCATCATCCAGATACACTTTCGTGGTCATATGGCCAGCATGACTATAAGCCAAGGCACACAGAATGCCGTTACCTTCCCACCAAAATGGTACCTATTTGTCTACTTGCATTTGCATGCTTTTGGACTGCTTAAGTGGGCAGGAGTTGGGGCAAGAATGGAAGCTTACCCTATTGCACAGCGCTCGGGTCTCAAACCCAGGCTATCAGCTTTCCAGCTGACAAGCCCAGCGTCTTTAACCACTAAGCCATCATCCCCTCCCCAGTTCTGATAGAAACAACAAACAAAATGCCAGTATATTTTGGCTGCTTGGTTTACATCTCCCTGTCCTTGAACATACAGTCTTTCATACACAGTCCTCACAGTCCATGCCCAATAATGGCTTATTTTTATTTATTTTATTTTTATCCCACCTTTACTAAACTGGGCAGAGGAAAGAAAAAATCCTCTCCCTTTCCCTTTGCGGTCCCTAATGAATTGAACAGATTTCTGTGAACAGAAGAACACAAGGGACAGTTCATTGTTTCAGAGATGCAGGGAAGGTTTTGAGACATAAAATACTTTCCTTTACGAGCAACAAAGCATATTTCTTTTTTTATATGTTTACATAGCACGAAGGCGCCGCTCCAAAAGAAGTGGATGGTTTTGCACGGAAGCCAAAGCAACGACCAAGACCAGAACCTCTTTTCATACCCCCCAAAGCTGGCACATTCATTGCTCCACCAGTCTATTCCAATATCACACCGTACCAGAGCCACTTGCGTTCACCTGTCCGTCTAGCGGATCACCCTTCCGATAGGAACTTTGAGCTACCTCCTTATACTCCCCCACCCATTCTCAGCCCAGTACGAGAGGGCTCAGGACTATATTTCCATGCTTTCCTTTCTGCTACCGGCAATGCAGTTCCACCTCCAATGACTCCAAAAGCTGCTCACAGGACCCTACTCAGATCTAGTAAGTTTCTGGACAACGTTCTTGATGGGTTGGGATGGGAGGATTTCCAGGAATGGATAACAGCTAACAGTTGTAGATAATCCTCATGAATTTGGGGAGTTTGTTCAGGCTGAAGCATCTTGGATTTTGCTTAGCTAGGGTCTCATAATGACATTCTCCAGTTACATTACAATTTCCAGGACAATTGGCTGGGAATTCTGGACATTGCCAATGAATCTGGAGGTTGGAAAATATTTGTTTATACCATGGTAATTATGTGCAGTCTATAATCAAAACTTGATCTCAATAAATAATATCTTTAAGTTGCTATCTTGTCTTATGTATTGAGAAGACAGTTTTATATATAAGTTAGTACATCATCATCAGTCTTTTAGATTGATTGGATTATATATTTACTTAAATGATTTTTTTTTTAAAGACAGTACAGAAGCCACCCCTCCTGTCCTCTCAGTAATGGGAGAGTGCACTCCCGTCAGCATTGAACCGTAAGTATTCAATTGAAAAAATATAGAGCACGATTATTTAGTGACAGAGCTGTCTTCTTCGTCATATGAGAAGCCTTTTCCCTAACTTAATTCCTGAGAACTTTAGCTTCTGTTAGCCCAGGAAGGAAGGAAGGAAGATGTTCTTCTATTCACTTAGTTTTCCCAGCTCAGTTGAAGAGTGAAGTGTAAAGTAAGGGTGTGAACTGAGGTAAGAGATGTGGAGGCCTCAAGATGCTGCTTAATTGCAACTTTCAATAGTTTCAGGCAATGTGGCCCATGTTGAGGATGCTGAAAGTTCCAGTATATCAGCTGGAGAATCACCGACTCCCTACACATAATGTAAATTTGTGTATATGTGTGTGCATGAGAGGGCCAGGATTGTATGGCAAGAATGACTCTTCGTGGTATTGCTTCCCAGACTACTTTCCTACCCAGGGCAATCTGATCCTTAGGCCAAAAATGGTTCTTCCTTCACTATTGTATCTTGAGACAGGCTTTATTAAAGACCGTCATTTGTGGAACCATTAATATTCATCAGTATGGAGAAGCAGGCAAAGTAAAATCACTGTTTCCTGCTAGTTCATAACACCATTTCAGTGTAGAGACACTTCCTAATATAAGTCCCAAAGGTGCTTTTTTCGAAAAGCAACTGGACTTCATTTTTCCTGGAAGACATTTTGCTTCTCATCCAAGAATCTTCTTCAATTCTGAAACCAGAACTGAAGAAGCTTCTTAAATGAGAAGCAAAACATCTTCAAGGGAAAAACAAAGTCCAGTTGCTTTTCGAAAAAGCACCTTTGGGACAACCATGACCTGGATGACTGAGGATCTCCATAGACACATTTGGATAAGAATTGCTATCTTGCAGATTTTCTTTTTAAAAAGACATTTTATTTGGTGTTCTAATTAAGCATATAATCATATACCTGTTAAAAATCTCTTACCTCTTGACTGATGCAAAGGGCTTTGAGTAGTGGGAATGACTGAGCCCAGTATTTTTTCTCTCCTGATTTCCTACAGAAATGGATACGCGATTGAGCAAGAATGTAGAATGAATGAAGGCTTTATTAGGAACATAGGCATCCATGACAGGGTGAGAATAGGGAGTGACACAAGAAGTCATGATACAAACCACACAACGTACATTATTTCTACCTGAAGTTGCGATATGTGTTCATGTTGTCATTTTGACATAATTGCAGTTTTGTTGCAGGAGCCTATGATTAGGAGCCTTACTTCTGATCCGACAACAGTATCTGTAGATAGAAACTGTATTTAAACACCACAGCTGATCCTTCTTATAGTCTTGGAAAAGAAATCCAAACCCTTTCAAGGCTTAAAAGAATCACTTTTATAAGCAAAACACAACCTGAATAATTCCAGGATAATATTGTTAATATTTGTAACTAAGCCAGCTTCCAGACTAATAGATTTATCCATTTCTTCAAAATAACCTAGGAACTCAACCTACATTATGTTTAGTTGTGATATCCTTTAGCCATACTTGTTTGTAGATGGCAGATTGCAGTCCTGCTAGAAATGCATTTTGAATATACGTCTATATCATAAGCACACACACTCATACGTTCATGTTTATATCTTTTGAGGAAATTATTTAAATATGTATGTGTTGCTTATTCCTCTTGTTCTAGCAAGGGAGTTGCTCTCTGGCTTTTTACTCTGAAATAGGTTATGGTGATACCAAGTCCATTAAACAAATGGAACAGTTTAGCAATGATTTAATCTTCAGGCACTAGAGTTGAAATTGTCTGATATGAAGATTTAACAAGTAGTCCTGTCTTGGACTGGTCCCTTGATTTTTCCATAATTATCACTTAGCATTTTAATAACATATTTAGCAATTATCACATAGCAGATGAGTTGTATAGAATGATAAAAGCATATGTGAAAAAATTAGCCATATTTGGGTCTTCTTATATGTAAGTAAACAGATTACAGCTGTTTTCTTTATTGAAAGCTTCTGAATTTTTTCCCCCTATTTTTAAATAGGGGGAATGTCTCCTAATTAGCATATGTTGGCTTGCTAAGAGTATAAAAGAAGAATCTTTTATGTTGAGGCAGTTGAAATGGTTGAAGTAGATCTGGGAACAGATTATTATATCTATTTCACATCACGGTCACCCGTGAAACTGTCCTTTGTTTCAGATAAGCAGGTTCTGCTTTGGTGTATCACTTTGTTGATGTTCATTTATTGTTTAAGGCGGATCAATGTGGGGTCTCGGTTTCAAGCAGAAATCCCACTGCTTCGAGATCAATCTCTGGCAGCTTCCGATGTGGCCAAGGAGCAGTTGGTGTGGCAGCCCTGGGAGGAACTGGAAAATAATCCAGCAATCCAGGAGAATGGTAAAAAAAATAATAATAAATGTATATCTGAATGGCCATGAAAACAAGGAGGGAGGTGACAGAACTTCTAAAAGTTACTGGACAGTCAACCAAGTTGATGGCCTTTGATTGACTGCAGAGGTAGTCCTCAATTTACAACCACAATCGGGCCCAAAATTTAGGTTGTTACGTGAGAAATTTGTTAAGTGAGTTTTGCCCCATTCTACGACTTTTCTTGCCACATTTGTTAAGTGAATCATTGCAGTTGTTAAATTAATAACATGGTTGTTAAGGGAATCTGGTTTTCCCATTGACTTTGCTTGTCCAGAAGGTCGCAAAAGACTCCTGGACACTGCAACTGTCATAAATATGAGTCAATTGTCAAGCATCTTGAATGACCATGGGGATGCTACAACTGTTGTAAATGTGAAAAACGGTCATAAGTCACTTTTTTCAGTGATGTTGTAACTTTGAATGGTCATTGAATGAACTGTCGAGAAGGGACGTTCAGAGCAAGAAACACTCAGTAGAAAATCATTGTGAAAGTGGGAAACTTGAGAGTAATTGTAATAATGAAAATTATTATTCTTTGTCATTTTGTCCCACGTTTTAAAAAAACATGTAAATTCATCAGCAGCATACAAAGTCGTCAATCTGACCAAATTTTTTTTTTAAAAAAATGGGGTCTTCCACTGACAGCTTCTCTTCCTGCAGTTCACCTCCCTCCTCAAAATCTGCTCCAATGTTGAAAGTACAGAGAAGATTCTAGATGATTTTTGTGTAAAAATTGTGAACTTGTGATTATGGTTTTGATGATAAGATGGTATGGCTTTTAGAAATAAAGAGTGTTATAATGTAACTTTAGAGAGAGATTAAAATATACCTGCTGTGAAGAATATTGGAAGCCACTTTTTTTTCCTATTTTTCTTGAACTTTTTTTTGTTTTCTTGCACTTTTTGCTTTTTCTTTGCTTTCTTTTTCTCTTTTTTTCCTTACATTATCTTTATGTTCGTTTTTATCCTCTCTTTAAAAAGCTTTGGTAAAAATTAGACAGACACCAGCAGAATGTTAAATGAGAAAAAAATCATGCGGAGTCAGATGCTGTCTCAAAATGCTAGTAGGCAAGTAAACTAGCTAAATTAAGCTATGGAAAAGCTATTGCTTTTCCATAAAAGCTAAAGATGACATTTGTACTAAATTTAATGTGATGTGATTGGCTTGCTTAAAGATGGGCTTGCCTCAAAAAAGGCCATGCTTTGTATTTTTGGACCTTCTTCTCTTTGGCTGTCCCATAATTCACATCATCACATAATTTGGCTGTCCCATAATTCACATCATCGCAAATTTTAGAAGTAGTACTTATCTTCTGGATCCCAACATTCTAAAGCAAAATCAAAGCTAATTGGATATTTTGTCCTTTATTTCCACTGCTTATCCAGTAAGGGATGAAAATGACCTGCAGGCATACTTTTCTCATAAAATGGAAGTATTCTTCTGCCCCTGAATGAAATGGGATGAATATGACAATATCATAGCAAAAAACAGGACATCGAGATTAATCCCTGTTACTGGGAAACATGAAGGTGGAAATTGACCATTTTGGTCCTCTATGGAATGTTGGTATCCATCAACCCAAGCCAGCATGGCCAATGGTCAGAAGTGATGTAGAAACTAAGATGCAATCACACTGTGAAGACAATAGGTTCCCAGTTAAGGATTGGGGGAACCATTCATCACAAAATGATGGGAAGCTTGCCTGTGTTATCAGCCAGATTGTACATATATTTGCTGGTTGTTTATTCCATCTATCTATTTCATAACACTGTGGAACTTTCTTTTAAATATAACAGTGGACAACCTGATAACAGCGGCATGTTCAAGCATATTTCCTGGAGGTGGTACCAATCAAGAGCTGGCATTTCACTGCTTACATGAAGCAAAAGGAGACATCGTGGTAAGACTCCAGTAACCTCTGATTGGACTGGAAAGTTTGCTGATAAATATAAAATTCTGATGTCTAGCAAGGACTTAACAGTATTATATAGGCTGCCTAATGGCTTTGCAAACGGTTTTACTACTCTGTTGTTAATACATTCATGATAATGCGTTCTATATTTTACCTATACTTGGGTCAAATCAAGAGCTGTTGGCAGCTCTTCTTGGTATCTTCCATTTTCCTTCTGTTGCTCATGATGCATTTGCCTGTAGTCCATCATAAACTTGCTATTGATAGTCCCAACGGTGCTTTTTCAAAAGTCAACTGGACTTTGTTTCTCCTTGAAGACGTTTCACTTCTCATCCAACTTCTTCAGTTTGAAGACTTCAGCTCCATAGACATTTACTATTGGTAGGTCAGCCTTCCCAACCTGGCGCCCTCTAGTATTCCTAGCCAGCACATGTAACAGGTTGGAGAAAGTTGCTGTAAGTTAATACTGCAGGGAGTATTACCAAAGCTACACTTTGCTTGACACTTTTTTTGAATAAATGATAATTGGTTGGGTTTATTCAACATGCGAAGCCATAAAGAGCCGTGGTGGTGCAGTGGTTAGAGTGCAGTACTGCAGGCTACTTCTGCTGACTGCTGGCTGCCTGCAATTTGGCAATTTAAATCTCACCAGATTCAAGGTTGACTCCACCTTCCATCCTTCTGAGGTGGGTAAAATGAAGGCCCAGATTGTTGGGGGCAGTATGCTGACTCTATAAACTTCTTAGAGAGGGCTGTAAAGCACTGTGAAACAGTATATAAGTCTAAGTGCTATTGCTATATGCTATAAACTAACTGCAGTGACTGGATTCATAGTTACTAACTATGTTTTACTAACTGCAGTGACTGGATTCATAGAATAAGCAGAACTGGATAAATGACATTATGGCTTAGCTGTCTTACCCATCCCATGCTAGAGCAGATCCTTACATTCAGAATGTCCCCCATTCACTACTACTACCTCCATTATAGGACTGGAAAGCCTTTCATTTGAAACCCTGAGGAGCTGCAGTTGGTCAGCATAGACAAAATTCAGGTTATCTGTTAGCTTCTAAGGACTGACTGTCTAATACTAGCATGGGATTGGTGTCACCTTGGAGAAACTGAATTATAAATTCCATCTGTGTAATACAACTATTTAACTAGAAACAATTAAGGTAGCATATGTAGCTTTTGATAATATTCTCATAGAGAAAAACAGATGTCGGAAATATGTGGCTACATTGTGCTTGACTCTGTTGATTTCCTGGAAGGCCTAGAATAATTTTGGCATTTATTTATGTTCTTGCTGTGAAATACTGTTTACTTGGGCATGATTAAACATGGGCGTTAACTGATTCTGCAAAGAATGATGATTTAAGACCTCTTCAGAGTTCTTGGTTTTCTTTTTTTAATTGTTATTGTTAGGCATAAGTTAGCAGGCATCATTATCAAATGAGGTACATAGTTTAGGAATAGATATTTAATTATTTTTTATATACAGGATTAAGCTAAACCTCAAGAGGAACAAAAGGGAGTAAATGAAATCCTGTACATAAGACTTATTATAGGAATGCATTTGGATGACAATGTAAGGCACAGTTTTCTTGGGACATCATTATATTTAGCAATCATTACTTCATCCCAAAAGTTACCAAGGAGATTACAGGTGGTAATGACCATTTATTCAGCAGCTGTACAGTCTTGTAAGATGTTGAGTCTTATTCAGCAGTCTTGTAATTGTGCTGAATGAGGGGCGCAAATCCTCGTAGTTGCGGTTGTCGCAACACCCCCATGGTTGTTTGATTACAACCGAGCTGCTTGATGTCTGGTTCACAATTATAACATTGTGATTATAACATCATGTGATCCCAATTTTTGACAGCTTCTCACATGCAAAATCAAGGAAATTGGAAGCGGCGGGCACATGAAATCCTCACATGACTGTATGACTGTATGATCTTCATGGAACATGAAAAACTGGGACCACCAGAACTGCTCGTCACTAAGCAATGAATTGTTGTGATGTTGCACTTTTTGTCTACGTCACTTAGCAATGGCACTTCTGGTTCCATTGTAACCCAAAAACTACCTGTAAAATCATTCAGTTCTTGAGTACAATTGAGCCCATTATTCTAACTGACTCGAGCAGTTTTATCATGGGTAATTTTCATTCTCGCAGGATTAATAGATTAGTTTTTTAAAAAACATGATTTAAACCTGTTTCAAAAAAGCATAAATGTTAAATTTAGTACAGGAGGTCCTTGACTTATGACCACAATTGAGACCAGAATTTCTATTGCTAACAAGATGATTGTTAAGTGAGTCATACCCAATTTTGCTATCTTTTTTGCCACAGTTGTTAAGCAAATCCCTTCAGTTGTTAAGTGACTCACATACATAGTTGTTTATTTATTGGTTCGATTTCGATTTATTAGTTCGATTTATATGCCGCCCTTTTCCGGAGACTCAGGGCAGCTTACAATGCGTTAAGCAATAGCCTTCATACTTTTGTATATACCTGCTTAATAGGGCTTTCGGGGGCCCCACAAGCGGTGTTCTTTTTTATACAAAGTCAGCTTATTGCACCCACAAACCGGGTCCTCATTTTACCTACCTCGAAAGGATGGAAGGCTGAGTCAACCTTGAGCCTGGTGAGATTTGAACATGCAATAATTGCAGGCAGCTGGTGTTATCTTAAACAATGCTTTAGTCTGCTGCGCCACCAAGGCTCTTGATTGAATCTGGCTTCCCCTGGCTCTTGTTGATTGAATCTGGCTTCCCCTGTTGATTTTGCTTGTCAGAAAATGACTGGGAAGGTCGCAAATCGTGATCACATGACTTTAGGATGCTACAACCATTGTAAATATGAGCTGGTTGCCAAGCACCCACATTTTGATTGCGTAATCATCGGGTTGCTGCGATGGTCATAAGTGTGATGACTGATCAAGAGACATTTTTTTCCAGTTCTGTCATAACTTTGAATAGTTGCTGAATGAGTGGTTGTAAGTTGAGAACTATCTATAAATCTACAATGGATTGCAATAGCAGTAGAAGAGTCAGAGTATATATTCATGAACTGGAATATAGGCATGGTAACAAGGTCATCCAATGACTAGGCATAGCAACTAAGTCAGCCAATTGGGAGCTGAGACAGACTGGAGCCAGGGCGTGTCTTAGTCTGCAGCTTCTGAGTCTGTGCTGAGAAATTGAAACTGAAAGCACTCTGTGCATGCTTGTCTGCTCTGCTGAAATGAAATTAACTGTTCTCTCCTGCCTTGTGTTTTGCTTGTAAGAAGAATCTATATTGGTATTGTATATATATTCTTGTATATAAAGAAGTTAATGAATCCTGCTGAACCAGTTTGTCTGTGTGTGCTTCTGGATTTGATTTTTGGAAGAAACTCTGACAAAGAAAAGAAGGGAAACAGCTAAGCCCAGGAGGCTTAGTCTGTTCCTCTCCCAATAAACCATGATACATTGCCCAAATGTCTTGATGGTTTATATCTGGGAGGATTATGAATAAAAATTTGAATGAGAACCATTCATGGACCAAAGGCTTTCAGTGGCTTATGCAAGTTTGTAAAGCAGCATCTTCGTGAACTTTGGCCCAATACAGCCCTGATGGGTTTGTTAGCCTTTAATGTGCTATGATTCCTCGTTCCTGTTAAACAGGCTGGGGCTGTGTCACTTAACTTATTTCAAAGGCTAGTTGCAAGGATAAATTAGCCAACGGTATTCACTCTGAATCTTACTAATCAAGTGGGCCCTAAACCCTAAATATACACAGCAATTAAGCAGCAATGATCAAAGATGTTTAGCAAATAATGACCTTGTTCAGGTTTTATTATTTGAGCTGAAACTGGTTTTGTTTTCCCTTCAGGCTGCTTTGACCAAAATGCTGCTGAAGAAATCGGTGCATCCTCTGAGCCACCCGCTGGAAGATTACCACTACACTGGTATGTTGCAATAAATAATAACTGTAGTTCCTTTTCTCCTTCCCAATTTTAAGCACAAGGAACTTTTAGAATCACCACCCTGATAAATTGGAGGAACATTTTTACATGCAGGAGATAATTTCTTCATTTTAGGATACTGCTATTCTCCAATTTAAGCTATGGCTGGCTTTAACACAGTTTACTTTTAGAAATAAAGTTGGAAAAACATTTTGTGGTCCAGTGTGCATGAGTGCATGCATAGGGAATTGGGGAAAAAAGACGAATCAGGCTATTAATAAATGGCAATTTTATGTTTAAAGAACCTTAAGTATAATTGAAATAAATTTGTACATAACAGTTGTCCCCAACCTGTTGCCTCTGAAGTAGATTGGACTACAACTCCCAGAATTAGTAGTCTAATTAGGAATTCTGGAACTTGTAAGCCAACAGTTCTAGAGGATAGCAAGATTTAGAATATTAGATTTAGTGGCATTGGCTGTTTCCTTAATCTCAGGCTGTTTTACCACTCAGGGGGAAAAAACCCATTCCTACTGATGGTTTTATCCCTGCTAAAGAAAAAAATGGACACAAATTTTGTGGTTTTGAACAGTTCTCTGAAAAGCAAATAAATTTTGAGGTCACCCTGTGATATGTATACTTCTCACTTTATCTGATACAACAGAAAGGATTACCAGGTTTATCAGTAGCCAGGATCTTTCTGGAAAGAGACTAGCAGTACCGGAAATTAGTTCGACAGTCTGAAAATTTGGCAACCTGTGGGTGTCTTTGAGAACTTTTGAGGATAAGCAAATCCTTTATCAGCAATCCTTCTGATCTCTGTAAAATCTTAATTCATTTAAATAAGAGCAAAGGCTGTGTTCACTTTTTCTGTGAACAGGTGAAGTGAGAGCATGGGAAGAAAATGTATTATGTTCCTGTAGATTGCTCCTAGAACAACTAACCTGAATGTACATTATGTGTGTATCAGTTCACAGGTTGTAATATTCGACAGAAACAAATCTAAACCTCTTTTAGTTCATAGAAATAATATTTGAAAAACTTCCAGTTTTGCTTACTGCACAATATTTTATTATTTATATGAATTACATACTGGGCAGAACCCATGACATGTGACTATCTACAGTTAATTTAAACGCCAACGGATTAGAGATGATGAGTGGCACAGACTTGCATTGTGACAAATATAGGAGCATGCCATTATACAGTGTTGGAATTTACCCCAAATACTAACCTCCTTGTCTCATCTCTCATGATAGCACTGGCTAATCTGCTGTGATGTTACATAAGAAGATAGTTGGGAGATGTGCACAGTCCTTGTGAACTCTTTACTTAGCACTGATCTGAGGTCACTAAATTTTTGGCAGGGCAGGAAAATGCTCAGCGGCATGTGTGACCCTATAGAATGTAGAATGATGCTGTCCAACCACAGAGTCTTTTGAGAGTCTTTCAGAGTCTTTTGTCCGTGTAGTACAACTTCAGTGGTAAAACCAGATCGCCTAAGAACCCATTTCCCTAAGCAGATACTTCCCTTGATTCAAAGTTGAATCAAAACTTGATTCAAAGTAGGTTATGATTGTGAAGAGAAGTACTTACATCCCTCCATTTCATTCCAAATTTGTTTTTTCTTGGCTCCTTTCTTTACGTTGAAAAACAAACTAAAGTTTCCCTTGAATTATCTCGCCATTCGGACAAATCTATGTAACATGGCGGTGTTGCTAGCAGAATGCCAAAGTGGTTTGTTATGACTTCTTTCTGGGATATTATTTTTTTTACTTCCTCATTTGTAAAACTGGACCCTTCAAAACGTTTTGGACTACCTTAGGTCTATAAAATCTATTTTCTATGTGTTTCTATATGTTGTAAATTTGTGAATAAGACTTCAGCATTTTGGGTATTCAGGGATATAATTTTTTAATTTTCATTTAAAATTAATTATCAGATTCCAGCGAAAAGGCTTAATTAAAAAAAAACCCATCTGGCAAGGCTTCTGATTTAATCCAAGAATAATATCTTTAAATTAATTGAATTAGGATAGCTGAAATGTTCATGTAAGATCTGTCTTGACAAGAAAAAACTTGTGTTGGAAAATAAGGAATGGAATGGAATTTACGTTCCACTTTTTTCTTTTTCCAGGGTCAGACAGCTGGAGTGTGGCTGAGAAGAAACACTTCAATAAGGGAATTGCTATCTATAAGAAAGACTTCTTCCTTGTCCAGAAACTTGTGAGTCTTTTCTCAGGTCCCTAACTTATGGCCAAAAAGTTGACCAGGATACATAGACATGTCTCGTCTGATTAATTTTGCAGGGTTTTGACCAGTCACTAGGAAAAAGAGACACTGCTTAAAGCTTGCTTGGGAGACCTTCCAGTGCAATTTTGGGAAGTGAATGGGACCAAACGCTGGAGCCTTCTGCTGTGTGTATGGAAATCCAATGGTGTGGCCATTGCACCTAATCTTTAATATTATCTATATTCTGGAGTCCAGTGTTAAAATACTGGACTCCAGAATAAAGGTAATATTAAAGATTAAGTATTAAAATACTACTTGGGGCAGTGATGCTGAAGTGCTGATAATTTCAATGATTGGAGTCCCAACATAATCTCTTTGTCCTTTCACAAGAGGAAGGAAGAGGAACAAGCCAGCAGACTTGTTCTAAAACAGTTAAGGATTGTTTCTTCCTCAGAATGAAGCAGCAGGATAGTTAGTTGAAGAATATCTTGATTTATACGCTATTTCATGTGAAAGAAGGAGTGAAGGAACTCTTTAAGCATCGCCAAAAAAATTAGTTCCTTTTTGAGCCAAACTATGAAAAGCCATATGTAAAATCTATGTGCAACCAGAAGCATTTCACGGGTGCCCTCAAATTATCTGCCTAATATATTGCAAAACAAGGGATGAACAACTATCATTGCTTCAGTGGTTGCATCAGATTTCTTTATTTAGAATTTAAGTTTTCATAATCAAAGCCCTCTTGATCCAGCAAAGCATTCAGCTGCCGCCACAGTCTGAAAACCCCCACTGCAGTTCACACAAAATTGAATCTCTCTTATTTCATATGTAGCAACTCCATGATTCCTCAGTTTTCATCAGACAAGTGGCCTTTGAAACCCAGAGATCAATTTCCACAGTATTTAGTCTCAGATTTGTTGCACATGTGTCAACCTTCAGGACAATGGGTCTGGATAGCAGCCAGGGGCTTTGAAGCTCATGAATTTACCCAGTGTGTGTAATATAATTGCTTTTTGTGTTGAAATTTGACCTGTTTGATTGGTAAACAACTCAGTAATACTCTAATAGAGTAGATTATTATTCCAATTCCTGTAATCATGTTGGCTGGTTTTCTCCTATAGGATTCCAGCCTACTTAAGGACTTGGAGTCATAAGATTAGCATCTAATTTATACACGAGATACCCACTTGCAACAGAGAAATTCAGAAAGGAATGCATATGAAGTAATACAGTATAGAATAATAGGTTTATTATTAAGAAAATAAATTATTTGAAATTTAAGGTATAAAAGAAAGAAAGTATTTCTGGATTGGCTAATAACTTCCATTTGGTCCTGTAATGCAGTGGTCCCCAACCTTTTTATCGCCGCGGCCCGCTGAGCGCGCACAGGGGTGGGGGCACGGCCCAGGAGCTTTTGCGCACGGCCCATTGCGCACGGCCCAGGAGCTTTTGCGCTGCACCGTTCATGTCCCCCGGCCGCTGCGCGGCCCGGTGCCAGGTACTCCACGGCCCGGCACCGGTCCGCGGACCGGGGGTTGGGGACCACTGCTGTAATGGTTTTAAGTTATACTCGGGACTATCCCAGGACAGATCAACCGAAAATTTTTCAACCATCAAAATACAGTGTACAGTTTATGGGTGTTTGTGATCTCAGTCCATGCATCCCATTGCAGAATCAAATGAATGATCACCTGTTTTAACTCTGAACAATCCAAACTGGTCTTTTCTGTTTTTATTTTGATGACATTTGTGTATAATGCTGGGTTTTAGACCGTAAAACACATTTCTTGTATTTCCTCTTTAATATACTATAGGTAGTCCTTGACTTAGAACCACAATTGAGCCCAAAATTTCTGTTACTAAGTGAGACATTTGTTAAGTGAGTTTTGCCCCATTTTATGACCTTTCTTGCCACAGTTGTTAAGTGAATCACTGCACTTGTTAAAGTAATAATACAATTGTTAAGTGAATTTGGTTTCCCCATTGACTTTGCTTGTCAGAAGGTCGCAAAAAGGGATCATGTGACAATAGGACATGGCAACCGTCATAAATATGAGTCAGTTGCCAAGAATCTGGATTTTGGTCACATGTCCATGGGGATTATGTTATGGTTGTAAGTGGGAAAAATGATCATAAGCCACTTTTTTCAGTGATGTTGACCATTCTAATGGTCACTAAATGAACTGTTGTAAGTAGAGGACTAACTATTCTTAAACTGCTGCCCTATTCTGCTGAGGTCTGATTTTCCAACAGTTTCTGTTGTCAGAAATTTTGATGGAACGCTTTGGATTTCCAGTTTTCTAGTTTTTCAAGCTGTTTTTTATAGTCAAGTTTAGATTCTATTTCTGCCAATGCCCCTTTTTTCTGAGATACTTTCAGTAAAAAAAAATTATTAGCACCAAACCTTATGATTATTTGGAATTCTCTGATTCCTTTCCTTGTATCTTCCTTTGTTTCTCCATCCCACAATATTGCAGATAAAAACCAAGACTGTAGCTCAGTGTGTGGAATTCTACTATACTTACAAAAAACAAGTCAAAATAGGCCGGAATGGGACTCTCATCTTTGGGGACGTTGACGCTACCACTGAAAGAGCTGTTAAAGATGAAGCTGAAGTAGATATAAAGGTAACAGATACCAAGCAGGAGCTTCGATGCTAAAAATTATGCTAGACCTCATAGATTGCAGGCAAAGGCATGGAACTTGAAACGGGCATTTTCTGTCGCTGTGAATTACTACGCATGTATACAGTAGAAAGAAATTCCCAGAGAAAATGGGAAAATTGCAGAGTTCTACCTTAATCTCATTGGCAGGAGCTATTACAATATTGATGAATGTGCGTCAGCCTTACTGGGTAGACCACACAGGAAACATGATCAAATAAGCTAACTCTATTTTATTGTCAAGCTACATTAACAGAATTTTCAAGTCTGAAACTACAGTTCTTCAACTTTTACAGCTGAAGAACATGGACCCCTTCTGGGTCTCTTGCTCCACTTGTTATGCAGTTGTAAGCTTTACTCTCTGCTCTCTCTTAGCTGACCGTTCCTTAGGCCAGGGGTCCCCAACCCCCGGTCCGTGGACTAGCACCAGGCTGTGGCATGCCAGAAACTGGTCTGTGCAAACAAGCAAAGGGCCATTCGCGAGATGCAGGCAGCACATGAAACCACGCCCCCTCTGGTCCACGGAAAAACCTCTCTCCACGGAACCGGTCCCTGGTGCCCAAAAGATTGGGGGCTACTGCCTTAGGCTGCATTTCTTTGCCCCGCCTCCCAAGCTCATTCCCATCTACCATTGCAGAATGAGCCCTATTGGATTCATATATATTCCTAATCTGTGCTGAAGTGATTGTTTTTAACCTGCATTCCTTTTTGTACTCTTCTAAAGAGTTCCCACAGGCTTACACGTACTCTTCCTCCCAGAACATACAATGAAGACTATGAAAACACAGAAGATGAAGATCTTGAAGAAGTTGAGGACATCATGCCAATTAAAGAGGAAGCTGTAGAAGGGGATGAGTTGTATGGCAAAAGCAGCAATTTCACACCTTCCAAATCGACTCCTCTTCGAGATGTTGAGGAACAAGTAAGTGTTGAATGAACCACAGTCAACAATTTCTGCCTGGAGCATTTCTTATAAAACATCTGACCAGTTGTAGCGGAATCAGTGTAATTTTTGCCCTTAGTTAACATCACTAGTGACATAAATTATTCATGGTATGAATAATTGTTTGGCAGCTGCCTGATGTTTTCAGTCAAGAAAGATGACAGAAGTGTAGATACAGGTAGTAGTCCTCTGGTTACAACCTTTTGTTCAATGACTGTTCAAAGTTATGATGGTGCTGAATGAGGCAGACTTAGGACAGGTGCCCTTAGTCATGGGATTGAGATTTGGACTCTCGGCTTCTGGCTTGTGATTACAATATTGTAGCAAGCTGTGGTCACTTAATCACAATTTTTAATGTTCCTTGGCTGGCTTCCCACAAGCAAAATCAGTGGGGAAGCTGGCAGGATGTCAGAAATTGTGATCACATGAGGTCCTCACTTAATGACTTGCATGGTCCTTGCTAACAACAGCTACCTGAAAACTACTGAAAGTGCTGCTGCTACATAGTACAATCACATGACATTGTAGTTTATGACGGTGTCACTTAATGATAAAAGAGTTTCCAGCTTCACTTGCCATTGTAAGGAGAGGACTACCTGTGTAATATTTTTAATCAGCAAAGTAGTTGCAACACAACCATCCCACCCAATAATCTTAAAACACAGTTTGGATCTTTTTATGGATTTTTCGAAGAGTACTGAACTTGGATTTGCAGTCGTGTATTTGAAAACTTTCAAAACATTTATTTTGCCGTCTTAATAATACTCTGTGTAATATTCATTTTACTTTTGCATACCTTTTCTCAAGGGAGCTTGTAAGCAGAAAACGTTCGGCTTTGAAATGTTTCTTTTAATATAATGTGATGTGTATACAAGAGACGGTAGACTCCTTGTTTACTTCATAGGTCAATAGTGCTTTCATAATTTGTACTTAAAATAGACTGTGGGGAATCAGTATTTTTATTTATTTATTTATTTATTTATTTATAATTTAATTTATATATCGCCCCCCTCCCGAAGGACTCGGGGTGGTGTACAGCCAATTAAAAACACAAAATACAACAACAGTTTTAAAATAGTTAAAAGTATTAAACAATTTTGGCCAGAATTTAAAACCCAAAATTTAAAACACCAATTTAAAAATAATTTACATAGATAGTCCTGCCTGGCGGAACAGCAGGGTCTTAAGGGCACAGCGAAACACACAGAAGTCGGAGATCTTGCGAATTTCCGGGGGCAGTTCGTTCCACAGGGCAGGAGCTCCCACAGAGAAGGCCCTTCCCCTGGGTGTCACCAGCCGGCATAACTTGGCCGATGGCACCCTGAGGAGTCCCTCTCTATGCGAGCGAATTGGCCGGTGGGAGGCTACTGGTGTCTTGAAGATATCCAGGTCCTGAGCCATGGAGCGCTTTAAAGGTGGTAACCAACACCTTGAATCGCACCCGGAAGACCACTGGGAGCCAGTGCAGCTCGCACAGGGGAGGTGTCACATGGGTGCAACGCCACCCGCGCGGCCACATTCTGGACCAGCTGGAGCTTCCGAGTGCTCTACAGTACTCCAGCCGGGAGGTGACAAGGGCGTGAGTGACCGTCCATAAGGCGTCCCGGTCCAAAAAGGGCTGCAACTGGCGGATCAGGCGAACCTGATAGAAAGCCCCCCTGGCCACGGCCGTCATATGTTCTTCTAAAGACAGCC
Source organism: Pantherophis guttatus (assembly GCF_059756535.1). Classification (NCBI taxonomy): domain Eukaryota; kingdom Metazoa; phylum Chordata; class Lepidosauria; order Squamata; family Colubridae; genus Pantherophis; species Pantherophis guttatus. The sequence continues at coordinate 70,614,918 of NC_142063.1, forward strand.
ATGCATCCAGGAGGACACCCAGATTGCGAGCCCTCTCTGGGAGGGGGGTAAAGATTCACCCCCAATAGTCAGCGATGGCACCAGCTGACTATATCGGGATGCCGGAAGCCACAGCCACTCGGTCTTGGAAGGGTTGAGTCTGAGCCTATTTCTCCCCATCCAGACCCGCATGGCCTCCAGTATGCTGCTATAGTATGTTTCTTATAGGTTTTGCAAAAACAAAAACAACCTAAAACCATTGTTTAATGTTTTAACAGCCCTGAAGAAAAACTCCAAGAGGAACTCAAAATATTCAGAGCTTATTTAAGACATGATTAAAAAGCACTCACGTTGTAATATGTTGAACGCATGAAAGCTGAGGTTTAGCTTCTTAAAATAATATAATTATATCAATGCTTTAATCACCCCAAACTTTTCTGACCATTGTTAAGTTTTGTTAAACCAGCAGGGTGACTTTGGGCCAGTTACTCTCTCTCAACCCAACTCACCTCACAGAGTTGTTGTGGGAAAAATAGGAGGAAAAAGAAGCTCATGAGAATAGAATAGAGGTGGAAGGGACCTTGGAAAACTTTTAGTCCAGCGCCCTGCTCAAAAGTTAGGTATGTTTGGCACCTTGATTTATTTTCAAAAAAATAATAAAGGTGGGATATAAATGAAATAAATGAATAAATCTATTCCATAGGAATACTTCTAGCTACATCTTGCAATAATGGTGTCTTATTCTGTAGGCTGGTAATCTTCATATGGAAAAACATCTGGAATCTGGTGCCCCAGGAAGAACAGAGGTCAGAGGCAGAACATCAAGAAGGACGAAGGAGACACCCATTAAATATCGGAAGACTTCACCACCAGTGCAAAAGAGAAGGAGAAAACCGAAACCCAAACAAGAAACTGCCAACAAAACCCAGAATCAAGAGGAGGAATTTCCATGTAAAAAATGTGGCAGGTAAACTTGGGAAGATTTGGAGATGAAGAAAATTTCCTGATATATTTTCTTCTGTTCAACAGGAAAAATGAATATGGAATTGAAGAATATTTGCTAACCTAAGTCTAAAATAGTATTCCTCAACATTTGCAACTTTTAAGATCTGTGGACTTCAGCTCCAACATGCTGGCTGGGGATTTCTGGAATTGAAATCCACACATTTTAAAGTTGCTAAAGTTGAGAACCATTGGTCTTAAGGTAACTGCTATGCTGCAGGCATTTTGGAGTAAAAAATATATGTTTCCTTGCTGACTGGGACTGATGAGAATTAAAGTCTACAGTATTTAGAAGCCACCAAGTTGCCTAATCTGGATGTGCGTGAGGTAAAAGGGTTTTGCTTTTTTTGAATTGCTCATACAATTACATTTTTTCTGTTATAAATTGTTAGGATCTTATGTAATTTCTGTGCAATACCCCTGCAAAAATGCTATCTTCTACTTCGGATGGCTTTCACATATGAACAGAATGATGTAGAGATGCTCTAGGGATGTCTTGAGGGAATATTTCAACAGCCTCCTAGATAATTATTATTCTTTTTTTACTGTACAATAGCAGGCACCAGTTCAAGACTGAGCAAGATTAAACATCAGCTGGCCTTGAGCTTGCACATATCTGTTTCAATTGGTATGTCTCTCTCAGTTAAGTGGAACTAGACTAAAGAAGAATATGTTTGATGACTGGAAGCATCATTAGACTGGAAAGTTAACTTCTTGTCTAGACTGCATAAACCCAGTGACTTATGAACCTTATCAAGCATTTAAATGATGAAATGAATGAAACATCCAATTTCTAATTTGTGCTAGGAAAAAATATATGATCCTCATGGATTATAAACTTGCAAGCAAAAAATATGGGCTTTATAGGGTTTTTCCTGTCAGTAGAAATGTAGGTAGAAAGATCACTCACTTGTTCCAATCTGCATGTAGGTAGAGGTTACCTGGTAATCTAATACTTGGATATTCAAAAGTCTTGTATAAAATATCTCACAAAAGGCTTTTATGGAAATCATAATAATCATGCAAAATCTAAAAGACTATCAGCAAATGAAAGGAAGCACATGTGAAATGCTTGGGTACCAAATAACCAGATGCAAATGATGCAATTGGATCTATAAAGAACTTCAAAGATTTTCAAAAGTTGTGATTGCAAGAAGCTTTTTCATATAGAATGATCATTGCAATTAGTCTCTTCAAATGTACAGGACTTGTGTGTACTTCATTTGTGTCAATTTGTTAGCAGAAATTTTTTCATCAGTAGCTGCTCTTGGCATGAAAAGTACTAGGTGATGCCTCGGAATTAATACAAAACCCTAAATTTAAGGCTTATGTCTGTCCAAATCAGATGTTGGCTTCATGTTCTATGCAGAAAAATGACAATAGAGAATTTTGGTAGTCTCCTCCATAGAATCTGAGGTCCAGCCAATACTGCCTAATAGAAGTTTTAAATAATATTTTATTATTTCAGAGTGCATTCTAATCAGTCTTAGCCATTTTTTCACATTTTCCTTTATTTGGATCTCTTTGTTTTTTATTATTGTTTATATTTCCATTTTTAAATACCAGAATGGATCTTTCATATCATATAAAGTGCCAAGAGTCATTTTGAATTGGAATGGGAAATAAATAAAGAAAAACTAGCCACAGGTAGCATCTCAAAAGTACAACATGGATTGCACTTGGGTGGATTCCACTCTGCACTGCTTAAAAGAATCAACCTTAGAAATTCCAGGTCTTGACTTTGGTTGATTCTGTAAGGTCCAAGATAATCCCTTCAAACTTTCTGGATTTAGCACCTTCCAGATCTGTGGCAACTAAATGACCCAAATTCCCAGCTAGTTTGGTCAAACTAGCTGGGAATTTTGAGAGTTGCAATGCCAATATATCTAAAGAGTGCTAGGGTAAAAAAAAAAAAAGCCAATCCCTATGCATCCATTTTAGGTAGAGAAATGTAAAACATTCCTTCTTCTAATATAATCATTCCTTCACACTTTAAAAGTTAAAAGTTAGCCAGTTACGGATGATATCATACAGCGGAACCAGGTACCCAAAATTATTTGCATCTCAGTTGAGAAAACAGGAAGGTAAATACATGTTGGTTGAGATCAGGAATGACTTAGGGTGTGTTCATGTATTTTGGCCAAGCCTAGTATGATAATTTATATCCAGACAATTTGTAACCCGTTGGGAAATTTCAGAGATATTTCCTTACCAGATTCCTTAATGCCTTCAACAATGGCAGAGTTTCTAATGATACTGCCTTCACTGGGAAAGTTGAAATATGCTCAGAGATGTCTCTGCTTTGAAAGAAGCCCATGTTGAGAACTGTATATTCTCCATAGTGTGGAAATGGGAGATGCCAGGCTGGGTTATTCTAGGCCCGTGATGACGAACCTATGGCACACGTGCCACAGGTGGCACACGGAGCCATATTAGTGGGCACACCAGCTCAGCTCTGGGGCACATGCGAGCACTGGCCAGCTAATTTTCGGGCCTTCTGGGCCCACCAGAAGTAGGGAAACAGGCTGTTTCCTGCCTCTGAAGGCCCTGGGGCGGGGAAGGCCCGTTTTTCTTTCTTACCTGGCTCCAGATCCTTTCTATGCATCTGGGAAGGGCGAAAACAGCCTTTCCCACTCCCTTGGAGGCCCTACGGAGGCTGAAAGGGCCCATTTCCCGACTCCCGGTGGGACAGGAAGTGACTTTTTTCCTGTCCCCAGCCTCCAGAGACTCCTAGAGAGGCTCCTAGAGAGGCTTCTAGATACTCCTAGAGAGGTTCTGGAGGCTGGGGTCAGCAAAAAATGTCACTTCCTGTCCCACTGAGAGTTGGGAAATGGGCCCTTTCAGCCTCCGTAGTGCCTCCAAGGGAGTGGAAAAGGCTGTTTTCTCCCTTCCCAGATGGCATAGAGAGGATCTGGAACCAGGTAAGAAAGAAAAACGGACCTACCAGGCCATCATGTGCCAGGAGCGGGAGTGGGTGGGGTTGCGTGTGCATGTGCATGGGCACATGTGCGCGCGATCCTCCCCCGCCCCCCCCCTCTCCTGGCACACGATGGCAAAAAGATTAGCCATCACTGTTCTAGGCTCTAGCTCTAGGGACTGAGTTGAAACTTCTGAGGTTCCGCCTCCCTGGTGACATTCCTCAGTTTTTTTCAACTCTGCTTCAGCTATGGACTCAATTTTTTTTAGCTCCAGAGCTTTAGAGCTGAGCTTGGAACTTAATTCCCTGGATAGCTATTTTTTATTTTTTTCTTCTTTCCTTAGGTTTAAAAATATTTTTTTTCCTCTTTCCTTTTACTTGTCTTATTTATTTGTTTGTTTGTTTGTTTGTTTCTTTGTTTGTTTGTTTGTTTGTTTAAATTTCTATCCCGCCCTTCTCCAAATAGGACTCAGGGCGGTGCACAGCCTAAGTAAAAACAAAGCATACAAAATTTAAAAAACAGTATTAAAATAATTAAATATTCTGGCCGTAAATTAAAACAACCCAATTTAAAATCAATTTAAAATTTAGCTCAAGCCAGCCCAGCTAGTTGAAATAAATAGGTTTTCAGGGCCCGACGAAAAATCCGGAGGTCTGTTATTATACGTAACTCTGGGGGAAGGTTATTCCAGAGGGTGGGCGCCGTCACAGAGAAGGCTCTCCTCCTGGGGGTCGCCAGCCGACATTGTCTGGCGGACGGCACCCTGAGGAGGCCCACTCTGTGCGAGCGTACTGGCCGGTGGTAGGCTATTGGTGGCAGAAGGCGGTCTCGTAAGTACCCCGGCCCTAAGCCATGGAGCGCTTTAAAGGTGGTCACCAACACCTTGAAGCGCACCCGGAAGACCACTGGGAGCCAGTGAAGCTCGCGCAGGAGAGGTGTCACATGGGAGCGCCTCGTCGCCCCCATAATCCCCCGCGCGGCCGTGTTCTGGACCAGCTGGAGCCTCCGGGTGCACCCCAGGGGGAGCCCCATGTAGAGAGCGTTGCAGTAGTCCAGGCGGGAAGTGACTAGTGCCTGAGTGACTGTGCGTAGAGAGTCCCGATCTAGAAAGGGGCGCAACTGGCGTATCAGGCGAACCTGATAAAAAGCCCCCCTGGCCACGGCCGTCAGATGGTCTTCTAGAGACAGCCGTGCGTCCAGGAGGACGCCCAAGTTGCGAGCCGTCTCCGTGGGGGCGAGTGATTCGCCCCCAATAGCCAGCGATGGCGTCAGCTGGCTATATCGGGACGCTGGAAGCCACAGCCACTCGGTCTTGGAGGGGTTGAGTCGGAGCCTGTTTCTCCCCATCCAGGCCCGCACGGCCTCCAGGCACTGGGACATCACTTCAAGGGCATCGTTGGGGTGGCCTGGGGTGGAGATGTACAGCTGGGTGTCATCAGCGTACTGATGGAACTCCACCTCGAAGCCACGGATGATCTCACCCAGCGGCTTTACATAAATGTTGAACAGAAGGGGCGAGAGGACCGACCCTTGTGGCACCCCACAAGCAAGGTGCCTCGGGGTCGACCGCTGCCCCCCCGTCAACACAGATTGCGACCGGTCAGAGAGGTAGGAGGAGAACCACCGCAGAACGGTGCCCCCCACCCCCAACCCCGCCAACCGGTGCAACATGATACCATGGTCGATGGTATCAAAAGCCGCTGAGAGGTCTAACAGGACCAGGATAGAGGAGCAACCCCTATCCCGAGCCCTCCAGAGATCATCCACCAACGCGACCAATGCCGTTTCCGTGCTGTGCCCAGGCCGGAAGCCGGACTGGAGCGGGTCTAGATAGACAGTTTCATCCAGGTACCGGGGAAGCTGTTGCGCTACCACACTCTCAACAACCTTCGCAACGAAGCGAAGGTTGGAGACTGGACGATAGTTAGCCAAAACAGCCGGATCCAGAGAGGGCTTCTTGAGGAGGGGCCTCACAACCGCTTCTTTCAAAGCGGCCGGCAGGACCCCCTCACTCAAAGAAGCGTTAACAATCTTCTGGAGCCAGCCTCGTGTCACCTCCCGGGAAGCCAGTACCAACCAGGAGGGACACGGGTCCAATAAACATGTGGTCGCGTTCAGCCGTCCCAGGACCCTGTCCATGTCCTCGGGAGCCACAGGATCGAACTCCCCCCAGATAACACTCTCAAGACCTGCCTCAGTCATCCCGTCCGGACATACCCAGTCAGAGGCCAGCCCTTCCCGAATCTGAGCGATTTTGTCATACAGATACTGCACAAAGTCCTCAGCTCGGCTCTGCAAGGGGTCATCCCGCGCTTCCAGATGGAGGAGGGAGCGGGTCACCCTAAACAGGGCGGCCGGGCGATTATCTGATGACGCGATAAGAGCGGCAAAATAGCTAGATTTCGCCGCTTTTATTGCCACTAGGTAGGTCTTAATATGAGACCTCACCAGTGTTCGGTCGGATTCGGAGCGGCTGGTCCTCCAACTACTCTCCAGGCGTCTTTTCCGGCGCTTCATCTCCCTAAGCTCCTCGGAGAACCAAGGAGCTAGGTGAGTTCGGTGCCGGGTCAGAGGCCGCAAAGGTACGACACGGTCCAAGGCCCTGGCAGCCGCACTATCCCAGGCGGCCACCAGGTCCTCAGCCGAGTCATGAGCCAGAGTCTCAGGAAATGGCCCAAGCTCCATCTGGAACCTATCAGGGTCCATCAGGCGCCTGGGGCGGAACCACCTGGTCGGTTCCGCCTCCCTGCGGCGGGGTGCAGCGGTTTGAAAGTCCAGTCGAAGGAGCGAGTGGTCAGTCCATGACAAGGGTTCGATGACTATATCCCCTGTATCAAGGCCACTCGACCACTGACCAGAGACAAAAACTAAGTCCAGAGTGTGTCCACCCGTGTGAGTGGGGTCATGAATTAACTGAGTAAGGTCCATGGCCGTCATGGAAGCCATGAACTCCCGAGCCACCTCAGACGTTTCGCCGACAGATGGCAGGTTGAAATCCCCCATGACTAGAAGTCTGGGGGTACCAACCGCCACCTCAGCTATAACGTTGAGCAACTCGAGCAGGGCCTTTGCCACGCGGCAGGGAGCCAGGTACGTGATCAACAAGCCCATCTGTACTCCACGACCCCATCTCACAAAAAGGGACTCACATCCGGCTATCTGTGGAACAGTGGTCTCCCTCGGATCAAGACTTTCCTTTATATAATTTTGTCTTGTTTGCAGCTTGGGAGGGCTCTCCATGGATACAGATTTGAGCTGGGGGGATGGCCCTTTTCAGCACCTCCCGCCCTCCCCAACCCCCACAGGTGCTGGACTTAATTTTGGGGTGCTGCCTGGCTTGGCGTCGCCCCAGTAACTGCGGTTAGGCTCGGAAGTACCAGGAGCCTGCATCGAAGCCGCTGGAGCCGCGCCAGCCTCCACGAGCCTTGGCGCAGCTTTCCTTTGATCCCTGCTGCTCAGCTGTAGAGCAGGGACGTGTTTGAATTCTGGCTACCTTTTTTTGAATTTCTACGGCCACACCAGCCTCTTGCAGCCTGGGCGCAGGCCGGGTTACTTGCCACTCTCGCTGCTGACTGCTTTGACCCATATAGTCAAACATCGGCACAGGAAATGTTCTAGGACATTTCATGTCATGTCATAGACTGCTTTGTGATAATGCTTGTGTCGTAACATGTTTTTTAAAATTACAATTCCATTGGAAGTCATGGGTCCTGCATTTTAGGTGTACTCTGTAAGTTAGCCCATTTGAGGTATCTTGCTTGAGAAATGATTGCCCTATGATAAACTGTTTCAGCCAATTAAATGTTACTGGAATGAGAGTTTTAGTAGTAGATAGATAATGGCTGTCCAGGACTATGATATAAAGTTGGGTTGCCCATCATATTAAAACTATAGTGCTGTTCCTTTGCTTTTGGGCTACTGCGTGCAATGTGATTTCTTGGTTGATTTTTGTCTACTAACCAAGTTTCAAATCTTGATCAAAGCAACCTGTAGCATTACAAGTTTTTTTCAGCTGCAGCTTCCAGCCTCCACTAACATGACCAAGCTTCCTAGAGATGCTGGGAATTGCAGTTCAGCAACATCGAGAGGGCTTACAAGTTGCCTTCTCTTGTTCTAGCTGCTTTAAAAGCATGCAAGGCAAAAGCAGATAACAGGAATTTCCTGTTTAGCTTAACAATCTGCAAGATTGACTTTGGTTAGTAAGTCAGTGTTCAAACAAAGGAGGGTGGAAGGTGATATATAAATCCAGGATTTAACTACTGTGCTGTGGATATTGTGCCCTGCAGAATCTTCTACAAGGTGAAAAGTCGGAGCGCTCACATGAAAAGCCATGCCGAGCAGGAGAAAAAGGCTGCAGCTCAGAAATTGCGGGAGAAGGAGGCGGCAGAGGCGGCGGAGGCAGCGGCGGCAGCGGCAGCAGCACAAGCACACAGTAGGGCTCAGCAGGAAGAAAGCAGCAACAGTGGGAGCAGTCATGGGAGCAGCAGCAGCAGTTCGGATGAAGATGGCGATGTTTAGCCCAGGACCCCCAGAGACTGAGAACCCCCTGTTCTGACTGCTCCAGCCTTGCGTCTACTTCCTTTCCTTCTTGCTTGAACTGTACCGGTAGATTTTTTTAAACGAAAAAAAAAAATATAGTGACCACAAAAATCTCTATTTTTAAAAGAAACATTTTATGGATTATTTTATTTATAAATAACTTTCTGTATCAACGTAATGAATGGAAGTCTGTTTTCCTTCCTGAACTTGCCAGGAATCGTGGCAAAAGCCTTAAATATCTTACCCTCTGCTGAGAGAGAAATTTGTCAAATGCTCTGGATAGTAACTGAATTACTTTGGGTGTAAATTCAAGGAGCCACATAGTGTTCTTCATATACTTCTTTTCTTTCATCTCCAAGTTTACTTTCTGGCTTGGAGCTATTCATGGTTTCTTTTGTCTCCTTCATACAAGAGTTTTTTGTTTCTCCAGTTGGTAGATAAACCAGAACCAGAAGTGAGAACTTCTCTAGGGTGAATGAAGAGACTATTGCTTTTAAGATATAGCTCTTTAAGAGTGGAAATATTATAGTTAGTGTTTGTTTGGAACTACCCCTATTATGTTGAGTCATAGAAAGTTGATCACGTATGTCTCCAGAGTTGGCCAAAAGAATTAGTGATGAGTTCTGGGATATTGCACCTCTGTAGTTCTGTGGTAAAAACAAACGTTGCTTGCACAAGTACCCATGTATGATTTTGGGTTAATGAGATAGATAGAATCCTGCCCAAATTATTAAAGAGCCACAATTATGAGAAGATGACCTTATCCATGGCATTATTCTGCTGGGGGATAGCATTCATTCATCAGAGTCCATTTGCAATAACCATTCTTATTCCAAAACTGAGCATGTAGATCGGGGGTGTCAAACTCACGTTGTCACGTGACATATCATGACTTTTTCCCCCCCTTCGCTAAACCGGGCGTGGGCGTGATATACAGCTGGTATACACTTTGATACTGTAGCCCAATGGATTAGATAACTAGTTGTCCACCATGAAAGTGCATTATTTTTACCTGAATAGACTTGAGTGTAGTTTTGCTTAATTGTCCATTTGAATGCTTCAACTGGCTTACAAAAGAGTAGCTGCTAATTTTTAAAACAGTTATGATATTTATTCCCTTTTTTAAAAAAAAAAGCCTGGTTTGCAAAGGTAGACTGAGTATACTCAAGATAATAGAAATAAGGATCATGTTGCATTGATTCATATGTATTTGCAACCTCAGGACTACCCTTCGGTTGAGGTATTTGCCAACTAAATGACAGTTTCATTTAGATGTTCTGCACTGTACTCGGGCCCAGATATCCGGAGTCAAGAATACCAAATGTGCGGGGAAAAAGAAAAGTATTTAGAAATGGTGCACCAAGCCAAATTTATCTAAGAACTTTGTCCTTCTGCATCAAGCAGCAAGTATTTGCAATTATCTTAATACTTATGGACGGTTATCTTCACATTGCTACAGTAAAAAGCAACTTTCTCTCTGTCTGGCAGTACAAAGAAAAGGAGGGTGCAGCAGAGGACAGAAAAAGAATGCTTAGCAGATAAAGATGGGGCACCTAAACTGCTTGCTTATAACTTTCAAATTCTCGTGTCCGCAGAAAATACAGTGCTTATTCAGCTGTAAATGGAAAAGTCCTGAAAAATAAGTCTTCTACAGCCACAGGGGCCATGAAAGCAAGGAATTGCATTAATAATCTGCAGAAGAACCTTTATTGAATAAATCATGCTAGGATTGTTCTCCAGCAGGGTTTTTTTTCTTCTTCTAGAACCGATTCAAGACTCAAGTTTCTAGAAGTTTACTTAGAAATGTATCGAAAAGTTAGAAGTTTTAAATTTGATTCCCAACCACAGAAGATTGAAAGTCTCTTGGACAAAGGGCAAATCACAGAGTGATTTGACAGCAAGCCAAAATTGGATTGCCCCGACAACTAGATGGCAATTAATCCTACCAGCTGCTGGATATATTTTGCCTGCTAAGCTACATGATCAGCATAATTTTTTATGGAGCAACTTTTACTATATAAGATTACTAGTACAGCTACAAGACATTACATATTTCAAATACTTCTATTTCATAGCACACAAAACAAAACCACTATCGGAATATGCAAAGAAATTGCATTTTGAATGTTGAAAATAAGTTTCAGCCTTCTTTCTTAACATGCTATGCTAGTTGTGGATGAATGCTGAAATTGACTATCTCTTACTTGCAATCCCAGGAGCCAGTCATGTGAACCTGTTCTTTGAAGAATAGAGCAGATACTTTGCATGCAAGAGGTCTCTGTTTGAGTTCAAGATTAGCCAATAATAGAGCTAGGAAAGCAATCTGTTAGAGGGGATGTTCTCAGGCCATTGTTGCGGCTTAATACTTACTGAGCTAAGTAGACCGTGTAATGCAGGAGTGTCAAACTCTTATTTCATTGAGGGCCGCATCAGGGTTGTGTTTGACCTCGGGAGGTGGGCATGGCCAGAGTAGGTGTGGCCAGCTTGATGTCACTTGTGTCAGGGGCGTCTGTTAATTGCTCTGCCAGCAAAAACTGGGCTTCCGAGCTCTGTTTTCAGCTGCGGCAGCCCTCTGCCGAACTCTGCCAATGAAAATGAAGCCCCCGAGCTCCATTTTCACTGTCAGAGGGCAGCAGGAGGCCGTCGCAGCTAAAAACAGAGCCCGGGAGGGCTGCAGGAGGCCCTCCCAAGCTCTGTTTTTGCTGACAGAGGCACTGCGGGCCAGTCCTTTGCTGTTTCTAGGATGGCCCCGCAGGCCAGATCCAGTCCCCGGGCCTTGAGTTTAACACCCCTGGTGTAATGTACAGGATTTTTTTTTAAAGGTTCAGGGTCTCATAATGCAGAATATTTGCCTTTAAACCTTCTCCTCCCTGTAACATATGGACAATGCCAATCTGCCTCTAAAGTGAGTTCTTCCAGTGTGTTTAAAAAGCAGCCTTCAATTAAAGGTAATTACTTTCTTTTTAACCTGCTTCAGAGCTACAATTAGAGCTTCAAGAATGTCCACTATTTTTGCACTGGGTCAATGATGTTTTCCTTCCAGATCACAATTTTGCACAAATTTTAGCTTTTAATACATAATATAATGAAGTAAAAGCAATGCAACCAGGCTTTTGACCGCATTTTCAAAAACGGTTGGTCTCAATCATGTTTTCCTTTGCACTTAGACTGTGTGAATTCCAGCCCAAACAAGAAAATTATCTTGTTCAAATAATTCATTCGAGATCTTGAGAAAGGTAACATTTGCTTTCCCAACCGTTCAGAAAAGAGAAGAGCGTTGCTGCCTTGAAAGTCAGCATTAAATGTAATCAATGTCATATGTTAAGAGAGAATATATATATATTTTGGAATGAACAAAGTATCCAAATGGTATTTTTTAGCAAGAAAAAAGGGATTACAAAAGTATTTTGTTCCTGGGTGGAACATGTTCTTCCCAAATATAATCGCTACAATCCAGCACAGATGCACTTTGCAATTCATCGTGTGGCATTTTGTAGCTATTAAAAGACTTATAAATAGGATTCCTTAAAATTGTATTTATATCTAATCAGTAATAATGCATCAGTGAAGTGGGGAGTTAAGTGATAAAAGCCAGGAAATGCTGCCTTGCTCCCCTTTTCTGAAGCTGGGCAGAAGCAGGAATGGTGACTAGATAGAATATGTTCTAGAATCAGCCTACGGCTGATGAGCAGGAAGGTCATGTCCTGACCTGAGATTTATTTCAGTGGTCATGGCACTATGCTGAAGATTTGTATATATGTACGTTAAACACCTGTGATTTCGAGGTGCATGCTTACACTAAAGGTGTGTCTGAATTGAAGTCTCGTTATAGAACCAGCTTGTTTCAACAGTGGGTAGAGAGTCACCAGTGGCAAGTTAATTGCTGGGTGCAATATACTAGCTCTACAATTTTAATTGATCTCATAATAATCAGTCCAGATATTGGAGCTCTTCTTCTTCTTCCTGATTACTTTTGTAGCCCAAATGTATTTTCTACTTTCTTTCTACTTAAAGTACACTCTTAACTAATCTGGAATATCCCGTTTCTGATTATTAGCCAGTACATAAAACTCATTAGTTTTCTTATACCAAGATAACTTTAGGTGAGAGAACCATTATAAATCCACAGATTTTCATTTTGCACAATGTTACCTGTCCATTCTTCCTCAGATACTTTCATATTAATAAGCTTCCCTATTATGCAGAGATCTTTTTCTTACTAAAGACAGTAGATGGATTCGCACATTGCATTAAATTCACAGTTGCTTTGGTTAGGGAGTTGAGTGGCATATACATTTAATCAATAAAATGAATGTTTATTTTAAATACAATTGTTTAAACACGAGAAGTTAAAATTAGCCTTGTAAATGAGCAAAGTTATGGCTTATTCATCTAATTCTTGATTTATTTCTTCTTCATTTTATTGTTTTCTTGCCCTATAACTTCATGAAATGCTTAAAAGAATACACAAATAAACCAGGGGCATGTCAGGAAATCACACATAAACCATGCATGATTATTTACGCATCACAGTTCCTAGGTTGCTACTAGTAGGTAAACAATCATATCATAGTTTTAATGCGATGTGTGAGATCAGCAGCTATATGCAAACCTATGTTAGATTCTTACGATAAATGTACATGAATAAACATGGCTTGAATTTTTTTTATTTCCTGCTCATAATGTAAAATGTATGGCATTTAAGACACTGAATACTCTACTACTCAGCTGCAGCTGATAGACCTATTATGAAATAACTTTATATTGCAGGTGTAATCAACATTAATAGAAGAATACTTCATTTTGAAACACTTTGATACGGTAGATGCTGTAGTTTCCCAATACATTGCAATTACTTTACATCAGGCACAACTATATTAAAGGTTCTGACAGCTTGATTGGTAATGCTGAAAAAAGGGAGTTGGAAGCCCTTAATATGTGCATTTATTTTCTATGATTGCTACATTTGCAAATGAGCAATTGTTACTAATACACGGCTGGATAATTTCATTTAGAAGCTGTGGGCTTAAATTCAGTGCACTTCTAGTGATCTAATCCATGCAGTTTTCTTGGCAGAAATACCAAAGTGATTTTCCATTCCCATCTTCTGGAATGCTAGTTCAACATTCCAATCCAGTATTAACTATGATCCAACCTTGCTTAGATTTGGAGATCAACAAAGATTAGCTAGGGGTGAGGTTCTTTTGTTCTCATTGAGACTTCTGAGTGGACATGAGCGTAAGATAGTTGAAGATGCCAATTAAAGTTCCTTTAGTCATCAGTCATCTTTAAAACTAGTTTTAATTAGGCTGTCCCTCCCTTTGCATAATCACTAAATCTCTGATGTAGTTGGAGAACTGCAATTTAACATTTTGCTTGCTTTACTCATATATTCTGACCCGTTTTCCCATTTTTTTGTTGCTTTATGCTTGCCAGAATAATAGTGTGGAATAATGTACTACTCATGTCTGGAAAATGTTGCTGTTTCCTCCCTCGCCCAATTTATAAATGTTTGCATCCTAATATTTCCCAGTGTGCCTCTACTCTCTTCTCATATATATGGCCTTCTGCTGTGACTCACTGGCTCAAATTTTTTCAAAAGAAATGGAAGCTGCACAGATGCTTCTCCTCCTTCCCCTCCCCCGATCAATTATAATTTTAATCCCATGTATGTTACAGTGCTGAATTCTTCCAGAGCCAAGTTTGGTGTTCATTTCAGGGAACTGCAGAATTTCCTGCCCAAATTGTATAGAAATGAGTGAAGTTTGAGACAGGTTGTGGCCCTAATCTCCAGCTGCTTACATTTCTTTTTTGTCTCTCTCCTTTCCTTTTTGGAATGTGAGATTTTATATCAACAGCTGAAGCTATAAAAATCTCCCACCTGCTTGTATTCATATAAATTTGTGCGAGACTGTATATATGTATGTATGTATGTATGTAAAATAACAATGCTTTCAATATGCTTTGTTGAAAGAAAATCTAGTTGCATATTTACGTTTCATGTTATTCTCCTGATGTTCAAATTTAGTATAAGTTTTTTAGTCTGTATTTAATGCTGAAGTTTTCTTGATGTACAGTACAGAAACTGTCTTGTTTTCTTGTAATTATTGTATAAATGCTTTTAATATAGAGCTTTTATTTTAACAAATGAGCAGAAATTGCCTTTTGTGTATTTGCTGCACCTTTTAAAAAGACTGTTACATATTAAAATATTGTACATACGAAAGTATTATATACCTCTTGTGTATAAATGTGATAGATCAGACAATTTATTTTTGTGTTTTTTTTACAAACTATTAATACACTAAAAGTCTTGATGTGATTTAATGTACTTGTAACTTATTTACTTCTGGAGGTTCCATTATATCTTTTTAAACCTTTTTTTAATTAAATAAGGTTTAAAAGCAGCTTTTGTAATAAGTTCTTTTTTTAATTTAATGTTTTGAAATAAGAGGGTGTTCTTTTTCTTTCTTTGACTACCATGGTGCATTTCTGCCTGGTGTAATTAAATAAGATGTGTGTGCTGCAAAGGTTGTGTGCTGTTTTTCTGCTGGCTGATCTTTGTATATGAGTTTGTGGAGCCATTCTATCGTGAACTGGCAAAGAATGGAAATATTCCTGCATCGGATTGCCCACTGAATTAAAAAGTTGGACACAGTGAAAAGTCTAGCACCTTTGGGTTAGGGCTAGCCAATGCAGGATTTATTTATTTTTGCAGAGGCAGCTGTAAATGCCCTTGGTGACATCAGGATTCATAATATCAGGAAAATTTTGCATAGATAATTGCCACTTGTGACTGCTGCAATTTATGTAATTTGACGACACATTTGACATCATTCAAATGCCCCTCCCCCACATTCCTGCCTGTAGTTATTTGAATAAGTATGTGATTCCTGCCTCCTTGAACAGGAGTTTGAAGCACTGTCACTGAAAAAACAGGCCTACTCAGTGTAGTTCAGGGAAAATAAGGCAGTGGATTTAAATTGTGAAAAAGCACATTTCAAGTGGACATCAGGATAATTCCCAACAGTTGAAACATGCTCAGTATTTTAACAGACAGCCTAAACCAGTGTTGGCAGCTTTAAGATATGTGAACTACACTGGAATTCTCGCTGGCTAGGGAATTCTGGGAATTGGAGTTCACACATCATAAGGTTGAGAAACACTGATCTAGACGGTAGATATTCCTTCACTGGATGTATTTAAAGAGGCTGGATAGCCACCAGCTGTGGATGCTGTAGTAGAATCCTGCACAGAAATCTGCTTTATCATTCTTTAGATCTAACTCAGAATTATAGTTTCATTGTGTCACATTAAGGTGGCTTTCGTAATTGAACCCGACTAAAACCATTACCTTTAAGGAAAGCAAAGGTTTGTTCATAGATTAGCTTAGTATATACAGTAAATCTTTTTTCTTCTTGCTTAAGTCGTGTATGGCTCTAACAATGCTTTAAGGGTCCCCCTATACCAGGGGTGTCAAAGTCACGGCGTTACGTGACGTATTGGGACTTCCCCCCCTTCGCTAAACCGGGCATGGGCGTGGCCAGCCCATGACGCATCTGGCCCACAGGCAGGAAGTTTGACAGCCCTGCCTAGACGAAAACTTATATTGCCACCTTGGCTTGTAATTGGGCTGTAATTGAATAATTCACATACCACAGCAATGTCCTTTGTATAAAACATTTATTACTACTATGAGCAAGTTTCACAAAATGACTTAAAACAGATCTAAATAACTTCATAATAGTGTCAGACAATATGATGGTGCTACAAAATTATACTCTACTTTAAGAAGTTATCATGCTACAGTAATTGCTTGAAAATTGCTCTCCAACTTGGAGTTTGTTTTAGAAGCCTAAATTTCTACCAAAACTAGAGATCCATAAATGAGAGCTGCCTGCTTTAAATGTCTTTCGACATCTTTGCATAAATAATGCAGTGTCTGTCTGCAGCCAGAGAGACTGAAATGCAAGTTGACACCTCTCAATTTATTAGTATGCATTAAATTTATTAAAATGCCATTAAATAAGGTTAACATAAGCCACCCTATTTCCAGTGTGGACAGCGGGATTCAACACTGCTGTCATGTTTTTAAATGGATATTTATTTCACCCATAATCCATATATTAGGCTAAATAATTTCCAGGGAGGTGGCAAACCATAACAGCTCAGAGCAACACAAGGAAGCCCTTTTTATTTGTTGCTCTGCCAAGAAGCTTTCTCTGCATAACCCACATATCATAACACAACCATTTGCATTACTTCCCATCAGTATCCAGTGCATAATTTTAAAGTGCAATTTTTTTAAAAAAAGAAACACTCCTTATTTTAGCAATTGGATTTCTGTTTTGCACTACAAACACTAATCTATTTCAACAAGGTCAGAAATACATTATTTGAAACAATTTTACTGTAATGCCATATCAACCCAATCCTCGCCTCCTGTCCATTTCATCTTCTAACATTACTTGGTAGATAAAATTTCATTATCCCGCCAATTGCTTTTCGCAACAGAGAATGTTGCTTTGTTATTAAAAAAGAAACTCTTCTATATGTAATTTGGAAAAGACACTCCAGGTCATGCTGAGCCATCTATCTGTCATTTAGCAAAATAAAAGATAACGTGCTATAGAAGCATCTTTTACTACAAGATTTGGTGTAGCCTTCAAGAAGACTAAAATGGAAAGATGTGTGGCAAAGACTGCAGTCAGAAGTTCTCTATTACTAACCCTATTTTTACATAGGTTCCTAGGAGCTCCTTTGTGTAGTCTGCATCTTCTAGGTTGTGGAAGAAATGGCACTGAAATTGGTAGTAGATTTCATTGTAATTCATATCTTTAAAGAGAAATCATTCCATTTCAAATTCCAACTCTTAAGTCTCACTTTCCTTCTGAAAGAAGCTATATTATCATTAAATAAAACTTTTATTATAATTGTACACATTATCATGGTGAATGCCTTCCAATTATACTGTTCCTTGGAAATTTAGGTATTGTTAAAAAGGTTTTTCCACAAGTATCACTACTTTTTTATTTATGAATTACATCTTATAGTGCAGTCCAGTGCAGCACTGTATAATCTGTTGTACATTGAATATGTATAAATGGAATATACATCTATTTCATCAAGCTCTTGCCAGCCTTACAATTTTTAAAATCTAAAATGCAAAAATATTCCCTTTGCTTTTCCTTTTCCCTACTGCAGCAAACCTATGAGTTTGTTTATGGGTCTGGAGACACCAGTACAATTCAACGTTCTTAAAAAGTATAAAATTGAGCCAACTTCTATGCAAGCAAGCATTTCAATTAGTACTGGCTGAATGAAACAGGAAATTGAGCAAATCACTAAAGCTTGTCACAATCACATTTTTCTATAAGCATACCAAAAATAAACTTATAAATATATCTTAATTCTTTATTTAATATGAAAAAGCCTATTAATTGTTCTTTTAAAAAATTATGCCTGTTGATCATCCATGATCATTCTGCAAGAGACAGAACAGTTAAATTGTCAAACACCTCATTTTCCTCCATTTAAATTTCTATTTTGAATTTTCTCTAAATGTTATAGTAAATGATATTAGGATTATGTCAGCAATCCAGCTGACACAAAGGGCACAAGAAGTATAATTGGAAGCCAAGCAACAAAAATAATAATAATGCTGGTTATAGTAAAGGATTTCCATCTAACCTAAAAGAAATACCAGTGCCAATAACAGCTTATCAATAAGTTTCTTTAAGAAAGGCACTAATTCTTTACTAAGATACTATTTGCTAAAGAAAGATGTGCTGTCATATTACTATTACCTACTTCTAAACTTAAGTATCTCATCACACTTCAAAAAAGTATTATAAAATGTTTATAAAAAACTATAACAATTTTGTTTTTCATGGCTGGCTTCTGAACAATTATAGATTAACTCCTAGTTACTGGCCTTGTTCATTTTAGATATTTCCTTGCCAGGAAATGTGTTTCATCTTACTTCCCAGATACAATTACACACAACTGACAGTACACGAGGGATCCCAAATGACAAGAAGTAGGTGAAACGACAGAACTCTCTCTGAAAAACTGTTTTCAAGAGAAAAAATATTATTTAAAGTATTGAGATTTCTATTATTAAGATTATGACATTACTTGCATGGTTAATATACTAGCTATACCATCAGCATCAAAGAGAATGCTAAGCTGAATTCAAACCAAATTCCACAAAAATTGCTAGTCAAAACATTTTGATGACTTTCCCCTTCAAACGCATTGACCATTTGAGGGATGCCAAGAATGGGGTTAAAAGAACCAATTTGGCATTTAGAGCTGCCTGCCTACCAGATCCCCTGGAGGTGACTGGACATTTGACCCTTCATTAGCAAGAACCCTGACTTTATCTTAATTCCAAGCACTAAATGCTTCAAGAGCAAATCCTTGCAGAGAACCAGCCTCTTAAACCCATACTATAATAACCAATCCACAGGCAACCCCTTGGCCTGTGGTGGTCATCCTTTCAGAGAAATTTCTTTGCCAGATTTCTCAATGTCTTCAACAATGACAGAGCTTCTAATGCACTGCCTTCACTGGAAAAGCTGGGATACATTCAGAGATGTTTCTGCCTTGAAAACAGCCATGCTGAACTGTATAGCATAGTCAAACATCAGGACCAGAAATTTTTTATGATACTTTGTATTATGCCATAAGGTGCTTTAGGATAATGTTTGTGTCATAAAACTTTTTTAAAAACTTGTCAAATATCCATTCCACAAGAGTTATGTGTCCCAGATTTTGGATGAATTTCATGTTAGCCCATTTGAAGTACTTTTGAGTTTTGTTTATGGCACTGTTTTTGCCCAGTTAAAGGTTATCCAGGCTGCAAAACTCTGGATGACCAGTAGATGGCAGGAAAGAGATACACAATACTATGAATGTTTGTTGTCATCCAGCAAATGTCCCAATATTTGCAGCTCCAATTTTTGTACCCCAGAAATGACAACTCTTAATTAGTTCACCAGTTTCTCCTGCCTCACAGGTACCAAGAGAAAAATCTATTGCTAAGACTCAAAGATGATGTACATAAATGACAATCACTGCTCTGGGAACACAATGCCTTATAGAGTACCTTACTTTAAACTGTCAACAAAAAAAAAAGTTCTACATCAAGAACAATAATAATTTTATCTGTTCATAAACTTCCCCAGTTGCAAGCAGTGCAATCCTATGCATGTTTACTCAGAAGTAACTTCTACTGCAACCAAGCAGACTTATTTCGTAAAGCAGAGCTGAGCAACCTCTAAGGACATCATAGTGAAATCTGGCCTTTTTTTATAGCCCTAAAGTGTCTTAAAGCTTGTCATGATTGATGAAAACTGATAGCATCATTTCCCATTTGTTGAAATAAGAAAAGATGACACCTGTACAGTAGGATAAGCCCTAAAACATCTGTTTATTCAGTTCATAGCTGCCTTTCAAATCTAGTACTCTTCTCTGTAACCCTGAACATAATTCTGCTCACTTATGTGAAGTATTCCATTCATTTTACAACCTCTTCCCCAGCATTCAGCTGGGCTCCTGGCCAACAAAAGATTACCTACACCTGGCCTAATGTGAAGACAACAAGAAAGATACTAATGAGAACATATTAGAAAAACAATGCCAAGCACTAAACCTAACATATAAACATCTTTGTTAAAAATGATGCATTTACATGGATTGATTCACAGAAACAAATAAGATTAAATATAAATAGGATGAAAGTAAAAATCAAATTATCTGAAAGTTCTTTTTTTTAAAAAAAAAATCCAATCTGTGGATGTGCAAGAACAATTCCATTGAACCTCGAGTGAAGCTTTGTGAAATATCTTGGGGGATTGCTCTTTGAAGTAACCAAACCTAAAATAGTAAGGAACTCTCCTCTTCAAAAAAATCTGAACCGTAAAATTCTTTCAGAGTAATAACTGTCTTAATGCCTCATAAATACATTGATTTAAGACAGAGTGGAATCTCAGGGGTAATCATATTAACCAACTGCCACATTTAAATGATTAGGATAAATCCAAAGGCTAAAGAATAAATATTCCTGGGCAAAGGCTCAGCATTTGTGTAAAAAAGAAGGGAGCCCCGCTGTATTCCATAGTGTTTATTGCCATATAACTATGCAGAGTGTTGCAGTTCCATCCCCTTTTTGAATGCCTGTCATCTGTTAGCTGAGAAATGGATTGTCAGAGCCAATACTTTTAAGTAGAAAAAAATCAGAGCAGAGAAAAACTGCTGCAAGCCTTATAAAATTAAATTTTACCTTCAACAAAATAGTAACACCTTACTTTATTTCTCTCCTTTCCATCTTTAGGAATGACTAAAATGTCCAGTCATATCAGGGAAAAATTCTAGGGAGGGAGTAGGCTTTGACAAAGTGAGAAGACTTATGGTCTTCTTTATCAAAAAAATAATCTGCATTGGAACACGTGTACTATATATCCTACAGCACTATTGCTTTTCTCTTCTTTCTTTCCTGTCAGGACAACTGTTTCTTCAGTTGTCATTTATCAATTACTAAAATGGAGTCTTAGTTTTGAACACTATGCTATGTTTCAACTTCTTTTGACAGCTGCTTTCTCTTCTCAGATTACTCCGATTCCAAAATAATAAAGGACTTCAGCCTTTCTGCAACATATAATCAGCACAAAACCTTTGCTTAAGAGTTTCATGTTGCTTAAAACAAAGAATATAAAGGAAAATTCAGCCAGCATATTAAACCAAAGGAGGAGAGAAATACTTCACTTAGAACAAAGAAACTGCCTTCACTCTTTCATCTAATACTGGATATTAACTCAGGAGAAAAAACAAGAGACATTTGATAAATGTTAAAGCATACCATTATTTGAATTCTTTCTTTAAAAGAAAGCCATACTATTGTATATAGAACCCCTCTGCCATTTCTCAAATGATTAGAGAAAACTATTTAACATGTGCTTTATAGAAACCTTCTTTTTTAAAAAATCATACACTTGCAAAAAAACCCTCCAGGTATTAAATAAAAAGTAAAAATTCATAATAAAAAAGTAAGAATTCTTTGGGTGAGAAGAACATGGAGATGAATCAGTTAAAATGTTGCCTAAATTTTTCTTTAAAGACATATTTATACAAAAGCATGACATCCTATATAGTGCTGGAGATACATCAATAATTTAATGTGAAAGAAAAGGTGCTAGTTTTCTGCTTCTTCCGTTTCTTCCTGTTTTATAACCGGGATACCTAAAATAAATAAATACATAAATCACAACAATCATTATTGCATTTTCTTCCATTTTCTTTCCCTATCATTTCCAGTTCCTCAACCCTGTGCTGTGTGTGAAGACTCATAACCATATATCATTTTGTAAAGATTGTTAACAAGAATTTAAAGGAATTCTTAGCTAGATTTGGTTTTTCTTAAAATTATTACTGAAAAACTAAATTAAAAATTAGCATAAAAATAGTAAAACAAATGATTGCCCAACCCAATTAAGTGAATTTACTAATGGATCCACCAATTTTCCCATGATATTATTTATATCATCACATATGTTCAGATCAAGACTTAAGGATACAGGGGGGGAATTATTCCAAAGCCTAAGATAAAACCAGTTTTTTAACATCAGTGTCTATTGGGAGGTAGTCTTTATTTCCAACATGCTTAATTTATCTCCTCTCTCTTCTAACAGTGATGATATGTGGCTACAGCAGCTTTTTGTAATGTTTTTAATAGAAACAATCTATTAAATCACAGTATTTTTATTTTGAAAACAAATATTTGGTAGGAATAAAATCTACAGATTTTCGTTTATCTCTACTATAGGTCTTTGCTGAATAATTTGGTTGAGACCAAAAGGGCCAGTAAAAATGTTTACCATAATTTGACTTTTCAAAATACTCAAAATGAATGCTCACAATTGAACTGGTCTTTCCCAAGTTTAACTTTTCATATGAACTTTTGACTCAATTATTAATGCTATGCTATTCCTCCTCAGTTCTCACCATCGAGTTTCTTCAGTTTGGGCACTCGCTTGGTTGCCTCCTCAACCCAGGCACTCTGTGAATCAGCAGAGTATTTCTCTTCCAGTGGATTACCTACAAACACCAGATCCTCCAGTAGCGGCAACTCTGCCAACCTCACAAACTCTGCTGCATCCATAAAGAGACATAATCAGGAGAAAAAATTATTATGAAGGAGAAAAAATTCCCAACTTCAAAACCAAAAGACATGGGAGCCTGCAGGGAGAGAGAGTCAGTACATCATCATTGAAATTACAGAGTTTATTTTATCTGCATGATAATATCATGATGTGTGGCTTAACATGGCTTCTACTAAATGCCCATGTCAGAAGGACAGGGAGATGTTAAGAGATTAATTCACTTACTGTGCAATATTTAACTACCTCTGATATGAACTTTCCAGGTTTCTAGTTCTGGTTCTCAAACAGTTGTGCCATTCAACCAAATACAGAATTTTTTTTTTTTATAAAATTAAGATATGTATTGATCAATGAGGTAGATAAAGTGCTAATAAACAATGTTCTACTTCAGTAAAGATCTGTGTGTGGCTCCTCACATATCACCTGTTAACTTGTTGTGTCTTTCCTCAAGTTTACCTGGCTACTCTCTACAGCTGGAAAAATCACCTTTGGGGTTTGGTGCTGTTGACAGATACCACTTGCATGTGTACGGTCACTCTAAAACACACACCCAAAAATATTTCAGAGCAAGCATGGGAATGCTAGCAGTACTCTTGAAATTCAAAGCACTCTGCAATCCTAAAAGTTACTATCTGCTCATGAAAATGTTTGTGCACCTCATCAGAATTGCAGTCCCAAGGTAAATGATCAGAGGTTGCTAGATCAGCTGCATTTATAACACAAATATATCTCACTATCTAGAATATGGTGTTCCAGGTGGTGCAGTCCTGCTAATGTAGATAATGTGGTATAGATATTTCTTTTCTAATAATTATCAGGTGAAATGGCATACGTGGAGCTGGCTTTGAAGATTATAGAACACACAACTTTCACTTAACAACAAATGAAAATCCACAGCTGCACTTAATGTTAATAGATAGATGTGTATGGAACACATTGTGCTGCTGATACAATTTAATCTTTTTATTCTGAAGTTTATTTATTAAGTAATTTATTAATCAAATTTATATAGCAGTCCGTCTCATGAGAAATTACTCTGGGTAGTGTACAATAATCAATAGTCAAGTTAACGTTATAAGATAACTGCAACACACAATGAGCCAGTTTAGTGTAGTAGCCAAAAACACCAAGGGAGAAGCTGGGAGACTGAGTTCCTGCCTTAGAACACAAAACCAGCTTGGTGATCCTTAGGCCTGTTGCTCTGGTTCAGACCTAGGAAGAAGGGAAGGGCAAACCACTTCTAAAAATGCTTGCCAAGAAAATTGCAGGGTCTAATCCAGGCAGTTGCCAGGTGTCAAGACTGATTCAAAGGCACAAACAAAACAAACTATAAAAATAGTGGATGAATCCATTTTCTGGATAGACTGGTTTCTCTAAATATTAGTTGGGACTAATGAATAAGTTTTTAAAACTTCTGTAAAACTTGAAACCATTTGACTGACCTCAAAGAATTTCAAATTGTACTTGGACTGCCGGGGATTGATACTATTGCTGCATCTTAAGTTTTGCATTTGTTAAGAGATTTTGGAGGAATTCATTGAGGCTTCTAAACTAACAACATACTTTTGTAAAAAGTTGAAGAAATTTGATGAAAATTATATTGAAACAATATGAAATAATGAATTGCTGTTTTTGAAAATCAAAAAATTAGTCTCTATCTAAGAATAAACAAACAAACAAAAAAAGAGTCAGCCTGTACTGTGTACTGCAGAGAATGCCTAAAGCAGGTTGGTTGCAATGGCTTCCTTGTTAGAGATGCAATTCAGAAACTAGAACATTCAAAGACGTTGTTCAGCTAGGTTTGTCCTATTATTTCCACATTTCTGGATAACATCCAAGCAGTTAGCAATTTTAACCCAACCTTTATGTGACAAATTCTTCTTGGCTTTATGCCCAGTATTTTGAATTAATTAAGATATTAAAAATCATGGAATTTTCATAAGTGGGACAATGACAAAAATTATTATACAATACTGAAAAGATAAATATGAACTTGGTACACATTGTTGATCAAATCTCTCCCCCCCTCCAACCTTCCTTGGTGTACCTTTGAGTCAGTGTTAATTCCTGGCAACTGTCTGGACCAATCCCTAGAGCAGAGGTCTTCAAACTTGGCAGCTTTAAGACTAATGTGGACTTCAATTCCCAGAATACTCCAGCCAGCATAGCTGGCTAGAGAATTCTGGGAGTTGAAGTCCACAATTCTTAAAGCTGCCAAGTTTGAAGACCTCTGCCCTAGAGTTTTCTTGGCAAGGTTTTCAAACTGGTTTGCTCTTGCCTTCTTCTTAGGGCTGAGATTGTGTGACCAGCCCAAAGTCACCTCGCTAGATTCATGCCTAAGGTGGAAGTAGAACTCACAGTCTCCTAGTTCAAAGTCTGGTGCCTTAACCATTATGTCAAGCTTGCTCTCAAACTATCAAATTAGTCTTATTTTAATAAAGGAACAAGGTAAAGCATTTCCAAGCAATTTGATCATTTTTTAAAAAATATTTCAGTTTATAAATCTCATTATTTTCCTTCATTTTAATGTTATATCATATACCGTGTTTCCCCGAAAATAAGGCCGTCTTATATTTTTTTGAACCGGGAAATAAGTACTTGGCCTTATTTTCGGGGATATCTTATTATTTTGGGGCGTGTGGAACAAGATGGTGCTCCTCTTGCCGTTTTACTTGATTTCCAGCTTTGTCTCCCTAACCTTAACCAGAGGAAATGGCGGGGATGGCCGTGCATGAGTTTAAATATTTTCGGGGAGGGCTTATTTTCCGTGGGGGGGGGGAGGTATTTTAGCGCATGTGCTCAAAAGTCCTATTGGGCTTATTATCAGGGAATGTCTTATTTTAGGGGAAACAGGGTAGTTAACTCAGTTGTATGTATACAATTTTCTGTTATTTTATATAGTGACATTAAAAAAAGTAAAATCAGAACTGCTACGTTATTAATCGGAATTAGAAAACACGCAATGCCAGTTTATAAATAGGTCATCATCATCATTTTAGCCATTGTCTGTCCACTGCAGGATGAAGGCCTCTTCCGCATGTTTCCAAACTATATGATCCTGAGCTTTCTTTTGCCAATTGAGCCCACAATATTTGCTGATGTCATCAATCCATCTTGTTTTAGGTATATTTATATATTTATCTATATTTATAAATAGGTATACTATACTTTCTAAGCATGGAATACATAAGCACAAGCAAATAGCTACCTATTCATACAATAGCATACAAATTCAAATTTGTATGAATTCAACAATAGCAAAGTATATATGAAATATAAATATACATGAATACTGAGCAAATGACAGAAAATAATTTCTATATATCCTCCTCCTTTGGTTTGCACTTAATTTTATTACATATTATATGTGGATTATGACCTTTCAAAATAAAAATATGGTTGTGGTGCAGAAGGGTACTTGTGAACTTATTTTAAGATAAAAATCCTTGCATCAGAACATAAATTATTGAGTATAACCCTAGTAAAATGATGAATATGTTTCAAAGTAGACACAATGACATTGCCTTACCCCAATCTTTCACCAGATTATTGGACATGTAGAGAATTCTCAGCTTCTTCATCACATGGAGACCTTTCAACTTCTCAATCAAGTTGTATGAGATCCACAACTCCTCTAACGTATCCCCAACTGCTTCCTGAAAGACAATAATGTTCTGGGAAAAATGTTCTATTACCATCAGAAGCTTTTAAGTTAAAAAAAGCCCTCCCCCCAAAAAGTACAATCTTTGCTTCCATAGTACCAGAGCATAGATTAAGGTAAATCTAAAATACAAAAATGACAAAGTAGAGTTGAAAGAAAAATCAAATCCTCATTCTTTATATTCCCAAATTGGGATGGGGATAATAAGAGGGATCCACAGATTTCAAAGCCTTTTGGATTTCACCAATCAGGCAAGAGTCATGTCAGGCAGCTTCACTGGGATTTTAGCCTGTTCTAAACTGGCATATTTGAGAGTTATGATCTACTAAGATACTAATTTGTTTCAAGAAATAACCTAATTTTTATGAGACAGAAGGTATTCTAAACTAGAATTCAGCAGAACGATAGACTGGGCAAGAACAATAAACAATCCAGATACATAATGGTGCTTCAGAGAAGTTGTACTTCCCTAAAAATCAGTTCCTAGTATAAGTGCTCTTGATTTCATTATTTTGGTGCAGACATACATATTTATCATGCACCATTTAACAATTTAGCAGATATACTGTGACCTTGTCTTGATAGATTGCTGCTGCTGCTTTCTAGCAATACGTGGATGAATTATTACAATGCAATGAACAACATGGTTTACATAAGAAGGGCCTGGTGGCTCAGCAGACTGATAGCATTGTGATTAACACCAGCTGTCTGCAATTACTGTAAATTCGAATCTCACCAGGCTCAAGGTTGACTCAGCCTTCCATCCTTTCTAAGGTAGGTAAATTGAGGACCCAGTTTGTGGGGGCAATAAGCTGACTTTGTATAAATATACAAAAAAGTATGAAGGCTATTGCTTAACACATTGTAAGCCGCCCTGAGTCCCCAGAGAAGGGTGGCATATAAATCAAATAAAAAAAAAAACACGTATGAAATTTCCCATATGGCAGCAATGTTAAATGGAACAAGCTGATCAAATGATTATGTAAACTGTTTGTTATCTGCCTTAGCTGCCAGTTGTAACTGGACCTTAAGGTATATTTTGAAACCCTTCTCGTGAAGTTCCATTAAGTGAATCTGGCTACTTAGTGAGGTGTTATCAATGACCGTGATCAGCTGTAAAAAACCTCATATATCCTCTTGACATGAGGTAGAGATCTTATAATTCTTTGAGAATCTATGGTTCTTCAATATTTTTTTAACTTACACAGTATTGTTGATTTTATTCAATATTTGTCCCAACAAACTAATATCCACTACATGCACTGATGTTCTTACTATTATTATGAGAAACAAGTATCTCATCAAGATAACATACCAGCCCATTCAGATTTTTTATGTTGTTCCTTCCCAGTGACAATATCCGCAAGTTTTCTGTAACAGAAACACGCTTATTTTTCTACATTATTAGTTAAGAAATACTATAACCATCCAGAAGTTTTGAGAATTGGACAGTATATACATTTAAAAAATAAATAAAAGCCCAGCACATGATACCTAAGAATAACGCATATCAGTCCAGTTGGTCAAAGAATGTGTGGATTGATTACCTTTGACTACTATCTCTGCAGTTTTTTTGGCAAGATTTTCAGAAGTGGCTTGCCATTGCCTCCTTCCTAGGGCTGAGAGAAAAAAACTGGCCCAAAGTCACCCAGATGCCTTTATCTATGGTGGGACTAGAACTTGCAATCTCTCAGTTTCTAGCCTGGTGCCTTACCCACTATATCTAACTGTAAAAGGAAAAAGGATTTGAATTAAAAAACAGAATAGAAATAGATATTCAGCACTGAACAGATGCTATTTAGAAACGTCTTGTGGTTGCTTTAACCATACTATTAGGCTTTTGGTAACTGATTCAATGAAAACCAAGGTTTTCAGGCTACTTTAACAATATTTACTAAAAGGATTAAGGGGAAAGGTTACAGAAATTTCAGCAACTGTATTATAGTACTTAAATTACAGAGCCCAATTATCTTATATTTCATTAAGAGAGAGTCTTTTTCACTTTCTTGTTAATGGCTTCATTGTGAGCCAGAGAGCTGGCTGTTCCTTTTTGCAAATAACAGAGGAATTAACAGGTAGTTGAGTTTTCCGAAACACTTCCTGAATCTTTCTCATGCTTTGAACAGATTATTATTCAGAGAACCATAAATTCAACTCATGTAATGAGCCAAAATAATCAACTTCCTCATTAGCACACTGAATTGTGCATTTGTGGATTCATGACATAGCTAGAAGCTTTAAAGATGACAAGCTTCCCAAGAGGTTAAAACAATTGAGGGGAATATTTTTAAAAAACAATCAATTCATTTTAAGTGGAAAAAAAATTATATTGAATATCTTGAAAAATACTCAAACTTTTTTTCAACAATGTTTCAAGCCTACTATTTCAAATGATGCAAAAGGTTATCAATGCAAAAAGCTATACTCTAATCAGTACTCAAATAAACCCAATCAACATAATATTCTACTGCTTATATTGTTTTCAAATAAAGCTTGATTTTAAAATTAATTCTGTATTTTGCTGCACAGTACGACAGATTAATAAGAATAGTTATCACTATCAGCCTGAATCAATCCACAGGAGGAGAAAAATCTGTTCATTGAGGATTATGGGAACAGTACTTTTTAAAATTTATTTATCCAATTTATATCCCAACTTTCTATTCAGCTGAATATTTAAGAGAGCTATAAACTGCTTATATAGTGTACTAAAAAGGATACATTCCTATCTTTGCAGTATGAAATACATACAATAATAATTATTTTCTATAAATAGAAAGAGGAACAAAACTGATAAAGTGGCATAAGCAAGTGTGACATATAGAAGCTACATTTCTAGAATAGTGGTTTACATAAGTTTGAGAAAGGATGCAATCTGTTCATTATTACTTACTTAGCCCATTTAAGTTCGCAATTTTTTCAATGCAATTTGTAGATAAAGACAGTTTTCTTGAAACAAAGAAAAAAGAGGATTTTATATTAATTGTAATTCTGTAACGATTGAAGATTTGTAAACACTTTGTGACAATTATTATTGGGGGGGGGAGACAGGAACTGAAGAGGCACTGTGGCACTGATTCTGAAAGCTAATTGCTCAATGTAGACTAAAGGGCAAATAGCTCAAAACTTCTACATTTCAAAACTGAAAACACAGTTCAGTTTTTAATATGATTAATTCAAATCATGATGTGGCATATCAATTAAGCCTTGTGAACATTATAAAGTTGTTCAAGAGAGTATAATGTTAAAAAAAAAGTTTAATGTTGAAACTGAGAAATCGGATGGGGTGACAGGGTGATCCTGTGGCAAAATATACCTATGGAAACCTCTCCGGGGCGGGGGGGGGGAATCAACTATTTCTCACAGCAATCTCTCCTGTGCCAGACCAGTTCCTCTCCTCTTGAAGAATGAAGAAATTGGAGAGGAAAGGATTCCCAGAGAGTAAGAAGGGCCACAATGAGGAATTCTCTAGATGTTCTCTATCCTACATTTGCAGTTGCCAACATCAGTGCATTAAATTTATTTGCTGCCTCGAGTAACCCCATGATGAGGTAGGTGGCAAATCAATTTAAAAAATAAAATAATAACACTGCTTTCAATGTATTTCCCATTGTGTGCTTGCTTACTCTCTTGTAATCCCTTCCTCTCCAATCAATGTAAATACAAACATTAATTCCCTTTTTGTTAATTATTCCAGTTGGAGCTAACATTCCAAAGGGCAAAGGAATAGTTAAGAGGCAAGCAAAACTGAAGGTGTAACACTGTTTAGTCTTGCAGTTTCAAGCTGAACATGGAACATTGCCCAGTGAGCAGGAAAAGGAAAGCACAGTCCCAGTCAGGGGTGGGTTCTAAAATTTGTTACTACCGGTTCTGTGGGTATAGGCGTGGCTTGATGGTCATGTGACAATTCTTTAGGATTTAGCAAAAGTACTGGTCTACCAGGCTTTTAACTGCTTGCAGAGCTGTACCGGTCTACCCATTTGTTTTTGCAGGAACCGGTCTACTCATTTGTTTTTGGAGGCACCGGTCTACCACCACACTGCCTTTTAACACTGATCAGCTGTAGGGCGGCCCTTTGAAGCCCTGCAGCAAGAGTTTACACAGTTTTTTTCCTTCTAGCTGATCAGCTGGGACTCAGGAGGCAGCAATAGATTGAGGGTGGGGCCAAATAAAAGGTAAGAATAATGCGGGGAGAACGGGGGGAGCAGAACCGGTTCGGTGACATCATATCGTCACCGCTACCAGCTCGGCGGAACTGGGCGGAACTGGGAGGAACCCACTACTGGTCCCAGTCATGTAATTTCCCACATAGTGACTGATAGAGTTGCTTAATGATGGAGTTGCCAGTCTCAATTATCACTAAATAAGGACAAACTGTACTGTTGAAAGCACGAACAACCCAGGATACATTTATTTTAGTATTCAGGACCTACTCGCAGTTAACAAGAGTGGAAAGAGAAGCATCCATCTTTTCTATAGGGGGAACCTGGGCATAGAGTTTCACTTCTTTGGCCTCCGATGGCTTCTGACTAGTTTTTTCTTCCTGAAGTAAAAAAGAATGACAAACAACAACTTCCTCAAAATTTAGAGAATATTCATTCTAATCTCAGAGAAAAAGAAATGAACTCCTTTTAGATATGCTATCATGCTTCTCAATCTAAGCACTGAGTCTGATTCTTAGGGGTTTTTTCCCCCTAGGCTGGACTGAATTTTGGTATGGAATGGTAACTATGGAGTAGCTCAGGCCAGCATTAAACTGCTGTTAGTTAAAGATTTAAGGGAGAAGGATTAAGACTTGCAACTAGACTGATTTCAATACTAGCACTGCTACTTCTAAGGCTGCTACTTCTGAAGCTAGAGAGCATGTCTACCTCTGAGGCAGCCTTTACACAACCCCATCAAGTATGCTCCTTTTGAGTTTTGACATCTTTTCAAAGCAACATAAGGAGAAAGGACTCTCCTCATCCCCCTTTCATGTTTTGAAAGACACTTTTCTTTCCCTGTCACACACAAAAAATTCTATATGTGTTTGATGGAATTAATTCTTCCAATCAGAAATTACCTGCACAGAGATAGTGATGCCACTGCTATGTTGCTTCTTAGATGCAATCACAAACTTTATAAAGACTTTTTTCTTTTTTAAACCTTTAAAAACTCCCCTCTACTTACCTCGATTTCCATCCATTATATCTCCTCTATAAAAAAATGACTCTCCTAAACAACTACGGGAAAAGGACAAGAGCTTTTGGAAGGAGGATGATAATCAGGAGGAGGGCCAAATAAGGCTTCACTACTCAAAGGACAGGGAGGATGACAGCAGTAAGGAAATTGGTTATTAATGGCATGACAGCTCTTCCTGTGGAATTGTGTGCTATTACCTATTAAAAGAGTGAAGCTGAATGCAAAGCTCAAAATAGGAATAAAGCTCTTCCCTCACACAAACTGAAGTAATACTGGACTGAAATTTTATCCACTTAATCCACTTTCACCTAGGGGTTGAGGATAAAAAGGAAGAAGGTGGTTGTGAAGGTGATAGAAAGGAACAAGTGGAGTATTGGATCCCGTGAGCATACTGGGTACAAGAGCAGGCTAGCAGGGCAGTCTTCAAACCTGAGCTTGAAGAGTCATGCTATTATTGTCCACACCATTGTAAACCACAGATAAATATGGAAGAAGTCATCAATTGTCTTTTAAGCTTTGGAATGCTGTAGCACCTTACCTGACCAGGACATTGAAACATTGGAATTTTGTCCTGAACACAATATACCACAATCAAATTGTTTCAAGTTTTCATCTGCTCATATGCCACCAACATGGAATATTCCAATAGATTAGGGGCGGGGGCTGTTTTATTCTTAGCTGGATACAAAATACAAATCCTTATTCTACATATTCCCATTCTGAGCATTTCATTTTTGAGCAATTAACTAAATCACATTTACTTAGATTCCCAATATTTCTCCTTTTCCTTATTGCTCTATACAACTTCAATTTCACTAAGGTTCTCTGTGCCTTATTATGAGATATGCAGCCCAATAATCAAACCATTTTACTTACTGCTCCTCTTCCCAGTTTCTTAATAAAGCCTTCCCAAACGTGTGTTTATCCACTATATGTGTTCCCTTTGTTATGAATTAACAAATCTTGATTTCTTTGAGTTCTTGACATGATTTTTAATATTTATTTCTCATATAATGATTATGGAATGTCTATAAGAGGCATTTTTCAGCTCATAGTGTTATATAAATATTAATT
This sequence comes from Pantherophis guttatus, assembly GCF_059756535.1. NCBI lineage: Eukaryota > Metazoa > Chordata > Lepidosauria > Squamata > Colubridae > Pantherophis > Pantherophis guttatus. Next base: position 70,647,434 of record NC_142063.1, read on the forward strand.
AAATTTCACAGAAGTACATTTGCAGTTTAAATACTAAATAAGCTAAAAAGTTTGATCACATAGCTTTTCTGGGTTCCTTGCAAACAACTGTTTCGCATCAACTAAAAATAAAAAGCACAATGAAAATCACTTTTCTTGTTAAAGAAAATCCATATAATTAAGAACACACAATGTATTTCTTACTTACCCATTTGGCTAGAGCTTCCTTGATAGTTGTTGCTTTTGCCTAACAAAAAAGCCCAACAACATATAAATAAAATATATTGGATTTATATAACCCTCTTAGATAATTGTCTGGCTTTAACATTTGTTTCTTTGCCTGTTAAGATTTATATCCTGCTTTTCCTTCAGGAGCTCATGAAGTCATATAAAACACTCCCTACTCCATTTTTTCCCCACATAACAACCCTATGATTGAACTAAGTAGGGCTGAGGGTGACTGGCTCAAAGTCAGCCAATGAGCTCTGTGACAGAGGGTGGACCTGAATCTTGGTCTCTTCAGTCCCGGTCCAATGCCTTCACCAGTAAACCACACTGATATTAATTAAATTAACTCTTGAGCAAGGAGGGGATCAGTTTAATGAGTATTTACGATTTTATTCTGGTCCCAGATTAAAAATCCTATGAGCTTCATCTATACAAGTCTGAAATCAATGGAATTTTTTTAAAAGAAGAAGAAAAACCTGTTCATTTTATCTTATGTGAGCTATAAGGCTCAGAACTGGTAGATGATTTTCTATTTTACTCTCCAGCCTCATGCTATCTAATGAATATGGGGCCTTTTGAGCTGTTGTTGCTCTTTTCAAACAATTCAAAAGCAGCACATACAGAAAAGAGCAGGGCCTGAGGAAAAGTGTTTAGAGACTGGGAAGAACTGAACAAATAGTTGCTATGGGTTTTATTTATAGTGATATACGGTACTTACTGATTCTACTGTTATTAACAATTTCACTCAGCCTCACATCACTTATTTTTATTATTTGTATGAATGCACCTATTACAATAAAATCTGTCAAAGGCTAATGTTATTCACTTAACAAACAAACTCAGCTGTTGCTCCTTAAACAATCCCCCACCCCCTCTGTCTCTTGGCAGCAAAAACTGCCTGTGAACTTTTGCTATAATAGACAGCACCATGGGCTACAATCAAAAAGGCCACTGCTGGAGGTCCATGTGATACAAGAAAAAGCAGCTGGAGTAAACTATAAGCTAATCGGTGCCAGTAGAACATCCATGACATAAAAAAATAATCATAACATACAAAGAGCCTGTTAAGTATGATACCTCAGCTCAGGAATCTAAACGAATATACATCTACAACAGAAGCCTGCCTAATTTTTGTTTGAACATAATCAAGGAGAGGAAGCTGATTACTGCTTTGGTAATTGGGTACTTTGGTAATTGAGATATTTGAAATTTTATTATCCTTCTCACTCTTCTTTTTCAAGGTTTAAAGAACCCAGTTCCTTTAATCTCTCTTCATGGGATTTAGTTTCTCATTCTACGATAATCTCTGTTGCCCTTCTGTTAATATTCCAGGTCTCTGCAACCTTTTAACTATGGTGCCCAGTATAGGTACATTCCATAATATTGCTGCATCTGTTCAGCCATATCTGTCTTTCTGTATTATAAGCTCAAACTCCCTGAGTTTCTCACTCCCTGAGAGTTCTGTAGAAATAATGAAAGATATGAATTATATGATTCAATGTGTTTTCTGATTTTTCATTGGGTGGTATCAGAGGACCTATTAGAGCGACAGTTTAGCAATTTGGTTTCTTTCGACACTTAATGAGTCTTTATCTAAAATTCTTCCTTCAGGATTTTTCATCTCCAATCTTATTTTTGACAAGAAATATATTTTAGCATGTAACAATCCTACTGAAAAGGTAAGTCCAACTTCATGTTCAAGATAATCTATACAAAATCAAACTGTAACACTGCTGTTTCTTACATTTAAATCATCCAAAATTAATTGACACACTGTTTATTTTATAGGGCTCATCTGACAGTGCTATAATTTTATATGGAAAATTGTGATTCAATTTAATAAAAACACTATAAAGACAATCAAGTAATATAGGATAAAACTACATGGTTCACAGATATTAAAGAAAATGACACCTTTTCAGTAAAGCATGAATAAAACTACCTATGAATTATTGATATGACAGCTATAGTCAGTCTTTATTCTTGATGATTTATTCTTGATGCTTTTATTCATTGAAAGGATAACATTATGTACATGAGATGCAAGCTTTCACTCTTTACATTTAAATGTTGCTACTTTTCTATTCTCTCTAATGAAAACTTCTGTGAAAGGAAAAAAAACATTGCATAATTCTGCATAGAAGCTATGGTAGCACAATATACTTCCTTTGTCAAGAGTTTATAAGTAGCTATGCAAAAAGTAAAAGAAATTGAGGTCAGAAGATATGATTTGTAATACAAAATATTTTAGCAACTTTACATCATGTTAAGTTGCTTTTTCTCTACTCAGGCTAGACTGCCAATTCTTAACAGCTAATGAAACAACTTCATTTTATGTAGTGTCACTCATTTATAACAGATAATCTGTGCTTTAAAAGAGCTTACTGAGGTTTTTTAAAGCGCAAGATGAAAAGGCTTCTCTAGCTCAGTCTAGTAGTTTTACATGTAGCTTTAAGTATTATACTCTTGCAATAAAAACCTATGTTAATCCCTCTTAAGAAGAAAAAGAAATAGTCATGTATATGTGAAAAGAAAGAATAACTGGTCAATCTATGTATGAAATATTGAATACACACTAAATCATAAGCCAGAGAAACAATATTTAAATTTATCATGTAGATACATATTAAGAAGTATGGTTTGGAAAATTTCAGGCAAACTCTTTAATGCAAATTCTCTGTCATAATTTTAAATTATTTATTTACCATTCTATTGAAGGTGACTTCCGATATTCAGACAACTCTTTGATTATGATTAATTTGCATTAATTATGCAGATCACTCTTCAAATGAGCACCCCGCCTATGGGAATAAATTAAGATTATATCAGGTTTCAACTATCACCTCCACAGTAAAGGCAAAAGTTAAAAAAATCTTGTCGCTTTATTCAAAAATTAATTACCTACTACTTTGTGGATAAGATGAACATTTCCAATTAAAGAATTCTTGAGCCCAGAATTTTTTTCAAACAGAAATAAAATGAAAAGCCCTTCCACATAACAATTTATTCCTAATGCTCAAAATCCCTTCTTTATAGCTGCATTATTATGAGGAAATTTTGCTTATCAAATGATAGGTTGAAATCCTTGCTGCAGATGTCTGCGGGTAAACCAAACGTGCCTTCTGCCTAACACTGTCCTTTTACACTTATCGTAAACATACTAGCTGGGATTCCATAAAAGCAGTCTTATGAGTCTTCGGAGAAAGGCGGCATACAAGTTGAACAAATAAATAAATAAATTTGGATTTTTGTTCTAGAATTCCTAGAGTGTCAGCAGACCACTTGAATAGCGGAGGAAGTGGCGCAGGAGGCTGAACTGGGAGATAGAAATCAGCAAATCTTCTCCCACTTTCCATCAGCAGTGGGTTCTAAGGGGAATTAGTTGTTGCTGATGGAACAATTGCACAACTCTTGAGGTACCTGGCCTGGTTTTTTGTTTTTTTAAAAAAACTAATTTCACTTTTTTAAAAAAAGCTTCAGTTCTCCTCTGTTTGTTTACAGTTTTCAGTTCTCACAAGGTGTTTTGTTTTGTCTTTTTTTGATCTGAGGAAGTATCAGAGGAAATAATTATACCTGTAGATGTAAAGGGGGACGATATGCAAGGAGGAAGCGAGATGTTTGAGACTTCAACTCACATAACTGATGGCGGTCATTTGCTCCTCTATGGTACCCTTGTGTGGGGCTGTATCCCTGCTGGGGCTTCTTCCCTCTAAAACGTTTAAAAGCACTCACACTCTCCAGTACCTCCCACTCCACAAGCCGGTTTCTCATAGGCCTCTTTGGTCTCTCATTTCCCCCAAGGGAATCTCCTCTTTCCAGCAATGTCCGAAACCTGTTGCTTCAGCAACTGACTGACTGACACTCATTCACTCCTTCCTCCCTTCAAAGCTCCCCCCCTCTCTTGCCAGAACATTCCCGTTGCTGTTTTTCCCTTCTCTCCATCAGCCATCGACACTATCTAAAAACTGTTGCCACTACTACCGGTACTTACCGCCAGCCAGCCAACGCGGGACCCTCAACTCCCCTTCCCAAAGGAGAAACCCCTCCCTCCGCCTCATCTTCCCCCGGGCCTCTCTTCTTTCCCCCCCTCGGTAGCCCTCGAAGGAACTCACCATTGTTAGGATTCCAGTTGCTACCATCTCCAGCCCCTGGTTGCTATGGCAAGCGAAACCCGCGCGCATGCTCACCTGAAAACTGGGGGGGCGGGGGAGGTGGAGCAGACACGTGAGCAAAAAGCAAAGTCAACAACCGGATCATAGAGATCCCTCTGAAAACAGAGGGACTTTTCACTCAGGCAGTCGCCCCCTAGAGGCAGGGGGAGCGGGAGAGGGAAAGGTCCTATTGCTAAAGGCGCGTTGTTTTCCCGTTCTGTTTTTTTCAGCGGGAGAAGGAGGGGACGCTTTGCGTCCTACACAAGCGGGATTTCGAGGCGTTGAACCACTCTGACCGTAGCAGTTCGGTTTAGATTTTTTTTTTAAAAAAATGAGATTTATTGCATGAGCGTATCTGTGCGCACGCGCGGGTAGAAGTCCTAAACCAGGGGTCCTCAAACTTGGCAGCTTTAAGACTTGTGGACTTCAATTCCCAGAATTCTCCAGCCAGAATAGCTGGCTGGAGAATTCTGGGAGTTGAAGTCCACAAGTCTTAAAGCTGCCAGGTTTGAAGACCTCTGCCCTAAGCAATAGCAGAATGTGACTGTCGTTATCAAGGGAGGAAAGGACAAAAATTGTAGTTCATCGAGACATATCATGATTGGGATTTAAAAATCCGGAGTTTTCTGATGCCATGATCGTCCGGATTTTTATAGGTCAGATATGATCCTCTTAATTCATTGAATATTTATTTATTGGTTCGATTTATATGCCGCCCTTCTCCGGAGACTCAGGGCGGTTTACAATGCGTTAAGCAATAGCCTTCATACTTTCGTATATACCTGCTTAGTAGGGTTTTGGCCCCCCCAAGTGGTGTTCTTTTTTATACAAAGTCAGCTTATGCAAAGTCAGTTTATTGCCCCCACAATCCAGGTCCTCATTTTACCTACCTCAGAAGGATGGAAGGCTGAGTCAACCTTGAGCCTGGTGAGATTTGAACTTGCAGTAATTGCAAGCAGCTGGCAGCTAAGTGCTACTTAACAGTGAAATTCAGTGCTTTTCAGTGATCCGATGCTGTCACATACTGGTATTTCCCCAAAAGTAAAAGCAAAGATCATTTTTTTCAAAGATCAAGCCTTTGAATGTAAATAGTGTTTCACTTGATTTGCAAAAATGCTGAAGAAACATTTGCTGACTAAAAATACATTCCAGAGCAGAAATTATATTGGACTGTTCCAGCTGCAAGGAAAAACAGTATTCTACTGTATTGGCATATTAACACATTTATGACAAAACTTTTGCCAACCACTTTCCAATTACCAGATCCATTAATCAGAATCAGATACATCATATACATTAAATAACACTGAAGACCCTTAAACAGTAGGTCTTTCAGGAGGTTCTAGCGCACAGAAATTTGTCGTCCTGTTAACTGATATTGGGATTTTTTAGTTATTGCTTTTTCCTGATACAGAAAAAATACTTGTAATACTTTTTTCTACTTTTTTCATTGTTTTAATATGCAGTGCAGCACATAGTTGACTGAGGTAGCTTTTAAGTTGAACAAATAAATAGGACTGAATTTCAGTACATCACAGTTTTGTTCAATTTCCAGAGCCCTAAACTGGAATAAAATATTATGTCTGCTTGCTTGAACTCACCAATACCAATTTCTTTGCCATCATTAACTATCCTGTGAATGTTTTGTTTTCTGAGCTTGGGTATGACTTGGGAATAAGACATATTGTTACGTATAATTTGTTCTTGGTCACACTGTTATTGTACCCATTTCAATTTGAAAGAATTGCTGGTTTGATTTTAGAAAATGTGTTTTTTTCCCCGGTAGAAAAGCAAGTATGTTTGTGCATAAAGTTATTAAACTTTGGTGTAATTTTACAAAGTACTAGACAAGCTGTGAACCATCAGGTCATTGTTTCAGTGATATTTCCTTACCAGATACCTTCAACAATGGCAGAGTTTCTAATGTATTGCCTTCACTGGAAAAATTCTTTAAAATTCAGGGAGATATTCAGAGATGTATCTGCCTTGAAAGTAGTTAATGTTGAACTGTATAGCACAGTCAAACATCAGGATTTGACCACTTGAAATGTTTTATGATATTTTGTATTAAATCATAAAATATTTTATAGAATTTGTCAAATTTCAATTCCACAGGAATCATAGGTTCTGGATTTTGGATGCATTCTGTAAATTAGCTCATTTGAAGTTCAAAATGTTAGTTCAAAAATTGTTGCCCTACAATGCACAGTTTCATCCAGGTAATGTATACATACAAACAAGAGTGTTTTAGTAATATATAGTGTTTGAGAAATTGCAATAAAATACATTTTAAAGAATATAGTTTCAGTAATACTTCATACTAAGCATTAAATGTTTGACAATTTATTTTTAGCATCATTATAAATGTCAATTTAGGTGGTACCAATATGCAGAGCAGATAAAATATATAGTTTTTCTCACTATAGTGATTGGTGATAGAACACCCCTATAATGAACAAGCCATAAAAACTGACATGCTCTAAACATTTTAATGGGACAGTTCTTATATTTTGGAAGTACATTTTAGTTAAAACTGCAAATTCCAGTCTTAGTAAAATTTGAAACTGTACTATGCTTTATATAATTTCGTTGTTTTTTAAAAAATCTGATTCCAACTAAAGATTTTGGCACTTTTGGCAAGATTGATTTTTGCTGAATTTACACATAAGCTATAATGTGTCTTATGAAAAGAGGTATCTGTGTTGTAAAAGCCAGTATAATTTGATTAGCAGCTAAAGAAAACCAGTCATTTTTCATATTAAATTGGCTAATACCCTTTGCAGTTGACTTCATTTATCATTGTCAATTATAATATCCACCTCTCATTTGTGTTCTCTATTCAAGCAACAATACGGTACTTGCTATGTGTGCTGAAGTTATATTCTAAAAACATAACATTGCCAGAAGGCAGGAAATAGTTGTATTTATGATCTCAAAATGGCAGAAGCTACACTTGGTGCTGCTGGCTATGTATAATTTGTTGCAGTGTTTTAGGAGTTAACTGATATTTGTAACACTATAAACAAAGGCATTCTTCGCTGCAGTAGTCTAAATTATATTTCTACAAAATATACTTTTGGCCACTCCATCTGAACTAACCTTATTTTGTTATCTGTTCATAATATAACCCAAGGCATATACTTTATATTATCTCTGCCCATCCTTCTTGCTCAGTTCCTGACTATTTCTTCATCTTCTTTGGAACCTTTTTCTCTCAATTTGTTTCAGTGTTCAACCATCTGCCTGCTCGTCTCATTTCAAGTGCAAATTCAGGAACTCAAGAATCTTTCCCCAGGAATGTTCCTGCGCGTGGGCGTGAGCTTTGTTCTCTCCACCGCTCAGAATAGGCACCCCTAGAACACGGTCTAAAGCTACTAGGCAAACAGGAGAAAAAGATGGATTAATTCGATGGCCTGCTCCAGGGTAACTCAAGAGATTAAAATTGGCCTTCTTATGCTGGTGTAGGCATGTAGTAGCTATTTCAGCATACAAGGAGCTCTTCCAATTGTGATCATCTTCTCCAACCACAAAAAGGAAATGGCCTTCTGCCTTTTCAATGGGGATCCGGGACTGTGAATTGGCTGGATTCCTTGGGTCATCCAAAGCTTCGTAAATATCAAATATTCCATTGTCCAAAATCTTAATCCTACTCATATTAAAGCAAAGCCCAGGCAGAGTCTGTTTTCCATAATGAAGGGCAGTGGCGGTGATGGAGCTGCAGCCAGAAATGCAGACAGCAGCCACTACTTCTGGAAGGAAGGTCATCATTGACAAAGCCAGTTCTCCTCCTTTCCCAGTTCCAATAACACCAATTCCTGATTTTTTAACCTTCATGAATGAAATAGCATGGGTTAAATTATTGAACAGAATAGAAATGTTTTATTAATTGTTTTCAAAAAGACATTTATTCTTTAAATTATGTTATTATAAATGCCACTAAGGATCTCAGGCTAATTTGTTAAAAACACTGGTTAATGAAGAAACCTCAATGAGTAAAAGCTTAGTATATTCATAATAGAACTGTATAATGCAGTGATGGCTAACCTTTTCATTTTCATTCATTTTCATTTATTAGATTTCTATACCGCCCTACTCCCGAAGGACTCAGGGCGGTGCACAGCCAAACAATAAAAACACATACAATACAAAATTTAAAAATAGAATAAAATCAAATTAAATAATATTGGCCCCGACAAATTTAAAACCCCAAACTTTTAAAACCAATTTAAAATTGAATATATAAATACTAAAAGATGTTTAAAATTTTAAAAATCTTTTATAAAAGAGGGGGAAAATTAGGCCAGGCCGGCCTGGTGAAATAGTAAGGTCTTTAAGGCGCGGCGGAAGGTGCGCAGATCCGGGATCCTCCGTATCTCTGGGGGGAGCTCGTTCCAGATAGTAGGTCTGGAGGCCGCCAGTCGGCATTGTTTGGCTGACGGCACCCGGAGGAGCCCCTCTCTATGGGAGCGTACTGGCCGGTGGGAGGCTATTGGTGGTAGTTTTTGCCATGGCGTGCCAGGAGAGGGGGGGGTGGGGGAAGGTCGCGCATGCACATGCCCACGTGCATGTGCGCGCAACCCCCCGCCCCCGTTCCTGGCACATGATGGCCTGGTAGCCCCGTTTTTCTTTCTTACCTGGTTCCAGATCCTCTCTATTTATCTGGAAAGGGTGAAAAGAGCCTTTTTCACTCCCTCAGAGGCCTTCCAAAGGCCTGAAACAGCCCATTTCCCAACTCCCGGTGGGACAGGAAGTGATATTTTTTGCTGTCCCCAGCCTCCAGAGCCTCTCTAGGAGTCTCTAGGAGGAGTCTCTGGAGGCTGGGGACAGCAAAAAAACGTTACTTCCTGTCCCACCGGGAGTTGGAAAATGGGGCCTTTCAGCCTCCATAGGGCCTCCAAGGGAGTGGGAAAGGCTGTTTTCGCCCTTCCCAGATAAATAGAGAGGATCTGGAGCCAGGTAAGAAAGAAAAATGGGCCTTCCCCACCCACCCACCCCAGGCCCTCCAGAGGCAGGAAACAGCCTGTTTCCCTACTTCTGGTGGGCCCAGAAGTCCCGAAAATCAGCTGGCCGGCGCATGCATGCACCCCAGAGTTGAGCTGGCGTGCCCACTAATATGACTCCACATGCCACCTGTGGCACGCATGCCATAGGTTCGCCATCATGGGTATAATGTATGTTTTTCAAAATAAAAAAATATATCTAACTACTCCCTCAAAAGTTGCTTTTCTATTTTATACTGCATACTGCTTTCAGAATGGTAGACAAATTCCTGTATATTAAATTATTTTTAAGGCTAACCTAAACAAATTCTCTTCAAAATATTCTGAATAAAAAATGTATGAGCAAAAGTATAAGGAAAATAGGGTTATTCTCCTGTACCCTATCCCTGTGTTAGGGGTGGGATAGGGGAGAACAACCCTACTTTGTTCAGAAAATGGATATCTTTGTGTGTGATTAACTCTTTGTAATATGCTGTGATTATTAGGTATATTTCCATCGTTTTCTTGGAAACAATGGTTTTCAGGATTTTGACAAAACATCATAAAGAAAAATGTTTAAAATATTTTAAATGAATGTATGCCTTTTGACATAGAAAGCATTATCACTGAGAAGCACATCAGTACATGAAATCCTATTTTGAACTGATATACCTATTTGTTTAGTATTACAATTTTGCATACACAAAATATTAATACAGTAGATTTTAGAAACCAGGTTTCTTATAAACCTAAATAAGTTTACATCCAATATTCTCTCAGTAATTTTATTGCCTCTGACTTTTTCCACCTCCTGTAAAGTTTTCCCATTCATTCTTCTTAATGCCCAGAAAAAATACCTGGCTATATAAGCACTGTCCTATCCACCTAGCAGTTCAAAAGAATGCAAATGCAAGTAGATAAATAGGTACCAGTTTGGCAGGAAGGTAACAGCATCCCATGTACCACAGCCTGTAATCATGCTGGCCATATAACCACAGAAATGACTTCGTGCAACACTGGAACCTTCATCTAAGAAATGGAGATGAGCACTGCTTCCTAGAGTCGGACATTACCATTTTACCTTTATATAAGCACTAATTATTTTGTTATCTGTATCAATATGTGGAAGCTTGATCATAACACCTAACAGTGATGTATATTTCCTGGCAAAACACAAGACTGATATTTGTGTAAGTTTTCCTTAGTTTCCTCATAATTTTTTTATTCAGAATCCATTGGAATTTTTTTTTTTAATGTTGCCTTGGTGCAAATTGTATTATAGTCAGAGAAGTTTTGTTCATATCACTCACCTTCGGATGGCGCAACAAAAACTTGGCTGCCTCTTCAAAATATTCAAGACGGAAATCATCCATGACTTTTGGAAGATCTTCAAAATTAAAATATGGCAAGGAAAGAGCTGCAAAGCCATGGGTTGCCAGAAGGCTGGATCGGAATTCGATTAACCCACCTTCGTCACCAAACATGTCTATCACAGCTGGAAATGGGCCGTTCCCTAATAGGAGTAGATATTGATCAAATTGTGTTGGGCCTGGACATTATTAACAGGATTTTTAAAAATTGCCTTTTTTAATATTGAAATGTCTTTAACAAGCTCATTTTAAAAGACTTTTTGGTACGACTGCCATGGGTTAGAGTTCAGCGCATGCTTAATCCCTTGTGTTATGGAAAGGATAATATTTCTTTTTTTATCCAAGATACCTGAGCTTTGCCCATCAGCCCTATATATATGGCACAACATATCTATATATCTATATATCTGTATATATATATATATATATATATGTATGTATGTATGTATGTATGTATGTATGTATATGTATATGTATGTATGTAGGTATATGTATAATATATATATAATATATATTATATATATATATATATATATATATATATATATATATATATATATATATATATATATGTTTTCTGAGGTTGTATGTATGTATGTATGTATGTATGTATGTATGTATATAGATAGATAGATAGATAGATAGATAGATAGATAGATAGATATAGATATGTTGTGCCACTAATGTCCCACTGCTTATTCCCGTTTGGTTTGCCTCGACTGCGACTGCAAAAGTCCAGAATCAGTTGTCAAGACTGATAGGAGGAAATGCCCTAACTCGGGAGAGCCTGAACCATCATAATAAGAAGGTTCTTCTCCTCCTCTACTCACCTGGCGGAAGGAATAAGCTGCCTCTTACCGCACCTTCCTTCAACCTAATCCTTCTCACGTCAGGAAGAGTGAACCACCTTTCCACGCTCGTTTGAGCAAGCACCTGTCCGGGGATGGTCCCGGGCTGGCTGTATTCCTTATGCACCGTGATCTGCACTTTCACGGGACTCTCCACGTCCTCGGGCTCCAGCCTTTGGTAAGGCTTCTCTATGGTAGCGGGGGTCAGGCTCCAAAACAGCCCCATGGGCTCAACTCCGACATAATCCCCACCCTTAGAAACATCTCTGGACAGGTCTATTCCCCCCTGCTGGTCCGCTTGGTAATGCGCGCAGGCGTCGAAGAGGCTGCCCTGCCCGTTCACTACTAGCGCCCGGAGCGTCACTCCCTGCAAAGGCGCGAGTCCTTCGATCGTCACTTTGGCAGGCTGATCTGCCAAGCCTACAGCGGGAGTGACGGACATCGTTATTAGTCCTCTTCGGTCGTAGCTTTTCGGAAAGATCTTCCCCAAAGGGTGACCCGGCCCGCGCAAGAACACCAGGCGGAAATCCCACGCTCTGCCCATGACTTTTTGCCACATGACGAGCTCCCCGGGGATGTCCGGACTCCTTGCAAGAGCCGCTGAATGTCGGGACTAGAAGCAGAGCTCGGTGCCCTTCTCGTCAGTCAGAGCCTCCAGGTTAAGACGCGAGAGACCGTAGCAATCGATCGCAGAGATCAGGCTTCCGAAACGGAGAATTCAAGGTCGGATTTGAACGCATCAGACTGGTAGTCAAACTTTGTGACTTCAAGAATTACACAACTGGAGACGTCTTAACCAAGTATTAGCAATTTTATTTCATTTGAAACATTTCACCAACAGTGCAGAAAAAAGAAAGAAAAAGTATTATCCGAGGAATCACACATTATTTGGATCTGGAAATATTGATTTAGGATTTCTTGAACTTCTAAACTCATTTTAACTTAGCAACATGCATGTTGTCTTGTTAATTTTAACAACAAAGGTAATAAAATTTGGTAAGAATAAAAATAAGAACAGTTTAAAAGCAAGGTAAGAAAAATTTAGAGCAAAGTTAAAAAATAGAAAAGTTTCTAAACTGGACTGCAGCCAGAAATTAACAGTTTTCTCCAGTCACATAACACAGTAGTAGGGAGTTTGATTTTTCTGCATAACAGAGTTGTATAATTTAGGATGAGTTAATTTATACGATCAACCTTTATTTACTATCTAAAATATGATGAAATGATTGGTCTTTTCCCCCAGTTGGCCCTTGACAGAAGCAGCAAATACATTTTCTTAAGTGCAATTTAATTATTTTTGCAGATGAATATTATACAGCAAATTCTTCATTCATATAAAGTTATTCTTTCTTGTGCTAAAAACAACTTGGAGAGAAGAGGGCACATTTCTATTTCACCATATTTATTTCATTTTTTAAAGTTAATTTTCTTTGCCAGTATTATTTTAGGTTGTTTTATATAAATTCAAAGTCATTAAAAGTTAAAAGACAAAATTGCCACTGTTAACCTGCACAACTCGAACCTACAAATAATTTTTCTTCCTAATTTGGAAGAGTAAAATCAGCATGTCAAAAACAAGTCAAGGTGAAGTCCATGACCATGTGACTGAACTTCCTACAACATATATAAAAAGTGGGTGATTGGGAAAATGAGGAGGGGACCCTCAGGCTGATGGAGAGGTTAGCACCTTATTGGGGAGGAATTCAGGGTGAGCGGGAAGATTAAAGGCAGTCCTCCACTTATAACCATCCGTTTAATGACCGAAGTTGCAAATGGCACTACAAAAAGTAATTTAGGATTTTCACTTATGACATTCACAGCAGTCCTATGGTCATGTGATCCACATCTGGATGCTTGGCAACTTGCATGTATTTGTGACGATTGCAGTGTCCCAGGGACCTGTGATCATCTTTTGCAACCTAACAAGCAGTCAATGGAGAAGCCAAGATTCACTTATCAACCATGTTATTAACTTTATTAAAATGTTAACAAGATTCACTTAACTGTGGCATGAAAAGTCATTAAATGGGGTAAACTCACTTAACTGTCTTGCAACAGAAATTTTGGTCTCAGTTCTGGTCATAAATTGAGGGCTACCTTTAAGGCATTCACAAGTGCAGGCAGGCACTTAGTCCAGGGGCAGGTCACTCTTGGAGAATGTGGGCTCAGTGCTTGATGCTGTTCCTCATTCAAGCCCAGTTGGGCTCCAAAGGAAGCTTCTGGTTATTTCTGAAGGTCTGGTGCAATCTGGCTGAAGAATTTAGTTGTCACTTGGAATGAGCTGGGGCTTTGAACCCGATTGTGTGCATATGGTGTCCCCCTTCCCCCCCCTCAATGGATCCCAGGACTTTTCCGCTGGTGTTTGTACTTGAATTATATATTTAGCATTACGTATCTTAAGGTTTTCTAGGGTGGTTTCCATTTAAACTGCTCATAACCCAGGGTCACTGTGGCAAAAGGGGTGGCCATATAGATTTAAATAAACCAATAAATCAAAATCAGTCGTGGCCACCATCTGGTGCTCTTGCCTGCATGCAGATCCCAGTCTTAATTTAATTTAATTTAATTTATCGCATTTCTAATCTTCAGGATTTTAATACTGAATGCAGAAACAATATTTGAAGACTAGATAAACAATGTTCAAATGGGATTTATCACCTGAGTTTCCTTCTTCTTGCCCTCATTTCATATCTATTCCCAGCATTATTCTCCCATCCCCAGTATTTAGTTTAGCAAATATTCATGCTGAACCCAGGTCATAACTAATTCATTCAGAGTTTGCTGTTGCTGTCACTGAGGATTTCATGAAAGAAATCTTGAATATGCTTCCAAGCATCCACCTGCGCTGCTGCGTGTGCTCTGGGTTCACCTCCCCAGATCACTGTTTTGCCCACCAAAAAGTGGACTGAAGCAGGGCACAGTGGTGTATAAGGAGGTTCAATGTAATGACCTGTTTCAGGGTAGCAAATGATTACAGGTTTGTCTTTTCCATGAGCTTGTAAAATATTGGCAGCTTCCTTGGCATAAAATTCACTCTTCCAATTATGATCATCCATTCCCACAATAAAAAGAAAACGTCCCTCAGCTTTCTCCAATGGAATTAAGCTTTGGCGGTCAGGACCCTCAAGTGGGTTGTTCAGGACATCAATAATGTCATAGATCCCATTCTGATCAATTTTGATTAGTTTTATATTCGTGCCAAGAGGTGGAATGGTGATATCCTTGTAGCGTAATGTTGTAGCTACATTGGCTATAGAACCATTAACTGTGGCTATTGCCGTGATGCCTTTTAAAAATGAGGCCATGGAGATACAGAGGTCACCCCCTTTGGAGTGTCCTAACACCCCAATTCCTGGACCTTTAACCTAAACAGAAGGAAAGAAATAAAAGGAAAATCAGTTTCACACTGCTAACAATGTTTCTACTGCATGCTGATCCTATGGCTATGTTCATATAGCAACCCTAAATGAATAAGCAGATGAATCTTGTTAAGCACAGCATATTACGATTTGTATTGTTCCAATTTTAGTATATGTGCTGGAGCCAGCACAGCATATTATGGTTTAATCAGTCAGCCACCCTTTAAGCAAACTAGAAGTATGTCTTAGGCGGACACAGCCTCTATGAAAATTATCCATGTTATTTCGCTTTCTGTTACAGTAATTGCCTAAAGCAGGGGTGTCAAACTCAAGGTCCGGAGGCCGGATTCGGCCTGTGGGGTGCTTAGATCTGGCCCGTGGGGCTGCCCTGGAAACAGTGAAGGCCCGCAGTTCCTGCATGCGGCCCTCCCAAGCTCTGTTTTCGCTGGCAGTGGGTTGCAGGAAGCCATCCCAACCAAAAATGGAGCGTGGGAGTCCATTTTCGCTGGCAGAGCACTCGGGCCATCACACGCACCCCGACACAAGTGATGGCAAACTGGCCACACACACACCCCAAGGTCAAACACAATCCTGATGCAGCCCTCAATGAAATCGAGTTTGACAACCCTGGCCTAAAGCTTTCATGCTTCAATTAACCTTACATCCCTTTGGCTGCCCCAAATGGAAAGAAATGAGTTGTTAAGATCCTTAAACTTTCCATGATCTATTTCAGGAACATAGCACAAAAAATTCAACATGCTGAAACAATACAGTAACAAAGTTCAATTTAGTTAATTTCACAGAATTAACCATTCTTCTAGCTTTACAAAATATAGGAAACCTTTAATTGATAACACTAGTTGAAGTAACTTACATGTTAAGCGACGTGCTGAGCTAATATATAGATAGATTTTGTTGCTAATCATGATTTTTCTTTTCAACTGATTACGGATAGTTTTGATATATTTATATATTGGTAATTCTGATTTGGAGAACACAATATAATTACCGTATTTTTTGGACTATAAGATGTACTTTTTTGTCCCCCAAAAAGGGGTGGAAATGTCTATGCGTCTTATACACCAAATATTGCCCATCTGCTGGCCATTTTTTGGCTTCTGCACACCCCATTTTGGGGCCTTTTTTGGGCCTGTTATCTGGGCTTTTTTCAGCCCTTTTTTCCCAAAGAAAAGGCCAAAAAAAGCCTCAAAAACAGGCTGAAAAAAGGCTGGAAAAGATTCGAAAAAAGAATGCCGGGATGTCAAAAACTTTGTTGTTTTCCGCTTCTAAATGTAGGTGTGTCTTATAGTCTGAAACATATGGTATTTATTTATTTAGAAATTTCTTTGCCTTTCCATCGACTGAATGGCTTACAGCAGAAAAACATTTAAATCATCAGATATAAAAGAACAAAGCAGGTAAAATAACAGAAGATAGCATAGGAGGGAGCCAGATTCACAGGAGGGGAAGGAGGTAGGATTACCTTTTAATTAGTCAATGATCTCCAGTGTGAAGCTCCTACATTGGGTCCCCACGCCATCTGGCAGAGCCAGGTCTTAAGGCTCTTGTAAAAATTCAGGAGGCGGAATAACTTGGTTGTTAAGCAAAATGATTGCTAAGTGAAACGGCAGTTGTCTTATGATCTTACTTCAGTTTTCCTTTGCTTTATAGAAATGCAAAGGTCATAAATGCCAGGAATTAATTACTTTTTCATTATCATAGTAATTGCAAATGGTCGCTAAATGTATCAGTCTATAAACAAGGACTTCTTGTAAATGCATTTATTTACTGGTTAAATTATCTAGGACAGACCTGGCCTTTTTACAGCTCAGGGGCCATCCTTTTACTGTCCCAATTGGCAATGGCAGGGGGGCAGGATGGCAGGTGGGGTGGTGGTGGGGGATATGTGGGTAGTGGTCCTCCACAACAGTCCAATTTCTCATTGTAGCCCCTTGGGAAAATCAATTGCCCACCTCTGATCTAGTATAACATAACAGTATACTAACCTTAACCCCCTCCAATTTTCCCTTTGACAATCATCTTGTCTGGAAAGCTGAGCTGAGTCTGACCCCAACTGACTGAATATATTTCTGTGGCTAAAAAAAAGATATCTCAGCTAAACCTCTTGCAAAGGCCATGAATATAGCAACCTACCACTGGATGTTTTAGCATATAATTGACAGCTTCTTCAAAGTACTCCAGACGCAAATCCAGTATGTCCTTAGGAAGATCTTCATACCCATAATAGGCCAAAGCTAATACGGCAAAGCCATGATTGGCCATCAGACATGCTGAACTTTCTGGAGTGCCTCCTCCAGTTCCAGGTACCTGAATGATACCTGGAAAAGGGCCTTTACCTGCAAGAGATATAAAGTAGAGCAGTGGTTTTTAGTTACTGTAGATTTCTTAAGAATTTAGCATATTTTAAACGAAGTTCTGCATCAAAGATAAAGCACAAAAGGGCACATGGCTTGATTTAAACAACTGGCCAAGCGATAGCATGGTTTCATTGTTTAGCTTATTCTGTCACATAAAGCTAGCCACTGTGGTTTGGAAATCAAAATTTATGGTTTAGCATGTTACAAAAAACCAGTCAGTCGTGATTTATAAACCTCCAGTAAATCAACCATTATTTAATACAATATGTGAACATAAAGGCTGGGTAGGCTAATATAATGATGGTGTATTGTATTCCACTGATTTTAATTTCAGAAATCATAAAGCCAATTTGGTGTAGAGGTTGAAGGTACCAGAGTACTATGGTAACTGAGGGACTCTTATTTCCTAAGCCTCTCTTGGGTAGACAGCCAACTAGGTGACTTTGAGCCAGTCACTCTCTCTCAACCCCAGGAAGCCAAATTTCCAAAAATGGTGTCCAGAAAGCTGCAGGGATTAGTCCAGGCAGTTACTTGGAGCCAAGACTGGTTTGAAAGCATACTAAAAAAAAGTAATTACACCTTATTCAATCTTATTTCCTGAGTTCATAATTCATATAACACACTAGGCTAAAATATGGTCGCATTACAGGTTGTGATTCAACCTGTAATGCTGTTGGGTAAATATGTAAACATCAGCTACAACCAAACATGAGTTCGAACAAAGCACTGAATCGAAACAGCCTCAACCTGCCTGATCAGTTATACCGTAGCTCAATTCAGCGTGATCTTGAGGATCCAAAAAGTGGATTAATGAACTCGCTCTTGGTTGATCCTCCGGGACATGAGTATATTATTAATAGAGCAATTTCTGTAGGAAGAAATTACTGTTTACCGGGTGGCTGGAAAAGAGTGGCCCGGACGTTCCCTTCCCGCACCGGGAGTCTCTTCACCCCGTCGCCCAGGAATCTCCGTTCGTGGGAGGCCTTGGCCAGGACGCGACCAGACAGAGACGTTCCCAGCCTTTCCAATACCTCCAGCTCCAGGCGAAGGGGGCGCTCGACGTCGCGCTTCACCAGGCGCCTGAGGGGTTTTAGCGGCTGCATCGACCACAGCAGGCCCATCGGCTCCAAACCTGAGAAGGTCCCGCCTTCGAGCGCCGGCGAGCGCTGCAGATCCAGCCGCCCCTCGCCGTCTGCTCGGTAGAAGGCGTGCGACTCGAAGCGCTCCCCCTTCTCATCCTCCAGGGAGGCGCGGAGCCCGATCTCCTGCTGGGGCTGGAGCCCTTCTACCGAGATGGCCAGCGGCTGATCGAAGAGGCTGTGGTCGCGGGGAGAAAGGCTGAAGCGAGGCTCCATGACACAAGCAGAGGCGGAAAAGGGCGCCCGCCGGCTCCGCCAACCTCCGAAGCTCACAATGGAAGTCCTTCGCGAGCAGTGACTCAAACAGATCCGTAACATTTTGCTCGTCAGCAAGGCCACGCCTCTCGCCACCGCAACTCCCAGGCTAAATTAATGAACAATTCGGTATTTCTGGGCCAAGGCAAGCCGCACTGGTGGAACTGCCGATCCAGTCCTGGCAGCCTTCTCTTTGCAACGAGCCTGGAGGGAAGTTCTTCTGACTCCTCCTATCGCGTTCTTCGCGATTGGTAATTTGGTCAGAAGGAACAAATCGGTGGGATATTTTGTCTTTCGGTTTTAGATAAATTTAGCTACAACTAAATTTCACTGAACCTCCTGGACTTCAGCGCTATGTAGACATGCGATAATGTTGTTCTCAGATAAATGTGTTTAGAATAACTCACCCGTATTTTTAAAATGTTAAGAACTTGCAGCACAACTACGGCAGTGCTTCACAATCCTAGCAACTTTTAAAAGTTGTGTGGACTTCAGTGCCCAGAATTCCGAAGCCAGTATTAATGTACCGTAAATGCATTTTACAAATGGACATGGATTAGGGGTGTTGTTGTTTATTTTGGCGGCAGAAATCTAAAACGTTTAACCTAGCCTGCAACTCCATTACATTAAGTGAATGAATAAGGTTAAAATACAGGGTATGTAGTATGTACCCCCAAAGTCTTAACTGAAGTTGTTGAAGTCATTTTGACCATTTTAATGAAAAGTTTTTTCCTTGCCTCAAGTATTTGTGCTTGTGGCCCAGATTAATATTTGATTCAGCAATCTGCTGAATATTAGCAAAGAATAAGCCGCATTCTGGACAATGAATTACTGTTTTAAGCATTCTCTAGGGCTCAAAAATAAGTGAGCAAGTTTTCACTTCGTTTTAAGTTGATTCCCTGAAAATAAGACATCCCCTGATAATAAGCCAAATCGGGCTTTTGAGCACATGTGCTAAAATAAGCCTCCCCCCCTCCTGAAAATAAGCCCTCCCCGAAAATATTTAAATACAGAGCTGGAAATCAGGTAAGATGGCAAGAGGAGCCCCATCT
The DNA here is from genome assembly GCF_059756535.1 of Pantherophis guttatus. Lineage (NCBI taxonomy): Eukaryota > Metazoa > Chordata > Lepidosauria > Squamata > Colubridae > Pantherophis > Pantherophis guttatus. The sequence goes on from NC_142063.1 coordinate 70,667,172, forward strand.
TGCTCCATGCGCCCCAAAATAATAAGACCTCCCCGAAAAAAAGGCCAAGCACTTATTTTGGGGTTCAAAAAAATATAAGACAGGGTCCTATTTTCAGGGAAACAGTATGGATTTCTTTTTCTTTAAAAATGTACTTTTGTGTCTTGTTGCTTTTGGGATTTTTTTTTCCTGTTATTTTAAAAACAAAAATATTTTTTTTAAAAAAGTCTTCTTAGTCTAGGACAGGGGTCTCCAAACAAAGATGTCTTCATTATTGCTTTTTTAGGGCACATCCTCATGGCGTTATACTTGTCTGGAGGAAATCAAGACTTCATCAAAATGATGACACACACAGTCATGTTGTGATTAAACATTTGATGCATTTTCCATTCTTTTTACTACGTTTATTCTGTGGATTTGAGTACAAGAAGTACAACTTCCTCTGTCTGGTAAACAAGCCTGGAACCCTAATTATATACAGCTGGAATAGCTGGTCATGCACTGAATTCTAGTTACTTATGTGCCTTAGGTGAACTGTGTCATTTTAACCTTCATTCCAACTTTAGTGGCACTATCATTACAATTGTGCAGTACTGAACATCTGCTCTAACCCATGCACTCCCATAGCAGCCCATAGCTATTTCTGGATCTGCCAGTCACCTGGGCCTCTTAGTTGCTTGGTGTCACTTCTGCCATCTCTGCTTGCTTTCAGTCACTCCCATTTGACCCTGTGCCCCCCTCCATATTTTTTTAACCTGTCAACTGGGCAACTTTTGAGCATGGGTTTGATCCTTTTTTTGAAAGAGCACCTGACCGTTGTTCAGAAATACCCTGGCTAGCAGGCTAAAAATACAAAGGAAGAATTGTGTTGAGCAGGAACACAGGAAAAGTTTCTTATTTGTTAGGTCTGAATTGTCTTGGAAATAATTAAATAGGTGCACAAGAATCCAAGGGCTTCTTTTTTTTTTTTTTAATTGAAAAAGTTTTTCAAATACAGATTTTTCCCCCTTTCCCCCCCCCTCCTCCCTGACCCCCCTCCCCCTCCCCTCCCCCTGTGGCTTCTTCAGGATACAACCCAAATTCATAACAGATTATATAATACTTTACCATCCCCCTGCTCCATCCCCCATATGCTGACCCTTTCTTTCTAATAGTATTATTATATCTCCCTTATACTATACATTTCGAAATAACATTCTGCTATAACATTATGTAATAACTCCTAATTTGGCATAGTAATATTATTATATCCCCCAATTTAACAATTTCTACTCATGATCTACTCTTTTGCTCCTCCCCAATACATATATCTCTTAAATCAAATCTTTTTTGTATATTAATATGACATTTCAAAGCAACCTTCCACTATAAAACTATATAATAAATCCTAATTTAACATTTATTCAACTCATAGTCTGCCCATTTCCTCCACCCCATAGATATATCTCTTAACTCAAATCTTTTACATATATTCATATCTAAATATACTATCCCTTTTCTTCAACTAAACAATCAATAAGCTAACCTATCTCCACCCACTTTCCTACAGAACTACCATATATAATAGTTCTTGATATCTTTATTCTTCTGCCCAGACCACTAAGAAGTATTCCCTTATATAAATAAAATCCTCAAATGACTTTAAGCGAATCCAAGGGCTTCTGATAATGAATTTTACTGCAGACAAGATAAGCCATAACAAAGGGATTCCACTTGGGCTCTGTGCATAAAAAATGACTTCTTTTCAAAGCTGCTTTTTTTTGTCCTTTTTTTCTACCCACACTATGTAATGGATAACTACCTCTTTTGGGTGGGAGGCTTGGTTCCATCTGCCTTGCTAATGACTAGTGATATCAGATTATTTTCCTCTGATAGTTGTTGTGATCACAACCTGTGAAACTTCAGAGACAGTTATTTCAATCTCCTAGGTAGGCTTCCACAGGCTTCAAAGCAAATGTAAACAAACACAGTTTGCCACAGTAGAAGGCAAAGGAACTTTACAGTTCTGAATCTGCTTTCTGTAGGCACTGCTAGTATTTCTGCAAGAAATTCCAAGGCAAACATAAACAAACTAATGGAAAAAACTTTATCTTTGTAAAATACTTACAAACAAGTAGAGTATTATAATGAAAAATAACATTTTTAGCTACGGTACTTACAAAGGCAACTACAGTACTCTCCACCTCAAAGCAACAGGAACAAAGAAGCAACAAGGGCAGCAACCAGAATCCCTCTAGTCCTCCATCAGGCAGTAATGAAGAGAAAACAAAAACACGTGGGCTTCAAAGTCCCCAGATCTTGACTGGTCATCTGACCAGGGGGGAAAAAATCATGCGCAACCACATGGACCTCAGAAATTGCCTGTCGTAACTGTGGGCAACTTTCAGGTCCCAAAGAGAAGTCGCAGGATTAAAAATGGCTGCTGCTTCAGAAGTGACTGAATCCAGATCACATGACTGCAGAGACCTGTTCTTGGTTGCAATTTTGAACCCCTGTCATAAGTACACCTTTGGGATGCATTTGCAATTTCAAATAGTCATTAAACAGCCCATCATTCCTTGAGGATTACCTGTAACTCATGGGAATGATGTTCCATAGGGAAGGAACTATACCATTCAGAAGGCCTTTTTTCATGGTGTCACCAGATGTACAGGTAGATCTACTTAACTAAAACTTCAGGTCCTTTGCAAATATATTCTGCAAGGGTTTCCCTTGTTATCCAAGAGAGGCTTGTCAGGTATTTTTTCACTTTCGCTCTCATTTAAGAGGATTTATCTCTAAATGGTCAGAGCTAGAGCGAGTTATATTTAGAATCAACAAATCAAAATGGTCAGAATACAAATGCATCATCTGTAACTAGGCAACAACGATAAACAGCCAGGACCAACATCCCAGCAAGTTGGAGTTTTCAAATAATTAATTTGTAAGGTAAATACAAAGCTTTGCTTCCTTACAACTACCTATAAAATGTTTAAGTGGAATTATTGAAATGATTATTTTAATAGCTTGGAAATTCTGAATGTGTTCAATTTGGGAGTCTGCTTAGAAAAATGGAAGAACCTATGAAATTTCTGTTCTGATTGTCATCAGAATAGATGAATGGTCACAGTATTAATAATTTAATGTAGGGACTTATAAATACTCATAATGATAATGAGTAATGAGTAATGAGGCGTGTCATTTAATGGGGTGAAAATTAATTTTTGTAATATTTTCAATGAGAGGTTCTAAAAATAAGTTTTTACACCAAGAATTCAAATCTGCTGTTATTTTTGCAATTGTATGTTTAGCTTGGTATGCAAATCCACATCTGGTCATATACCCCACAAATAGTGTACTGTTAACTTTATCTTCTCAAAATTACACCTTGTGGTACAAAAGTTAAAGTTTTTTTCTGTTGAATCTTATCTAGCTAAGCAAAAAGCTATCCATGCAATCATAAACTAGCATCTGAAAGCAATTATCTGAGTTACAAAAAAGTTTAAGTGAGTTTCATTAAGTCTTGTTTTGACATCAGCCCCCGACTTGCTTCTTGGCTTCTGATATAACCCTCACGTTTCTCATGTGTATCAACTCTGCTTGCAGCCTCTGGACCTGTTTTATACATCTCTCTATTGATTGGGTATGACAGAGCCACTGTGGTACTTGCATTGGATCGTCAATAAACTTCTTTATTTCTGCTGTAGTCAGTTTGCACATCAAAGGTGGCTCATATACACCTTCAGACAAGCCAGTCAGTTCCAGCAGAGTGGAAGCTCTGGCTTGACCTCTACCCAATGCATGGCACTACCTTCACAGCCAGTATTAAAATTTGTAGAATCTTCCAATGGCCTTCAAGCTTTTGTCAATGCTTTTCTTCTTCATGAAATACACCAGATTATCTGCAATCACCTGAGCAGGTTTCTCTGTTATTCAGCCTTTCTCTGGAGTGAAATGATAAAAGCTATCTTCCACCCGGCTCACTGCACACAGAATAATGTGTTTTTGTTTTTTTAATTTGATTTATATGCCGCCCTTCTCCGAAGACTCAGGGCGGCTTACAATGTGCTCAGCAATAGCCTTCATCCTTTTTGTATATTTATACAAAGTCAGCTTATTGCCCCCACAACTGGGTCCTTAATTTACCTACCTTAGAAAGGATGGAAGGCTGAGTCAACCTTGAGCCTTGGAGAGATTCGAACCCTGCAGTAATTGCAGGCAGCTGGTCTTAATAACCAGCTTAATAACAGGGTGCCTTAAACCCCTGTACTACCAAGGCCCTTCTGTTCTTCTTTGATGGTACTGCGGATTTGCTGGTCTGAAAAGTTATGATATTTATATAGTTATTTACCAAGCACATCTAAATTATATTAAAGTAACCAAAATATATTTACAATCCCCAAGGCATATCACAACTTTTGAGCACCTCTAATGTTTGAAAATTGAAGGTTGAAAAATTTTATGCCCTACGTAGAGTATCCTGTTTAAAATATTATTGCCCCACCAAAGGTTTGACTGCATCATTGTGACTGTGTCAGCCCCACTATTTTATTTATTTTTTTATATCCTGCCTTTATCATTTTTACAAATAACTCAAGATGGCAAACATAACCCAACACGTTCCTCTTCCTATGCTCCCCACAAGAAATGAGATGTAGGCCAGACCAAAAAATTCAGCTGCACTGAAACCTAAAACTATTTTTTTCTAATTTTTATCGCTATTTTTATCTATTTAGCTATCATAACAGAATCTCGAAGTCTGATTATGCTTTATTTCCCTGCCTCTATCCCTACTCATGTGAATTAGGAGGTGTCTGTCTGAGTCTTTCTTAGTCTCTACAGATTGCCATCTTGACTTTGATCATACCTGGAGACAGACCTTTCCTTCTGTAATTCTTTTTTTTTTATTGAAAAGTTTTACAGAAAAAGAATTTTCTTCCCCCCCATGTTCCCCCCACCCTTTCCCTCCCCTCATCCCACCCTCCCCCACAGACTTCCCAGAGCAAAATACAAGATATTTCATTTAACAATCATAAACTAGATTAACCTACTTATCCTCAGACTACTAACTCCCCCCCGAAACCTTAACTCCACTATAGATAACATAATACTTCTAATACTTAACGTTCATTCATAAGCTATTTGATATTTTCTTGTCTGATACTTATTTTGAATATAATCAATCCATCTTCTCCATTCCGATACGTATCTTTCTTGTGTATGGTCCTTCAAGTACGCTGAGATTTTCGCCATTTCTGCTAAGTTCGTTACTTTCAGTATCCACTCTTCAATAGTAGGCAAAGAGTCCTTCTTCCAATATTGCGCTACCAACAGCCTAGCTGCTGATATTAAGTTCAAAATCAATTTAGTCTCTGATACTGTACAATCTCCTTCTGTAATTCTTATGGTAATATACTTTCTTTCTGTACATAAATCAGCAGCAGAAGACAGCAGCATATCCCCACAGTTGCCACAGCCTACTTGTATTGAGCCTCAACAATGAGGCTGGACAATGCTGGACAATGCTTATTCACACAACTTAATATCTGGCAATTTCAGGCTACCAATTGATGGATTCCCTGCTGTCTTTTTCCCTTTCACCCAGCATTGCTAATCAGTAGGAAATCCAGCTACCAACTGCTTTCCTGAATCTGTGGCAAGGCAAAACTAAAGGTTCAAATCTTGATTCATACTATTTATTTATTTAAATTTATTAGTTATTACTTCATGCGTAATGTATGAATATTGTTAATGCTGTTCCATCGCTGATGTACAAATATCCAGTCAGAAAGGCATAACTAGAATGAGAAGGCAATCTTTATAACTTTATCTCAGGAAGCAAACAGTGTGCAGGACATTAATACTTTAATTTATTGTGAGTAATTTGGTTGCTAACATAACTGTATTTAGTTTTATTTGTGAAAAAAAATCAACAGAACTTCTTCTCAGTAAAGCATGTATCAGTCAGTTTATTACAGTTTTAGACCAATACAAGCAATGTGTCAAAGAGTGCTATGTGAGCCCTTATAAATCTATCTTAATAAGTAGTAAATAAAATCTAAGTCAATTAGTCAAAGTTAAAATACATTTATAAAATGATGAGAATCCATGAGTGAGGTCTAAAAGGAGCAATCTATGTCCAAGTTATAAAGTAGTCTCTAAAATTATATGAAGTGTGATAGCATCTAAAATTACAAAACGTGATAGTATCTAAAATTTAAGTAAAACATGATAGTTATTAAAAAAAGATAATATCTAAGATTACATAAGATCTGTGGGAACTTGGCTCATCAAGGTCTGGCAGCTATTCCTGCTGCTCCACAAAAGCTAGCCCCATACACTGTCAAAATGCAGCTCATCTATGAACAGCATCTGGGTATAGGCTGAATCTGAGCTGCTATGATATCTGCAAATCAGAGGGAGGATAAATCAGGTTCTGTCTAAAAGGAGCAACAAAGAAGAAAATGTCCTGTGGTTTCTGCTTTTCAAAATCACAGGGGCAGATTTTAGCCAATGGTCCTTTTTATTATTTGCCAGTTTTCCAGTGCTTCTAGTTGGGCAGGTAGTTGGCAGCCGTGACAATATATTTCTTGTATGCTAATGACAGAAAGGTTGGGGCCTTCCCTAGATATCCCTAATGCTCCCTATCTTTTTTAAAAAAATATTTTTATTAAACAGTTTAAAAAAAAAAAAACCAAAAAGAAATATTAACACTTTCTTCTTTTCAATAGTTTCACGTCGGTAATCCATACTTATACATTTTCTCTCTCTTATCCTAGTATATCTTTTATACATATATTTCTATTATATCATATATATCTCACTATAATGTATTATATCATTCTACTTGTTTTATTTACATTAAACATAAACGTGTACCCAATTTCCTTTCCACAATTTTTGTTTCTTCCCATTTGTTCTTATATTTCTACTCCTAATTCAATCGTTATTTAATCTTTCCTTGTCCTTTTTTCCCTTTTCCTCCAACCATTTATACCATCTCTCCCAGACTAGGTAGTATTCTGTTTCCTCTTTTTCTTGTATCTCCTTCTCCTTAATGTTCCCTATCTTTTATTCTTTGCTTCAAGGTTTGTTTCGCCTTATCATATTTCATCTTAAGAACCAAACAGGAGAGAGACTCAGTTTAGAAGATTAGATCCAATAGTCTTGTTCTAGGTAGATTGAAAGCTGACCAGGAGAATTAATGATGCTAGGCCTTGAAGATAAAAGTTAAGCTTTAACCAAAGTTTAATGGAAGCAAGGCACACTTTTGTTTCTTTTGCCATAGCTGTCTCCAGTTATAGATACTGGATATAGATAGCATTTAAGACTGAGCAAGGTATCTGGAGAGCTGGTCTCGTGAATTTGGTCTCAAATCTTTATCTACAACTAGGGACAAGTATGGCAAAAAATGCTTTCATAAAACTTTATGGAATTCTTATGCTAAATCAATGGAACTTGATAAGAATAAAAAAAAATAAGCAAAAGTTAAATGCATAGTAGGAGAAATTGAGATTTCTCTTTCCCCCCGCATTATTCTTACCTTTTATTTGGCCCCACCCCAAATCTATTGCTGCCTCCTGAGTCTCAGCTGATGGCTAGAGGGAAAAAACTGTATAAACTCTTGCCGCGGGGCTTCAAAGGGCCGCCCTACAGCTGATCAGTGTTAAAAGAAAACAAATGAGTAGACCAGTGCCTGCAAAAATATATGAGTAGATCAGTGCCTGCAAAAATATATGAGTAGATCAGTGCCTGCAAAAATAAATGGGTAGACCAGTGCCTGCAAAAAATAAATGGGTAGATCAGTACAGCTCTGCAAGCAATTAAATGCCTGGTAGACCAGTACCTCTGCTAAATCCTAAATAATTGTCATATGACCATCAAGCCACGCCCACAAAATAAGCCACGCCCACAGAACCGGTAGTAAAAAAATTTAGAACCCACCCCTGTCCCAAGGGGTTTGGGTCTTAGCTAGCCGTGCTGGCTGATGCAATCTTCCCAGATCCCATGTGGCGAGTTTCTGTTGCTAGATGGGTCCTATTGTGTTGCAGATGATAACAGGATATACAAATGATAAACCAGAAGAGTGAGGTGGATAACATTTTTTACTTTGGATTTACAAAAGAAATATGTAGGATTTTTTGAGAAGAGACAAAAAGAAAATGGAAAAAAAACAAAAACCCAGATCTTCCTGATTCTAGTCTAGCTGCATCTTAGTACAGCTACAGTAATTTACAGCTGCATAGGATTGGTTTTAGTTGTCAAGCATGCAGCCTTCTGAAAAGACTTTGCTATTTTTTTTATTTTTGCAAAGGCCACGAATATAGCAATTTACCACTGAATGTTTTAGCATATAATTGACAGCTTCTTCAGACTACTCCAAACAAATAAAATAAGTCATTTAATTACATGAACTCAGCCACTGTGTAGTTGTGTAACAAAGCTTAAGGGCTCTGCAAGACTGGAAAGACAAAGATTCATACTGTCCTGAGTGACAATTCTCAAACCAAAATATATTTTATAATTCTCAGACAGCCAGAGATTTCTAAGGGGGACCCGTCAAAAAGGTCAAGATGGCAGCCCCAGCTGCGTGATTGAAGCCTCACTCTTCTTTTATAGGTGTCATGTCTGTTAAAAAGGCCTATTTGGCTGCATGATTGTGGCTCCTAGCTTGACTTTTTTTGGACTCCTTTCCTGCTGACTCCTGTTTACTGCCACATAATAATGTAGAAGATTGATTAGAATTGGGGCCACCACCTACAAGAGAAAGCTTAAAGCAGTGTTTCTCAATCTAAATAATTTAAAGATGTGTGGATTTCAACTCCCAGAAATCCTCAGCCAATTTGGCTGGCTGGGAAATTCTGAGAATTGAAGCCCACACATCTTTAAATTCTTTAGATTGAGAAACACTGGCTTAAAGCGTTCTCCCAGTTTCTTAATGCCTTCATTGATGCAATCTGAAAACCGGAATGCTACAGATGAAAGGCAATATTCCATCGTGGACTTCTTCTAGGTCTGGTGTTTCTTTGGGAAGTACCCTTTCTTGTTCCTTTTCATGCCTCAGGGGCTCCAAAGATAAGTGGTCCTTTGGAAAGAAAATTATAATGCTCGAAGCAGGATATATAGTTCTGAATGGCTAGAAATTAACAATTAATGATGACCAAGATTTTTATACCATATTAATATACATCCACATACTGTACCTGATACATATTTAAGGTCTGCTTTCTTTAAAAAAATGTTTATTATTACAAATCATAGGTTATAGTTATAGTTTATATTATTGCTATAGAGCTGTATTTCTACAGTATTGACTAGAGGTTCTTAACACTATAATGATTAGAGGTATTATGTCAGTGTTGGCTATTGTTTGAAATGTCAATATTAATATTATTTAGATTTTTTTCACACAAAGCTGAATATAACATTAATAAACAACTGCAAATTATATCAAAAAGTTTGTTGTACAATAAAGCAGGGGTGAAATCCAGCAGGTTCTGACAGGTTCTGGAGAACCAGTAGTGGAAATTTTGAGTAGTTCGGAGAACTGGTAGCGGAAATTTTGAGTAGTTTGGAGAACTAGCAAATGCCACCTCTGTCTGGCCCCAGAGTGGGGTGGGATTGGAGATTTTGCAATATCCTTCCCCCAGGAGTGGGGAGGGAATGGGGATTTTGCAGTATCCTTCCCCTGCCATGCCCACGAAGTCACACCCACCAAGCCACACCACACCCACCAAGCCACGCCCACAGAACCGGTAGTAAAAAAATTTGGATTTTTTTTACTGCAATAAAGGTTTCTGCCCTAAGATGAACACTTAATACTAAGGTCTCCACTGTATTGTTACTTATTATTGTTTGCGTATGTTGACAAAAAGAGACAACAGATAAAGGAAAATCAGTAACAACAAAAGAAAAGGAAAGGAAAACAAAAATGTTTGGTTTCTAACTTCCTTCTCTCTATGCTTCTGCTAATAATTTGTGATGTTTGGAAGTTCCCTCAGAAGCCAAACCATAAATGTTTATACCATATTTGCCATGTGTGAATATTTAATACATACTGTAATGTGTAATACATCTACTTGATGTACTGTACTCAGCTGTAGATTGCAGGGAAATATCATTTAAGTTGAATTTTGAAGGCTTGATTATCTGTAGTAAGATGATGTGAGAGCTAGTTCTCATTTGGAGAGAAGTAAACAACCTGGTATTATACCAAGCCTTTTACAAAATATTGTAAAGGAACTTTCATCCCCAGGGGATGTGCTTCAAAATCTTTCTATAAGTATATGAAAGAAAGAAACTCAAGACAGTTGAAAACTATTTATTTTAAATACAGTTTACCTTTGATACACAGCAGTGACTGGAATTCTTTTCAATAATCATAATAAAACTTCTGAGATTTTGTATCCCTGGAAATATATTCTCCAGTGTCTTCCCTTCAGGGGTGGGTTCTAAAATTTTTTACTACCGGTTCTGCGGGTGTGTCTTATTTTGTGGGCATAGTTTGATGGTCATGTGACAATTCCTTAGGATTTAGCAGAAGTACTGGTCTACCAGGCTTTTAACTGCTTGCAGAGCTGTACTGGTCTACCCATTTGTTTTTGGAGCGTTCCGGTCTACCTATTTGTTTTTGGAATGCACCGGTCTATCCATTTGTTTTTGGAGCATTCCGGTCTATCAATTTGTTTTTGGAGCGCACTGGTCTACCACCACACTGCCTTTTACTGCTGATCAGCTTTAGGGCAGCCCTTTGAAGTGCCGTGGCAAGAGTTTAAACAGTTTTTTTCCTTCTAGCCGATCAGCTGGGACTCGGGAGGCAGCGAATAGATTGGGGGCGGGACCAGGCAGAGGTGGTAGTTACCGGTTCTCCGAATTACTCAAAATTTCCACTACCGCTTCACAAGAACCGGGGAGAACCGGTAGCAACCCACCCTTGCTAGCCAGGAGAGGGCAGTCACGGTTTTGCTGACTTTTTTCTTTTAAGAGAAATTGCCTAATGAAAGATTTCATATCAAATGGCCAGAGCTGGAGAGAGCTATATTTAAAATCAACAACTCAAAATGGTCAGTATGCAAATACATCTTTGTAACTAGGCAACCACTGTAAACAGTCAGATCCAAAGTCTTTTGAAAACTTGTGTTGCTTCCACAAATTGGAGTTTTGAAATAATTAATCTGTAAGGTAAATACAAAGCTTTGTTACCTATACAATAGTTAAGTGGAATTATCTAAATGATTATTTTAATAGAGTGGATATTCTGAATTTGTTGAATTTGGGGGTAGCACCTAAAAACAGTTTCTTTTCTGATTCTCATCAAAACATGAACAGTCAGAGTGGCCTGAATTAATTTGATATTAATTTAATATAGGAACTTGCAAATACTCATTGTGGTAATGAATAGAGTATTCTATTTAAAATATTGTGTAAATTCTAAACAGGAAACGAGAGGAAAAAATAGTGTAAATGAAGAATATACTGTGTTGTTGACACCAGAAAGATAATATTAAGTGCGACTGACCTTTTACCCTTTGCTTCAGAATTTGTTTTGTCCTTGTTAAGAACCAAGGAGGAGAGATGCCTAAATTTAGATTCAACAGATTTAATCCAGGTAGATTGATAGCTGACCTGGAGAATTAATGATGCTAGGCCTTGAAAATAAAAATTAAGTTTTAACCAAAGATTTATGAAAGCAAGGCACCCTCTTGTTTCAACTTTTGCCATACCTGTTTCTAGTCGTAGAAAAGCGTTTGAGACTCCACAAGGTTATCTGGAGAGCTGGTCCCATGAATTTGGATTGTATCCTTTCCAAGCCAATAAAACAAGAAGCTGAAGGGCAACCAAAATCCCACAAAAAAGCAGGACTAGTGTGAAAATTTGAAAAAAAAATTAAATGCAGCTGGGACATAATATTCTCCTATGGAGCGAAAATTAATAATGGGCATTGGCAGATCTTTGTCCAGTGGTAGCAGTATATTCTGATAATTTATTATCATAATAATAAATTCATTCAAAATAATAGATAACTGTCCAGTGGCAGTAGCATATTCAAAGTGAGCGTTTCTTGAGCCAGTAGCATGCATAACTTCTCCTAAATACTTGAAGCAGATCAATTGTTCTGTCATGTGATAATGCTCCTTGTCATCATCTGATAATTTATTACCATAATAATAAATTCATTCCAAATAATAGATAATCATTGTTGCAGTATTGGCCAATGCTCTCAGAGCTCTTTTAAGGTCCAGAAAAAACTATGGCATCATGTTTATAAAGCAGCAGAACACTGCTTCAATCCTTTAGCTTGGGGAGATAGCAATATGAATTGTTTAGATATATCACCATATCATTTATATAAAAGCTGAAAGCAGAGGTGAGGGTAGGTAAGCATTGATGGACAGTGCTTCTATCTTCTCTGAAACCAGCTGGCTCTTCCATTATCAGAATTTCCTGAACCAGCCAGTCTTTAGGTTTACCATGGAGGTGCTTAATACAAAATTTGCTGATTATGTGGAGTAGGCTAATTGGCCTGGAGTACGTAGGATCATCTTCTTGAAAACTGGAACTATAATTGCCAAGCCCAATCTTTGGGGACACATCCAGTGATGTCAATATAGGTAAAGAACAATACTGGAATTGGAGCCCATCACTCTATATTGTTCTTCATTAGTTCTGGGGGAATAAGATCAGTTCCAGGGGCCATCCTCCTCCTGAGCTGACTAATAAGGAATTTAATTTTGGTCACAGATACTGGGGGCCTCTCAGGCAGGTACTCCATTATTTGCACTGGGGACTCACAGAGGGCTCTTCATACATCCTCTGAAAGTGTATTGATAAAAGAAAACATTTGTAGTTCTGGGTTGAAATGAGAGGTCCTTGGTGCTCTTTGATTTTGGCTGTTTGCTTGCAGATATTTCATTACCCATTGCCCAAATTAGATAACACCATCAATGCACAGAAAATATAGTGCAAAGTGTAAATCTCAGGCTTTAAGAGGTACATAGGAGGAATAAGATCTCTGGATTCCTTTGCTGCTTGCATACCTTTTTACCCAAGTGATCCTTGTATCTTCCTTCTCCATGAAGGCCAGCAGTTGCTTCCATTTTTTTTAAGGGTGAGAAGATATCAACGTCATTACATTACTGTCCCTGTCTCAGATTTATAAAGATGATTGTTGTTGTTAGTTGTGAAGTCGTGTCTGACCCATTGCGACCCCATGGACAACATTCCTCCAGGCCTTCCTGTTCTCTACCATCCCCCGGAGTCCATTTAAGCTCACGCCTATTGCTTCAGTGATTCCATCCAGCTACTTCATTCTCTGTCATTCCATGGCTTGAAACTCAACATTAAGAAAACTAAGATCATGGCATCTGGCCGTCTCAATTCCTGGCAAATATATGGGGAAGAAATGGAGGTAGTGACAGATTTTATTTTCCTGGGCTCCAAGATCACAGCAGATGAGGACTGCAGCAGGGGTGAAATCTTAAATTTTTCCCTACCGGTTCTGTGGGCATGGCTTGGTGGGGGGGTGTCCTGTGAGTGGGCATGGCCAACTCAATATCACTCACAGCCATGTCTACTCAGTCACAAGACCCCCTCCCACCAAGCCACGCCCACAGAACCCGGTAGGAAAACTTTTTAAATTTCTATTCTGCCGGCGTGTCCTTACCTTTCTTCCGCGGCTCTGCCCACCCGCCCCATTCCCCAACTCCATCCTTGCCGCGGAGCCGCTGCCTGCTCGCCCTTTGCCACACAGCTCCGCCCACCCGCCCCATTCCCCGGAGTCAGGGAATGCACCATTCCCTGACTCCTACTGCTCACCTTTCTCCCATAGCTGGCTGTCAAGGAAGGCAAGCGGCTGAAAGTTACCAGAGTCGCTCACTCTCCTTCTTGAATGAGCCGTTCTGGTCCATGTGCCGGCTGTGCAAGCGCACACTCAACCTGCCGCTGATGAATGAATTAAATAAACGGTATGTGCTTGCGCAGCCGGTGCATGGACCAGAGCGGCTCATTCAAGAAGGAGAGTGAACGACTCTGGTTTTCCAAGTACTAACGAGGCAGCAGAGAGAGCCAACGCCATTGTGGAAAAATATCTTAGATGCTATGTCACCTATCAGCAGACCAATTGGGTGGAACTCCTGCCATTTGTGGAGGTGGCATACAATAATGCTGTCCACAGTAGTACTAGCTTTACCCCATTTAGAGTAGTGCATGGGTTGGATTTCGTTCCCATACCTGAGTCTCCGCAAGAGCCCCCTATTCCCCTCAACCCAAAAGAGTGGATAGATACCTTGCCAGGGATGTGGGAAGCTGTGAAGAAGGCCTTGAGGAAAACTGCAGAAACCCAGAAGATACAGGCAGACAGAAAGCGGGCTCCCCAGAAGCCATTCTGGGCGGGAGACAGGGTGTATCTATCGACCAAATACTTAGTGTTAAGGATCCCCTGTTGGAAGTTGGGTCCAAAGTTCGTGGGGCCCTTCCCCATCGTACGAATAATTAATCCTGTAACAGTGGAGCTGAAACTACCCAGACTGTTAGGAAAGGTGCACCCTGTTTTTCACAGTAGTCTGCTTAAGCCTGTAAGCGAGTCCCTTCATCCACAACCATTACTGGTGCCTGGTCCCGTGGAGGTGGGAGGAGAGACCCATTATGAGTTTGATTGGATACTAGACTCCCGACTGCATAGGGGTTGATTGCCTTGTTCAGTGGAAGGGAAATCCCAATACAGAAGCCTCCAGGGTGGCAAGTGGAGACATATGGGGGCCCATCTGCTCAGGAAGTACCATGGGAAATATCCTCACAAACTGGGGAGGGGGCATATGGGAGCCTGGATATAATACTCTTTTGCTATGTATCCTCACTATCTGTGCATACTATCTTCCAGGTGCGGCCCTGGTGAGAGAGGAGCCGCTTGTCAAACCTCGGGGTTTGCTTTAGCAGGGGAGTGGAGGGAAGGTCCTGGTGGTTGGGGAAAGTTTGTGATGCCGGCGGCTGCAGCCAGGCATCGGAGAAACCCCATTGGAGCGCCAATCAGCTGTGGCAGGGAGGTGGCCAGCACAAATCTCTGTTGGAGCGCCAATCAGCTGTGTGACTGGGAGGCGGCCAGTGCGAGGCAACCAGGATGCCCGACGATCAGCTGAGCAACCAGAATGCCCGATGAGCAGCTGTGCAGCTATATGGAGCCGGGCGAGTGACTTCCGGGCAAGGACTGCACCGGCGGAGGGCATGGCTTGCCTATATAACCATGCTGGGAGGTGAACACTCCCAGTACTGACTTTAATTCCAGATTGCGGAATCAAACCCACACACCTGGGGTTGTTACTACTGGATTAGGTCCAGAGCTCGGACTGCTTGAGAGTCAGCTTGAGATTAGTCTAACAGCTCACTAAAAGAATTAATCAAGCTTCTTCTAGAGATTCATTAGAAAGCTGTATTGCTGTGGGTTGTCCAAGTTGTTTGCTTAGATTTCTCCCTTGCAAAGATACTGTTGATAAGATGCCCTCATAGTTGTCCAAATGGTGAATATTAGATTAAAGTGCTAGTACCATCTTAGCCAAACTGAGTTAGAGGCTCAGAGTTAGAGGCTGACTTCCTCAGAATGGAAACACATATTGGGAAGATCAAAAAGATCCTCTGAAAGGTTTAAGTTTGAAGAACATGCTGGGGATTGTAGGTGCCCAAATATCAGCAGGATGCAATGCCTCTAGGTGAGAGTCATTCTACCTTTTTAAAGTGCATCAGTTGTCTTTTCCAGTGTAATAGCTGGCTTAAGGAATCAATGATGGCTTTTTAGATCGCCATCTGCCTCTGTTTACTCCATTATTTAACATTTGCAGAATTATCCTAGTAGTTTGAGGAGATCCTTGTCTTTTACAAGGTTTTTGCCCTTCTCACCTTTCTTTGTAGGATTGCTTAACCTTCTTTTTTCTTCCCTGTTATTTCCTCTTATTAGGCTGAGTTCAGGGTCCAGGTCTTCCTTCCAGCTATTCCAGTTTCCTTCCAGCTGTCAGCTATTTGTTTGGAACAATATATAGATGCAGATCAGTTTCTTTGGCTAGCTGGACAGTTTAGTTTGATTGACTCTCAGTAAATTTGGCAAAATATTCTTTTAGAGAATTTGCTTTGTTTTTAATTGTGGTTGTCAAGTCAAGGTATGTGCTTCAGTAGACTATGCCTAGCTATAAATTTTAATCTATTTACTGGTTTCAGCCTGTAGGTCCTTCTTGAGAGGTTCATACTTATTGGATAAATGAAGTGAGATTATGTTATTTACAAGAGACGCTTGTTTGCTTGTGATGTATCTGTAACTTTTTGTTGTTTCAGAGGCATTGATGAAGTCTGTTTATCTGAGTTGTGGTGGTGCAGCGGCTACTGCAGGCTACTTCTGCTGACTGCCGGTTGCCAGCAATTGGGCAGTTCGGATCTCAAGGTTGACTCAGCCTTCCATCCTTCCGAGGTCGGTAAAATGAGGACCCAGATTGTTGGGGGCAATATGCTGACTCTGTAAATCGCTTGGAGAGAAGTGTAAAGCACTATGAAGCGGTATATAAATCTAGGTGCCATTGCTATTGCTACCTGCTGTTGTTTCTTCTTTTTCCCCCCACGACAGTAGTGCAAATGTTCTTTCGATAAAAACAACTCACCCAATAATTGCAATAATAAAAAAGGTAGTAAGAGTACAAGATGGGGCTAAGGGGGAAAACGATCTGAAAATATATAGTAAACTAAAATGCAGATAGAATTTTTTTAAAAAGGCTTTTAGGAGGAGTTAATTATAAGGATTACAACCATCTTTCTTCCCTCCCCCTCCCCCTCCCCCTCCCCCTCCCCCTGGTAAGCATGTGGTAAAATTGCAAATTCAGAAGAATAATGTGCTTAACTCAGACTAAGCAACTTTTACAATAGAGAAACGTTGTTTAAGAAAGCAATGGCAAAGAAATAGGATGTCCTCATCAATTATGGTTTCTCAATGCTGTTTTTCTTTGATGAATATCCATTCATTACAATAGTTAAGCACCACCCATATATCCTGGCATTTTATTTGGCCTTGTCCTGTTCCATATAGATTGACTATAGATGAACAGATCACCATGTGGATTCCAACTCTCCGTCCCACCTAAAATAGGTTTTTATTACCAGATAACATAAATATTCTGTGATGGCAAGAGCTGGTTGGGCTGACCCCAAAAATTTACCTGGGTTTTGCTTACCTTGTTTGTTATCTGAAATTTGTTATCATTAACGTTATGGCATATTTATCTTCCTTTTGTGGCACAGGAAAACCTGAACTATCTCAGCAGAAGAGTGGAATGAGGCAATTTGATTTTTTTTGAAATGTTTTATTTTTTTAAAAAAACACACAGCTACCTAGCCACTAGTCAAAAGTCTTACCATTCTCGATAAAATGGAGGTCTCTAATTTGTTCAAGAGCCAAAATGTCTTTCCTTCTGAGTCCACTTTAAAAGTCAAAGTCGACAGAAAGAACTTGCCATCATACCAAGCTATGTTGTCTGTGATGAAGGCAAAAATGCCTTTTATGTATCAGAAAGATGTTAGCCATGCTGAGTGGCATTATGCGCATTATCAGAAACAATGTCTTAAGAATGTATCCAAGAGCATTCATTTTTCCAAAGAAACCATTAAGCCATCAGCTTTATCATATAAAGATTATGACCCTAAAGGTCTATATGATTTTTCTACTATTCTTCGTCAATGTAAAGATGAAGATATTCCTAAAAAGCTAAGGAAACCAAGAAAACTGAAACCATCAAGATTACCTCATTTGAGGGAACCAGAAATTATTCCTGTCCAAGAAACCTCTGGGAATCTCCCTCTGTTCTTAGAAGACTGTATCTGGGAAGCCAAACTAGAGAGTACCCAAGCAGAGCCCAAATTGCTGGTACCCATTCCTCCTCCTCCTCCTCTTTCTCCTCCTTCTTCTGACCTTCCAAATATCCAGGCATTCCCAACCAAACCCTCTGAGAAGTTAGAAGTCTCAAGTAAGAAAAGACAGTCCAAATTCACAGTCTGGGATGAACCCGAACAAGAAAAACTGGGGTGGGAAGATACACTGTTAACAAAGATAAGCAAAACAACAGCTCAATGGATTGTGAACAATCAAACCTCTTGGGGAGGTTGGGTTCAGGGTAAGCTAAAGCATTTCAAGAAACAGAAGTACGATTGGAACAGCATCAGATATGTACTCCCTTGTGAAAGTGATGTGGAATTATTGGATGGAATTCTAGCAGAGGAAACAGTGGAAGGAGGTCCTATTCACAAAGATGAACAAAAGAAGCTAGAGACGTCTCTCGCTGCTTACTATAGGTAGGACACAATAGTTATTATTACAATAGAAAAAAATATGTAACTTGGAATTGAGTTTTGGAGCCCTTGGTGCTCTCTTAAGTTTGGTTATTTGCTTACAGGTGCTTCATTACCCAACTATACTGTATAACATCATCAGTGTTAGTGAGTGTGGAGTTTGCTCCCTGTTAATGTGCAATAGTTTGCCTTGCCTGTCTTGGTGAGGGTGTGGTTTTCTCCTTGGCAGTTCCTTGATCAGTCATTGATAGACACATGGAGATAGACTACACTGACACACCATTCAAAAGAGACAATAAAAAGTTATGTCACAGTTAATCAATACCCAGATAAGCATGATACTAAACAAACAATAAAAAAGAAAAAAACTTAATCAAGGAACTTCCAAGGAGATAAACCATACCTTCACCAACTCTGGCAGGGCAAGCTGCAGTATATAAACAGGGAGCAAATCCAACACTCACTAGCACTGATGATGTTACCTAGTTGGGTAATGAAACATCTGCAAACAAACAACCAAGCTCAGAGGGCACCAAAGACTCCATGGATATTATTACTTTTCCTCCTGATATAAATATTTCAATAAGATGTGAATCTCAGCAAGTTCTATAGAATTTACTTCCAATTAAGGATGCATGGAATATACTATAGTGGTAGTCCTCGAGTTATGACCACAAGTGAGCCCAAAATTTATGTTGCCAAATGAAACATTTGTTAAGTGAGTTTGCCCCATTTTACAAATTTTCTTGCCACAGTTGTTAAGAGATCGCATTTGTTAAGTTAGTAACATGGTTGTTAAATGAATCTGGATTCCTCATTGACTTTGCTAGTCAGAAGATCACCAAGCTGATTATATGACCCTAGGACACTGCAACCATCATAAATATGAACCGCCTATCAAGCACCTGAATTTTGATCATGTGACCATGGGGATGCTGTAATGCAATGATTGTAAGTGTGAGAAATAGTCATAAGTCACTTTTTTCACTTCTGTTATAACTTTGGTCCCTAAATGAACTGTTGTAAATCGAGTATTGCCTATGCTGCTTTTATGATTAAATGGGTTATTTTTCTGGCCCATTCTTTATATTTGAAAAATGAAGGGACAACATTAAGGCAGTTTTATGAAAGATAATCAGGGTAGTAAAAAAGGCAAAGGCAACACTAGTAAAATGGTGAACCTGTAGTAAAACAAAAACCGTGCAAAAGATTTTGAAAAGAACAAGTCCGGTTTCTTTTATTAAAGTTTATCAAACAATCAAAATATCACCTCCCCACACACAACCCTTCCCACAACTGAACTGGTACCCCAAAGGTCCTCTCCTTTTATCTGCCCCACTACTCCTTCCACCCATATCAGACTGGAGAACTGACAAGAGGAGGTCCCTTCTCCTTTCTGCGGGAAATGCCAAGAGAACTGACACAGTAAAAACTCACTTCCCACCCTCTTCTCCCACCCTGCATCTTTTACCACTTATGGTTTGGCAAGAAAAGTGGAAAAGATTTTTGGCACATGGAAAACCTGAGTCTTCCACTGCTAATAGACAAGTGGCCTTGAAAATCAGCAGTTGAGAACTTGTGGGGAGAATGTACACATAATGGCTTTAGATAGCCAACAGAAGCAGAGCAGGATAGGCACCTACCTCTAAGCTTACCCCAGAAAGAATTGTTACTTGTATGCCCCAGCTTGTGTTGCAGAGATAGGACAAAGATCCTTTTGCAATGGAGCAAGGAACTATAGGTAAAAATTGCCTTGGTGACTGTTGAAGAGAACATGGGAAGGAAAAACAAAGGGGAAATCTCTCAAAAGTAAATATCTCCCATGTACAGAACAAAAATAACTATCTTTGTCTAGGTCTATATCTTCATGTTCTATGATACAATTAATTTTAAACCATTAAATCAGATCAATGAACACAATGAAAAAAACAGGAAAACAGAGCTACATGTACTACCATAGTTTATGTGGTTAACTTCTCAATATGTATTAAATGGGGTTCCCAGAGGTACCCGATTGCTAGGATGGCTTTTTTAGACCACAATAAACAGATGTCTAGTTATCCATTAGACATGGAATAAAAACAAACCAATGAAAGAAACCCTCTCCAAAACATGGAAAAACTGCAAAAAAATCCAGTTCTACCTGTAATCTAGGGTTCTTAAGTAGGATTTTTTTTTGGTATGAACTTGGCTACTACTAAATTAATGACTATTTAAAGGGTTGCCACCAGTGGTGGGTTCCTCCCGGTTCGGCCTGGGTCGACCGAGCCGGTAGCGGTGATGCTATTATGTCACCGAACCAGTTCTCTTTCATCGGGAGCTGGGCCCTCCCACCCGCCCCCGCGTTATTCCTACCTTATATTTCTTCTTTTTTCACCCAGCTGAGAGGTGCGGCAGAGCGGATTGCCGTACCTCAGCTGAGCAGATTCGTAACGCGCTTGCGCAAAGCGCAAGTTTGGCGCGC
This sequence comes from Pantherophis guttatus, assembly GCF_059756535.1. Classification (NCBI taxonomy): domain Eukaryota; kingdom Metazoa; phylum Chordata; class Lepidosauria; order Squamata; family Colubridae; genus Pantherophis; species Pantherophis guttatus. The sequence goes on from NC_142063.1 coordinate 70,687,909, forward strand.
ATGCAAACCATGTGCACGAACCGATAGTAAAGTCAGTTAGAACCCACCACTGGTTGCCACCTCTCTCTTTCCTCCTGACACTACATTTTTCATTTTTTCTCTTAGTAGCTGTTTTTCCTCCTTCAATTCTTCTCACTGCTGATCCTCCCACAGCCTTACCTGTTGTTATGATAGCATCTGTCAGAACATCTCTGCAGGTGTGTAGATCTGAAGCCAGAAACCACAATGAACTGAGATTCTAGTCTATATATTGTGGAGGTTTGAATTTAAATTCTTGCACAGACTAAGTGGTTTCTGGCCTCAGTTCTAGTTCTAATCTGAGCTCTAAGAACTATTCAAATATTATGATTTATTACTTTATTTTATTTATAAATCTACTTAATAATGAGTGATTCAAGGCATTGCATGAAGAGGATTGAAAGGCATAATAAAATTAGAGTATTCCGTGAGCATAAAACCCTACTATAGTAAATAAGCTCCATTTGTGATTGATGGGTCCCATTTTGGATAAATCACGAGTTGCATTATTTTCTCCAATTTAGCAATCTATGAAGGTCTATTACAATATATACTATAATTTCTATCCAGCTAACCAGCTTGGCCAGTTGGTTATGCTTATTGATTTATTTCCATATAAATCAAGTTAACTTTCTTTCCATACAAATCATGTTCACTGAAAACTTCCAGGTTACCATCTTTTCATGCAAGAGTGGTAGGCGAGGATGATCTACTCTTTCCCAATCAAACAGCAGACAAAATATCAATGAAACATCTCAGACCAGCGACTCCTGTTAAACGTCGTGAGCGGCTGCACCCCAGGACTGGGAAATGTTCATATGTGACTCAGAATGCCTTTGAACAAGAACTTTATTTTGGTAAGCATCAGGGGAATGACTAAAGAGCTTTAACTTTATAGAGTGAAAGACTGATTCCAAAATTGGTTCCACTATAAGCTTGCAGAAAATTCTACTCTGCCAAATCAAATCTTGTGTATCGAAACACATGACAAATATTACTAGAACAATAGATGTTAAAACAATGATGTCTTTATTTTGAGAGTTGTGTAGCAGTCTATCCTATCTGGAAATTTTTAATATTGCAGATAGCAGTGGTGATAGAAGACTGAGGAACCCTGGTGGTGCAGTGGTTAGAATATAGTATGCAGGCTAACTCTGCCCTCAGCCAGGAGTTCGAACCTGACAGGGCTCAAGGTTGATTTAGCCTTCTATGTTTCCAAGATCGGTAAAATGAGGAGAAGATTGTTGGGGGCAAGATGCTGACATTTTAAACCATACAGAGAGTGCTGTAAAGCATTGTGGAGCGGTATATAAGTCTAAATGCTATTGCTATTTTCCTCACCCATATTTGTGAGTTTCTCCAATGCATCTGGTTGGCCATTGAATGATATAAAATGCTAGACCAGATGAATCTTTGGCCTCATTCATTTGTCAGATTGCCAGATTCTCATTTTCCTCAAAGGACTCCAGAAATGTTATAGACTCAGAGATGTTCAACCAGTAAAATTAGTGCCTAAACTTTGATTTGCACATAGGACCTCCTCTAAACACTATAAGCTACTGTACCAGAGGTGGGTTTCAGCAGGTTCTGACCAGTTCTGGAGAACCAGTAGGGGAAATTTTGAGTAGTTCAGAGAACCAGTAGTAAAAATTCTGACTGGCCCCACCCCCATCTATTTTCTGCCTCCCAAGTTCCAGCTGATCAGGAGGAAATGGGGATATTGCAATAACCTTCCCCTGGAGTGGGGAGGGAATGGATATTTTACAGTATCCTTCCCCTGCCACACCCACCAAGCCATGCCCACCAAGCCATGCAACGCCCACCAAGGCACACCCACAGAACCGGTAGTAAAAAAATTTGAAACCCACCACTGTACTGTACCATGCTTATGGGATACAGAAAAGCATTCAGCATTTAGAAATAATGTTGCTAAGTTCCAATGGTTTTCTTCCTCTTGTATACTTTCAGGGTCAGCCAAGATTATCCATCAAAAAACCAAGAAGGATCGTATCATTCTGGATAATCATGATGAATATAACAAACATCTAGAACAATGCTACCCAAGACCTCCAGAAATCTGGAGCTTCAAATCACCAAAAAGGACAAGTAAGAGTGGAGCACTGTGCTGATTTCCCCCCATATTTTATTCACCATTCTCATTTGAGAGAGAAATATTGCTTTCAAAATTATGTTAATATATCGAAATAATTTGATGAAAATGATCATCGCTTTTTTAAAAAAAAATGAAATTAAGAGGATAGATTTTCACACTTTCACTTTTTGTGTGTGTGGAAGACTACTCTTGTTTTCAACGTGATTTCTCACAGAAATCACGAAAGTGAAGAAATACCTACTTCACTGTAAATCCTACATGAAAAATCCCTTAACTGGAATGATGTAGGTTTGTAATGTTTTTAATCACTTGCGTCCTTATATTTAAAACATTTTAATTTAAATTTGGTATCGGTCTAAGTTCTATTATTTCTCTTTCACACAATTTCCTAATCATATTCCCACATAGCTTCTTGAAATTACAAGTAATCTTCGGTTAGTGACCAGGATTCAAAGTTCTGATATCTATACCTCCATAGTCATATGAACCATTTTGGGCATTTGATAATTGGCCTGCATTTATGATTGTTTACAGCACCCCATGATCAAATGGCTACAAATTTTGGGCAAAAAATGGTCCTGAATAATGGGTTCCCCTAATTGTATAAGGTCTCCTGCTCGAGCAAGTAATTGGGCTAGAAGACTACCAAGGTTTCTTCCAACCCTGTTTTTCTGTGTTCTAATGACTGTGGTGTTCGCTCAACAACCATGGTGTTTGCTTAATGACTGCCACAAAGTAGTCCTAAAACAGAAGTCCTTCTATTCTTCTATTAAATCAGGTGCAGTCATGGGATGATTCTCTTTACAACTGTCATGACTTATGACTGAAAGCATGGGCTCAGTTACAGTCATAAATCTACCTTTATCCAGGGAAATATTTAGATATAGCTTTTCTCCTTTAATCAAAGAAAATATCCTGATACAGATTATCTGTTCCCCATAGGAGAAAGCGGGATCAAAAAAGTCAAGATGACCATAGCTATTCCAGTGAAGCACCATCCATTTTTTTACAGGTGCCCTGTAGTCTTACAGTCAGAGTGGGGCTATGATCACATGATTTCCTCTAGGTGCAATCTGCTTGCCTCATGTTCTGGAACATGCTAATGGATAAAAATATTCAGCCCACAAATTGTGAAGTAGTCTGCTCTGCCACCAACAGGGATTTGTTTTGCATGGGAAAAAATTCTAGTTCCTCACAAAAACTGAGTGGTGTTATTGTCCGTTCCATAGATAGGCGATCAGGATACGAAAGAAGAAAAACTGCTATTTAATTATGTAAATAATTGAATTATGTAAATAATTGAATTCATAATAAATTAAATAACAATTTAATTATGTAAACTCTTCCCTGGATTTTCAAAATGATTTTTCCATCTGTTTTCCTGATTTGATCTATCAGAGTTTCATTATTTATTGATTATTATGTAATTCACTTTCATCATTTGAATCCTTAAAATAACTCTCCATTTTTCCTTTTCTCTCTAATGCGTCTGCTCCAGCATTCACAGCTAAAAAAATTGCTTTAACTTCATATGACTTGACTACCTATATTCACTGAATTTCAATGTGTAAATAACATTTCTATTCAGATATTATCTATTTGTTCTGAACAATACAAAAGCCATTGGGATAATTTAAAATTTTGCCCTAATCATTCACTATATAAAGTGAGCCAGCCAGGGGAAGTCAAATTTGCTGTTTAGACATTAATATTTATTTTCATTCATCACTTTTGCAAGCAAGAACTAATATGAATGAATTACTAACTAGCTTTCATTAAAATTGTTCTCGATCAGCTAAAAAAGTACAGAAGGGAATGATCCACTGGAAAACACTTCCCACTCTTATTGAAGATTTTTCCCAAGTGGATGAAATACAGTCACCTGACCCAAATGAAAGAGAAAGAGATCCGTGCACTAAACAGGAAGAGAGTGTGTCTGAAACTGTTCGCATCCGTAAGACAATGCTGGAACAATGGAAAGCTGCCTGGAAATTTGGTAAGTACATACTCTTACTCTAGTTCTGGCTTTAATTTGTTAAAGCCCATTTAAGACAATGGCCAGTTTTCTGTTTTGAGTGCTGCCATTAATAATTGTTAAATCCCCTCTAACCTGTTATGAATGGGTTACTTGAAATATTATTATTATTATTAATAATAATAATATCCTGTTTCCCCCAAAATAAGACATCCCCTGATAATATTTTTGAGCGCATGGCAATAAGGCCAAGGGTTTCAGGGTTCAAAAAAATTTCAGGGTTTCAAAAAAATATAAGAGGGGGTTTTATTTTTGGGGAAACATAATAATAATAATAATAATAATAATAATAATAATAATAATAATACCACCGGATTTCAACATTTTGACTCTACAAAAAACCACCTTACTTGGAACAGCTTACATCCTCCGACGATACCTTAACAGTTCTTAGGTCCTTGGTTAGGACTCAAGCTGCTGAGCTATTAACCAGTCTCAAAGGCTGTGAATCTCACTGAAGATTAAATAATTATAATTATAATTATAATTATTATTATTATTATTATTATTATTATTATTATTATTATTATTATTATTATTATTATTTTATAAGGTACACCAGCAAATTGCAGCTTCCTGCAATAACACCAGCGGAACTGCAAAAAACTGCGCTACTTGGGACATTGTACATCTTTAGAAGGTACTTGGTTGATACCTACGACTCTGGCAGCAACCCATATCAACCACTAGCACCAGTCAATGGTATTTGTGATGCAGTTTTTAATGTTCAGTTGACTGAGTTTCATATTTAATTAATAACGATAATAATAATAATAATTTAAATGTTCAGTTGACTGACTTTCATGTTTAATGAATAAAAGTAGAATAATAAATATCCTCTCCAACATTCTTCTTATGGTATTTTTGTACTTAACTTTCAGATCCTCATTGGCAGACAGCAACTATAGAAGGGATACTTGTAGACCTTGCTGATTTGCATGTTCAAAATCGGATCAATGGTCTACTTGTCTGTGCCTCTGCTGTGCTTGAGCGTCCCTGTAAAGTCCGAAATGCAAATCAGAAGTCAGGTAGATGCGTTGGGTGGAAATTTCTATCATTTCACTTACATTTATTGAGAATTACTAGATACTACAGCTGCTGGGATATAAACAATAACTGATTCAAGTACTCTGATGTCTTCCTAGGCAAGTTGGGTTGCAGTTCCATCTATTGATACATAAGAGAAGGCTTAACTGAACCTATTGGATGATACCATTCACTAGTAATTCAAGAAATCATACAAAATACATATGAAGAGTAGTGCGGTAGCCCAGAGGTGGAGCTCTCGCCTCATAATCCAGAGGCTGTGAGTTTGATCCTAGGTAGAGGCAGATATTTCTCTCTTTGGGCAGAGGGAGAATATATCTGGTGAAAAAACTCCACATTGGTGACAGGAAAGGCATCTGGCCAGTAAACACTCAGCTCCATTCAGTTGCCCAGACTCCACCCCGCAAGGGGTTATGGGGTTGTTTAAAAGAGGATAATACAGAACATATATGAAAACAATTCGGTTTCTGGATGCATTTGATACTACAGGTAGTCCTCGCCTTACAACAATTTGTTTAGTGACTGTTGAAAGTTACAGCAGCACTGAAAAAAAGTGACTTATGACTGTTTTTCACACTTACAGCTATAACAGCATCCCCATAGTCACGTGATCAAAATTCAGACGCTTGCCAATTCATTTTTATGATGGTTGCAGTGTCCCGGGGTCAGATGATTCCCTTTTGCAACCTTCTGACAAGCAAAGTCAATGGAGAAATCAGATTCACTTAACAGCCTGTTACTAACTTAACAATTGCAGTGGTTCACTTAACAATGTGGCAAGAAAGGTTGAAAAACAGGGCAAAACTCACTTAACATTTAGCAGCAGAAATTTTGGGCTCAGTTGTGGTCGTAAGTGAAGGACTAACTGTACTTTTATATCAGGACAATGAAAGGAAATGCCTTTTATTGACCTAGTAGTTTATATTTAATCTTAACCCTGAGATGAATCAGTAAAGTAACCTAAATTAAATCAAAATTAACCTGTTTTTTAAAATTGCAAAACTACCAAACTTTTACAAAATTTTACAAGTTCCTGTAAGATGATATTCCAAATGATATCGACATTTTGCATGAGAACAGCAACATTTTACAAAATGTCATGCAAGAATGCTGAAACATTATGTGAGTTCTTATAAAAAATATTTTCTTGCATTAGATGTCATGAAATGTTAGGAGAGATTTATAGAATCTTGCAAAATGAAGTAATGTCATAGGATTTTATATGTCCAGAATTTAAAGAATGCTGAATTTTATATTGAACTATAATGTACTTAATTCTTTTTGTGAATGTGAATCAGCCTATTATACCTTACGGATTGTAGTTTTAAAATCTTGGCTTATTGTTATAAGCAAGTACAGCCATTAAGTCACATCAATGGGTTTGTCTGGCCCCAGAAGTTCCAGTATATAAAATTGAGGATTTAAAACAAATACGCTGGTAACTGACTTTGGATTTCTAACATTTTAAATATAAATGTTATTATTGGACTACAAGAGTCACCTTCTAGGGAAGATGGGCAGCAAAGAAATTTAATAAATAATAATAATGGTGACCTGGCTCTGTCAATTAGCATGGAGATCCAATAGTGGTATGCAACAATTGAGGGGATTGGTCGTTAGAGGGCACTCCATCTGTTCTTTTAACGTGTCTTTTTCACTTTATCTTTGTATGGATTTTATGGGTTTTATTTGTAAACTATTCAGAGTCTCTTAGATGGTGAGGTGGGCAGTGTATACATTTGATAAATAAATAAATAATGATGCTATCCTCTTGCCCCACTGCAATTAATACACATTGATGCCTTGGTAAGGCCACACTTGGAATACTGCATCCAGTTTTGGTCGCCACGATGTAAAAAAGATGTTGAGACTCTAGAAAGAGTGCAGAGAAGAGCAACAAAGATGATCAGGGGACTGGAGGCTACAACACATAAAGAACGGTTGCTGGAATTGGGTATGTCTAGTTTAATGAAAAGAAGGACTTGGGATGAGATGATAGCAGTGTCCCAATATCTCAGGGGCTGCCACCAAGAAGAGGGAGTCAAACTATTCTTCAAAGCACCTGAGGGCAGGACAAGAAGCAATGGATGGAAACTAATCAAGGAGAGAAGCAACCTAGAACTAAGGACAGTTCCTGACAGTTAGAACAATTAATCAGTGGAACATCTTGCCTCCAGAAGTTGTGAATGCTCCAACACTGGAAGTTTTTAAGAAGAGATTGGACAACCAGGTGTCCGAAATGGTATAGGATTTCCTGCCTAAGCAGAGGGTTGGACTTGAAGACCTCCAAGATTCCCTTCCAACTCTGTTATTCTATTCTGTTCTGTTCTGTTCTGTTCCGTTCTGTTCTGTTCTGTTCCATTCTGTTCTGTTCCGTTCTGTTCTGTTCTTCTATTCTAATTTGGGATGCACATTCCAAAGCTTAGCTAAGAAATACTTTAATGATCTTCAACGCACAATGACTTACTTCATTTTATTTTTTTAATTCTCTCCATTATCTCTGAAGAGAGTCATGCCCTTTGCAATGCACATTTAAAAGCCTTTCTGAAACCATTAGAAAGCAAAAATCTTTCAAAAGCTACAAAACCTTCATAGCAATTTATTTATAAAACAAATTATTAATTTTTAACCTACCGTAAGTATATTTTTAGAATCCGGCATTGTTTCATCATGCACATGTGCTGTTTTCCTCAGAAATAGGACTAGATGCTTCCACAAAAGACATAGAAATTAAGGATTTACCGAAAAAAATACAACCCTTGCTGCATAAAACTCTGTTTGACACGGATGCCCATGTACGAATGGCAGCTGCAGTATGCTTCTATGCCATGTGGAAACCAAATCCAGAAGCACAGTCTATCATGAAGAAAGCTCTGATAGATGGTTAGTAAAAATCTTTTTTCTCCCTCTGTATGAATGTCACTAATCCATAAAGCCATGATAATTGAGGGGTCCTTGGTGCTCTCTGAACTTGGTTGTTTTCTTGCAGATGTTTCATTACCCAAACTTGGTAACTGTAGGAGGGGAACACCACCAAGACAGTGCCAGGACCAGTAGGACATAATCAACTCAGAAAGGCAAAGGCCACAGGCATAGGAAAATGACCTTCCCAAAATAGAACACATGGACATCAGGGCCATTTAGGAACAAAAGAGGACCCAGGGAAATGACACACACAAAAGACTCAGGACATGCCAGGAAAGGAACTATCAAGACAGCAGAAACTAGGAGAGTAAAACAAAAGGGATGGCAGAGGATTAGCAAAAGGAAAAGATTTAATCAATAGCCCCAGCAATCTGATAAGAGCCAAGCCGGGAGTAAGGGCTTAATTGATAACAACATGATCAGCTTAAGGCAAAAGGAAAAATAATGAAAGCAGAAGGAAACAAAAGGACGCGAAATCAAATAACTAAGACACCACCCAATCTCAAGTAGGAAAGATTCAGAATAAGAAAACACAGGGCGATCCACAAACTCACACACAAAAGACAGACACACAAAAGTAACAAAAGAAACAAAGAATTTCCTTTGTACAGAAAAGTATAAAAATGTATGCTTACCTTGTAACTATGTCAGCTCACCGAGGAACCCTGGTCTGTGACTGCGCTCGATCTGACTTCCTGAAAAATAAAGAAAATTTGCTTTCACGCAGCTTGCTTCTCTCACGGTTTTGCATGGCGCCAGAACGCTCTCCCAGCCGGGAAATTCGAATTCTCGGGGAGGGGAAACCTCTCCTCCCTTCTAACAGTAACATCATCAGGGCTAATCTGATGAAGTTCAGGTCTAGCATTGATGGTGTTACCTAGTTTGGGTAATGAAGCATCTGCAAGAAAACAACCAAGCTCAGAGAGCACCAAGTACCCCTCATGTCAACCCTGATATTCTTGGAATACTCCCTGATATTCTTCCCCAATATTCTCCTTTATTGGCCATGCTAACTTGTTTCTTCAGCAAACACTATTTGGATATATGCTAAGCTAGGAAGAGTATCAAGAAAGTGATCCTGACAGAGATATGCATTACCTATTACCATTACCTATTTTTTAAGTCCAAAACAAAGAGATTACAGTCACATGTAACTCACATAAATGCCTCACTGAGCTATAAAAAAGAGAAGGAGGTGCTGCTCAATCTAATTTGCTAGATTGATGTCAGGCCTACTGGGCAGACCAGGCCAGGAAATCAACTCCATAGTAAGGCTAACACAACTTTTACTGAGATTGGATATGATACCTGAATCTTACAGGTTTGACTACCTTCTTTTCCTTCTTATACTCCAGTGAATCAGACCAGGGTCTGTCCCAGCTGTTTCTGAATGCTATCTCACTGTTCTGGATTTTTAAAAAAGCTTAGCCTCCCTTTTGCTTAAGTAAAGGTTCCTGCATCTCTCTTGTAAGGTCATCTGCCTTACTCTGTATAGACTAGGACCCTCATCCAGCTAAAGGAGAAATGGGGACATGAATCACCTCCAAACACCCTGTGCCTTTCCTGTACATCATTAAGCTCCATTCAAAAGCAACAGGATTGGTTAATTACATTGCTTTCTTTAGGAGTAGATCAAATTATGTACTGGTAGTCATTGACTTGCAACAGTACATTTAGTGACCGTTTGAAGTTACAATGGCACTGAAAAAAGTGACTTATGACCGTTTTTCACATTGCAGCGTCCCCCAAGGTCACATGATCAAAATTCAGATGCTTGGCAATGTGACTCTCATTTATGACTGTTGCAGTGTCCTGGGGTCATGTGATCGATCTCCTTTTGCAACTTAATGGGGAAGCCAGATTCACTTAACAATTAGTGTTACTAATTTAACAAGTCAATTAACAACTGTGGCAAGAAAGGTCGTAAAAGAGGACAAAATTCACTTAACAGTTAACTGTCTCACTTACCAACAGAAATTTTGTGCTCAATTGTGGTCATGAGTTGAGGACTACTGTATTTTTATCCAAAAAAGAATGATATTTTTATGCTATCCCTGAATAGTTACCATATTTAGGCAATCTTTTGGGGATTCTGCCTTTATTCTCATTTTCTTGTTAGGTAATTCTGCAGACAGCTGGGCAGCAGCTCAAGCTCTAGCCCTGGAAGGAGTTAGCAGTTTCCAGGTAGTGAAAAGGATTCTGTCTCAGATTTTTGATGAAAACAATGATGCTTCAGAAGAACAGGCATGTCTTTTGTTAGCTCGGCTCAGCAAACACACGGTAAGTATCAACCCCCAGGAAAAAGAACGTGGTGGAAGCACAGGATCGGTATGGCCGCTGAGGATTTCTGAATCAATTTGCCCATCATTATTGGATGCATGAGGGATGCGGTGGCTCAGTGGCTAAGACACTGAGCTTGTTGATTGAAAGGTTGGCAGTTCAGGGGTTCGAATCCCTAGCACCGCGTAACAGAGTGAGCTCCCTTTACTTGTCCCAGCTTCTGCACACCTAGCAGTTCGAAACCATGTGAAAAATGCAAGTAGAAAAATAGGAACCACCTTTGGTGGGAAAGTAACAGCGTTCTGTGCGCCTTTGGCATTTAGTCATACCGGCCACAAGACCCCTGAGATGTCTTCGGACAGCGCTGGTTCTTTGGCTTTGAAATGGAGATGAGCACCCACCCTCTAGAGTCGGGAACGGCTAGCACATATGTACGAGGGGAACCTTTACCTTTACCTTATTGGATGCACACATTGTGCACTAGTGTGTCAGCAGGGGCAGCGCCTCATCTTTCTTGTTGAGCTCACAAGCAAAATAGAATTGGCTTGGGTGGGAGGCCGCCAGGGAATATCAGGCTTCAAGGAGATTTTACCAACGTTTAGGCTCTTGGCACATGCATGCTGCAGAAAAATTCACTATGGCCAATTTCTTCAAAAGGTTAAAAAAATGGTTGTCATCTAAAAAGCCTGCCTTTGGGACCTTGCCAATCAGGTAGCTCCAAAAAATTGTGGGATGTCGTTATACTGTTGTTGTATTAAATTTTATTTTTATGATATGGACGCTGGAATGCTCAATTTCAAAACATCACTCTGCTTCCAGTTCTGAGCCAGGCTAAAGTAATGTTGTAGTTCCTATTTTCATTCATCAGTGTGTCTAATGTGCCTTCCTTTTGTTTTCTTTTTCCTCTTCCCTTTGCTTTCAGGTTAAACTAGTTTGGGGTGAGGGGAGATAGACAGCAAACCTAGTATAGTAAGGAAGATATTTTGCTTTAAACCAATGGAATAAATTTTAACTGCAGTGTATCAGCCTAGAATTCAAAAGCTTTGCCATTTATCTTCTGTTAAGTTATCTTAGCTCAGCTGTTCAATTAATAGGAAATTATCAAATACTAACATATAACATCCACATTTCTTAATTTCTTAATTTCTTTCCTATGTTCTGACCTAGGCTTCCTTAGAAAGCATGAAGCAAAGTCTTAATCCCGGTAAAATCTCTTTTATTAACATGACTGTGAATTCCATTCATTCACAGTCAACATTCCTTTCAGACGAATGTTTATCAACCCACACCTTATCTCACTTGGAAAGCTGCCAGAGAACCAATTTCCAAATGCAGAGCAAGGCCAAACTTGGCATTGAGTTTATTAGAGTCACAGACAGAACTTTCCAATCTTGAAACGAGATGAACTAATTGTTTCCTGCAAAAGCCCACATCCCGTTCGCTCCTCTACACCCCCCCCCAAAATGCTTTGCTACTTTTATTTTCCTTTTTTCATTGCTCAACGAATGTGAAGAATCAGCAAAAATAACTGTGGTATTAATGCACATTATTAGCAAGTTAAATCTTCAACACCAAAACTTAACTTGCACACTAAATGTACATAAACGTAATAAATATACTGTTTGATACCAATATACTGTAAAAATCATGAAAAAGTTTTTTAAAAAGATATTTTAATTTTAAAAAACCCTTTATATCCTTTTGAGCGATGAATTATAAATCCCCCTTTCTTCCTGTCTATGTATAGAATGTCATATGAACACATTATAGAGTATTTTTAGGTTCCTTATTAATTGAATGCTTTCAGGGTTTGGTTCATTGTTTACTGGCATCAGAATTGAACAGCTATCAATGGATACATCGGGCTTTGGCATGTAAAACATTGTCTCGTATTCCAGGGAATGTCACCCAGGTATGTTTCATCCCATGAACTGGAAATGCAAAAAATATTGGTGATGCTATTTTTCTGATAGCTTATTGGAGGTTCCATTTTACCTGAACAAAAGGAAAATACCTCTCGTAAAAAAATTAAATTACACAAGGCTTTTAAACTGAACTATTATTGTTGGTAGATATTGGCAAGAGGCTTATCAAAAACATTCCCTTCTCTTATTCCCTATGCAAAGGCAAAGAGCAGTCTCTTTGGACTTCTTACATTTTTTGTTTGAGGGAAACACTCGGCCTTTCTATATGGTTATCTCTGAAAGTGTTTCCCACAGAGTTATTAAAATCAGAAATTACACATTATTCTAAAAAAAAAAAGGTGGATTTAAAAAAACTGTTATGTGTGTTATATGACTTTATGACTTATATAAAGTCTTCTAAATAGGACCTCAAGAACAAAATTGTCCAACTGATGTGGACAGATTGGAAAATTGAGGTACGCCAGGCAGCTGCCAAGGTTTTGGGACATTTGAAACTTGGAAAAGAAGTCCATGACCAGCTGAGGTGAGCATCAAACATCACCTGTGGTATCAGTACTTTTATCTAGCAAAATAGATGTGGTATGGTATCTCCATTGGATATAAACTTGCCTCCATATTATGGAGTCATAATATCTTAACAAGAGAAATGATATCTCACATTGATATATTTATATGCAAACTGCCATCGATGTCATGATACCGCCTGTTCTTTGTGATGATAAAAAGAGAAAGATATTCATGTTTTGTATAAAGGTTTTTCATGCACAAAGGCCTGAATTTCTGTTATCTGCAAGGAAAGATAGCTTTCTTGCATTCCTGTAGCTTTGTACCTCATGAAAATGTTTTCCCAAAATTGAGAAACACACTAGAAGATGGCAGAAAGGAAATGTGACAACAAAAAATAATTGTCATATGTATGAGATGTAGAAGGCCCTTACCCCTTTGCTTGCACATATGTCTTCCAATGTTCTTTAAAAGGATTCCTAAAACATTTTAGGATCCCTAAATTTTGATTGATTTATAATTATTTATGCTAAACATAGCAACGAATAGCATGAGGACAAATATGTCTGCTGATTCAACATGCATTGAAGCTGTTGTGTATTATTACTTAGCTTTGTCCTCAATATATATTTTCTTTTATTATGCCCTAGATGCATAAATCAAATGAGCTTATCATTCACTAATAGCATCCTTATCCTCTCAGAGAGAATCTAAAAAGGGGAGACTGCCGGAAGAAAGTGGAAGCTCTTTCTATGATTGGCTGGCTGAAATTCATGACAGCTAGGCTGCTCCCTGGATTTCTTCAATGTTTCTCCGATGACTTTGTAGCTGTCCGAAAAGAAGCTTGCTGGGCAGCTGGAGCACTTCAGATTAGAGAAGAGACAGTGAGTGTTCACTAAAATGATTGATGAAGGATTTGTATGCAAAGGTATAAATGAAGGATGAGTCAGGGATTTATCAGTATTTAGCAAGTCATAATACATAATTATTTATTTGTGTTTACCTTCATAAGCTTTTATTATGTATGCCTGTAATTGCATATTGTGGCCTTGGTTCTCTAGTTCCTGCTTTTAATTTGGGATAAATTATGTATATTATGTTATTTAATATGAATAACTCTATTTTTTTAAAAAAAGATCTATGAATAAGGCTCTGTATCAGTCAACAGATTTTGTTGTTGTTGTTGAACAGGTATTAAGATGCCTTTTTAAGATCATGCAGACTGATCCTTTATGGAAAATCAAAGCCCTTGCCATCAGAGGTATTGTATTATTAAACTGTTGAGAATTCTTATTACGGTTTGAACCTATCTATAAATTATTTTGTAACTGTAATTTTGGATGTTACCTTATTTGTGAGAATCTTTATCTAGTCTGTCACTAAAAGAACAGGAAGCTGGTCTTCTTACATACTGAATAAGGCTTAACTTTTAGGATGTATTTCATTGCAAATACTGGATCAGAGACCAAAAGCTCACCTTCTTGACATAAAACGTCAAAGCAACTATCATTTTCTTTTCTGACAGCTTTGGGTCAGATAGGTGAGGCAAGTCCCTACCTAAAAAACCTTCTTCTCTGGGCCCTTCATTATGAAGAAGATCCTGGAGTACGGAGGGAAGCCTGTCGGAGTATCATCACTCTCAAAATGCAGGATGAAACTGTTCGGGCTACTTTACTGATGAGAATGATACTAGAACCAAATGAGAAAGTAAAAGAGTAAGTTATTTTTTTAATAGAAGATGATTCATGTGTTTAGAAAGTTCCTTCTCCGAGAACATCCTATAGGACTGTTTTTTTCACCTTGGCAATTGTAAGATACGTGGAATTTTAAACTTCTAGCGTTCCTCGTCTAGCAGGTTTTATTATACCTTTGAGGGATAAAACCCTTATTCTTCAAATGTAAGCATTCCTTGCCACTGCACTGATTTATTCCTATAGTAATGGGAAGTGGGGATGGGACAATAATGGCCTGTATTGCCAACTGTGATTTTTAAACCATCGTTTGTGACTCACGAATCCTACTAAATATAGTTTATAAAGCAAGACAAGACTTGATGCGATCTTTGAATCCTGTCCATAACATTTTATTAATTATTTGAGAGCAGTCTAGTCAATTATAGTTAGTCTTCTATTTTATGACCGGTTGCCTGTGATTGTTTGAAGTGGACCTCCCTGGAGCTACTTATGAATTAGTTCCAAAGTTTCCACAGTTGCTCACCCACCCCCATGAGTACATGTTGGTTGCTCGCATGTACAGCCATTTGCAGCCTCCTGTAGTCACAGGATCATGTTTCACAACAATTTTGCAAAAACTGGCATTACAGTTGTGTTACTACAAAACCAGATCATAGTGAAACATTGGTGTGGTTAACAACCTTGGTATTTGCTTAACCACCACAGTGGTCATTTTATGAATGCAGGATTCACTTAACGATCACCATGAAAAAGATCATAAAATCGGATTGGTTGTGTGGATGACTCATTTTACAATTGTTACAACTTAAGACCATGTTGGACCAGCCTCCATTAAGGTTATTAAGTCGAGGACTATCATATAGGCTGCTTTTCAACAGTAATAGATCTTCAGTAAATATCATTCATACACTTTAGTCAAATCATGATAGGCATTATTAATTGAAATACTTCCAAATACTTTATGCACTATGCAGTCCTGTCACTAAATGTCTACTCCTTATTGAAGTCAATGAAATGTATTGCCAAACAACTTGTGCACAGGCTTGTAGCACTAAGTGAGCTGTGGTTAGAATGTATATTGCAGCTACTTCTGTTGACTGCCGGCTGCCAGCAGTTCGGCAGTTTGATTCCTGGCTCAAGGTTGACTCAGCCTTCCATCCTTCCGAGGTTGGTAAAATGAGGACCCAGATTGTTGGAGGCAAGATGCTGACTCTGTAAACCGTTTAGAGAGGGCTGTAAAGCACTGTGAAGTGGTATATAAATCTAAATGCTATTGCTATGTGGACATTCCATAGGAGGATCTATTCTTGTGAGTAGCAAAATAATTTCATCTAGGTTTACAGAGATATCTAAAGAAAATAACTGGAATTTTTCTAATGTCCGAGGGTTTCAGTGACAACAGACTTTATTAACTTGAAAGGATGGAAACTTAGGCTGACACATCTGAAAGAGTGTATGGGCCTAATCATGGAATAGTTTTCTCTGGGATTAGCCTTTTTCTAAATTTGGGGAAGAATTGGATATTTAACTACAAATGGAGCAAGAAATTTCTATAGTATTGCACTAGCCTCAGATTTACAGAAAAAGTGTATCAGATGCTGTGTGTTCAGCAAAGATAAAAATAAATGTTCCTAGGGGAGGAGGGATGAGATATAAATACATTCTAAATAAATAAAATGAAAATGTAGATTTGACTTTTGAGATTTCCAAAAGGCCTATTTCTCTGAACAGAGAAGTGAGCCGTGCTGTGACAAATTTCAATTTTGAACAAGAGGAAGAGCAAGAAATGATCCAAAAAATCAAGAATGAGGTAAAAAAATACAATCTAAAATGTTCTGGTGCTTTATTTTTTTTAGAAGCCAAGATTACATAGCTCTTTCTACACTTAAAGAAACTTGTCATTTCCCCTATTCACATTTCTAAAGACTGGCAATTTCTGAAAATTCATATTACAATATGAAATTGTAATATGTAAAAGTGTGCTAATTGCTACATATCGGGCCTTGGGATCATATGGGAGCGATCAGATAGCCAGCATGAATTTCACATGGCCATATTCCAAAGTTCTGAAGCAACTGTTGGCTTATATGCAGAGACAGACTGTAGGAGCCCACAAAGTAATGATAAGCAAGAGACTTCTGCATATCTTAATTGTATTCATATAAAAGTTCAAGTATGTATTTAGATTCTCCAAAAGATACTATACCACAATGAGGAAAATCCCTGCTGCATGCATCACTTCATCAATATCCCTCCAGATGTAAGAAGCTAATAATCAAAGAATTGACTACCATGTCAAACAAGAGGTATTTTGTGTTCATAAAAGTTTACTAAGGAAAGATATATGTGCATACGGAAAGTGACAAAATATGTCACAAGGTAGGAGGTATAGACTGCACAGCACCCAACACTGAGATCTATAGCTACAGGAATAAGAGCTACTAGTTGCCAAAATCCTTTATGTTACACTACGCTTGGAGAACTAAAGAAACAGGAATCTTAGTGAAAATTAACATTTGCTGTGCGCAAAACTCTACAGTGGTAAAAAAAACTCGTAACTTGAATTGTCCATGCTATTTCAACTCATATAGCCCCTGATTTTTCACCTAATTACCTTAACAACTGGCAAATGGGCAAAGCTTCAAATAGCTTAACAAGTATCTGAAAAAAGTTAGAAGCACAATCTTACACTTACTTTCTCATATAAACTAAAAGCTATTAACTGTTTTAGTTTAGCAGCTCACTTTTTAACCATATTTCCCCTATTCTACTTCCATATTCTAAGAAAGAGCAAAACTTTTTAGTATGATGATGCAAGAATTGTGAATGGAGTAAATTATATTGGTAAATGGTACAAAAAATGTACAATTTGTGTTGCAGATTTCCAGATTAAGCCAAAAACCCCTAGTGATAGAGAAAGTACTAAAACTTCAAGAAGTAATAGAGAAGATGTGGCATGAAGCCCACTGCATTTATCGGGAAAAAGGAGACATCTTTGCATATAGAGATATTCGTGACATCTTCCTTAATGTTGTTAAAACTGCTTTCACTGGTAACGTAGAATGGAATGAAAAAGTTTGATGGAACACTAGTTATTTTTTACCCATTTTTTTCTCTCCCTAGCATCCTTTCTAGATAGCTTGAAAGCTATTACTGTTTCACATAACATACAGAGAAAAGAACTTCTAAAATAGAAAGAGTCTCTGAAATTGTGTTTTTATTTGTGAGCATAAATGAATTCTGCCAAATATGTTTTGCTTGATTTGTAGTCTGTAGGATCAATGTAAAGAGTTGCTCAAGGTAATAACAGATCCACTACATATCTGAACTAGTACTGGATTGGCTTTCTCTGCTCTGTGGCTAATGAACTATATTACATATAGATCTAGTGCTTGTTTTTATTTCTAATCACATAACCCAGTGGGCTTAAATAAACAATATTTCCATTTTTTTTCAAGTGAAAAAGCTTTAGGTCTACCATTTATGTCTATTGTAATCTTCTACTGGAATAATTTTTGTCACTACTTTAATCTACCCACAATTCGAAAAACAAAAACTAATTTTCAAAGTTAAGAATAAACACTGTGTTATAAACATTTTAAAATGTAGCTCAAATTACATCCTTTATCTTGCTATAGTTTATCTAATATATATATATATATATATATATACACACACATACATATATATATTTCTTTTATTTCTGCAGATCAGACACAAACTCCAAGCACGAAGTTCTCAAAGCTTTGGATTGCTATCTTAAATGTATTAGTAAGTACAAGAAAAATAACTTCTTACAATTCATTTATTTTTATGTTGACAGATGAAAGAGGTTTTTTAGTAATCACCAACCCCTTCTCAAATAAAAAAGTTGCCAAGGCAATCTTATCATTCAAAGAACCACAAGGAAGGGCATCCACACAGATGTAATTTGGGTAAGAGGAGACCAAAATTTCAATTCCATCTATGTATTCAGACTCTATTTCACAATACTTAGGCTCCTCCTTGTGGTACACTCTTGAGTTTTCTGTGGTATAATACAGCAAAGTAGCATCTCCTTCATTGCACAACCTGACAATGCCATATCGAAGTAGACGTATTTGGGTAGTTTTCTCAAGCTGCACATCAACGTTTTGCACATTTCCATTCTCCCACCGTGCTGGATGCCTGAAAATACTCAATGCTTTTTCAGTCTCAGTCAGCATGGGAGGAAGACAGTCATGAAAAAAAGACTTGGCTTTCTGATCCACTGCAGCATCAACTGGTGCATAATCCATTAGTTTTGTGACTAAACCTCCGATCTTCTGCAGAAAGACGGTCCGGCGTGGATCATCGGCATCAGTGTTTATGACACCCATGTATTCCAGATAGTTTGCAGGGAGGCCTTGGCGATATTCAATGTCCTCTTCAATGGCCATCTGCAAAGCTGCAGGGAGAAGTTTTTCCAGCAAGTCTCCCCAGGAGTTTTGCTGATAGGAGGAAACTGTTAGGTGGAGTGAATGAGCCTCTGGGAGGCAATCCCCTTGATGTATAAACCCACGGGGGAAGTATAGCAGGTCCCCAGCTTCTAAGACAGTCTCCAGAATTGGTTCACCAATCTCCATCTGGCTAAAATTGCTACTTGAAAAGCGAGGCAACATCTCAGTCTGCTGTCTGGGGGCGTAAACCCGCCAATGCTTCTTTCCTTCCAGCTGGATCACAAATGCCTCAATATCATCATAATGTGGGGCAAAGCCCTGAGCTCCAGCAGGAGTCAGGTAAGTGTTGGCACCAACCATACTGCTGAACTGCTCCTGTAGGACAGACAGGACATGCCAGACGGTAACCGAAAAGGCCTGAGGGTTCAGCATCCTGAGGGAACAGCCATTCTTGTAGAAATCCCAGACCACAGCTGGCACTGCCCTGCCCACAGGATTATGGGTCTCCCTCTTCCCATCCTCATAACTGGTCACATCCAAGTTGACACCAAACTGGACATTGTGGTTGCGTAGGATGTTATCAAACTCAGCAGTCGAGAAGAGATCCTGATAATAATTTGGGTTGTGCCTGTGGATCAGAAGCGGTGACTTCTCCCAGTACTGATCAAAGAATTCCTGCGAGGAAACAGGAGCTATGAGCCACTGGAACAGTTTGGCAGCTCGCTCTCGGCTATCCTGGACTTTTTCCAGGTCTTGGAGGAGAGACGGGAGAGAGCAGCTCCAAGACAATTCCCGGGAGTAGAAATGCTCCCCTTCTCCATGGGGCAGCGCAGCAGCAGCTGCTGGTGGTTCTGGAGCTTTTTGGTCTGCCCGCCTGCGCTCCGCCTTCCTCCGCAACTTCTGCCGGCTCTGCACGGGAGCCAAATATTTGCAAGTCGAGATATTGTTCCGTTTCGGTTTTCGCTTCTCCTTGGTACCCGAAAGCGGGAACGCATCTCCAGGCTGCTCCCCGTCGGCCGCTTCGGATGCGACAGAGCAATTCCTGCCTGCCGAGCCCTTCAGCTGCCGCTTCTTGACTCCTCGGCGCTTCAGGGAGATCGAAACGCCACGAGGCGGGCCGGGGGTTTGTTTCGGCTGGTCGCCTTCGCCGAGCTGGAAGAAAGAATGATAGGCGGCCCGGGCAGAAACACGTGGGCTCAGCAGCGCCATGCCGGACAAGGACGGGTCGCCTCGGGGAATCTCGCGACGAAGGGTTTCCGGCCAAGGCGTATTTTTCCCCCTCTTCCTGTTCGTGAATTAGCTCCGCCCTTCCATTATGACGTCAAAGAAGAAGTGGGGGCTGTTTCGAGCGTGGAGTTCCGCCAATGCGAGCTGTCCGTGGAGTCCCTAGTTTAGTTTAATATAAAATTCCCTCCCTGCCCTTCCCGCCTAACTGTAGGATAGAAACCTGCCGCAGTGCCGAGTCTGCAATCTTATTTAGAGATTAAAAGATTGGACAATCATTTGTGGGGATGGTAGTCCTCAGTTTACAACAGTTCATTTAGTGACTGTCCAAAGTTACAACGGCATTGGTGACTTAGGAGTGTTTTTCGCACTTACGACCGTTGCAGCATCCCCACAGTCACATGAGCAAAATTCAGATGCTTGGCAATTGACTCATATTTAGGACAGTTGCAGCGGCCCGGGATCATATAAACACTATTTGTGACCTTCTGACAAGCAAAGTCAATGGGGAAGCCAGATTTCACTTAACAACCTCGTGATTAACTTAACAGCTGCAGTGTTTCACTTAAGAACAGAGGCAAGGAAAGTTGCAAAATGGGGCAAAACTCACTTAACAAAATGTCTCACTTAGGAACATGCCGTCTTTCCAACTTAATGTTTAATATTAATGCAGACTAACTCCGTTTAATGCAAAACTAATTAAGGAATCGCCTACAGATGACTGTCCAACATTTACTTGAAACCATGAGGTGAAAGTGAAACCACATCACTAAACAATCCTCACTGCTGTCAACTATTCTTTCACTTGACAAGTTTTTCCTAGTAATCAGAAATTTCCTAATAACCAGAATAACCTGTAGGACGCCTCTTTTTCAAAAGTAGTTTTCATTAAAATATTTTGCATATATAACAAGAAATACAAAGAAAAAAATATAGTAAATGTGAAAAAGGAAAAGAAGAACCAGAGAAAAAAGGAGATAGAAAAAAAAGAAAACGACAGAACAGATGAAAAAAAATATATACAGAAGTGTTGCTGAACAAGTGGTCCTAATGCCAGGACATTCTGTACTCAGTGCACATCACATAACAGTACTGCTTCACAAACTGCTATTTCTGTTAGTCTGGTTTTTTTTTTATGTTCCAGTATTGCACCAATTATGTTTAATTACTTGTTTTTCATGTTTCATCAAATTGCATGTCACCTAGAATCCTCTTCTGAATTGGATGACTATATAAATAAATAAATAAATATTCCCATTTTACTAATTACAAACACAGTACATATGTATATGGTCCCTCGGAAAAAACCATAATTTTATGCTATTTTATTTCATTTTGTAATTAATAACCAAATAATTGTCCATACAATAGGAGACAGCTTATCATAATGCTTTTCTCATTAAGGTTGAAACTGAAATAATGCCTTTATCATCTGCATTTAAAAATTATGCAGTAGGCCTATCAATCGCTTGACAAGTGATATTCTGGTTTTGTGAATTTTTCTACCATTTCCATTCATACAAAAATTAAAAACAAGGGAGCAGGTAATCAAATGCTTTCTTCTTTCCCCCCATATCCCAAGGTATTAAAGCTAATATCTCACGTAGTTAATTCAGACAGAAAAAAAGTACTTTTTATATGATTTACCCAATCTGTCAATTGAACCCAAGAATGTGGAAATAGAGCAAATCTGTGCCCAAGTATTTGCAAATAGAACAAATCCGAACTCAAGAATTTACAAATAGAGCAAATTTGTGCCTGAATTTTGGTACAGATGCCTTGTGAAACACTTTTAAGGACATTATCACACAACACAGATCTCCTCACATTCCTAGCTTAACCAAGACAGTTAATTTCATGCTTTTCTTATCTGATATGGAAGTAGCATTTTCCATCTTTTCCTGATACAAGTCTTCCCATATGTGTGTTTTGTGTTTCTTTAGTGGCAACCACAATCTTGGCTGCAATCTGTTCTCTTCAGTCATTGGCAACTTCCCTCCAACTTCCGATTGGCTTATGCAATTGATGCTGATGTAGCATCAACATTGGAGCGCCAGTACCAAAATTGCCATGAAAAAAGCAGTAGACCCATACTTTTATTCTAAAAGGACCTGGAAGTCAAGGCATTTGTTTTTCCATAAAGGCATATAAGACTTCAGCAAGATCACTACAGGTGATGCTTGTTTGGCGACTGTTCAAAGTCATTTTAGTGCTTAACAAGGAGACTTATGACTAATCTTCATTGTTGCAGCCATTTCAGGTCACGATTCAGGCACTTTTGCAGCCATATTGCAATTATAACAGTTCAATGCCCCACAGACCTATGATCCCTATTAATGTTGCCAGATGTCCACTATTTGAGCGGACAGTCCACTTTTTTCACATTATGTTCACTATTTTTTTTCACAAAATAGTGGACATTTTTTTTATTCAAAAGCTTTATGATGAAATTAAAATGTAATTTAATATTTTACATATTATTATAATATATTTGATGTTTTGAATTTTAAGTAAAGTTTTGAAATAATTATTTTAATATGTGTTAAAATGTTTGTAAGAAAATATATAATTTAATTGTAAAAAAATTTTTAAATTTTTTTTACTACTTAACCCCCCCACCCCCCTTGTCCGCTATTTTTTGGAAGCAGACCTGGCAACCCTAATCCCTATTCGTGATCTTCTGACTATAACACCTAGCTATTAGCCAGCCAACATGCCTTTTGAAACTGATGGCCACTGTAATGCAATTCACCTGAAAGGCTCCATGCCAGGGGTGAAATCCAGCAGGTTCTGACAGGTTCTGGAGAACCGGTAGCGGACATTTTGAGTAGTTCAGAGAACTGGCAAATACCACCTATGGCTGGTCCCAGAGTGGGGAGGGAATGGGGATTTTGCAGTATCCTTCCCTTGCCACGCCCATCAAGCCACACCATGCCCACCAAGCCACGCCCACAGAACCGGTAGTTAAAAAATTTGGATTTCACCACTGCTCCATGCAGAAGAATTTACTTTAGGCAAGGCTTTCCATATGATTTCAGTTGAAGAATCTGGATGATCCCTATGAAGTAATGCACAGTTTGATTATAATAGTTAGATAATAGTTAATAGCCATAGTTCACAAACAGCATGCCGACTTAAATGATTTGTAGGTTGCAATGTTAATGTTAAGTGAATATATGGGAGGATATATGGGTCTATGTGTTTTCACTTCTGTTGATACTTTGCTTTACTATTTGTATTTTAGCCTTGGTTAGGAATCCCTCCAAATCCCTGGACACAAAGAGCCTTTTATGAGGCACTAAAAAAGCACAAGGCAGAAAGGAAGAAACATCTCAAGAAACCAACAACTACCGAAAAGCATAAAGAATCCAAGGACTTTAAAAAGGGCACAGGAACACCATTTGCTATTCATTTTGAGACATAACAGGTTGACTTTTCACTGCAAAAGGTACAAATGTTCTGGCTGGGGCTTCTGTGGTTATGTACAGATTATAGCCTCTCAGAGGTTTGGAGAAAGAATGGTAGCTAAATGCAATTATTCATTGCACTTACAGTAGCTAATTTTTGGATCCTCCATTAGGTTGTGTCGGAATTTTGAATTATTGAGCTTCAAAATATATCCTGGGAACATGCTTGTTTGTTTGTCTTATATGTTGCCCATCTCACCCAGAGGCGACTTTAATATGAAATTAAAAAATAAATAACACTAAAATTGGTTTAAAATTGACAAAGATTGGAAGGAAGGAAGAAAGATCAGATGATGAGGAGGTAGGATCTTCTCTTAGTCCATTAACCATCTCCAGAATGGCACATACCCCTTGGGGCCCCAGGTCAGTTATCAGAACCAGGTGTTTAGGCCCTTTCGGGAAGGCCAAAAGGGTGGGTGTGATTCACACCTGGTGGGGACATGATGTTCCACAGGACAGGAGTCACTGCAAAAAAGGCTCTTCTCCTGGACACTGCCAGCCTGAATTCCTTGACAAACAGGGTCTGCAACATGCCCCTTTTGCTGGTGTGGGTGGAGTGGGCCAATCCCACTCTTGATGGTGAAACTCTTGCTCAGGTAACCTGCATTTAGAACTATATCCAATATCTTTCAAATTATGTGCAGAATATTACAGCACAACTATTGCAAAATTGCATACTTGCATACTTCTGCAAGTACGCCACATTTATACATATTATATAATTGGATAGAGGTCAGAGGCAATATTTTATTTCATTTTGTCAGATGTAATTCATGGTTCCATACAAGCAAAACTTCCTCCTGAATCAAAGTTATTGAGCCTATGGCTTGCTTCATATGTCGGGCTTAGTCATAATTTCTTAACAATGGGTTTTGTTGAATACACCCGTTAAGCCATAGATATGTTTACATATCATGGATTTAGAGAATATTCTAAGCAAATACCAAACAGTCCACATTATGGATTAATATAGCCCATGAATACAGATTTTAATTACAAGTGGTAAGAAAGAAATTTCACTGAACTTACTAAAACTTCCATTGTAAACATAGGTAGGATTATGCTATACTGCAAGCTATTTTCTGTAGTTCATAAAATGGTATCTGTGCATAAAGTCCCATAGCAATTAATCATCGTTAAATATGCTTTCAGTTTGATGTTTTAAAACTAATACTGTCACCCATACATGGGTGAGCTCATGGGTTCACAATATGCTAAATGAATATTTTGTCTCTATAGACAGTGATTCATTGTGGCATGACCTGGACATAACAACTTGGTTCACAGATAACACTATTCTATATTAGGTTTTCTTTGTTTTCTTTCTCTTCTTTCAAATAGAATCGGTAACTATTGCAGGGGTCAGCAACCTGTGGCTCTGGAGCCGCATGTGGCTCTTTCACCCCTCTTCTGCGGCTCCCTGTCACTCAAAATATGCATCACAAACGCCAATGTGCGACACCCACAGACATGCGATTTATTGAGCTTTTCAACCCCTGGTGGGCCAACCATGAATAAATCCAAGAAAAGAAAAGTTTCAGAGGAAAACAGAATGTTTAATTCAACTACATATGCTAGTTTTGTGGCCGCTCAAGAAATAGACAGGCACGGGAAGGGTTTTGTGGCTCCTGGTGTTTTCTTTTCTGTGGGAAATGGGTCCAAATGGCTCTTTAAGTGTTTAAGGTTGCAGACCCCTGAACTATTGCATAGTTTCTGTTTGTATTGATTTGCTGCTATACTCAGAGGAGTCCTACGTGACCATGATTAGTTAGTTTCCTTTTCTCCTCCCTTTGCATAGTTACAGTTCATACATGCTATTAATTTTAATTTCACCTTTTTTGTAGTGAAACGCTTATATATGCATAAATATATGTTTATGTTCATTTCTTTCTGTATGGCTGCCCACTAATACAATTTTCTAACTAGTCTTCCTGGACTCGCAGTTTCAAAATTTTTCAGTGAAGCCATCAGAACAATATTTTCTTAAGTAGATTTTATGTCACTACTGCACCTGGTGATTCAATACTCAGCTGTGCAAGTTTGTTTTTCTAAATTATTTTAGCTTGAAAATCTGCAAAACGTTGAACAATTGGACTTGCAATCAGAATAATGTTTTATGGGTATCACCTCATTTCTAAAACATAGACATCTCTTAAGGCTTATAGGCCAGGCCTGTGTGTTTGGTCCAGATCTATTAATTTAATAGGCTAAGTTAGATTTCTTTTTTATTACCAGTGTCTTATGGTTTCATACCTTTAAGCCAATACAGGTAGTCCTTGACTTATGGCCACAACTGAGCCCAAAATTTCTGTTGCTAAGTGAGACATATGTTGAGTTTTGCCCTATTTTATGACTTTTCTTGCTACAGATGTTAAGTGAATCACTGCAGTAGTTAAGTTAGTAACATGGCTGTTAAGTGAATCTGGCTTCCCCCTTGATTTTGCTTGTCAGAAGGTCGCAAAACCTTCTGACCTTGGGATATGGCAACCGTCATAAATATAAGCCAGTTGCCAAGCATCCAAATTTTGATCAAATGACCATGTAGATGCTGCAATCGTCTTAAGTGTAAAAAAGAGTCATAACTCACTTTTTTCAGTGCCATTGTAACTTTGAACGGTCACTAAATGAACCGTTGTAAGTTAAGGTCTACCTGTTGAACCATGAATATAGTTCAGAAAGATGGCAAAGAAATCTGAAAAGCTAATGTGGCTAGATCTACATAACTATCTTTCTTTGCAATAAACTGTTTTGTGTTTTATTATTTGTGGTTTGGTTTACAAAGATTGCCCAATGAGATAAACATGGGAATTAACAAGCCTAAAAAACTTAGGATGGAACCAATACTGATATTGTCAAAGCAATTTCTAACTAATAGTAAACTGAATATAAGACAGATCAGGAGTGATCTGTTGTTGGCATTGCTTAAGAAGTGCAGCTGACACTGCTGCATTGATTAGGAGGCTATTGGTTTGCAATTATTTAGTGCCATCAATTATCTTTGGTCCAAATATTGAAAGACTCCTGAAAATGTTTACAAATTTGTTCACAGCATGGTAAAATTGTCACTGCTTTTATTTTGCCCACAGATGCAGCAGTGATGGAACTCTGCTATGCTGAAAAATTCAATCTGATGGAATGCTGCAAGCTCAGTTTGTTTAGTTTGTTATAGTACTGGAGAATGTTATAAGTAATGGAGAATGTTAAATGAGATGAGTTTAGAGCAGTTGTGTTCTGTATTTGTAAATGCATATTTCCTCTTAATTTTGTATTTGTACTCATTCACTAGCCTTATCTTCCTATATGTGTACAATTAATTTTCAATAAAACCAAGAGGAAATGATTAAAACTATAACAAAGAATATTGCATTTCTATCCTTGTGTATCTTGGTGCAATTGTGCAATTCCTTTACTTTCTTTTAAAATATTTAATGTAATGAGACCATTTTCCAATGGTGTGGTTAGAACCTAAGGTTTACAGAGCAGTTCAGATAAGTGTTTTCTTTTTTGAATCAACTTTTTACATGACTTATATTTTATATGCCGATTTGGTCTAGTGGTTAAAGCACCAGGCTAGAAAGCAGGAGATTGTGAGTTCAAGTCCCATTTTAGCCATGAAAGCTGGCTGGTAATTTTGGGCCAGTTACTGTCTCTTAAGTCCAACCCACCTCACAGGATTGTTTGTGTGGGGGAAAATAGGAGGAGGAAGATGTGTTGGGTATAACACACCTTACTTTGAGTTATTTATAAAAGTAATAAACATGGGATACAAATAAATATACAACTCATTATGTGTAAATAATTGTGCTTCACATCATTAATTAATCAGAAGATTCAGACATCAGTCCATAGGAATATTATAATAATCTGATAAAAAGAGAATAATGTGAAATGTGGAATCCTTGGTGCTTTCTGAGCTTGTTTGTTTATTTTTATTTATTTTATTTTATTTTGAATTTGTATACCGCCCTTCTCCCTGAGGACTCAGGGCGGTGAACAGCCAAGTAAAAACATCAAGTACAAATATTAAAATACAGTTAATATATATATATATAAATTTGGCCCCATTAATTAAAAACAATAAACAAAACACTTAAAAATACTTAAAAAATTAGGCCAGCCCGGCTTGCTGGAAAAGGAAGGTTTTAAGGGCACGGCGGAAGGCACTGAGGTCTTGGATTCTCCTTATCTCTGGAGGCAATTGATTCCAGAGGGTAGGTGCCCCCACAGAGAAGGCCCTCCCCCTGGGGGTCACCAGCCTGCACTGTTTGGCTGATGGCACCCCGAGGAGGCCCTCTCTGTGGGAGCGCACGGGTCGATGGGAGGTCGTCGGTGGCAGCAGGCGGTCTCGAAGATAGCTAGGCCCTATGCCATGGAGCGCTTTAAAGGTGATAACCAACACCATGAAGCGCACCCGGAAGACCACTGGGAGCCAGTGCAGCTCGCGCAGGAGCGGTGTTACATGGGAGCGCCATGTTTGCAGACCCTTCGTTACCTGAATAGATAACATGATGATGTCATCTAGTCAGGTAGTGTTTTGCCAAAATGTAATTTCTTCAGATTAAGAAGCTTACATAATATAATTCCTTTTCACAAACTATATAGGGAAAGATGTTTGAATTTAAATCAATTCAAGACGCACAATTCCATCTCAATGCACTCTGCATTCAATCTCATGCAGAGTCCCTGAACCTCTTTATTTTTCATGTATCTAACTCTTACATGCTGCAAAATAACGGTATGATCAACTCCTGGTTATTAATTATTTATTTATTTATTTATTTATTTATTTATTTATTTATTTATTTATTTATTTATTTATTTATTCATTCATTCATTCATTCATTCATTTATTTATTGGTTCGATTTATATGCTGCCCTTCTCCGGAGACTCAGGGAGGCTTACAATGCGTTAAGCAATAGCTTTCATACTTTTGTATATACCTGCTTAGGGCTTTCGCCCCCCCAAGCAGTGTTCTTTTTTTATACAAAGTCATCTTATTGTCCCCGCAAACCGGGTCCTCATTTTACCTACCTCGAAAGGATGGAAGGCTGAGTCATCCTTGAGCCTGGTGAGATTTGAATTTGCAGTAATTGCAGGCAGCTGGTGTTACTTAACAGTGCTTTAGTCTGCTGCGCCACCAAGGCTCTTATTTCATAGATATGTGATGTAGTTTTCTTGGCAATAATACAGGTGTGCTTGATGTTCCATTTTTATTTTTTTTTTACTTTCCAGTCAAGCCTCCAGACCTGAAATTTCTTGGTGGCTTAGATGAACTTTAAGTACTCAAGCTTATATTATTTTCCTGGAGTCATTATTGTCATACCGTGTTTCCCCGAAAATAAGACCCTGTCTTATATTTTTTTGAACCCTGAAATAAGCACTTGGCCTTATTGCCATGCACTCAAAAGCCCGATTGGGCTTATTATCAGGGGATGTCTTATTTTTGGGGAAATAGGGTACTACTATCTGGAGATAACTAAACTAATCCAGAAATTCTATGCACAGTCTGTGCTATAAAAGAGTTGTAAAATATAAGCAGTGAGGGACTAAGTGGGTAAGTCATTTCCTTGCCCAGTACTGTATAACACTACAAAAGACATCACTACATAGAAATAGCTCTCCACTAGGTGGTAGTATTACATACAAAAATGTTATGTTGCTTTAATTTCTCAAAAATGGCAATACTGTAATTAATGGAGAATTAAATATTTTACCTGCACCCATGAAATCAAAAACATCTGTTGATGAAAAGAATACAGTTTATCTGATAAATGTAAGCACTCTATTAGCATGGTGGTTACAAAGCTGATGAATCCCATACATGTCCTAGAGGAGGCAAAGTGTTTACGACACATTGGAAAGTTACTGCAAATGTTTTAAAAAACATTTTTCTAATATATGATAATATAAGATTCAGCTGCCGAAGGACATGTGTCACTTCTAGTTAGAGGAAAGCTTTTCAGTAAGTAAATATAAGTTTGATAGCCAAGTAGGAAACTAGCAAACCAGCCCAATAAGAAAATTAGGTAGCCAAGCAGGGAATACTGTTAAGCAAAACCACAGAAAAATACAGAGAAGATGCACATTTTATGTAATCATCAATGCATTGGTCCCTCCATTCTCACAGCAGAAAATAACACAACAATCTTCTGTGTTAGAATAGAGTAAATATGTTCTTTGAAAACTGATAAGTTTAAATGGGTGCAGCAGACTTGGCTCTACAGTAGATGCTATTTACTCTTTGTATAGTGCTGTCAGTGATGACCTACAACATAATCTGCATTCTTCACCACTGATTATGACTTCTATGTGTACTTGCTTCTTTATTTCAGCACAAGGACCAGTTATTAATTTGGGTGGAGCCTTTGGGATTAGTCCTGTTATCCTTGCCCCATTTGTCCTTGGCAGGATACCTGTGTACTCTGGCAGCCATTCTTGCATTGCAGGAGTAAATCTGCCCAGGCACAATTATTATGTTCTATTTCCTTGTAGAACTCTCCTTGTGAAATAGTCTCTCAGTTTGATGTGCGAAGAGCATCATTACTCTTATAAACTTCAACCAGACACCGAGGGAATTAAATTTAGCAGGACCGTGTTGCAGTGCTGAAATTCTGCATGGCGCTTATGACATACCCAGCAGTAAGAAACAAGGTGAAATTTCTCTTTTGTGGATACTAGCTTCAACTTGCTAACAGGAAAAGGAAGTATAAAACAGGTTTTCATCTAGGTTCAGGACACTGTGGTAACTTGGTGCTATTCCCAAATGAGATCTTTGTCTAGGGGAAGGGTTTTTCCTCACGGCTAAATTGAAGTAGTTTACACCCATCCTTGAGTCAGCAGGAAACTATATCAGTATGTACTTTGCTACCTCTTTTGTAAAACTATTGGTTGTCTCTATGCATTTTTTAAAAAATCATTGCCAGTCATTTGACTTCCTTCTATGGTAATGAGTTACATGCAGTGGTGGGATTCAGCTAGTTTGCAACAATTCAGCAGAACTGATATCTAATTTTTTGTTGAGTTCGGCGAACCGGTTAGACGTGATCTAGAAAAATCTCTGTTTTCCAGAACACGTCTGGTTTTTTTTTAACTTCCTTCCAGGTGGGGGAAAAAACCCCAAACTCCTCCCCAAAAGTTAAGGGCAGGGCGCCTAAGGTGGCAGTTTAGGGCTAAAGGGCCGGCAGAGTGACAGAGGGTTGGGGAGGGTGCTGAAGCGAGCGGGTGTCCTGCCTGCAGTGCCCATGCCAGCTGCCCCTTCCCGGCCAGAGCTGGAATGCCGCTGGAAGTGCCAGTAGATGCTGGCCTTCCCTCCAGAGGGCCTGGGCAGCGGCTGGAGAGAGACAGGCCCGTTTTAGTGCCTGGTGCCCAGATGCCCTTGCTTCCCCCAAGCATTTCTTTGCTAACCTGATTTCCAGCTCCATCACATTTTTCCATCACATGTCTCGTTGTCATGTGCAGGGAAACAAAAGTTTGTGGGACAAAAAAAAAAGTTCAATCAATCAATTCCAACTTCTCACGAAAAAGAAAAGATCTTGCGAAGTTGAAATTGATTGAAGTTTTTTTTTTTAGTCCCACAAACTTTTGTTTCTCTGCACACAACGGCGAAAAAATGCAATGGAGAAACGCGACAGAGCTGGAAATCGGGTTAGCAAAGAAATGCTTGGGGAAAGGAAGGGCATCTGGGTGGGGCGGCACGGCACTGCAATGGAGAAACAGGAAATGGAGTGGCTGACGCAAGGGAAGGAAGAGGAGCAGGGAGAAGAAAGAAGGAAAGCAGTCTCCTCCTTCCTTTGCGCCAGCCTCTCCGTTTTCCATTTCTCCATTGCAGTGCAGCATCCAGGATTCACTTTGACAGCGGTGGTGTTTGGGGGATGGCCAATCCGGCTCACCCAGAGTCAGGCTGGCCATTGCGGAAGGCTCATCTTCCATGTGCAGCGGAGCTGGAGGAAGGGGATGGGCGACACCTCCCACAATGGCCACCCTGACCCTGGGTGAACTGGTTGTTAAATTATTTGAAACCCACTACTGGTTACATAGCTTGTGACTGCCATTGGACAGTGTGAGAGAAAACACTGTTTTAATACCAGCACAGTTACTCATGCCTTAAGAGTGATTCTTGGTGATGAGATGAAGGTAACTTCATAAGACCTTGAAAAGATGTTGCCAGTTTATATTTATTTCAAATGGGTGGTGGCCCAAAGACTCTTCATCTGAACAATATAGACTCCTATTTTGTTAGCAATCGAGGTGTTCCTATAAGTGAAGGTAATTGTCATAAAATTAAGGAGTCTTTTCCTTTTATGTACAGGGAATTCAGCTATCGGAGAAAATATTCCTGCAGGTTGGAGGTTCTCAGGCCTTGGTCTAACTAGGAGAACTCCAGAAGATGAAGCATTTTAAAACAGGGTGGGAGCAAGAAGATAAATCTTTAATAATTCACCTGATCCATCCCATAGCATGTCCTAAGGCACACTTAGCTGCGTTCAAACAATTTGCATGGAATTCCTCTGTCTTTAAACTATGGGAAGTCTATTATATAATTGCACTGTAATTTTCTGCTGCTCCCTATCTCAAAATTATGAACAATTATGCCACCAATTTGGGTCAGAGGTGGTTCTGGCAGCCACAATGAAGGTATCAGAGCAGTGGTGTAATAGATTATCTACCTCAATTCTGAAAGGCCATATAATTTATGTTTTAATCCCTCTCTAATTGTTTGCAGGACATAATTGATTTCCCAATCTGCACCTCTTCACCATGGTTACCTTCAGAGTCACTGCTCTTAACCTTGCCAAGAAAGATGTTGTACAAGCTCCATCTGTCCTCTTTAATTTAAACATTATGATTTTTTAAAAATGGAAGTAATGATAGAGGGAAGTGACGATAACAAAAATTAAAACAGCATTTGAAACCCTATTTTACCCTGGAAACAAAGCAAAGCAATTGCATAATCAACCTTTCATTTGAAAGGAGTCTATAACTTCTTGTTGTAGTCAGTTTTAAGAGAAGATGGAAATCCATCTCTGTATCACTTTGGGAGTTTTTAGGCAGTCTATACTGGGCTTGGTTAGATATTAACTTTAAGTTCTGGTTTATTGAAGAACCGTAGTGGCCTAATTTATCCCAAATGTTGACCTACAATGAGGTTTACAAAATACAATGTGGCTTAATACTTAAGCCTCAACCAAACCAACCAAACAACATTAGTGTGATATGTGATTGTAGCTGCCCTGGAATCTATATACATTAGCTAGGAAAAAATTCCATTTAAGTAGAAGAGCTTTTCTAGGACCTTACCCTAACAAGTTTCCAAAGTGCCAAGAAGACCACAGTGACAAATTTTAATTAGAAAAAAACTAGAACGCAGGACTGGATATCTGGTAGTCATCAGGAATCATAGAAGAGAGTTACTTTGATATCTTTGGAATAGAGATACTCTTGGATGGATTCTGCTCCAGAAAATTCTGCTCCAGAAAATAGTTAAAGTTTTTCATCATTAAGATCCAGTATGGAAATACAAATACAACAAATTCCTGAAACTACTCTTCTGGAATTAAAAATATGTCTGCATGGGTCCCAGCTCAGACAAGGATGAACACCTTTTGACTCTTACATTGTGGAAGCATACAAATGCAGAGATATTGGTACTAAAAGCAGGTTTCAATAATAGATTGAGCCCTAACACAAAACAGCATAGCTGCTGATATAATAAGAGGGCAGCAAATACTTAATATTTTGTTATATTTTTATTGCCAGGGATAAGAAAGAAGCTTGTGGATTTTCTGCTTTATATACCACAATAATAGCTTCACCTGACTTAGCAAATGTCTTGGGCTAATCTTGATTGCCAAAATTGTCTTCTGTTTCTCTGAGCCATCTAGTGTATGTACAAAGCACACTAAGCAATCATTTAACTTTGATTTACTACATAAATCACAGTGTTTGTATTTATACTAATGCATAAACCATCACCTCAAGTTGGAGATACAGAGCATTCTGAACTGCAACAAGCCACAATTTGGCTTGGGTTGGGTGGATTGTTGGGTGGATACCATCTGTATCTTAACTGACATTCTTCTGTATGTTCTTAATTGAATTAGCCACAAACTAGGAATTTCTGGAATTTAGCTTTGACAAGAATTGCTGAGATGAATGGGGACTGTTATTATAGTTTTTAATTTTGTTTGTGGGTGTTTATTTGTTTGTTTTGTAACAGGCATCAGGAAATAATGTTCATGAAAAAATAAACTTGGTATTTTTATTAATAAGATTATATGCTAGTAATAAAAATATAGATTTATTTAAATTATTGCCTGTGAAAATAATATTGAGTTCTTTCTTTCTTTATTTTTATTTGATTTATATGCCGCCCTTCTCCGGAGACTCAGGGTGGCTTACAATGCGTTAAGCAATAGCCTTCATACTTTTGTATATTTATACAAAGTCATCTTATTGCCCCCACAATCCGGGTCCTCATTTTACCTAACTTAGAAAGGATGGAAGGTTGAGTCAATCTTGAGCCTGGTGAGATTTGAACTTGCAGTAATTGCAGGCAGCTGATGTTAATAACAGTGCTTTAGTCTGCACCCTAAACCATGGGTAAAATCCAGCAGGTTCTGACCAGTTCTGGAGAACCGGTAGCGGAAATTTTGAGTAGTTCGGAGAACCGGCAAATACCACCTCTGGCTGGCCCCAGAGTGGTATGGGAATGGAGATTTTGCAATATCCTTCCCCCAGGAGTGGGGAGGAAATGGGGATTTTGCAGTATCCTACCCCTGGAGTGGGGTGGGAATGGAGTTTCCTTCCCCTGCCATGCCTACCAAACCACGCCCACCAAGCCACGCCCACAGAACCGGTAGTAAAAAAAATTGGATTTCACCACTGCCCTAAACCAGGGGTGGGCAAATGTGGTTCTTTTACAATTGTCAAGCTGTCTCAGGAATTCTGGGAGTTGAAGTCCATAGGTTGTAAAAGGGCCACATTTGCCCACCCCTGCCCTAAACTATTCCATCATAGAACATGGTCCCAATGATTATTTTAGGCTTCATAAATAAATGTTTGAAATGAGCTAGGTGTGCCTTTTCGGTGATTGGTGAACTGGTAGTAAAATTATGTGAAATCCACCTCTACAAGTTAGGAATAGCTCCTCATGGAGAAAATCTAAATGGTCACCAAGAGTTTATAAAAATCAATAGCACATAATCAACTACTAACCAATCAATCAAATTTTAATTAAAGTTGAAAATAATGTTATTTGGGTCTTATCAGCCTACAAGGCACATTTTAGGAAGGAAGGAAATAATTTTTCAAACGACAGATAAATTCTGTTTCAGAAACTAGTTTATATTTTTGGTATATTTTTTAGTTCCCCATCTCGGTGAAGTTGAACTACTGTAGCACAGTACAAACTTATTGTAAAACTTCTGCCTCTTTAGCTATCTCATATTAAGTTCACAATCTGTACTTTATATCTTGTAAAATAGATATACATAATGAGCCCAGAACTAAGAGGAAAATTACAATGGTTTCCATATATACTTCACTACACAATACTTTATTACTTATTATAGAACAAACTATGAACTGTTCTTAAGGAGAAATACGTTACAATGTCGCATTTGAACAATGCAAATATAATAACATTAATTAAAAGCAAAACTCTCCCACAGAGGATAAAAGAGATAATCAGTAAAGGTGAAAATTCATTATTAAAATGAGAGCAGGAACAGCCTGAAAAATAAAAAAGCAGAAAAAAAAAGTCAAAATGAAATTGGCTGAGCGGACTTCCCCATAGTATTTTTGAGCACTAGTTTCATAACAGAAAAATGCTTGTTATTAATGTGACCACATCTTACTATACAGATGAATGCCCTCTGTTCGAAAGGCTATTCCTTTGTTTGAAGAGCTGTTCAGCCAAAGTCCACCTTAAAGATAAAAGTCAGAAGTAGGAGGAACAGAAGCTGTTTACCAATAGCACTTGGTCAAGAGAATGAACAGGCAAAAAGTTTCACCTGATCACAATGTTCTTAACCACGAGGTGAGGCGTTCTATCTCTACTTGACATGTGTCAATTATTTCTAAATATATACATTAGCATATACATAGACAGTGTGTATGTTATAATTATAAGGTTATAAATAAGGATTATTATAATTAACTTTATTTTTTATTCATTTTCATTTCTTGGGGTGATTCTTACGTGTCTATTGACTGCCATGTTTCAAAATACAAAAGAGTCCATAAAAAACCTTCAAATGAACAAGAAGTTACTCTTTCAGGTGACTAGAGTTTTAGTGATTTAGAGCTCTAAAAGCAAGAACCTACTCAAAGTGGGAGCCAGTGTGTTCATGAAGGAAAGCAGCAAGCAAGCTGTAATTCTATCAGAAATTGCTTGTATATGGATTTTTTTTTTTTGTCAGCAAAATAGGGAGAGGAATTTTGCTTTTGAAATCCTTCAGGTACTTTCAAAACCTATCTCAGAAAGTTTAACTTTCCTGACTAGCATGGGAGAAAAGTTGATTAGAAAGTCCCTTTGCATTTATCAAAGGAGCTTATAAATCCTTGAATAAAGCTTCCATTGTTATCTTTGCTTCTTGCTCTTCATTTTCTTGTATGTTGTTAATAACTACATTTATGCACCTAAATGTAGACATTCCTGCTTGTTTAGAGCTGACCCTATGTAATTCTGATTTATCACTTCTTTTAAGCCTTGTTTTCCCCCACTTTATTAGCAGCTTGGATTTATCTTGTCACTTTTGCTGAGCTGCCAAAAGCAACAGCCTATTATGGGAGAAGAACATTTCCAAGCATGTTCTTGTACATTTCCAAAAAAGAAGGCTTTGACAAACCTCTCCATTCAGCTCAGTGGCATCCAAGTAGATCAACATAGTAAAGGCACTGGACAGAACTGTAAAATCTGTGCCCCATTGTGATTACTATGACATCCATGGCTAGATAGCAAGACTAAGTGCTTGTTCAAAAGACTGTTTCTCAAGAGCTTTCTGCTACCCTTCACCCTCCCTTCCTCTTAACACTCTGAATGCACTAGTTCACTTAATGAAGCATCTCTTATCTAAGACTTTGGCTTACCTCCAATGGCAGCTCATGTTCCCTCTCTCTCCAGGATTCTCCCATTCTGTTTCTTTGTGATCCTTAATCCTAATTATCTTGCACACAGAGTTCCACTGAGAAAATGAGCTTCATCTAAATTTGGCTAGTCTAACTCAAATAGCTTAATAACCAAAGTACATTAAGAAATAAAATAAAATTAGTCACTAAGAGATATGTTTAAATGGAAAGATAAAGATATGTGGAAAAGACTCAGTTGTTTTCTTGCTAAGAAATGTAAAATCATGATAACATCCACATCAGTGATGGGTTACTCCTGGTTTGGTCTGGTTCTTGCGAACCGGTAGTAAAAGCGGCGGGAGGCTCCGCCCACCTGCCCGGACATCATTATGATCTGCACATGTGCAGAAGCTTCTGCACGCGCATGCTCCCATTGTAAACTGGTAGTAAAGGTAAGTAGAACCCAGCCCTGATCCACATTTATAATTAAATGGATAATACCTATATACATACACACCCATGTACAAGAGTGCATGAACTGTCTAACCATGACCCATTTTATTTGTGGTATACTTCATGTCTTCTTTTCTTCTTCCTTTGGAAGAGTTAGATTTATTAAGGCTCACTTGATATTCACAAAACATGACATCTAAGGATTATTCAGTTGGTAATAATGGGGAAAAAAAAAACACCCTGCCTGTGATTTCTCAATAGCCAATGACTAAAACACAAAGCTTTAGACTTCAAGACTCCAAGTGTCTTACTTTTAAAGGGAGTGATGTGAAGGGAAGTAACGACAAAATGAACAAAGATAGAAACTGAAAAAATTATTGCACTAAGAAATGCTGTACGCAGAGATGGTGCACACAGTTAAACTGCTTGCTTGCACTTATCCTATATTGAGAGCAAAGTTCATGACAACAGAATGTACTAAGTAATTTTATTGCCAGAAGAAAAGGTCCAGTGGGGTGTTTCTGTGCTTCTAATAACTTCATTATACAGAAAGTAAGTCGGCAGATATAATTTCTCTACTCATTATATAATCTCTTCTTCCAATATACTTTGATCTCTAAAGAATACAGGCTACTTGTCCACACTGAGATGCCTTATAAGGAGATGAAGCAGCAGCCCGCCTTGTTTAGCAGCTCCCAAGGCAGAAAGCCTTTTCAGGCTCTTGTCAGTTTACCTGGACATACAAGGAATGTCACCCAAAGAGGTTTCAGGAGTATATATTCATTCAAAGCTATCAACAATACCTAGTAGAAATTATTTATGAGTAGGTTTGTTAACACAAACTGACTAGATTATTGCAGTACAAAAAACAGTCTTTTAAAAAGCATACTGAGATAAACAAACAAAATCAAATAAGTTGACAACAATGTCAATAGGAAAAATGAAAACATCAAGACAGGAACAGCCTAACAGGGATCTAATGCAGGGCAAGTGAATCTGAGTGAAGATCTTAGTTTATAGGCAAGCGCAGATGGCAAGAAGTGGGAACTCTTCAGAAATACTACACTTAAGAGTTTTGAACACTTAGTGATTTAAACTGAATTAATTTGGAAGCCAATAATTTTAGCAAAATAGAGGTGATCATATATTGCTGAGTTCTAGTTCACAATGTCACAGGTAATATTTGCAGTTTTCAAAAATCTTCAGAGGGAAACTTTAAACAATAGTTTGATATGGAAATTAGATAGGGGTGAAATCTACTTACCTTCCCTACTGGTTCAGAAGTGCATGTGCCACGTGTGCATGCTCAATTCACTCACGCGTGCGTCACGTGTGCACATGGACCTTCTGCGCATGTGCAGAGGGTAAAAAACAGGTTACTTCCTGGTTAAAATCAGGAAATAATGATGACCGGGTGGGTGGGCGGAGCCTTGCACTGCCATTGCTACCGGTTTTCCGAACCACCCGCCGCCATCGCTACTGGTTCAGTCGAACCGGTCCAAACCGGTAGCATTTCACCCCTGAAATCAGAAGAATATGATCTCTGAAGCCAGAAAATTTCTGCTTTCCCCCTCATGGTGCCCTTCAGATAACTTTTTGCTCCTAATTCCCATGATTCCTAGTTTGTGCAGATTGGGAAATCTGGGAATTATAATCCTACCCCATTGGAGAGCATCAAATGGGAAGGGATGAGTTAGACTCACAGCAGATGGGTGAGTCTAAATCAGTAGAAGACTTTCATATTGCAGAATTAAATTTATATGTACTTGAGGACTGGAAGTGCAGAAAAATCAATAGCACTAAAGAACTCTCATTTAATATACTAGTCATAGAGGCATTATTTCCTTGCTACCATTATTATGAAGCACTGTACGTTCAAAACTGAATTCTCACTTGAACTGCGTAATTCAAATGAGTACAAATGAGGGGGTAGGGTAGCTAGGTCTTATGACATATATGTTTTATGGGGAATAATCAACACATTGAATTGCACTTGACAGCTGATAATCAGGCAGTTTGCATAGCAGAACATAGTACTAAATCAGAACAATGGGTGGCAGATAGATGATAGATAGATAGATGATAGATAGATAGATAGATAGATAGATAGATAGATAGATAGATAGATAGATACTGGCAGAGCAGAACTTGCCTATAACTCCCTATGCTGCTGCATTCTGTATTCTGCTGTAGCTTCTGAGTGATTTTCAAGGGTAGCCCCTTGTACAGCACATTGCAATAGCCCATCCATGATGAGATCAAGGCTTAAAAAATAATGAGAGGGTCTCCTGATCCAGGAATGGGTTCACCTGGCGCACAAGCTGCATCTGTGCAAAGGTCTTCCTGGCATCAGTGGCTGTCTGATTATGAGCTGAAAGTCCAGGAAGACTCCTGATTATGCACCAGTTTTGAACGAGGTAGTGCCACGCTGTTCAGGATCAAAGATGGAAGTTCTCAACATCAGGATGATCAATTATTCAAAGCCAGTCAGTCTTGCTAGGGTGGATCCTGAGCTATTTATCTCCTTCCAGACCTCAATTGCTTCCAGGTACTGGGGAAGATCTTGACAGCATTGCTTGGTTGAACAAGCGTCAAAATGTAAACTGAGTTTCATCAGTTGTAATAGTTGAAGAACCACGGGCTAGAGAATGGTCAGACAAGTGACACCTGAACCCACAGAAGTACATGGCATGCTCCCTATCTCAAATGTCCAAATTCCCAGGCCTGGCAAACACAGAAGCAAACATGCTTTGGAACCGTTGAATAAAGGTTTATTCAGGCCTGAGCCCTGGCACTAATTGAGTACATAGCAGTCCATTGCAAAGTCAGTGGTCCATTGCAAAGTCACTCTTTATAGGCGGGACCATGCCCCCAAAGCCCCATCCACTCACCCACCATCCGGCGTTGGCATCCAGTTCCGTTATAGCAGGCACCTCAGTCCATCATCCGGTGCCTGGTCTGCACTGGCCTCCATACCATGGCCCGTAGACTGTTTCTGCTCCATCATGCCATTATACCCAGTGCTGGCCAGCTGGGTCCTGGAAGGCGCCCAGTCAGCTGTGCATGCAATAATGCTGCCATTGCCTCCCTTCCTGCTGCTTCATGCTGCACCCGGAGCTGACACCATCCCAGCCGGAAATCTTGTCGCCGCCCGGGCCACTGCACGGCACGCCGCTACATGGCTGTTCCTGCCACCGCACTCCCCAATTCCCCCCTCCCCCCAGATATGGCAAACCGGTTGGGATTTGACACCCTAGTTTTTTGGCCTGTAAAAAAAAGGAGAGGGATATACTGTATATACTTTCTGACTTGGAACGTTCCATTAATGTAACCTTGGTATATTTAGAAGTAATACTTCTGGGGTTGCTTCTTGTCTGGTACTGGTGCTAGCTAACCCCAAACTGACCAACCACCTCCCCAAACAGCCTCAGGTAGACATTGAACAGGATAGGAGAGAGTGTTACACTTGGGGCAACCTACAGATTAGGAGTTTCAGGTTCAACCTCTCTCTTCAAATAACACTGACTGGAATCAGCTATGGAGAAAGGAGGAGAGCCACTATAAAATGTACTACTGCCTGTAGCCAATCCAAAAAAATGGTTGATGATTTTGAGAGACATTATGGTAGCAACCCAGCTCAACTTCACCATAGGTCATTGACCAATGCAACCAAAGCCATCTCAATACTATGTTTAGACCAGTGGTGGGTTGCCCCCAGTTCGGACTGGTTTGCAAGAACCAGTAATAAAACTGGCGGGAGGCCCCGCCCACCGCTCATCATTGGCACATGTGATGCCGTTGTGAACCAGTAGTAAAGGTAAGTAGAACACAACCCTAGTTTAGACCTAAAACCTGATTGAAAAGGGTCCAGATAATGAATTTTCCCTGGCTTCTCTGTAACTGCAATCTGACTATCTTCTTAATGTTTGTTTAAAAATGAAGGTTGGAGCCTGGATGAAAATATTTAAGGATATTTAGGTCCTATGATGGCTTCTTAGATAGGGGGCATATTATTATCTCCTTCAAGGCTGGTGGAAATACATCCTTTCTCAAAGAGGCCAGCAGCTATCCAATTGAATGTCAAACAGCCCAAACAGCAACAAGAATGTAAGAAGTGGCTGAGTTAGCAATCCTAAG
Organism: Pantherophis guttatus; assembly: GCF_059756535.1. Classification (NCBI taxonomy): domain Eukaryota; kingdom Metazoa; phylum Chordata; class Lepidosauria; order Squamata; family Colubridae; genus Pantherophis; species Pantherophis guttatus. The sequence goes on from NC_142063.1 coordinate 70,729,218, forward strand.
GATCCTGTCTCTTTCTTCAGGAATTGCAGGGTTAAATTCTCCCAGACTCCTAAACGAGCATGACTGCACCTCCATCATCATGACTGGACCAAACCAGTTGGAATCCAACTCATCAAGAAAACTGAGTAACTTGTAAAAACAAAACTAAACATAGACTGCTTTCCATTTTCAGTATTTGAAAGATAATATTGGGTTTAAAGCCTTAGTGGTGAAACCTATATGTGTCTTTTTGCCCTTATCTTTGTTTATCTTATTAATTGCTCTTTCTATATTAATTTTCCCTATTTTTTAAAGCTAAAACATTGGTTTTAACACATTTTTTACCCTATAATATACTGCTTAAAAAAATAAAGGGAACACAAGCAGAAGACATCCGAGATCTGAATGAATGAAATTGCCTTATTAAATACTTTGTTCTTTACATACAGTAGTTTATACACTGCTCAAACAACTAAAGGGAACACAAAACTATTGTATGTGACGAACAAAGTATTTAATAAGGCAATTTCATTCATTCAGATCTCGGATGTCTTCTGCTTGTGTTCCCTTTATTTTTTTGAGCAGTGTATATCTCTGTCATTTTGGAAAGCAAGGATTTACAATACATTATATTTAGACACTCTAACATGGGGGTGTCAAACTCAAGGCCCAGGGGCCGGATCCGGCCTGCAGGGTGCTTAGATCCAGCCCACGGGGGGCCACCCTGGAAACAGTGAAGGACTGGCCTGCAGTGCCTCTGCCAGTGAAAATGGCACTTGCGAGGGCCATGGGCAGCCTCTGGAGTTCCTTTTTCACTGGCAGAGGGTTGCAGGAGGCTGTTGCAACCAAAAATGGAACTAGGGAGCCTGTTTTCGCTGGCAGAGTGCTCGGGCCATCCCAGGCGCTTCCAACATGAGTGACATCAAGCTGGCCATGCCAATCCTGGCCATGCCCACACGGGCCCCCCGAGGTTAAACACAACCCTGATGCGGCCCTCAATGAAATCAAGTTTGACACCCCTGCTCTAACATGTGCACAAAAATTGTACGCTGTATGACAGAATCATTTTGAACATTTGAGGCTTAGTCATATTAAGCATGCTACACCAAGAGGTTTCCAACAAATAGTGCTGAAACTTGTTACAATTAGTTACAGTATCAGAAGTGATTGTTACCTTCAGGCAAATGTAAATCTAATGAAAGTGTAATCTTTTCACCACATTCTTCAGCCAGTCCTCCAGAGGGATTTCCAAAGTGGGAAATAAGTAGCTAAATAAGGTACCATTACCATTATGTGAACAAACAAAAACAATGCATACAAAATGTAGCCATAGCCCTTCTAAAATACAAAAGCTCTGGAATTCTTATGTTTTTGGTCAGTTTTAAATACACATTTGATATAGACATATAGAACATTGTACATACCGTAATTTTTAGCACTAAGGGTTATGGGTCCATGGAAACATTGTACTTTGCTTTAAATAAACAGAATTAGGGGAATATTGATAAAACAATGATGATAAATAAGCATTAAAAAGCAGAATCTTTTTTTTTACAGCACCAACAAATTCACAATACCAAATTATCAAAATCTTTGGGGGGGGGGAACCAAAATTACAAACAAGGTGAGAACATAATTCTCCACCTTCCTTGTGAATTTTAATAAATTAAAACTAATTGCCTGATCTTTTAAACACATTGCCATTTCCACCAATATAAAGAAGCATCTGTGAATAAAATAGGACCCAGATTGTGGGGGCAATAAGCTGACTTTGTATAAATATACAAAAGTATGAAGGCTATTGCTTAACGCATTGTAAGCCGCCCTGAGTCTTCGGAGAAGGGCAGCATATAAATCAAATAAATAAAATAAAATAAAATAAAAATAGAAGAGTGATATTAACATCATGAAGGGGAGGGAGGGTGCTGTTGCTCAAAATCCAGCCATCAGAGAAAAACGTGTAAGATTATGACTTCTGTAGGTTTTTTTGTGAATGGAAAAACAGAACAGAGGAAGACAGTGTTTTGATAGGTTTCAAGGAACACTTTTAAGGAAAATACGTGGGAAAGAGAGAAACATTGTACAATTTTTCTCTCTTTCAGCCGACCAATACCGAAGTGTCAACTGGCTATAGAAATGCTCTGGATGCGTTGTTTTCGTCTCCAATGCGTGGTTTGGTGTGCTTATGGACAAATAGGAATTTCTCCTTGCCTTCCTGGGTAAGCGGAGAGGAAGACCAAGAACAGGTATTAGAACGCCACTCTGCCGACCACATCCCTCCGTACTGTGCAACCAAACAACCAGAGCGAGGCACTTATAGTGGTTCCGGAATTGGGAGGCGGAGATATCACCCATGATGGCACCTTCTCTGACCTATTGTAGCCGCCACTTCCAATAGTCTGAACCAATAAAACAAAGGTGTAGGCGAAGAAGTGGGGGCAGCAAAACCATAGTGGAAACCCAAATGCTTTAGGAAACGAAAAGGTGGAGCGAGGTTTTGACAGGCGTAAATGTTCGCCAATTATTTCGAGCAGTTCTTGCCGGAGTCAGCGAATGCGTCGGGAAGCTCGAACTGTGTGTGTTGGGGGGTGGAAGAAGAGAGTAGTTGAGGAGGTGGGAGCTGTTGTTAGGGAGAGGGAGACAGCGCGGCTTGGCGGCTTAGCAGAAGCTGAAGGGAGGAGGAGGCGGCGGCGGCGGCGGCGGCGGTGGTAGCAGGTGAGACTCAGCAGCCGGCCCGGGAAACTGGCTGGGTGGGGCTCGGCGGAGGGAAGGGGCTTCAGAAGACCCGGCGCGAGGTTCGTCCCCTCGGCGGAGAGAGCGGGAGACCTGCGCCGACAGGCCGGAAAGGTGCGGGGTGTGGAGCTCGGGTTTGGGCTTTTTGCCCCCGAAGCGCCGTGGTGAGTCTCCGGAGGGAAGGAGCGGCGGGGAGAGCGAGAGCCGGGCGGGCGGGCAGGAAAGGAGGAAGGGGCGAGCCAGGAATGTCTCTGGGCGGGGGGGGGGAAGCGAGCGGGGGGGGAGCAAGGCCCCCTTGAGCCAGGCTGGAGCGCCGGAGGGACCGGGGTGGGTTGGTGGTTGGAGGGGGGGGGGTGCCGGGTGCTGGCGAGGCAGAGGCTTTTCTCCTCCGCCGGAGGAAGCCAAAGGGGTTAAGCGGCGGGCGGGCTCCTGGGCGAGGCGGCGGCAGAGCAGTCCAAGGAAGCGGGCGGCGAGGCGTCCTGGGGAAGGGAAGGGAAGGGGCGCGGGAAGCCGGAGAGGCCGAGGGGAGAGCGCCACAGCATCCCTCGGAGCCGGGCGGCGAGGCCGACCTCAGGGCCAGAAGTTGTCACCCCTCGGGGGGGGGGGTTGCGGGAGCGTCCGTGGCTGCTCTGCCTTCTCGGCTTAGGCCTCGGCTTGGGCTGGTTGGGTTTCGGGAGGAATGCTGCCGGTTGGCTTCCTCTCCGGGCTGCGCTGTATTTCTTGTTTGTGGGGAGCCTTTTGCTGAACCCTCACTTGGCGGGCCAAAGGAGGCGCTGGGACTGGAGTCTAGGCAGGAAAGCGCTGATAAGCTAATTGCCCCTAATTTCTCCTTCTTACTCCTCCTGGGTTTCCTAAGAAACAGATTTGGTGTGTTGTGGGGTCAAGTCAGTGAGGTTAAAGTTCGAAACATCTGTGAAACAGGTGTTGATTTCAACCATGGGATCACTCTTTAAGGGAAAAAAATGCACATTTTCTAGATAAAGGATTGAAAAAAAAACGCCTACAAAAATAATGCAAGCTCATTAATAGGTACTGGATTTTATGTGTGATGTTGCCCCTTTTTCTCACATAGTGGCAATAAATAGTGTAGCCACTTTGGTTAGCTACAAGAATAGAAAAAGTGAAAGTTCATTTTTTTCTTCTCCAAAGGGATTAAATGAATGTACATTTTAATATTTTGGAGAGTGCTCACTTTGTGAAAATCCATTGTTTCCTTCTCTTACAGCAGTTTTCATCCAGACCTCCTTAATCCAAAAGATTTATGTAACCTGTACATTAATGTTTTATAAATCTGTAAAAAGGTAGAATATGTTCTGTTTTGTGTGTGGATTGTCATGCTTTCTGAGCCCCTCTCTTCCTTGCTTCTCCATTCAGTTTTTCAGTGTAATGCATTTGCAGTGATTTGCTGCCTTGTTTCAGTGTGTTGGAAAATATCTTAAACATTTCGAAGTTCCCACACTGTGTATATGTAGTGTTGAGCACAGGAGAGGAAGCAGTGTTTATACAGTTGTACAACAGTGGCATTTGTTTGTAGTTATATCTGCCACAAAAGATAATGAAGAAGCATCCTTTCGCCTTCTCTTAATTCTTCTCAAAAGCTTACAAAACCTATCATGATATCTGCTATTTTATGCCTGACATAGAAAAACAGCAATGATGTTTATCATTTTTCCACTGGATTGTTGAACTCTTATTCTTTCACTTGGCCAGACCTTAAGGAAGCACTGAATGACATCATGATCAACACATTATAAACATAAAATTGTTCATTCTTTCAGTTTGTAATGTTTGTTTCTTATTAAGCTTTCTGTATACATGTGGAGGAAGAGTTAAACCATTGTTCTAAGATACAGTATGCAAAAAAAAATGTCTACAGTAGAGTTGTAGAGTTTTAATGTAGGATAACGAATCTTTTTACACTGAAAGAGCTGTTTTCAATCTTATTTATTATACTCTTGTATAGAGTACTTGGTGAAAAGTACATGATGATAAGGAAAATAAATCTACTGTGATGCCTTGCACCTTCCTACATGTTTATTTACTGAATTAACTCAACCTTAGATGATCTATGTTCTATGTTATGTTCAAACATTGTTGTCTGGAACATTAGTGCCAAAAGCCAAACACACCATTAAATAAGATTTTAAATTAAGTTTGAAATCTAAAGCAGCATTTTTTCTTCTAGCTCGTGGTTCTTAGCCATCACAGATTATCAGACAAGTGATTAGCCTAGATAGATGAATTATGGTACACCATTTAATACATCTAAGACTTGAGAGCTGTTATTTCATAGTCCTGTGTTTCATTTGAACTAAAGAAACATGGTTGAAGAAACTAAACATTTTGTTAAATTGCTGGTACATATATCGATCTGTCAAAAGTGTTGTGTCTAAAGTTTTACATGGAATTGCTCAACTTTGTACTTAGGAGCTCTAAGATTGGAAGTACTGAAAATATTTTAATTAAATCCAGAGCCACTTGGAAAATGTTCTTGGCTCTAGATTAGTTTCGAATAGGCAATTGCCAATTCTGGACTAGTAAAAGTATTTCTGAGCAATCCAAATGTTTATTCATAAAAATATTGGATTTAGATAAATAAAAAGTGAGTCCTGCATCCAATGTAGAGGGGCTGTGTTTGCCTTCATTGCTATCTTTGCTTGCCTCTGCTTCAAAATTTTTCTTGCCTAGTATAAAGGAAAACACTGGATAAGGGACTATAATGAACACGGTTATTTTTCATCCTCAGTACCTCTGGATGCAATCCCCAGTGTGTACGTTAGAAATGGAGTCAAAAGTACTGGAAATAAGGAAAAGAACAGTGGTAAGAAGAGCTATACATTCCTCACTCAGCTTTGTTTCCCTTTCCCTTTAAATTCTTTTCTTAATTGCTTGGTATTGTAAAAGTATAGTATAAAAAGCCATATTGCTAACATCTTTTTTTCTCACTTCCAATGATTTGGCCTTGTATGGCCAAGGAAAACGGTAATCTGAAATGCAAATGCAAGATTTTTGTTATCTTATTTTGGCTGAGAGAAATACCATAGTGTAAAGAGCAGTTGGGAGAATGAGTACGTTTTTAACCTTGCATACTACATGCAGTGGTAGGGAGGTAGATATTGTGCCATCAAGTGGACTCTTAAAGATTGCTTAGATTTTGTCCATGATGATCTGTCCCTAACCATGGTCCTTGAGGTCTTCCAACTATGCATCCATTGCCACTGAAACTGAGTCCATCACCTTGTTGGTTATCTTCTCTTCCCTTCCACTTCTGCCAGCATTATGTATTTCTCAGGAGAGCTAAATCCTCACATAATATGACCAAATTATTATAATTTGAGCCTGTTCGTTTCTACCTCAAGTAAGAACTCTGGATTTATTCCATGATTCATTTGTTATCTTCTCAAGAGCCTTTTCAAACACCATTGCTCAAAAGTGCCAATACTCTTCCTATCCGGTTTCTTCAAAGTTCCAACATTTACTTCCACAAAGAGATACAGGGAATATCATTGCTTGCACTATTCTGAACTTCTTAGGTATAGACCAGGGGTGTCAAACTCAATTTCATTGAGGACCACATCAGGTTGTATTTGACCTTGGGGGGCCAGGGTGGGTGTGGCAAGGGTGGCGTGGCCAGCTTGACATCACTCATGTCAGGGGCGCCTGTGGTGGCCCAAGTGTTCTGCCAATGAAAACGGAGTCACTGCAGAGGCACTGCAGAGGCCGGTCCTTTGCTATTTCCAGGATGGCCCCATGGGCCAAATCTAACCATTCCACGGGCCACATCCGGCCCCTGGGCCTTGAGATTGACACCCCTGGTATAGACACTTCACAGCATCTGAATGTGTATTCCAATACTTTCATGGCTGCTCTACTCATCTGTAGTGTATTTCTTGTGTAGTTGTTTCTTTACGGTTAATGGCTGATCCTAAAAGAGAGAAGCTATTTGTCACTTCAGCATCTTCAGTGTTAACTGGCCAGCAGATTTAAAGTAATATAGTGCATCTTCCTGGGTCCTTTTAGAAAGACTCTTTGGATGTCCAGTAAATCCTTTTCTTTAGCAGTTTTTATTGAAGGGCTTTTCAGATTGTCTATAGACATAGAACAGTAGTCTCCATGCAGCAAAGAAGCATGTTTTGGGAGCAGCAAACCATAAGGGCTAGAAGAGAGAGATTTAAAGCAAACTGATGGACAAGTAGGATAAAGGTAAAAGAAGAGGGTGCAGTAAGTGACTCAATTAGCAGAACAGATATAGTTGTCTTATGCAAGCTATAAATATTTGTTAAATTTGTTAAATTTGTTGAATCTGGTCTGTTTGAAAAATGTGATAGCACAAAAACATGGATCTGAGGGAACAACTTTAAATACCCATCACTATCAAATTGTAAATCATTTGTATTTTTATAGACTAAGCTAAAAGATCTAGTTCTTTTCAGTTCTGTCATGGTGTAGAAGTATGGATCTGAGGCATACATCTTTATGGACCCTGTTATGATTTGATGCTTGTTCTAATGATATTTAATGTAGAACATTTCAACAATGTATTATGTAAGGAAAAAACCCATATCCCCCAAAATAGTAAACCAAATACAATAGTGAAGAAGTGGTATAGTGGTAGATATGTTACACTGGAACTGAAGTAGCTCAGTTTGAATCTCCATTTCACCATGATTTGAATGGGTGACTTAGACAAGTCATTCTTACAACTTATTTTAGAGAGAGATTATGGAATAAAGGGAGGCTATGTCAGCTGCCTTGAGGCAATAGGAAAAGATAAGTTGTCGTTATAATACAATATAATATAATCTCGGCAACCTCAAACTCTAATATACTTTGTTAAACAAGAATCCAAGTTCAGAAATAGTGGTACATGTATTGATATCAAGACACCATTAGAGAGAGAGAGACTGTTGCCTTTGTTGACACTAATATGTTGAAACAGTTTCAGTGCTAAACTATTCTGTCTTGTTTCATTCCCCCCAACTGAGAAGAGATGACATAAAGCATGAGAGAGGCCAAACTATTGCAAGATGAGTAAGTGTCAGAGGTTATTATAATGTTGATGTAATTGTGGAATCAGGTGGCTACAATAGCTCAGTAACAGTTTACAGCAGTGCTTCCTAAACCTGGGTAAATTACCCCAAATTGGTAAAAGAGGTTTTTCTCTGAGCATGACAGTTGAACCTATTACTCAATCACAATAGGGACATCTAAATTGACTTAAACTGTTTTACCTACATTGGGTAAAAAGCAATTTTGAGTAATAAAGGAAAAAAATTAGGGAAGCCCTGGTTTATAGTTTTGAATTAAGTGTGTGGTGTGGCTACTTAAATAACATGTCAGTAGTATTAAACCAGAAAAAGTTTTAGTGATAACTAATCTTTGGCCTGTAAGCTTCCTGTTTAAGGTGTCAATTTAGCATTTGTGAAACTCACTGAAATAATATTACTTTGTGAGCTTTTGTCAAAAAGCAAGGAAGAAATCAGGACTATCCAACCTTAGCAATTTTGAGAATTCCCACAATTCCCCAGTCCTGCAATGGGGAATTCTGGGAGTTGAAGTCCATGGTTGAAGTTAGTTACCAGAGTTGGACACTCCTGGTGTAAATTGTGTGAATAATAGTCTCAGAGATATGGCACTAATATCCAGGCATGTGTCAATGTGTTGCTGTAATATAAGGCAGACAAAATGGTGTGGATTTCACAGAAGTCCAACAAAACCTGAACTTTTTAAGTAGTATAGTTGACCTATGGATAGATCTTAGTATATTATGCAGGCATTAATCTTGTGATTCATTTCTTGTGGAGGGTAAAAAAGAAAGGCATATTAGTGGTCATGTACCTTAAAAATAGAAAGAAACCCCATTTATAATTGCTGTCAAAAAGATTGAAGCTACTTCTTTATGATTGTATTTCTTTCTTTTCCATTTCTATTTTCTTATTCATGAATCTTTAATTCTTTATTTCCTAACATTTGCATTTTTACCTTGTTAAAGTTCTTTAATAAAATTATATTTAAAACAAACTCATTTAATAATAAAGATTCTCTGTGTGAAAATGCTGGCATACATACTGTAGCACTTTTGAGCATCAGTGCATTCATGAGGCAACATTACATCATTTACACAATTGCTATTGCTTTTTTTGTTCGTTTTAAAAATAAGTGGAGAGCGGTTTCATTTGGCTGCTATGGAAGAGTTCACCATTTTAAGGAAATTGTTCCTTGGATATGGACTTTCCCTAATCATTTTTTGGAGGGCAGTTTTTTTGTCTCCTCTATGCAAATCAATGGAGATGTTATTTGCATACATGTCCTGCTGGCTAAACACACAAAAGATATTTCTTGGAATGGGAATGGAAGACACTTCAAAAATTTTGTGCAAGCCAGTAAACATTAAAAATCATTTTAGGGTCACTCCCATGACACTTTAAAGTTTGAGGATCTGCAAAGTCCTTGCTGAATCTAGACTGAATAACAAAGCCAGAAAATATGCCTAAAATAGGAGAAGTTCTGCTGTTCTAGGAACATAAATCCTATTTCAATTCAAGGACTGAATTGACTCTAAGCAAAATACATATCCAGATGGGATGGGAAATATCATATAGCAAGCATGGCCAGAACCTAGACTCAACAGGGCACGATAGCAAACATGCATCTCATAAAAAACTTTTCTCTTTTTCATGTATGTGTATATATTTCCCATTTGGTGTCACCCTACACACAAGCATACATGTTTCTGCTGATTCCTCCTCTGTAATGCCTTTCCCCCTCGCAGTGAAAAAATAGTACCATACACAGTATGTTTCTAAAGCAGTTGGTGGAAGTATTTTTAAATCCTTGAATATGAGGGAAGATCTTACGGTACTTTTTATTAGCTGCTGACTGGAGAGAAGAGGTTCTCACTTTCCTTAGGAATTATGGTGAGTCTGCAGGGACTCAGTCAAAGCTAGGAACAGGGGTGAGTGGTAACTTGGATTTTGGAAGAGAGGATCTTGCTAAGTGAAAGAGGAGTCTCTGTGGGTCCTATTCAGCAAGAAGAAAGTGATCTAAGATTTTAGTAATATGCTTTTAATTCCCATTTAGTTAAGACTACACATGAATGAAATTTGTACTTTATGGCAAAAAGAAATCCTAGACAGGTTGATGTTCCTGTTGGGACATTATTTTTATTGTTTGGATGGATCAAACTTTTTCTGTGCATAGTTGTGGATAAATAAATAATGATGAATAAATAATTCTTTATACTTCTAAATAAATGGTTCTTATGACTTTAGCAAATATGCTGAACCTAAATTTTGCCAGCCAAGAATTTACTAATTAACTATGGGTTCTTGTTTTCTTGGAAAGAGTTAAACAAAGTTCTGTGAAAAATCATTTGGTCGTTTTCTTTCTGCAAATATGTTTGGTATGCTTTGGACTAGTACTGTCTGTCTGGTAATTCTGTCATTGCAAACTGCCACATTCCCAGAAACAATTAATTCTGTCCTTTATCTTCAAATAGTTTAGCCTTAATTTGTTGCCCTGAGCCTTTAGCTTTGTAAAATTCTGTGTGGAAAACTTTTCCTAATGGAACAATTGCATGTTTACTATTTTGTATTTTTGATAGGACTTTTGCCTGGCAATATGTTACTATATGCTTCATAGTGACAATTGATATATATGCCTTTTGAAGAACAGATAGGCTTATAAAATGATCCTGTGCATATTTGTTCAAATGTAAATTCCACTGAGTTTAATAAGGCTTAACTACCAAAAATGCATGTGTAGGAATACAACCTTAACTGATGTAGCATTAAGGAGTTGCTTAATGAAAGACAATAAAATAATTTCCCATGTGTGGAGAACTTTGATTTTTAATCTGTCTAGCAATTTTTTTGTTTCGTCTCTGAAAGAATAAAATGCTTGATGGAACAGAAGGAGCAATAGTATTTTTTTCTGACTTGCTTTTTGATATGGGATGCATTAACATATAGTTCATGTTTTATTTAGTTTTGTGTATAAATATTCAAAAATTTCTGGGAATCAAAAATAGCTGAACTGAAATATTTATGAGGAATCCATTACATTGAATTAATATATTGTATTTATTACATTTATTGAAATCTCTACTTGGAAATTATTGTAAGAACTTGGCAACTGAATAGCATGCACTTCCAATGCATTGTTAAAATTTTAGGAAAAACGTTGGCACTGAAAATTTTAGTATTTTAATAAATTCTGTTGTGTCTTAAGAAGTAACACATATACACACACATGCTTATAAATCCATCATGCTATTCCTTTCAGGATAAAAGGCATTATCTGAAGTACAGAAAAGGAGTAAGAAACAGTAAGCCAAAGAAATTAAGATATAAAACAAGCTCTTATTCCTTCTGTGACAAACCACATTAGTATTCTTCTTTTGTACTGCACACACACTTTTTTTATTCAATCCATATTCATTCATTACCCATTCATTTTTACCTACATGTTCATGCTTTGCTGCACACTTCTTAAATACCCCTTTCCTAGTTCATCCAACTTTTATGTTTTTCCTTATTTCACAGTTCCATATTGGAAAGTGGCAAAAGTTTGCTATTATTTATATTAATTTGCATTTTGTTTCACAAACATTAATTTCTTGCAACATCGTCCCATATATTACAGTTATAGCTTTGTGACTTCAAGTCAGTCTTGACTCCTGAAGACTGTCAGGACAAGTCCCTGCAGTTTTCTTGGCAACATTTTTGGTAATAGTATACCATTAGCTTCTACCTAGGGCTGAGAAAAAATGATGGCCAAAGGCCATCCAGCTGGCTTTGTGCCTAAGATGGGACTAGAACTCATAGTCTTCTCGTTTCTGTATTGGTGCCTTAACCACTATACCAAACTCCACATGTATGTTACATATTACCTTTCTATCTGCATTATTACATTAGTACTTCTTGTTTAACCTTTTCACCCATTTCCACACCAGCTTTCATTCTATCAAATTGGATTTTCTGTGCCACTATTGATGCTCCAAGGCCTGACAACTAGGGATTGTCATTATGTGGACCCATAAAAAAAAAAACTCTGCCTTTTCCATAGCTCTGAAATACCATAAAGCTTGAGGGTAGATTGGCCTCAGCTTTGCTTATCATTTTGAAAGCCTTGAAGACTTGCTGGCTTACCTGGATATAGAATTGGGAGAATAATTGAGTCCATATTGAATGGAAATATATATAATTTATATTTTGAACTTTTGTTAGCCACCTACAGTTTCATTAGTGATGTGAATAGCTATATAAATGATAAATAAATTCCTATTAGTGTTAACCCCACACATTTCTATGGCTTGCTCTATGAAAATGTGTGTGTGTGTGTTGTTGTTGTTGTTGTTCTCTTTTATGTTATTTAGCAGATTATTTTCTCCAGATCACAATCATTCAGAGTGTGGACCATTTTTTTCTTAATACTCATATCTGGTTCTTTCACTTACCATTTACTGTAGCATATAACATGTAACTATTACCAACTGATGAATTTCTGCTCTTATACTGTATTTGCTCACAACAATCTAATGATATCAGTTATATTTTGATATACATTCTAGCTTTTCACTTCATAATTGAACTTCCACTTTCACTTCCCTGCCTGCATTTATTAAATTCAGGCCATTGGTTTCAGAGAAACATCTCTATTTTTCTTTATTAATTTAATTCATAAATCATCCTGTTTACCATTTACTTCTCTCATTCCAATTGCTCCATATGTCACTGTCATCATTATGAAAGCCCAAAATGGTGATCTCTATCATCTATCATGGCTTTGATCAAGTGAGACTTTCTTGTAATAACCTTTTAATTAATTAGAGAAGACTTCTTGTAGCCATATACAGCCTTATCTGCCAAAGATTAAAACAGTGACAATCAGTTTGAAACATTTTGGCCAGTAGACAGAAGTGCAATCAAAACCTACCAATTTTATCCCAAGCTCATTTACACTATTCTTTTTTAAGCTAGGATCTCTAATCTAGAGATTCCCTTGCAAGCCAATATATTCTTGTCTGTATCTCACTAAGTAGGAGGTACATGTTATGTATTAACATATATTTGGAATACCTCTGCATCTTAACAAGACATAACTTATTTGCCATAAAAATAGTTCAAAACTAGTATTCTGTAAGAACTATTGTAATAGATTTAACATTCTCGTTAAGTAATATCCAAGGTTTATACATGAATGCTTACTAGAACTACAGGTAGTCGTTGACCTACAATTCAGTCCCAAATTTCTCTTGCTAAGTGAGATAGTTGTTAAGTGAATTTTACTCCATTTTACAACCTTTCTTGCCACAGTTGTTAAGTGAATCACTCAGTTGTTAAGTTAGTAACATGGTTGTTAAGTGAATCTGGCTTCCCCACTTATTTTGCTTGTCAGAAGGTCACAAAAGGTGATCATATGAGTCTGGGACACTGCAACCACCATACATTTGAATCAATTGCCAAGCTGAATTTTGGTCACATGTTGCAGTGGTGGTGTGAAAAATGGCCCTAAGTCATTTTTTCCATTTTGCTGTTGTAACTTTGAACAGTCACTAAATGAACTGTTGTAAGTCGAGGACTATTTATATTCAATTTTTTAAAAGAAAGTTCCATTAGCTGTTAATGATTATAATTCTATTAAAAACAGAATGTCTTATTGGGAAATATATAATAGAAAATTCTTTTTAAAAGGTCAACTTATAAAGCACATTACCTTTAAACTCTCAAAATTAGAAACTTATAATGACTTTCCTATTTATGAAGAAAAAGTTGATCCTAGTGCAAAACTCAGTAAAAACATATATTTAAGTTCTCTTTATAAACTAAACAAAACTTCAGAAGAATTGAGTATTTGAATGCACAAAAAAGAAATTGGCAATAAAGCTATGCTATTAAATCTTAGCTCTGTACTATCTATTAGATTTCTTTTCCTCCATTCTGTGTTTATTTTTCCTTTTCTATATTCTTTTTTATTTTAAGTAGCCTTGTGAACTGTTTGTTACTATTGCCAGATTTTCTGATCCTTTTATTTACTTAAACATATTTATATCCCCCTGCGATCCTAGTGCTGTTGGCTGCTTCCATTATAAAAAATATTAAGTTAATATTAATATTAAACATCTACAGTACATTAAGCATGAAACATCTTCTACTTTTTAATGTTTGCTTTTATGATTTTCTTTAAGGAAAAAAAATCCCTTGAGCCTTTCAACTGTTCTAGCCATTTATGTCCGTCATTCCTTTTTTTCTAGAGAGTTGTTCTCTCTCAACTAATGATCTATATTGCTGGTCATGACGTCTGTGATCACCGTCAATTAGGATTTTCATCTGGTCATTCCACTGAGACAGCTCTGCCTTAAATATTAAATAATATTCTAATAGCCAAAGCATAGCACCTTTTATTAGTGCTGGCGCTCTTAACACCCACATTGACACTTGTAAACCTTCAGATACTTTTGTCTTAGCTGTAGTCTCTGAGTGTCACTAGTACAGCTTTTTCCTTCTTTGAGTAATTTTGTCTTTTTAGGGTTTTTTGTTTCCATTAACTATTCTGCTTCATGTAGGTTCTCCCTTACTGTAGATATTCCCCAGGGTTCAGTCCTGCTTTTTCTCCAATGTGCTGAGCAAAGAATCCAGAGAACGGGTTAACTCTGCCTTTCTGCCCAGAGACTGAGTCCTTTTAAACTTTGCAGCCACGCCTTTCTGGCTGTGTCCAGTTTTGACTCAGTCTGAACCCAAGAGAGACTCATTTTAAGAAGAGCTGCTCAGAGCAAAAAGGCAGAGTTTTTTTTTTTTTGGCATTCCCTTGATTGACTAGATCACAACTGTCAATTTTCTGAACCAATCCCCATGATAACCCAGTGTATTGATCTTTTCCCAAGTTTAAGACATAGAATTTCACAGTGTTTTTTACAAGAAATTTCATCATGAATTATTTACCCATTGTCTTAAATGCAACATGGGAAAAAACAAATTATAGTGTTTTGTTCTAATCATCTTTACTCCACTTTCTGATTTTTCTGTCTGTCTCAAGGGTTATGAGATTGCCCACATGCTAGTTGCCAGGAATTTGCATGCATAGAGAGACAGTATAACAAGCCTGAAACTAATGTTAGGGTTTGTCATTTTCATTCACGTAACATTCACATATTTGTCAATTCTTGACACCCCCCCCACATTAATACATACTATGTATATATTCATTCATTCTCATTCATACGTTGGTTGTGTCACCTCTACATTACTGCAGTAGCTTATTGAGAGAGTTACCTACTTCCTCTTTTGCTCTGTCAATTTATGTTCTCTGGCTTTTATATTGTATATTTGTTTAATTTTATTTGATTTAATTCATTAAATATTGTGTAAACATTTAATATGGTCTAGTTTGTCTTCTTTTTTAATTGCAAACCTCTTTTTGCTATAGTAGTATATTTTAAAATTAGAATTGCCTAGCTTTAAAATATGTCCACTTTGTAATTTTGTTTATTTTAATTAACTGATATCCCTTTATTTCTGCTCTGCAGTTAGTTTTTTACTCATAATATAAATAAATCCCATTATATTATTATTAGAATGGATAGGTTATGTTTTTATTGTTAACTGTCCGAAACTATTTAACTCCAGTGATAAATATATACTTCTTTATATACTTCTTTATATTATAAACCATGTTAATTTATAACCATAAATGGGAGAACAGCTTGCTACACTATTTCTTAATTAGGCCATTTCCATCTGCTTGCTGCAATGTAAATGTCCTACATGCTTTCTTATGTCTGTACAAATAATATTTAATGCAAGCTATAATAACAGACATAGGATTTAGCATCATAAAACTTTAGTATTGAAAATAGGATTAGAATATATTAGAAATATTGGACACTTTTGGGTGAGATGCACATACTAGGAGAAATTTGATTTGTATTCTGTCATTTGTCAAATCCAACTTTTTTGACACTGATATTTTGCAATAAGAATGAACATTTCTTATAATTTTTTTTGTTTGCAAAGTAATTTTTTTTAAAGAGTTGGTAAAATTTATTCTATACAGTTCCATAGAACTACAATCTAACAAGTATGTCAAGTTGCCACAGATGTCATCTACTGAAAAAAGAGGAAAATGGAGGAGAAAGAAAAAGAGAAGTTATAGTTTGGGAAATAAATGGCTGATTGGCAACCTGGACAGGAGGAGGTACTTGGCCCTGAAACATTTTGTATATTCACATTCCTAATCTTTAAAAATGGTTTGCTGAATCTAGTAAAGCAACTATCTCTCAATTGGCCCTACATGTATCTTTTGTCAGTTTTAGTGTTAAATGCTAGAATTTGTAGACTACATAATAATAAAATAACTTGTAGCAATATGACACTACTGGCAGGAATTGTGCTTCTTTTTTTCTAAGCCAGCAGTTATAGCTATGTATGTATGTATGTATGTATGTATGTATGTATGTATGTATGTATATGGGGTGGGTTCTACTTACTTCCGCTACCGGTTTGCAATGGGAGTACATGCACACTTTGCGCACGCTTGTGCTTCTGCGCAGATCATTCATGATGATGTCTAGGCAGGTGGGCAGAGCCTCCCGCCACCATTATTACCAGTTTGCAAGAACTGGACCGAACTGGGAGCAACCCACCACTGGTATGTATGTATGTATGTATGTATGTATGTATGTATGTATGTATAAAGGTTGTCCCCAAGAAACAAATTTGACTGTTTCAAGGTTGACTCAGCCTTCCATCCTTCCAGGATGGAGTAAAATGAGGACCCAGACTGTTGGGGCAATATGCTGACTGTAAACCACTTAGAGAGGGCTATAAAGCACTGTGGAGCAGTATATACTGTAAGTCTAAGGGCTATTGCTATTAAGCAATAGTTTTATAGACATCCTCATGCAAATTTCCATAGCTTTCCAGCACTGCATTTTTTCCAAGCTTAAACTAAACAAATAATTTCTGAATTGATTTTCAGCCTTTCAACAAACCCTAAATATGTGCATTTTTTACAAAGACAAACTAGCTGTCTATTTTAATGTTAATATAAATTATAGCATCTATTTCTAATCAACAGATGTATGATTATTAAGCTAGTCAACTTTCTCCAACTTGATTTCTCCAAATAGATTTATTAATAATTATTTCTGATTACTTGTCTTGCTAACTAGAATTGGTGGGAATTACAAGTCACAGTACTTTTTTATCACTGATAAAGATTGAATGTCAATCACTAATTCAATTCAATTACTTCATTACTGGATGTTTGGTGTGGTTTTAATTTATCGAAATACCATCCAGATAACTCTCAGTA
This sequence comes from Pantherophis guttatus, assembly GCF_059756535.1. Lineage (NCBI taxonomy): Eukaryota > Metazoa > Chordata > Lepidosauria > Squamata > Colubridae > Pantherophis > Pantherophis guttatus. Next base: position 70,746,243 of record NC_142063.1, read on the forward strand.
TTTGGTAAATTGAAATGCAAAAAATGAACAAAATAAACCACCTTGGAGGTTATACAGTATTTTTTCTCACATTATATTCATTGCTGTCCCCAACATTTAATTTCATGGGTGCCACAATTTACTTTTGTGACTGAAATGGGAAAATTTCCTCTTAAGTGAATTATAGTACATATCTTCCATTCTAGTTTGTAAGCAGCCTTTATAGGATGCGAGAAATATTAAATTTGTCACAGAAATCTGATGTGATATAGGATAAACAAAACAAGAAAGCACATTGCACAAATGCTTGAGATTCTTTGTTACATCAAAACAGATTCAACATCTTTTACTAGATATGTATACAAAACTTTCTGCTGTTTTAAATATCAAGAATGATTTACACATTTATTTCCGTTTCTTAAAGCCAAAAAGATGGATCTTTAAAAGCATTCCAAAATTGATTTACTCTGAATAACAACTTTCTACCAAAAATGCATATCCTGATGCAAAGGAGCATTCCCACACAAATTTATTGTACGTTATATCTAAGGTAGGGGAGAGCATTTGAAGCACAATATAACAAGGCTGAATATCAAGCAACTAAAGGTAAAGGTTGTAACTACTTTAGAACTTCCACATGAAGTGTTTCATTTCCATATTCATATTTTATACAAAAACGCATGCAAGCACCAGGGGTGGGTTCTACTTACCTTTACTACTGGTTTGCAACGGGATTGCGCGTGTGAGCAAAGCTTGTGCGTGTGCCTTCTGCACATGTACAGAAGCTTCTGCGCATGCGCAGATCGCTGATGACAACATCCGGGGTGGTGGGCGGGGCCTCCCGCCGGTTTTACTACTGGTTCTTGTGAACCGGTCCGAACCGAGGGCAACCCACCACTGGCAAACACACTAACACATTTAATAGTACAGAGTATTACTTTCTATCTTTACAGAGTAAAGTGTAACTCAGTACTTACTGCTGGACTTCAAAATCGATTAATCAAAATCCAAGATATGCTTCCTCCAATGAATACCTTTTAATATTGTACCAGAAATTATGAGATCTACATTCTCTATGACACTTTCCATAATGACTGTCAATGTCTTCAGTCAAAAATATAACTCATCTTTGCAAATGAAACTGAGTAGCACATAATCTCCTATACAAATCATATTTATGGCCCTAACCTCTTGTGCCATTCCTATTACATCCACATTTGTAGAAGATAAGAGGGGTTGCTGTCAGTAACTATGCTAGACAAGCCTGTATTTGAATAATACTTTGCCTCAGGCTGCCACCATGCTTTGCTTCATCTCAGTCCCAAAGAATGTAGCTGTAAGCATGGATGAGAAACAGAGCCCTCCTGATGTATCTCTAGAAAAACTGCCTTCCCTCTTTTAAACTGCCTTTTGAAGGAGGAGCAGCACAAAGTTGCTGTTCTCAGGAACTCAGAAAAGAAATGCATTTACAAGACAGCCAAAAAAAGAAAAAGAAAAAAAGAAAAAAATGTTTCTGTTCAGTTAAGTATTTCATTATTTATTTGTATCCCGCCTTTATTATTTTTACAAATAACCGATGGTGTCGAACATATCTAACGCAACTTCCTCCTCCTGTTGTCCCCACAACAATCCTGTGAGGCGAGTTGGGCTGGCCCAAGTTTGCCTGGATGACTTTCGTGGCTAAGGAGAGACCAGAACTCATAGTCTCCTGGTGGCTTAATGATTAATTTTGTTAAAAAAATAATCTGTCCTTTTCTCTTTTTCGTTCACATAAGAGATGAACTTTTAGATATTACTGGATTGAAATTCTCAGGTGCCCATTCCCCTAGGCTGCCATCACTTGACATCTGGTGACTCATAGGTCAATCATCTCTGATTTATAGGATGTAGTAATATCATGATATCCATATATTAAATTGTTAAATATTGGTTGAAGGTCCATTATCAATTGTGTAGTTTGCCCTGAAACAGAAAATAACATTTATGCATGAATATTTATTCTGATTAATTCTTATTACATACTGATATATTTTAATGTGTTCATAGTGTTACATTTTGGCCTAATTAAAGGAAGAGCTACAGTTTCTCTCAGGTTCAGCTCCCCCGCCTGGCAACTTTTTATGTAACTTCTTTGGTAGTAACACACAAGCAGTTTGTCACCACTTTCTTCTCAGGTTCTTTTCACTTCCCCTTTCAGGCTATCAACTTGGTACAGTAGAACCTCTGGTCACGAACACTTCTGACCACGACCAAATCGGGTTCCGCTCCAAAAAATTCATATATATTTTTTTCACGGCCGATTTCCCCTTCTGTGCCATTTTTTTTTGTAAGTGCAAAATTTCCAAAATTAGGTTTGGGTCACGACCAAATCAGGTTTGACCAAAGTCATGGAACAAATTATAGTTGTGACCAGAGGTTCTACTGTACTTTGTTGGTCCTGAATTAATTGAAGAATTTATTGGAATTCTGAAGAAATTTGGAAAGTTTCCCTACAGCTTTCAGCTTAGAGTACGGTTCTGAGGTCATGGTTGTCCCAAAGGTGCTTTTCAAAAGGCAATTGAACTTTCTTGTTTTTTCCTTGAAATTGTTTCATTGCTTCTTGGATGAGAAGCGAAACGTTTTCAAGGAAAAATCCCAGAAAAAGTCCAGTTGCCTTTTGAAAAGCACCTTTGGGATCATTCCTTGTACTGTCAGTTAATGCCACTGCAACAATTTTTCTAATTCTGCAGACATCATCAAGTGGTATATAATTCTTATTTCATCATCATTTTAGCCATATTCTGTCCACTGCAGAATGAAGGCCTGTTCCGCATGTTTGTAACCAATACGGTCCTGAGCTTTCTTTTGTCAATTGGGTCAGCAATACTTGCTGATGTCGTCAATCCATCTTGTTTTAGATCTCTTTCATGGATGCTTTTGTCAAGTGGGATCCATTCTGTATCTGCCTTGGTCCACCTGCCATCAGTTCTTCTTGCTGTGTGACCAGCCCATTTCCATTTCTATTCTATTACTCTCTTGATGGTATCTTATACTTTTGTTTGTCCTCTAATCCAGGTCTTTCTATCTTATCTTGTAATGCCGAGCATGTATCTTTTCATGGCTCTTTGTGCCACTCTTAGCTTTTGTAGTGATTGTGATATTAGTGTCCATGTTTCACAGGCATGTGTTAGAACAGGTAGCACACACTGATCGAAAACTTTTCTGGCATATGGGAAGGTGGTTCTTGAAAATTTTGTTTTCAAAAAATCTTGAATTAATTTTCAATTCTTATTTATGTAGGGGAAATGTGTTTACACTGTTGTGGGGAAAGAAAAATATGCACAGCATATTGTTTGGATGAACCAAAAAATTGTCCTTGAGTTAGGGAACAGGAAGCCAGAAAGCTGGCCTTTTTACAAGGAATTTTAACAAGCAGCAATGTTGCACCAGAAGTAAATCTAAAATAACAAAATTTACAAGGGTGCTTGCTTCTAAGGAAAATAACAGGTCCTCTTCCTTGCTAGTCTGTACAATATTAATAAAATAAGGATTTCTAAATTGTTACAGTATTATGGTATCTTAACTAAAGTAGAAGTTCGTTTTTTCCTGGTGGAGATTAGTTATACAATTTTGTTGATAGCAGTTCATAGAAAATCTGGGACTTTGTCCTTTGGACCTTTTATCTTTTACATAGTTAATTTTTGTTTGACTTATTCTTGGTTTCCAAAGTTCATTTAACCTGAGGGGATTGGGTGGTGAAGAGAGAAATGATATAGCACATTGAAATGTAAGTATTAATGAGTTCCTAAAGCATACTTGTAATAGGTAATACATACAACGTATGTAAAACCATTGTTTTGAAGAAAAAAAAAACATTTTCCACACATCTCTTTCCACCTTCTCATTCAGATAGTGATATAATCACATTTTATTTAAAGAGATTAGATTTTGAAGAGTTTTTCATTCCTTACTTTGATGAGAACAGCATTTTTCAACCCCAACATTTTTAAAAAGTGTAGACTTCAACTCCCAGAATTCCCCAGTAAGCATGCTTCTAGTGAATTCTGGGAATTAAAAGTCCAAACATCTAACAGTTGCTGAAGTTGAGAAATCCTGATTTAGAAGGATGGTATAGGAAGTGATGAAATCATTTGTGTGAAACTGCTGCCCAGTGATAGTTGGAACTAGAGGGGCCTTAATGCTCTAGAGATGCTTTAATGCTTCAAATAATTCTTATATATCCCATTGGATTGTAAAATAAACACTTAGAAATAATAAGTCTACTATTAGTATTAGGGTAAGCATTGTAATAAGATTGCACCCATTTATTAGCATAATAAAATGTTTAGAATAATACTTAAATACCAGCATAAATTGCCAGTCATATTATAAATTGAAAAAAATCTGCATTCATTTATTATTATTATTATTATTATTATTATTATTATTATTATTATTATTATTAATATTTCTATGCCGCCCACTGTCCGAGGACTCTGGGTGGCTTACACCAAAGACAGTATACTAAATAGCATATTGCCCCCAACAATCTGGGTCCTCAATTTACCCACCTCGGAAGAATGGAAGGCTGAGTCAACCTTGAGCCTGGTGAGATTTGATCGGCTGAAGTAGCTGCAGTACTGCACTCTAACCACTGCGCCACCTCGGCTCTTGAACTGAAAACTAACAGTAGAAATTATTCATTATTCTGATCTACAAAATGCTACTCTGATCATAGATTTTTAAAGCATTCTGACAAAAATGTATTGATGTCATAAATCGCAGGAGAAAAAGGCATTGGTTTACTGCTGTTGAAATATGGTTCCTGATAAAGGTTGAGGTATGAGTCAATTCGCAACTTACAATATCTCTTTAAATGGCTGTTGCAAGCAAATATGCCTCTGGCAGTTACAGGTAGTCCTCAACTTACAACACAGTTCAGTTTGAAGTTACAGCAGCACTAAAAAGTGATTTATGACAGTTTTTCACACAACCATTGCAGCATCCCCATGGTCACATGATCAAAATTCAGATGCTTGGCAACTGACTCGTATTTACGACAGTTGCAGTGTTCTGGGGTCATGTGATCACCTTTTGTGATTTTCTGACAAGCAAAGTCAGTGGGGAAGCCAGATTCGCTTAATAGCCATGTTACTAAGTTAACAAGTGTTACTAAGAGCCTTGGTAGTACAGTGGTCTAAGGCACCCTGTTATTAAGCTGGTTATTAAGACCAGCTGCCTGCAATTATTGCAGGTTCGAATCTCGCCAAGGCTCAAGGTTGACTCAGCCTTCCATCCTTTCTAAGGTAGGTAAATTGAGGACGCAGTTGTGGGGGCAATAAGCTGACTTTGTATAAATATACAAAAAGGATGAAGGCTATTGCTGAGCACATTGTAAGCCGCCCTGAGTCTCTGGAGAAGGGCGGCATATAAATCAAATTTAAAAACAAAAAAAAACAACTGCAGTGATTCACTTAACAATTGTGGCAAGAAAGTTTGCAAAATGGAGCAAAACTCACTTAACAAATGCCCAGCTTAGTAATAAAAATTTTGGGCTCAATTGTGGTTGTAAGTTGAGGACTGCTTTTATTACATGGCAACACATTGCAAAGTTTTGCTGCATTTTATTTGCTATGCTTGATTTTTAAACACGAATTACATTTGCCTTTGTTAATCGAGCTTTTTTCATATTAAAATGCTGAATCTTAAGAATGTAATGAATCTTAAACTTAGTTTTGAGCCATGGAAACCCACAAAATAATCAAGGATTTGAGAATGTCTATCTTCTGAACAGTTATTAACGAACACTGAATTAAAATTAATTAGAAAATTAATTTCCTCATTTTGTGCTTTCAGTGCAGCTGTAGAGCCAGTAGGAGAAATCATGCTAGATGAGTGAATATTGCTAGTTACATTCTTATCTTTATGGTAATTCTGAATTAAAGCTGTACAATGTGTCCTGTACCTACACTATTTCTTTTGAGCACACTACACAGGTAATACACCAGTAAGAGCCAGTTTGGTATAGTGGTTCAGGTGTTGGCCAAGAAATCAGGAGGCTGTGACTTATAGCCCTGCCTTAGGCATGAAAGCCGGTTGGCCAGTCACTCACTCAGCCTACTCCACCGAGGAGGAGTTGTGTGGAAAACAGGAGGAGGAAGGACTATTATGTATATTACCTTGAATTGCTATCTTGAGTTATTTATGAAATAATAACCAGATAAAAATCTAATACATACATATCTGTATTGCATGGTAAATACTAATATTTGAATGCTACAAAGTTTGATAGGATGGGTACATATCAGGGGTGAAATGCTCCTGGTTCGGACCAGATCACTCGATCCGATAGCGATGGCAGTGGGTGGTTCAGAGAACCAGTAGCAAAAATCCCTGCCTTCCCCCATGCCCAGCTGAGCCACGTGATCATCAGAGGCTTTTTTTTTTAACTTTTAAAAGCATTTTTTCTTCCTCCGAAAAAATGCTTTTAAAAGTAAAAAAAAAAAGCCTCTGATGATTTCGCGGCTCAGCTGGGATCGTCAGAGCCTTTTAAAAGCATTTTTTCTACAACCCAAGAGGTTGTAAAAAAATGCTTTTAAAAGGCTCTGACGATCCCAGCTGAGTTGCCTGATCGTCAGAGCCTTTTAAAAGCACTTTTTAACAATCTCTTCGGCTGGAGAAAAAATGCTTTTAAAAGTTTTTTTAAAAAAAAGTTGGTCACGCCCACCCAGTCACATTACCCCCTCCCCCCACCAAGCCACGCCCACAGAACCAGTAGTAACAAATTTTACATTACACCACTGGTACATATACATCTTTAAGAAGCAGTAATTTGCTTTGGCTCCTGGATGCATGCCCATTACCTACATAATGATGTATATTTCCTTTGGATAAAATGGTTGGGACACACTCAAAGTAGGCTGTATTGTATTCTGTGAAGTAACTCTGCTACAGGGATGGTGCAGGGATGGTACATTTGAAATGTTCCCTCTTTTTGTATTAAATTCCTCCCAGCTTCTTTTGGAATAATGTTACACTCTTTTTAGGAAAGTCTTCAGTATAGGTAGTCTTCGATTTACAACAGTTCATTTAGTGACCATTCAAAGTTACAATGGCACTGAAAAAAGTGACTTCTCGCCATTTTTCACACAACCATTGCAGGTTTCCCCATGGTCATGTGATTTACATTCGGATGCTTGACAGCTGACATATATGATGGTTGCAGGATCCCGGGGATAACCTTTTGCAACGTTCTGACAAGCAAAGTCAATGGGGAAACCTGATTCACTTAACAACCATGTTACTAATTTACTAAAATACTAAATTTTGGGCTCAATTGTGGTCGTAAATTGAGGACTACCTGTATGCACATAATTCTGTTGCTCCTTTTGTCAAATTGCTGTTTTATCATCTTCAATACTTATTGCCGCTGTAGTGATTCTATACTATTTAGCTAGGTTTGTTATACGTCCATCTTTTTATTGTGGGTTGCCTGGAATGATATGGAGGATGGTGGGACAGCTATGATATGAATAAATAAATAACAAACGGCACAACTTAGGCGTCAACTCATTGAAAATTTCGATTTGCATAATTTTTCTTCCTCCCTCTATCCTGTCTCTCTGATAACCTCTAATTGTGGTGAATTCCTGGGTGGTTGTATTGAAGCCTTAATAACTTTATTGAGTAGCCTGATTCTCTGAAGTAATTAGCAGTCTGTTACTATATAAAGGAGAGTAGCATAATTTTGAATGCTATACTACTGCATGCTGGGAAATGTGGTTTGGACTGCCATGATGAAATTAAAAGGCCTACACCACTGAGCTTTAATTTGTTAATTGTCTGACTAGTTCTTTCTATAGGTGGAGAAGGCTTTGTTTCTTGAAATGTGAAAGATTAGGAATGGTAATTGTGCTGAATCTGAGAAATATGTTGGCAATGTGCTTTTCAGAACCACAACTTGGTATTCTAAGTACTATACTGAAGAGTTTATATTAGATTGATGTGGGGAGGTTTTTAACCGGACTTCCTGTTCTCTTTCCAGATATTAATCTGCCCTAATTGTAAATGTCAGGAGGAGAATCTCTCGTGATGACATTAGTGTTTAAACCAGGGGTCTCCAATCTTGGCAACTTTAAGACTTGTGGACTTCAACTCCCAGAATTCCTCAGTCAGTTTTGCTGGAGTTGAAGTCCACAAGTCTTAAAGTTGCCAAGATTGGAGACCCCTGGTTTAAACAGAGAGAATTGGACAAAGATAAAGCCTTCTGTGCCTTTTTAATCAAGATTTTTATAATTGCAAGTATAACTTTGAAAGTGTTCATCCTATTCTTTTTTTATATTTTAGAATTTTAGATTTTATGAGTTAGTCATTCTCTAACAAAAATTTATTGTATTTTGAGATATAATAACAATTAAAATAGTCAAACTGCATGAAGAAGGAAGAATATGTGTAGGATTGTTTTTGAAGACCGGCAAGCTCAAATTTTTATTCATAAATGCATCTTCTATAATTAGCTTATAAATGTCATATCTGAAAATAACTGGTTTGACTTTGGAAGCTTGCTAGTTCTTATTTTCAGTTGGAGATATAACTACTAAACACTCTTAAAACTAACATTCTGGTAAGAATGCATTTGTGGCATTCATTATTGGATCGATTTTAATCCAGAATTATCCCAATAGAAGAAGAAGTGAAAAAGGCTGTTGCTGTTTATAATTTAGAAGGAGTTCAGCCATACATGATATTTTTCAGTTTTCCTTCAGGCAGAACTGCTTCTGACCTAGGATTATTTCTCTTAAACCTCTAATCATGGCTTCTCTTTATATATATAAACAATCTAAATGCCTTAATGATGAGGCTAGAGCAGTGGTGGATTGCCCCCGGTTTGGACTGGTTTGCAAGAACTAGTAGTAAAACCGGCGGGCGCCCCCCCCCACCAGAAGTTGGCAAATGGGCTGTTTCTGGTCTCCGGAGGGCCTCTGGGGGGGGACCGTTTTTGCCCTCCCCAGGTTCCTAGAAAGGCTATGGAGCCTGGGGAGAGCAAAAAATGGGCCTTCCAGTCCTACCGGAAGTCGGCATTTCCGGCCTCCGGAGCGCTTCCGGGGGTGGGGTGGGGAAGGCAGTTTTTGCTCTCCCCAGGCTCCTAGAGAGGTTCTGGAGCCTGGGGAGAGCAAAAAAGGGCCTTCTCCACTCCACCAGGCCCCCTGCAGGGAGGAAACAGTCTGTTTCCCTGCTTCCGGGTGGCCCAGAAAGCCCGAAAATCAGCTCGCCGGCACGCGCATGTGCACCGGAGCTGAGTTTGTGTGCCCACCAATACGGCTCCGTGTGCCACATGTGCCATAGGTTCGCCATCACAGTTCTAGGTTCTCCCTCTTTGATAGATGGAGACTACACAGACTTAGAAACAAGAATTCTATAATTGCTGTCCTGATATTGTATAATGTATTTCTCCCTGGAATTTGACTTAACCTCATTTGAGGTACCTTTCAGAAAGTATTTAGAACATAGATTTTCCATTAGATTTTTAGAGATTTGCATGTGTTTTATGTTAATTGTCCAATCAGCTGTGGGTTAGTTACATTTTACTTTTTTAAAAAGAATTACAACCTTATGTTTTATATTATTTGATTTGTGCGCTGCCTAGAGCTATGGAGCTGTGCTGGTGTAGAATCATGGGAAATATAGTGCGAAACAGTTACTGAAATGAATATGCAGCTTCCTTTTCACACTGATATATTAATAATGGTTTAATAACTTATAATGATTTCATAATTAATAATTTATTAAATTTATATGCTACCTGATTATCCTCACAGGCTCCTTTTTTAATCATCAGAACCCATGTGTAGTTCTGGTAATTTACTGACAAAGATATACAAACATTTAAAAAGAAAATCTGACAAGTGAGCGAATATTGTTTTCTGTAGTAGATTCATAACAAGGGATGGAATAGCTTCCTCCACAACTATAAACAGAGTAACAGAATAAAATGGTACAATCGTACCAATTTTTTCAAATAGTTGTTTAATTCAATCACTGTCCCATTGTATAATTTTCTGCAAAAACAAGAAGTGCTAAAAATTAAACATTTCTGAGAAGTACGCCAGCCTTTTGAGATGGGAAATATTGTGCACAATTGTGCACTTTTGCTATATAACCAGAAGGGAAAAAGTAGGTATGGGGATTGGAAATGGAGAATGGATAACTGAAAGTCTGGATTTGCCTCGACTTTGGGTTCTAATCCAAAGAATTCTAGAATTGTGTCTTTACTTCACATTAAGACTAACTAAATTGAGCCTTCTTAGATTCGTAGTTCAAGCTGTGTTTGAATGAACACTTGTCTCATCCTTAAAATTCCTTTGGGTTGAGGTTAATGCCAATAATCCCATCCAAAGGAAACCAAGGATAAATTAACTTTGTAGTCATAGTAAAGCAGCTTATTGTAATCAGAATTAATTCCTGTTCTTGTTTTTCTTTAACCTACTACTTTTTTAGGTCTGTTACCCCTCCAAGAATGAAACATTTTTGTTTTGAATAGTGTTTAGATTAGGTATTCATTTAATTTGTTTACCTAAATATTCATATGACTTTTGATGATCCTATTCAGAATAAATCTTCTCCCAAATGTTTCTTTTTAACTCTGAAGCAAAAGTTTAAGAACCTTCTATCACATAATTTAAGTATGTTAGAACGGATATGCTTTAAGAATTTGTGGGCAGTTTATGGCTGCTAATAAATCTTTCTCCAGAAAATGTATTAAATGCTTCTTTGAACCTCATATATTGCAGTTTAATGAACCTTTTAGTTCCTGAAGTGCAAGATTTCAAGGAGTAGAAGAACATATTGTATTTAGTTAAAAGAAAGACTAGTTTTCCCTCCAACAATTTATCTTTAAAACAGGAGGGTCATCATAGGTTATCTAAATATGTAATTATAGTACAGGAAGGGAAGAAATATTTTCCCATCCTAATTTTCCTTGGGAAGTGGGGCAGTGTGTCATTTCAGGTGATTATCATAAACAGAATAATGTCTTCAGAAGTGAAAAGTCAAAGCTAATGCCAATATTTGGAATGACATAAAATACAAGGAGCAATAGTACAATCACTATAATATTTTGTTATCTTGCTGCTCTTATATAGGCATCTTATGATAGCAAAGAAAAATTCTTGCTGAAATGTATGAATGTTTATTATCTAGATTTAATTTTAGTTGGACATAACTATCAAGTTACAACCTATAAGCTGAAATCACTGTTGCTAAATCTATTTTTTTAAAACAAAGAATTATCTCTGAGGCACTGGCACTCCACAACAAAATTATCTACAATTCATCTAGTAAAGCCTGTATATTTTTAATGAACTGTTCCTCCACTACTTTTATGGAGCACCTTGATAATTTGTTCCAAGGCGGTTGGTATCTTTGTCTATTTCCATTTCAGAAATGGTCAATCAAATAAATTAAGGCTAAGGAACCATTGAGTCCCAGTTATACTTTGTATATGATTCCACAATATTTGATTATTCATAATATCTAAGACAGCTGTGTCTGAAATCAGCAGTCTCTTCTCATAATCTTCAGATAGAAATTTGCCAAATCAGTTCAAATCAATATATTCTTCAGCTTGTGAACAAGCTGAAGACTTTGAATATAAGAAGACTGAAGAACAAAGCCACATTTCAGGAATTACACATTGATAATATGTAATTAAATTTAATTTAATACACATTAAATTAAATTGGGTGTTTGTTAGTTTTTAATTTCGTGGGCCAAATTTTATATATTTGTTTTTAAATTGTTCTTAAATTTTGTGGTTTATATGTGTTTTAATATGGCTGTACACAGCCCTGAGTCCTTTGGGAGAAGGGCGGTATAAAAGTTCAATAAAATCTAAATCTAAAATAAGTGTATTGCACTGAATTGGTCACATTCAATCTGGCTGATTTAAATATGAGATCAAAGATCACTTAAATTAGTCAAAACAACAAATCTATTTGGTAGTGAGTGGAGTAGTTGAAACAAACCTCTGATTCCTAATATCAAATAGGTACGTGCTCATTGTATTCTGTGGAGCCTGGCTTACTCTTTCTCATACTTAGAACTATTCTGTTGCACAAGTATAACACACTATGTGTGTTCCTGGAACCATCTAAGCACCACTATTTTGCTGTTATAACTGAGGGACTGGAGACTTATTAAATAAATACCTCTCCACCAGCAGCAGGATATAAAATACTGCTAGTTTCAGCATGAACAAATACAAGATGTTGGCTCTAAACTCATGATAGACAAATACTTGGAGATATTTTAACTTACTTGGATCTTTCCTGTACCAAAAGAAATCAAACAACACAGTGCTGCTTCCATTTCATCTGGTACTTCATCTGGAGATAAGACAACTTAAGAATTTCAAAACCACAAGGCAACAAGTCAGTTCAAGTACAGTATTTAATAAGAACTATCTATCCTCAACTGCAACTTGCTGAAAGAGAGAGAGGTTCACAGAGAAAAAGTAATAGAGTTGGAGTAAGAATTACCTGGATATGGATTTATATATTGAAATATGTGGTTTAGAATTTTCTGTTTTGTTGAGAGAAAATAGCCATGATTTCAGTTGTATATATCAGCTGCACTGTGAGAAGTTAAGTATTGATGAGTTGGTTGACTGCCAACTTTTAATAGCCCATAATTTTTTTTGTACTTTTCCGCCAATTTGCTTGCACCTATCGGGTGAATAACACAATTGAAAGAGCAGATCAAAGTTCTCACCAATGACGGTGCTTTACTTTCTTTTTTTCCAGGACAAGTGTGGTAATTCTTTATACTTTGAATATATCAAGCTAAAACCTCTGTAAAGATGTTTGCTTTATAATCACATAAACTATTATCTAATCTTATAATTTCTATTGAATTAAGAATAATGAATTTTTAATGTATAATTTTTCATTTTGGATTCCTTTCTTTGAAAACTCAGTCATCAAACTTTGAGGATCCTTAGTTCTCAAACTTTGCTAAGTGACACTCTTACTTCCAATGGAAGCAGCACTCATTTGTGAATTCCTGAAACACTTGTGGCAGCGAGAGGTATTTTAAATATTTGTGACTGCAGAGACTTTTCTTTTCGTAAAATTATGATTTAAGGGGAGGCCTATCCTCTTTTTTTGTAGCAACCTTTCTTATTTCCCTAATCTGTGTCAGACTTCTAATCAGGTTTAGCAATAAACTTTGATTCACCCAATATTAAACCTGGTATTCAGGAACTTGCTTAATGCAGAAACCACAGACATGATCTAAGTAGGTTAGTTTCTTTATTGCAAAAAAGAATGGGCTACTTAAATTAAAATATAAACTTAATAGTTTATTTGAAACTGATAAATAATAATAATAGTTTATTAAACTAATAAAACTGTTGCCTTTTGAATTTTGTGCAATATATTTTGGCAAAGTGGCAAAGTTTTTTTTGAAAAAGCCGGAGAAGGAGAATGCAACTTTGGCCAGCTTTAGTTACCCATTTTTCTTCCTAATATCCTGAAAGTTAAAAAGGATTGAATCTACTCCTGTGGATGACTTCTGACAGGACCACAGTAGGAAGAGATTCAACCCTCTTGTTCCTGTTTCGTCTTTCAGCAGCATATGATACTATCATCCTTAGTATCTTACAGGACTGCAAGGGTTAAAGGTTGGATAAGGTGTCATATTTAATTTTGGGTGTGGTCATGTTTCCTTGGGTAATCAATTTGTAACCTGGGACTCCTCCTATCTGAGAGTTCATCATAGGTCATGCCTTGATCATCTTTCGTCTGGAGTGGTGTAATATTCTCTACATGGGTTTGCCCTTGAAGGCCACTCAGATATTATGGCTGTTATTGATTTGCCTGTGTAAATACCACTACTATCGAAACTGGACTAGTGATCATGTAGCTTCTAGGTGTAATACAAGGTGGTGGTTGTTACTTTTAAAGGTTTTCATGGATCTGAGTACTCTTCAATGTCCATTTCCCCATGGGTTTTGCCTATCAGGAAGAGATGACTCTCTTTGTTGTTGTTAGTTGCGAAGTTGTGCCCGACCCATCGCGACTCCATGGACAACATTCCTCCAGGACTTCCTGTCTCTTTAGATTCCTTCTATAAGGGAGCAATATCTGCAGTGTCCAGCAAGTAGAGCTTTCTCTGTTGTTTCCCCTCTCTGGAACAACATTTGTCCTTATATGAACTTTCAAAAAGCTATTCAAGAGACCTGGCTCTTTTGGGGTAACTTTGGGACTTTATATATCGTCTTGTTCTTTTGGGCAGAAGAAAATTGTGTGTGAAATGTGGCTAAAAGTGCCTGGATATTTTTATCTTTATTTTTAATCTGATTATCATACTGGTTATGTATCTACTAATTGGTTAGAATCTACTATGATTGGAGTCATCTAGAAGTCCTGCAAATATATAAATACATTTTAAAAATGGTTCTTACTGCTTTTCATAATATATTGCTTAGAATTATGAAAAGATGAAAACTTGTCTGAAATCCATAGTATGTGGTTTCTGTTGCAGTGCATAGTTATGATTATAGTTTCAGAATAATTTGTTTTCTTTTTTAAATATATATTTATTTAAAGCATTTGAAGAATAAAATAATACAAAAATTTTAAAAATGTATGGAAAATAAAGTATCAGTAAACAAATACAATTTACTATTGTCATAAAACTGAGAATACATTATTTCATTTCATTGATTAAAATTATTATATCATCTTGAGAAATCCCAGAGCTCTAAACTATTTATATTGATGTTAGCACTATTTATCATTTTCAACTGTAAAATACATGCTAAACATTATTTTATAAATATAAAAATTAAACAATTATTACAAATTCTCAGTATAAGCAATATTAAGTTCTAAATGCTTTCCCATTGTATCTGGCAATGATGAATCAAATAATTATAAACATTGAAATTGCTTCTTGGGACTATCTTTACATCAAATATTTCCCTCTTAGCACAGTGAAGGCTATTGATGTTTCTTCCTCCAATTTTAAAACCACACTCATCTTCTTTTAATCCATGTTCTCTCAATATATATTCTGCATATAGGGTAAACTATATAGTATACATTGTATACAGCAGCACTTTTGAGCATTAGGAACTGGTTCTGTGGAGAGAGTTTTTTTTGTGGACTAGAGGAGGTGTGGTTTTGTGTGTGTCCTGCATCCCGCGATGAGGCCTCTCTTGTTTCTGGCATGCTGCGGATTGGGGGACCGGGGATTGGGGACCCCTGGTATACAGTATACAATCTTTGCTAACCTGGAGCTAAACTGTTTTGCCATATTACATTCAGATTGGGATTTCCTGAACCATATATAAGGTTTCACATGAGATTTTCTGGGCTTCCCATTTTTCTAAGTACAGGTAGTCCTCGTTACAATGGCACTGAAAAAAGTGATTTATAACCATTTTTCATCCGTTTTACAACCGTTGTGGCATCCCCATGGTCACCTGATCAATATTCAGATGCTTGGCAATTGACTTATATTTATGACAATTGCAGTGTCCCAGGGTCATGTCACTACCTTTTGCAACATTCTGACAAGCAGAGTCAATGGGGGAAACTCAATTCAGTTAACAATTATATTAGCAACTGCAGTGATTCACTTACCAACTGTGGCAAGAAAAGTTGTAAAATGAGGCAAACAAATGTTTCACTTAGCAACTGAAATTTTGGGCTCAATTGTGGTTGCAAGTTGAGGACTAACTGTACATTTCATAGTTGATCTGGTCAACACACTCCAAGGCTTTTCTGTAATCAATGAAGCACATGACTGGTTTTTTTTTAAATTCCTTGGCTTTCTCAATTATCTAGCACACATTAGTAATAATGTATCTTCATCCATGACCCTTCATAAAGAAAGCTATCTTAAACATCTGATATTTCTTTTTCCATATAGATTTTTAATCTGCATTGGATGATCCTAAACATTATTTTGCTAGCCTGTGAAATTAAGGATATTGTATAATAATTTGCACACTCTGTTAAGTCTCTCTTCTTTGGTTATGGATATGTAGACTGACCTCTGCAACTGTCATTGTCCATATTTGCTGGCATAGTTAGAACCTTTACTGAATCTTTTGTGGCTTGCCCATATTTCTATAGCTGTTCATTCAGTTCCGAAAATTGCTATTATGTGGTGTGATAAATCTGCTCACCCTGAAAATATACCTGATTGCAGAAGATAAATTATTTGCTTGCAACATGTTAAGCATCTGCAAAAATATGAGATTTGGGGAGCGTTTCTCTTTATGTTATGATTATATTATCACTTTTAGAATATAGGCAGCTTCCAGTGTGAAGATTGTGATATAAATATTTACCAGTATTGTATCCTTCCAGAGTTGTAAATTTCCTGTTATCAGTTCATGAAAGATTTTCCAGATGAGAACTGTTTAGAAATGAGTTGAAACGTCCCCTTTAGCAAGTAGTGTTAATAATAACGGTATACCATATTGCAGAATGATAGTTTACTTTTGAATGCTTGAGATTGAGATCGTGGCGTCCAATTTTGGTCCCCACAATGCAAAAAAAGATGTTGAGACGCTAGAAAGAGTGCAGTGAAGAGCAACAAAGATGATTAGGGGACTTGAGGATAAAACATATAAAGAACGGTTGCTGAAACTGGATATGTCTAGTCTTATGAAAAGAAGGACTAGTGGGTGACATGATAGCAGTGTTCCAATATCTCAGGGGTTGCCACAAAGAAGAGGGAGTCAAACTATTCTCCAAAGCACCTGAGGGTAGAACAAGAAGCAATGGGTGGAAACTAATCAAGGAGAGAAGCAACTTAGAACTTAGGAGAAATTTCCTGACAATTATAACAATTAATCAATGGAACAACTTGCCTCCAGAGGTTGTAAATGCTCCAACACTGGAAGTTTTTAAGAAGATGTTGGATAACCATTTGTCTGAAGTGGTATAGGATTTCTGACCTAAGCAGGGGGTTGTACTCCAACCTCCCTTCCAACTCTGTTATTCTAAAATCAGCTTATTTAGCTGCTGAAGAATAACTTACTGATTTGCTAAAAAAATGACATGCCTTCAAATCATATTGGTCCTTTCCCCCAAAATGTAAGTTATGGTTTTCTCAGTTGTAATCATATATTTCTCTTCTTCTAAAGAGATGACATAGTGCAGTCACTGTCTTATTTTATATTAAGATGGTGGTTAAGATGTTTGTGGTTAAAACATTAGATTGAATAGGTTGCTAAAATGAATGGTGTTATGGGCTGCAGTTGCTTGAGAATATATTACTGCAATGTATAAGGAACAGTGGTGGGTTGCTCCCGGTTCGCACCGGTTCTCAAGAACCGGTAGTAAAAAAATTTAATAGTTCGGAGAACCGGTAATAAGATTGGCTGGCCACGCCCCCGAACCGGTTCCCAGCCCGGTTGCCGTTCGCTTACCCTGCCCACTCCCAATCTATTGCTGCCTCCTGAGTCCCAGCTGATGGCTAGAGGGAAAAAAACTGTTTAAACTTTTGCCACGGGGCTTCAAAGGGCCGCTCTACAGCTGATCAGTGTTAAAAGAAAACAAATGAGTAGACCAGTGCCTGCAAAAATAGAAAAAACAGCCCCTTTCAGCTTCAGCATAGGTTAATTACCACAAGTTGATTAGATCAGCCTCCCGACTCTCAGCTGATTTGCTCTCAGCTGTTTTGTGCAGGGCTCTGCAGAGAGTGCTGGAGCAGATTTTTTTTCCCCTAGCTATGCTGAAAAAACAAAACTGAAAGTAAAGCAGGGTCTTTGCTGCAACGTGACAAAATGAGGCAGAGAGAGATTTCTATTTCTTTTTCCTCACCAAAAAAGGAAGGTAGGTGCAAAACTGCAAACAATGGAAAATTTAGGGCAAAAGAGGAGAGTTCAAGATTTTAAAACACAAAAGAAAAAAAGCTCTATTTAACTAGGGAATTGTAATAATTGAGATACTATTAATTGTATATTGTGTTGAAAGCAGAAATGGTTAAGTTGTGGTTTGGAGGAATACATGGGGGAAATTATTTGGTTTATTATTATTGGTAAATATAATTAATTGATTTGTAAGAAATTGGATTGCATGGAAATAATTGGAATATTCATGTTCATGTTGATTAATATACAAAAAAGATAGTTATATAACTAATTGATTTATATTAAAATGTTCAAATTGTATTAAATAACTGTAATATTACATAATTAACCAATGTGAGGATGGATATAAAAATAGATGACAATGGGAAGGGGTATAATATAGAATAAAAGGAAAAAATTGAATTTGATTAAGATTAGAGATGAGGATGAAGGGTAATATTGGTTTTTTTTTAAAATAGGTGAGGAATAAATATGGCAAAAAGGAAATATAGAAATTGTAAATTTAATTGAAATGACTAAACACTGTTTAAATTTGTGAACTGGCCAAATACTCTGTTGAAAGTAAATACATTGTATGTTTGTGTGTGTGTTTCTAATTATTGTTATTTATTCATATTTGTTCTCTTTTATTCTTTAAAGTTTAACAATTCATTCTTTATCTTAATATCTTTATATTTGTTTGGGGTTGGTTTTCTTCCTTTTCATCTTTTTTATTGTACAGCAATCTTTCTCCTCAAACCTACCACCTCTCTCTTTTCTTTCCTTCTTACTTTCTCTTCCCCCCTCTTCTTCTCCTCCCTACTTCCTCTTCCTTTCTCCTTCTTCTCCTCTCTTCCTCCCTCTCTCACCCTCACTCCGACTCTAATTTCCCTTCCCTTCCTTCATCCCTCTCTATTGCTGTATCCTTTTATGCATATGGACTACTCAGAGGGCTGAAAAAGTTATTTTTGACTGGTCCTCGCACTTTTGACCAGTCCTCAAACTTACGACTGTCCTCACATTTTACGTTTTTGCCCTATCTTGTCACCATGGTGAAGAGAAGCAGTTGTGAAATGAGTGACATGGTTGTTAAGAATGCTACAATGGGCATAAATGATAACCAGTCATAAGCGCGAAGACCGGTCAAAAGTGCGAGGACCTGTCAGAACTCACTTTTTTTCAGCCCTCTGGGTAGTCCTTTTGTGCATATGGACTACTCAGAGAGCTGAAAAAGTTATTTTTGACTGGTCCTAGCACTTTTGACCAGTCCTCGAACTTATGACTGTCCTCACATTTTACGTTTTTGTCCTATCTTGTCACCATGGTGAAGAGAAGCAGTTGTGAAATGAGTGACATGGTTGTTAAGAATGCTGCACAGGCATAAATGTGAGGATGATCATAAGTGTGAGGACCAGTCAAAAGTGCGAGGACCTGTCAGAAATATATTTCTATATTTTGATTTGTCAAAGTCAGTAGTAATATTATATCTTTGGAGCTAGATGTTGTTTCCATTTCTAATGAGTGATTAAGTCTTTAATTTCCTTTCTGTTACTTTATTATGAGAATAATTCTGGGCTTCTGAAGGAGCCAGCATAGATCAACTTAGATCATGAAGCTATATGAGTTGCTTCTGAATGATATTCCGGCCCTCCCAAAACTTAGATCTTCACTAGTAAAATGCATCAGGTAAAACAAACAACATTGCTGATAAAGTTTTTTAGAACAGTTGGCAAACATTGTACTTTTAGCATGACCAACACAGTTTGTATAAACAGTTCCAGGGCTATTCCAGCTTTAGTAGGGATTTGTTGACTGGTTTCACAAAAGCACACCATTTAAATGTTTGTTCTATAGGCTGACTTGTATTTTTTTTAAAGTTGGAAAATAAAAAGCTGCTAGACACTATTTATTATCCAAGTATAAGTGTTTTCTCATGCTAGATGTAAATGCTGTAAATTTTAAAATTTAAATATTATTTTTGCTTTTCATGTTGGCATTTTCTGTTGAACTGAAAAAATTCAGAATTATGTGGGTTGTGTTATAGGATATTCGTCCCATATTTACCATTAAATAGCAGATGTAGAAAAGAAGTGCACATCAGAGGAAAAATGAAATTTCTGATAAACTTTTGTGGTAGTTTGAGTTCATCACAAATTTTAAATGGAATATTTTCTTGCCAAAGTTTAGGGAATTAACAAATAAGCATTTAAAAAGTTGTGGGGTTTGCCTCTTAGTCATGCCAAGAAAACAAATTGTACAGTTTGTAACTATATTTGTAATAAGTGTGACTGAGCATTTGAATAGTACTGAAATTAAAATACTGGGATCATGGCGATCCAGTATTTAAAATCGTTTAAACATTTTTCCATTTGGTCACATTTTGTTATAATTTAAAATTAAAAAAGATTATACATTTTCTGAATATATCTATTAAAATATGTATAGATCCATGATGGCGAATCTATGGCATGCGTGCCACAGGTGGCATGTGGAGCCATCTCTGCGGGCACGCGAGCCATCGACCTAGGTCAGCTCTACCGCGCATATGCGCTGGGTTCTTGTCGGCCAGCTGATTTTCGGATCTCTGCTGTGCGTGTGGGAGAAATGTGCTCATGTGCAGGGGGGCAGGGGGTCTTGCACTAGGCCCAAAACAGGGCATGGGGGTCATGTGCACATGCTCGGGGGGGCAGGAGAGCAGGGGGGTTACGCGCATGCGCAGGGGAGTGGGGCACACCAGGTAGGGCATTGTATTATGGATGTGTGCATGCATGCATGCACATTTTTTGCACCTGAGGAAAAAAAGGTTAGCCATCACTGGTATAGATCTTGGGTTATAATTGGCAAAGGCTATTTGGTATGTGGAAGTAAGTAGCTGTTGAATCATTCTTTCTGGATTTTAGCTACATCTCTAAATTGATGAGAATCAGCAAAGAAGGAAAAGAGTTCTCATGACGAAACCAACATATTATTATGCTTCTAAATTTAGACTCCTGACATTTTTGGGACTGATGGTACATTAGGAATATCAAGAATATGTTAAACATTACTACAAAAATAACTACTATGGTGTGTCTTACTAGTCACTCTAACTTCCTGATACTTTCTGTACAACTTCTGTGTAGCTTTATCTTCTTTATTATTATTATATTTTCAAAGAAACCAACTGGGTGCAGCTATTCTATATGTGCTCTCTAGCCAATTTGGTACTGATCTTCTGAACTGATTAAATTTTTCTTCTTTTTCCAAAGAAAAGGTGGGAAGTCAGGAGGCTTGAAATAGTATTGTAAAAAGTACACAATTTCCAGCAGTTGCCCCAAGTGGCTCACTTCCTCTCTCCTGCTTAAGGCAGGTTTATTAATACCAGCAATCCCAGAGGCATGTAATTACAGTACGTGGATGAGTTCACAAACTAAAATTTTAAATCTTTGTCCAGGAGTTCTTTCAGCTTCACACATTTGCGGATAAACCCCAGTAAGAAGACTTATCAGTAAAAATATGAACGTGTGAAACAGATGTCTATAGAAGCTCAGTTTATTTGACTAAAATGGATTTGATCTTTCACTTAAATTCCTGAAATTTTGCAGCATTTTCTTCTTTTCCTTTCATTGTTGTTATTCAGTTGCTTGGCTGGTTTCAACTCTATGACTCAATGGATAACATTTTACCAAGTTTTTTTTTTCTGAATAATTGCAACAATGTACAGTCTTGATTCATTCCTTTCCCTGTTTTGAACCACTTCATTGCTCTATAGTCCATTCTAACTATTCTTTGCCATCATAAAAATTCTTCAGCAAGCAGATAAAGTGGTATGGTACATATGTTTTTAAAGGTTGTACGAGTTTATTGCACATTTGCCTCCTTTACAGCAATAACAGACTGCTGGGTCATATCAGTTTGCAGTAGTTTAAGATTCTAAAACTTTTTCAAAACCACGAGTATCAAGCCTGTTGTCCCTCATCTGATACTTGTACAATTAATTTTTATTTCTAAAGTAAAGAACTTTGCAGTAGTTGTTGTAAAAATATTGCTGTTACTTTCAATTCATTTCTTCATTTTGGTTTCTGAGAAAGAATGTGTACTTTTAACACATAGTGCAACGTTGTGTTCTTTTCTGTTGGTCCTTTTGGACAGATGTTATCCTTTAATATTCCTAGTATTCCTTTCATGGGAGTCATCCCACCAGATTTCCATTATACCATTAAAACATTTGCCGTAAGAGATGAAGCTCAGCTTGTTTTCATGCTTCCCATATTTTGAGCATTACTGTCTGGCCAGTGAAGTTTATGTATTTTATGAGCCAGCATTCTTTCTGATTGCCTTGAGTGGTTTAATAGGCTCCATTTAGCAACATTTCCATTTTCTATACTGCATAACTCTTAAGGTCCTTAATTTAGAGTTTTTGTTCTACCTCAACAGGATTCAATAAAAACCCTCCTAATTAATTTTGCTTTGTCTAAAATACATTTTTGCTATTCTTTGTGAGGTGCAACCCATCGTATATGAGCAGCCTATCATTTTGTTCCTCAGGCAATGGTTCCAGGATCCAAATCTCTCCAGCTGCCACATTTTGCATAGCTACACTTAATTTGCTTTGCTTGCTTGCTTGCTCGCTCGCTCGCTCCTTCCTTCCTTCCTTCCTTCCTTCCTTCCTTCCTTCCTTCCTTCCTTCCTTCCTTCCTTCCGAATAGTAACAGATGATAACACCATCTAAACCCAGAGTTTCAGCTTCCTTCCAAGATTTTACACATTTGTGATAACGTGTTTATAGTTGTTATTTACTGTTATTTACAGAGCCAGTTCCATCTGTAGGGCTCTAAAAATTTCTTAAATTCTTGCTGTGCAGAATATCTTCTATGTTTCTAGCTTCTAGTCCATAACTCTTACCCGCTGCATTGGCTCCTCTGTGTCTTTCTTCTAGAGAATTGCTTTCACAGTCCATTTCTCTTGTTGAGAAATTGCTTTCACTGTCCATTTCTTTTGTTGAGTCTTTTTTCCTTGAACTGACAAATCTTTGCCTTTTTCATCAACTCTGGTTGCTCTCTGCTGGAGGGCTTTGACTTTTTTTTCCAAAGACATTTGCAAGCTCACATTTGCTGAAAGTATATCTGGAATTGTTTTTAGAAAGGAATGCTTCAAATAGTGCATAATTGTACATTGTGTTAATTGGTCCTCACTTTGTCTTTTTAGAGCACCACAAATGGGAAGATTTATGTTCTTTTCCTTTCCTTTCTCTGTCTGTTACATTAGCCAGCTGTATTCTTGACTTAAAAAGAAAAATTGTTATCGACTCCCCTGATGGATAGGTAAATTCTTGTTAGGTTCCCCTCTTCTCTTGCTTATTATTGTAAGTATACAAGTAAGCTTATTCATTGGACTAGATTGTGTCAGATTTTTATTTGTAAATTATGATATCTTTAACTTTTTGTTCAAAAGGAACAAAAACATACTATAAGCTTAAATATTCTTTTTCTTTCTTGTAGGGCACAAAAATTGAGCAATGAATAAATTACGACAGAGCTTCAGGAGAAAGAAAGATGTCTACGTTCCTGAAGCCAGTAGACCACACCAATGGCAGACAGATGAAGAAGGGGTTCGAACTGGGAAATGCAGCTTCCCAGTTAAGGTAAAATTAAGGTTCTCAATTCTTTTTGGGCTAGTAAGTGCATTTGGATTTTTGAGAAAATGTCCGCATGGAAATATATGAAAACATTATTTTTGCATACACAAACATGAAACCCAGAGGTTGGCATCACATACTGTAACAACCGTTTCGCCCAGAATTGAAAATGTGAGCGCGTGTATGCGCGCGGCATTGAAAAACAGGCAATTATATAGGACATGATAGTGCCAGGGTGGGTGGGCGGGCCCAGCTGCTGGTCGGAACTCCGGTTCGTCCAAACTGTTCCAAACTGGCAGCAGCCCACCACTGACGAAACTCCTTTCCCTTATTTGTTTTCTTCTTTCATCTTGTTTGATGTTTGCTGTCCCCCCAGTTTCCTAGAGCAGCTGTTGCTTTTTCTTTTTCTTTTATGAACTGAAAAAACAGCAGAAAGTAAACTGAGGGCCAAAGAGAAGAGACAAGCGAGGAACAAATTTGTGAAGGTGTCTGTATGTGTGCATGTGTGTGAGAGTAAGTGTGAATATATAAGAACACTACATAAGAATTAAGTGAGTAATAGGGGGAACTAGAAGGAGAATTTTGTGTTTTTGTGTGACTGTGTTTAAAGACACATCTCTGTCTTCTTCTTTCATTTCTAAGAATGTTCTGGATTCATGTTTAGCTCTAGAGATTGTGCTGCTTTTCAAAAATCATTTATGTTCCTTTTTTAAAATCAAGAATAGGAAGATTGAGGACTTGCCAGGCACTAGGAGTGTTCCGGCTCTGAGTTGCTATCTCGGAGGTGAATATATATAGATGAGGTTTATACATTGTATTAAGCCCCAATTTAATTAACCATAGTTTATTGGATGTAAAGCACAGCTGCCTAGGTTTGCACAATTCCATGGTGTAAACCACAATTTAAAAATCATGATGGTTGCTTCCCACAACATGTTTAAGGAAAACATAAATATAATTATAGCTTAAAGCAGGAATTCTTACCTGTAAGTCATGACCCTCTTCCAGTAAATATAAGGTGGATCATGGATTCCTTGGTACCTGGAAAGGTTGAAAGCTGGGTGGAAGCTTTGAAAGAAGTGCAGCATCTTCAGAACTATGATTCCTGGTCACGGCAGGAAGAAGTGAATCAGTGTCTCATGTGATACATAGCCGAGGAAAAGGAGAGGTACAATCTGGCTGCCATTTGCCTTGGAAGGAAATTAACACTCCGATTTCTTCTGTCAAGAAATCATCTGGATGAGACTTGGCATGTTTTGTGAATTTAGCCAAAGTGCAAAATTGGTGATTCCAACTTTGGTAATTGGAAGGGTTGAAAAACAGGCAGGGAACACAGCATCTGCGGAAGCTACTATGATAAAGAAAACATGCCTCCAATACCCCACCAGGTGACCTTGTTTTACTGAGAGGACCTGGAGCATGTCCAGTCTGCCATATTCACTAGGAATACTGAAGATAACCTGCCACTTGCTATGTAGGGCTTTAAAGGTGACATCTGACATTTTGAATTGTACCCAGAAAGCTGCTCGGAAAGCTGGTGTAGCTCTCACACGGAGGTGGTATTACATAGGCATATCAAGAGGTGTCCGCTGCTAACTTTACTGTTGCATTCTGGACTAGCTGTGCATTCCAAATGATCTTCAAGGGCAGCCCCATGTAGAATGCATTAGGAGTAGTCCAATTGGAAGGTAACTTAGGAATGAGTAACTTTGAACAGTGCACCCCAAACTAGGAAAGGGCTCAACTCATGCACAAAATGAATTTGTGTAAAAGCTTTCCTGGCCATGGATGCTACCTGCTTTTAGAGCTGAGCCATGAGGCCAGGAGAACTCATTTTAGGGAGACCCTAAAAAACCCCACAGTCTCTCAGATTTGTCAGGGTTGAGCTGAAGCCAGTCTATTTAATCTAGACCAATGTAGCCTTCAGGCACTAGGAAAGCACCTCTGTGACATCATTTAGGCACCCTGGGGCAGAGATGTACAGCCAAGTATCATCAATATATGGATGGTACTTTACCCTGTGCCAATGAATCATCACATCCAACAGTTTTATGTAGATGTGGGAAGAGAGTTGAGCCCTGATGCATCCCATAAAGCAGGAGTCTAGACTAGATCTCTCCCCTCCCTACCAACAGTGACTGGAATGGTCTTGGATGAAGAAGAGCCATTGAAGAACTGCCTTATGTTCCAGGTTCCCTCAGCTGGCTCCAAAGATACCATGATTAATGGTATTAAAAGCTGCTGATGGATCAAGTAGTGCCTAGATGGAGGTGTACGACTCTCATTCTGGGCCTATAAGAAGTCATCCACAACCGCAGTCAATGCCACCTTGATATTGTGTCTCAATCCCAGGGGGGCTTTTTATCAGGTTCGCCTGATACGCCAGTTGCGCCCCTTTCTGAGTCAGGATTCCTTATGCACAGTCACTCATGCTCTCGTCACTTCTCGCCTGGACTACGCCAACGCTCTCTACATGGGGCTCCCCTTGAGGAGCACCCGGAGGCTCCAACTGGTCCAGAATGCGGCCGTGCGGGTGGCGCTCCCATATAACACCTCTCCTGCGCGAGCTGCACTGGCTCCCGGTGGTCTTCCGGGTGTGCTTCAAGGTGTTGGTTCTCACCTTTAAAGCGCTCCATTGCTTAGGGCCAGGGTATTTACGAGACCACCATCTGCTACCGATAACCTCCCACCGGCCAATACGCTCTCACAGAGAGGGCCTCCTCAGGGTGCCATCGGTCAAGCAATGTCGGCTGGCGGCCCCCAGTGGGAGAGCCTTCTCTGTGGGAGCACCTGCCCTCTGGAACGAGCTACCTCGCGGAATACGGCTGATTCCGGATCTCTGCACTTTCCGTAAGGCCCTGAAGACGTTTTTATTTCAACAAGCCGGCCTGGCCTGAATAGGTTTTATGGGTTAGTTTTTTTAATTATATAGCTAGGGGTTTTAAATTGGGAGGCCGTTTAATTTAATTTATTTTTAATTATCTTAACTTTTATATTGTATGTTATTTTAATTCTCGGATGTTCATCGCTCTGAGTCCCTTCGGGGAGAAGGGCGGGATATAAATGTAATAAATAAATAAATAAATAAATAAATCCGAAGCCTAACCAGTGAATTGAGATTATCAGCTTGAAGCTGTAGCCTTCCACCTTCTCAATAATCTTCTGCAAGAAGAGAAAATTGGGCACAGGATGAAAATTGTCCAGCACTGCTATGTCCAGTGATGACCTGTGGAGTAGGAGACAGACCACTGCCTTCTTTAAAGCAGGTGCAACTGTTCTCTCTTCCAAGGAAGCTTTCTGGATCCAGAATGAATTATCATACTGAAAAGCTTATTTTGTAAGACTACTAATTGAAATACTCTTAACCTTCTGCCATGTTCAGAGGGTATTTTAATAAAAATGCCCCTATCTATTAAATAAATGTTCTCCAGATTGCTAGGATTATAAAAGCTTCTGCATGTCTTTCATGTTAGTCAGAAATATATAGTTTTACATAAAAAGTTAATTATAGAAAATTGCTTGCAAAGGCAGAAAGTGTGATTCACACTAAAGAGTGATAAAAATATATATACTTATTCTGTTTCCCACAGGGAGTCCATCTTCTCTGTGAGTAAATTCTTCATATGCCTAGTGTCTTGAAATAATTTCTGATAAACAGAAGTAACCTTTACATTATGCTCCTAACCCTATTTTGTTTTTGGTTTCTTTGGCATTTTGATTACTTCAGATGGGAGGAAGTAACAAATGGTTGCGCTAAAGGAAACAATTTTAAAAGGATGAGAAGGGAGAGTAGATTTCATAACAACCTAAAACAAGCTGGGCTGATACTCACGCAGATGGAGCTGCACCTACGTGTGCATGCTTGCAGCCACTCTCATCCCCTCCCCTCCCCTCTCACTCTCATCCCCTCCCCCCTCACCAGTCTACAAAGCCAGAAACATTGGTGAACTCTATGCTACAGGACATTTTAGTAATACACTGATCCTAAATTAAGCAAAAGCCCTGGAGTTTTAAAAATACTTCATATCCTTTTCTGGAATATATATATATATATATATATATAGCCGCCCTATCTCCAGCCGGACTCAGGGCGGCTCACAACAGTTAAGAAGCATCTAATAAAAGGTTAAAAAATTAAATCCAAATCTCATAATTTAACAGTTAAAAGTACAATTAAGACTAACAAGTTAAAATTAAATTAGAATTAAAACCCCATCAGTCCAGGCTGGCCAAACGAAACATAATTTATTTATTGGTTCGATTTATATGCTGCCCTTCTCTGGAGACTCAGGGCGGCTTACAATGAGTTAAACAATAGCCTTCATACTTCTGTATATACCTGCTTAGTAGGGCTTTTGGCCCTCCCTAAGCGGTGTTCTTTTTTATACAAAGTCAGTTTATTGCCCCCACAATCCGGCTCCTCATTTTACCTACCTCGGAAGGATGGAAGGCTGAGTCAACCTTGAGCCTGGTGAGATTTGAACTTGCAGTAATTGCAGTGATATATATACACTCTGCATTTGCATATAACGCCAAACCAGGCTTTCTTGTAACTGTGGCTTCTGGAACAAGCAAGAGTCAGTCTTCAGGCAGACAAAATAGTCATGGATTGTTTTCTAATTCCTGAAAATTCTCCACTTTGTTGCTTTTATTGCAATCTAGGTAGCACCTCTGTTGTGCAAGCTGGTTATTACCTTTAAAACCTTGTATGGCACACGACTGGCTCTTCCTAAGAACATCTGCCCATCATATGAGATTGGATAGGGCAGGCACTTTCCTGGACCCTTCCCTTGAATGTTGTCATTTAATGGGACCTAGGAAGCTTGCCTTTTCTGTGGCAGCCCCATCTCCCTGAAATCTGGCAGCCCCCCCCCCCACTCTTTTAACATTCCGAAAAGCACTCAAGGCCTGACTTTTTCCTCAAACACTGGGTTAGGGTGAACTTCGTGAAATTGACCTGTTGTGGGCTTCATGGGAAAGTTTAGCTACGGTGCCAGGTCTTTGGTTTTAATATTTTTAATATTTTTATTGTACATAGATGTGGCTTTATCTCATGATTGTGAGCCACCCAAAGTCTGGTACTGGATGGTGGTCCTGTTTGATTAGAGATTACCTGCTCACCATTTGATATAAATCTGATTAAGGTATAAACTAGATGTTGTAAATAAATATGTATATTCTCTCAATTTTCAGTGATTTCTTTTATGAAACGATAAAGCATTTTATGACTGTGAATTTAGATTATTTGTAGGTTTTGAAGAGGCATGAGGAAAGAAGACAGATAGAAAAGACAGATATAGTTGAACAAAGTACTTGTGTTTATGTTCCTTTGCAAGTAAAAATGCTTTCACTTTGAATCTATATTTTGCCCTGTGGCATTTCTTTGTACAGCAGTGTTATAAAATAGCTTTGAGTAAGGCTGAAAATTCTAAAATGTCTAATTGTAATTTTAATCCACATAGACAACTGTATCCAGAGATTAATTTTCTAGTCCCAACTGGGATGCTTTCTTGTTAAAGATCATATGCTTACTTTTTGCCTTGATACACATTAGGGATATAAAACGCTTTGAATATTAAGCCAAAAAGGTACTTTAGGGTCAGCATAGGTGCACATGCCCCACCTATCAGTGCTTCTGTAAAGAAGTAGTGTCTTTTCCCAGCCTTTCCCAGTAACAGCATGATGCAATGAAAAGTCGTGTTTGAGTTAAGGAGAGGCTGACAGCATGCCCTTGGCCATTTCTATGTTGGTTTCTTCAAAGGCATATTTTCCTGGGATTGTGTTGCTACTATGGGAACCAGAAAAAGATGCAGTTTCTTTAAGGGAGGGACCAATAGATGCAGCATACACAATCAAACCTCCTCAAAAGCACCTCTTTGGCTTTGATTGTAAAGTGCAGCAGATCCTTAGTTCATACATTGCCTTAAAACTAAATTATAAGTCATTGGTTTTGTATCATCACTATGGTTTGTAAATCATGGTTTATGGTATTGCATTAGATATGAACTTGCAGATTTCATTGATTCAGCAAAAATAGCTAAAACAAATCTTAGATTAATGTAGATTGTGACCCCAAATTATTATGGTTTAAATGCTTCATAAAGAATATTCAGTTTAAAAAGCTAGTTTTGTCAGCTTTTTGAACAATTACTATAATTTCTTGTTTTCCCCAAGTGATACTTATCTTCACTTTCCTTTTAATAGTTTTACTTCATGCAAGCCTCATTATTTCATTAAAGAAGCATTAAACCTATTGAATAAAAGTTCCTTTGTTTCACTCTATTTAGAATGCAGGTAATCCTTGACTTGCAACCATTTGTTTAGTGACCGTTTGAAGTTACAACGGCTTTGAAAAAAGTGACTTATGACCGTTTTTCATACTTATGACCATTGCAGTATCTTGATAGTCAAATTCGGACTCTTCACAACATATTTATGATGATTGCTGTTTCCCAGAGTCATATGATCACCTTTTGTGACCTTCTGACAAGCAAAGTCAATGGGGAAGCCAGATTCACTTAACAACCGTGTTACTAAATAAACAACTGCAGGGATTAATTTAAGGAACTGTGGCAAGAAAAATTGTAAAATGGGGCAAAATTCACTTAACAACTGTCTTGCTTAGCAACAGAAATGTTGTGGTCGTAGGTCAAAGACTATCTGTGCTCACTTTTATATTTTATACCTGATTTCACGTAACTTAAGAGTTGACTTAAGTTGACTCAGTAGCATTGTAGGGAGAACATGATAAGATTAAGAACCGATACTGGGATTTTCATTTGTGGCAGAAGTCTCATTTCCCCCTCTCTTCTACACTACTATTCTACCATTGTGTTTTATTTAGCATTTTTGAGAAGCTTCGTTGGTTCATAAAAAAGATTTATGTAAATAAGCTTTTAAGGAGTGTTGCAATGAACTCTGTTCTAGAGACTTTAAAAGTAGAACAATAATTAGAATCACAAACCCATATGGCCTCAAATAAAGCATGAAAGTTAGTTTGTAGTGTTTAAATAGCAGGAAGAAGTCTTATAATAAATAAACACAAGAGTTTTGAACTGAAGAAAATGAAAGCTAACATAAATCACGAGGCTGGCCAAGAAGGATTTTAAGAAACACAGGGAAAGAATGATTATAATGGTGTTTTTAAAACATACTAAAACAGAAAATTAGTTTTAAGGCAGCAGTTCTATTCATTAGTAAGATGCAGATGGAGTACTTGAAATTCTAGAAAGAAAAGATTTTAACTTCCTTTCTGTGAATTTGTGGAATAGAATAGAGTCCGTTGCAGCATTCAGTAAGCAGCTCAATTCACCTGATTTTGCTGGGCATCTTTTTAAAGTGAGTGATGGACAAATCCAACCACTAAAACTGTGTTCTTCTCGTGTTCCTACACTGGTTTGTTGAGGTTTAGTTTTGAAGTGTTATGCCTGCCAATTGCTCTTCAGGCAAACCAGTGAAATTAAAACACTACTGATTATGATTGATTGGAAAATAGTCAATTCCCTGAATTGATTGGGTTATAAATTTAAATTACTTACAAGTATATAAATTGGATCTGTATATCAAACTGTCTTTTCCATTTTTCTTGGGTAAGGAATATGCAGGAGAAATTCTATTTGCTCAAGTTTAAAAAGAGTATGCTCTGTAAACTCTTAATTTTCTGACATTAGTGTCAATGTCTTGCAGTACTATAATCCCTCGGTATAACTCTCTTTCTAACAGCTCTATTTAGTTCTTGTGTAACTACTGAATATCGACTAATAAAACAAGTAAAGACAACCCTGACGTCCGTATTTCTCTATTTCCTGGTAGAAACACCTAGTATTCGTGTACTGTACTGCCTTTGTTTTTCACAGTTGAGAGTTGTCTGTCCAAGAGTTCATTAAAGCAAAAAAGCAGGCAAGGAGTATTTGCAGTGGAATATTTTCAATGAGCCTGAGAAACAGCCTGTCAGAAGGCGGGTAGCCAAGAAAGATCAAAAGTCAGAGAAGATTTTGAAACGTTCTTAAACCCTGTATTCTGTTTGACTTTTCTTTTGTAACAAATACTGATTGCTAGTCAGGAAGCTGTTTAAAACTATTAAAATGTCAACTGTACATGGAGACCTCGTAATTTTACAACTTTTTCTGGGTGAGTAGCATTTTTCTGGAAGGACTTGAATATGCATAAAGAATTTACTTTCAGGGAAAGTGCATTCTTTCCTTTGGCAAGTTATTTTAGCTATTCTTATAGTACTACAATAATATTTTAGCTGCCTTTGAACTAAGTGACATAGCTGGAGTTTTATCTCTGTTCAAAAGAATGATTAAGCATACAGCGTTGCAGGTGTTTAGTTCTGGATTTTTTTGTTTTAAAATAGGATTTTCTCAGTCATCCAGGTCATGGTTGTCCCAAAGGTGCTTTTTCAAAAGGCAAATGGCCTTTCTTTGTTTTGCTTGAAGATGCTTCATTTCTCATCCAATGTGTGATGAACCATTATAATAATTTATTAAAGTTGTATGCTGCCTGTCAATGAATTTAGGTGGCTCATAATAATCAAAGAAAAATCAAGAAAACATGAAATATGATAAAAGACGATAAGTGTGACAGATCAGACTGAGTGACACCCTGAAGCTAGGGTGACAATCTCCCTCACCAAAGGCTCAGGTGAAGAACATAGTTCTTCATAGTTCTTCTAAACAACAGCAGGATGTGATCCATTTGGATCTTGGGAGGAACCTTATCTGAGACGGCAAGTGCTGCTATAGAAAATGTGCACTTCCAGGATCCCGATAGATTACATTATTTAATTGAAGGAACCCAAAATGTGCCAATCCGGCAGAATCATAAATGGCCAGGCAAATGCTATGGGAGGCAAGTGTCTCTCAAGTAGTCCCTCAAGTACCCTAGTCTAAGCCCTCAAGTAACCAGACCGTATTTATAGGTAACAACCAGCACCTTGAATTGCACTTGGAAGAAAACTAGTAACCAATACAGCTCAGAAAGCAGAGTTTTTACATGACTTGCGCCACTGCATTCAGGAACAGTTAAAGCTTCCAAGTGGTCTTCAAGGGCAGCTCCCTGTAGATCGCATTGCATGAGGTGGCTAAGGCATGAATGACTGTCTGAAGGGCCCTCAACCTAAGAAAGGGTACACCTGTTGGAGTTGCCTAAAGGCTTTTCTGGCAACAGCTGCCACCAGTTTTTCAAGCAAGAGCTGTGAGTCCAGGAAGACCCTCAGACTAGATACCAACATTGAAAGGAGAAGTACAACATCCAAGGTCAAAGATAGAACATTCCCAGATCTAGATGACCCAAATATCCATAGCTGCTAATTGAAATTAATTGGTTATGACTTCTTTAATGATCCCAACTTTCTAGATATTTTTTTAAAAAGTGGTAATAATAAGAACACAGCCAGGTGACATAGCTGAGGCCAATAATGAAGTTTTGATGTGCTAGGCAATGATAGTTGTCATGTTGACAACTTTAGAAAACTGTTTATACTATGTGATTGATTGATTGATCGATTGATTAATTGATTATGACATAAAATCAGTCTTGATTTTAGTGGTGATTTCTCTAGTGGTTGAACCGTACAGGATGATGTATACTTAGCTTGAGCCTTCAGAATATCTAATTGAGGACTGCTTTATTTATTTACACTAAAATTTTGAATGGTTGAATCTGGCTATCTATACAGGTCAATATAATATCTTTTTCTTCCCTTTCATTATCAGTATCTGGGACACGTAGAAGTGGATGAATCCAGAGGAATGCATATATGTGAAGATGCTGTGAAAAGACTAAAAGCTGTATGTATACTAATTTATTTTATATCTTTCCAGCTTCAGATTGACATGTCTTTTTTCCAAAAGCACATTATTTATTAAAGTAATAAAAGTATTGCATATTATTACTGAGGAATTGCAGTATATTTTAGGAAGATTGTTGAAACAATGGCCCCTGGTTGTGGTAGCTATCTCACACCTTAAATAATACCAAGAAACTTTGATTATCAATGTTGTGTTTGAAGACTTTGAAGTATGATGTATCTATTGTCCTTGAGCTCATTATAGTAAAAGCATCTTAGCTATTTGGAATAATTCTGTATTCTTAGCATAGACCAAAATTACTATGACGTATATCTGTTCAGAGGTTTTCAGGTAAACAGCTGACATTTGGTTCATAGAGCAGTTTTCATTCTCAACATCTGTTTTCACTTGTGTATGAAGAAATTGAGGGGGAAAGAATGGGATGAAGATTTGAAGTCCAGATTTCTCACTAATAAAAACAGCACATGCCATAATGGTCTTCCAACTGGTATTGTTAGCTTTTGCTGTTTACTATTACATTCTTCTGGAACAGCAGCCTAGACTCTAAAACTAAGTAGCACAGAAAATTTATTTATAGAAACTACATGCAGGACAATTTAAAATACAATAATTTTAGAAAGACACATTTTAACCTGATGTATCTCCTTAGGCCAGTGTTTCTCAACCTTGGAAGCTTGAAGATGGGTGGACTTCAACTCCCAGAATCCCCCAGCCAGCACTGCTGCCTGGGGGATTCTGGGAGTTGAAGTCCACCCATCTTCAAGCTACCAAGGTTGAGAAACACTGCCTTAGGCATTCTAAAGTTCTGAAATGTTCCACGTTGGGGAAGGCAGCAGTAGAACATAATTTTCTCAAAACACTCCTTAAAGCCATTTAGAGGTGGTTGAGTCTAGATTTTCTTTTTAAATGTAGCCATGTTATGTTGACACAATACACCAGCCTGTGAATAGCTGCACCCTTTTTTCTGGACTGTTTTAGACATTTGAATGTCTGCTTCTTACTTCAGTTGCTGTATTCACTGGATTTGGATAATTACTGTACAACAAAAGATTACACAAAACATTTCCCCAATTCCAAAAGATATACCCTGTTTCCTTTTCCTTTTCCTGGGAATACTCAATCCTCCTTTTCCTTTTACATAGGGGAAAAACATATCCAAGCTCAGTTAAACTACAGAGAATGGGAATCTTTTTGTTATTACCTATTCTGTTATGAGGCATTTCATTAATTCTATTTTCAGTTGTATTTTGAATTGCATGCATTGCTATTCAGAATTGTAAAGTTATAATTAAATTGAATGCTTGCTTGGAAATACGGTTAAATCAGTTTTAACACTGTATTGTGCTAACTGCTTAAACTTTGGTCTATATTGAATTCTGTTGGCACGAAAAACATGTCAGACGTTTTGTCAAAACAGTGAATAAATTTTGGAAGGACATGATGGCATGGTCTTGCAAATAATAACCATTGTTAATAGACAACCTAACTTATAGGAGAGAAACTGGAATGGTTGATTCTGACAGTAGGGGAGGGCTGTAATATTAGCTGTTTAGCCACTAAGTGGGAATCTTTTTCCGACTTGGCCTCTCCCAATCTGTTCGTGACTGCAGCTTCCAAAATTCCCAACACATCTTTATATTTCCTTCATACTTTTTTATTTAGCTAAAGTTGTCTTTAGTTTTGATGTTCTAACATGTCAGGCTTTTGTTTGCAAGTATGATACATTTGTTAATATATGTTCTTGTTTTAGCAGGTACCAGAAACATAGTTTTATTGTATTTAAAATATTAGTGGTGTTTCTGAATATTAACATCCATAGCTATTCTAAATCCATTTTGCATGCTCTCCACCAATAATACTGTCTCTGGATCATCTCAATTTTTTTCATGTTAACATTTTCTAAAAATGAAACTAATTATAGTCTCCCAAACAAGATAGCTTCTGGTGTACCCTCTGAAAGATGATTATATTGATATTTAATGCTTAACTTGGCAGTGTGACAGTCATTTTTAAAAACTATGTGGCTTTATGTTCTTATTATTCTCAACAATTATTTGGGAATTCTGTAAGATTGTACTGCAATAATAAGCTACCTTGATCACTGAAGCATAGTATCTGTTATATATTTTTTCATTATATATTCTGTCTGTGTCAGCAAGAAAATAACTATGATGATTGAAAGAAATCCATTGTTGATTGTACAAGGGCCTAAACTATAAACATCAGAGAAATCCATAGGCATGTGACAGATATGGGAAAATTTAGAGAAAAAAAATGACAACTTGCAGATTTCTAAGAGGGGAAAATACTCATTTGCAATTGCACATCATATTGATGGAGAGGTTTTCTCCCAACTATCATGAACCTATGAATTTGGAAGGCTATGATCATACGAATAAAAATATTTCATATGCCATACCAATGAGTATTACACAAGCAAGTTAAACTCTTGTTTCTTCCATACCTTATTAATAATTTTGAGAAAAATACATTGAGGCTTTTATTTGTGATTGAAACAGGTAAATAGCTCTAAAATAAGCTTCATGTAAAATGTATACTAATTCTACCAAATTTAATTGCATATCAAATTGTAACATCCATTTATTTAACTGGGCATGTTAAATATACATTGTATGTTACCTCTGCAAACTGGAATTTGGATAACATTGGATAATAAATATAGTAGAGACAGGAGATAAATTGTGCTGTGTAAATTATGATGTTGGGTTCCAGCTTTCTAGCTAGTACTGGCAAAAAGTAATAAAGGTTATCATTCAGAACATCTGGAGCAGTGTTTTTCAATCTTTGCACTTTAAGCTACATGGACTTCAACTCCCAGCTGCTCTAGCTAGAGAATTCTGGGAGTTGAACTCCACACGACTTAAAGTTGCAAAAGTTGCTATTCCAGTTTTTAGTAGAATACTCATTTTTCTTGACAGTTTATGAAAGAAAATATACAGAAAGAATAATTTGTGTGATGTTAACAAGAATTTAGTATGAAGCCTTTTAGAGAAAAACATTTAGATTCTACTGAGCAAGCCTTGGCATAAAGGCTTACATTTATGCCAGATCAGCTTTAGAAATATGATTTGAGACTAACCAGATGAGTATATAGGCTTGAACATTTTTTTTAAAAGCAACCCCTCCCCCAGTAGCAATATTCATGCTGTTTGATCTCTGTTAATATTTCCAGTTTTCAAAATGTCATACATTAATCTGTGTGTTTCAACTCATCATCATTTGGAACGAGTCCATGTCTGCTGCCAAGTTTGGCTTGTAACCCTACTAAAAGCTAAGGGAATAAACAAAATGAAGCAAACATTTTGCATGAAATTGGATCTGATTATTCTTTTTTTCCTCTTTCCACTGATTTCAGAGCTATAGCCTGTCCTAATAAAAGTCCATGTAAAGCCTTTTATATGCATTTTCATGAGACTTTTCACATCTGCCTGTCACATCCTCTATGGATAACTCTTTAAGCATTCCCTATTTTCCTTCAATCCCCATTTATATATATATATATATGTTGGTTTGAAACCTTGGGACACTTTAGCTACCTACAGTAATAGCATTCGACTTGTCCCCCCTGTTCCTCCAGGAAAGGAAGTTCTTCAAAGGCTTCTTTGGAAAAGTAAGTTTAATGATTCATTGTGTTTGTGCTGTAAGGAGTTACATCCATAGTATAGCATTGTGATATGTATGAGATCCTACAAAATGGATGGCAAAAAATCTGTCTCGGGAGCTTGTAAAAGGTTCTCTGCTCACCCCTCCCTCAAAGGTCTCCCATTATCATAGATTCTGATCAAGCTAGAATCTTTTGGGCTATATAATTTAGGGTTATATTTATAATTTACATTCAGTAAAAAGTAATTTCAGAATTAATGAATGAACCACTTACCGTTCAAGAGTGCTGATGTTTCCAGCTCTTCTGAGTGTATGCATTTAAAATTTTCATCCTGTCTTTTCATAAGGTGACCATCAAGGTAATTTAAGTGTAGATGTTCATTTGGAAAAAATAAGTATTGAAACAAAGCAAAAAAAAAAAAAAAAAAAAGGAATGACAGACACAGTGCAGCAAAATTAACAGTAACAAAGAATGGTGATATTAGTTCTACATTGCATCACATTTAGGGGTGCAATACCACAAATATAATGAGATATAGTCACAAAATTCTCAAGTCAGTGCTAAACCATAGAGTTTAGATGTTAAAAGATGAACTCTGTGATGCTCAGTTCAGTAAGCAGATACATTCAGAAGACAGGGTTGAAACCAGTTCATTGGAATTACAAGGAAAAAGTATTGGGCCAAAGATTAAAAAGAATTTTGCATGAATGTGAGTTATTTTAACAAAAGACAAACCGTTTCAGAACTCTTAGCTTTTGAAATTAAAAAATCCAAGTTCAAAAAAGTTTGATTTTGCATACATAAATTCAAATAGATTCTCTGAAATAAAACTGAGTGATGCTCTTCTATGACTAAAAGTGGTTCCTTTATTTCATTGCACCTTATCTGTGGTTATGTAACTTTTCTTAGCATCTGTGGTGACTACTATACTCTACTATAAAGTTGTAATCCCTTCTTGGAATAGAAAATTTTACTTTAGCAGTAGGACACTTTTAGATATTCACATAATTATTTTTTAATCCTTAATAACCCTCTCTATACGAAAGTCCAATTTTATCCTTATTTTGCAGATAGAAGCTATGATTGCTTGCTTAATGCTACTTTAATTAAATCATGACAGAGGTGAAGTTTGAAGGGAAGATAGCAGGATTCCTAGTTTAGTATTTTCATAACTGCAAAAAGCAAAGCCATCCAATATTTGAAGATTAAGCTTTGGCATGATTCATGATGAAGACACTTTACTACATAATTAGATGAAAAATCATAGTACAATTATGGCCAGAAAAGCAGAACTTAAATGGAAAAATTAAATATTTTTGATAAATCTGTATGTTATAATGCGTATAACAATCTTTTACCATACATGTTTAGTCTTAGGCTAAATTTTAAAGCTGTAAATAGGTTCACAGTAAGCTCTAAAGATGTACAGTAGGTAAAAAAGCAAACTAAACAACTATTGAATATTCTTTTTTACTGCAGTAAAAAAGTACCAAATTAACAATATTTTAGTCACTGATCTGCCAAGTTATATAAGCTGAGAATTTAGCAAAGCGTACCATATAAAAACACGGCTGAAATAACCTTAGCTGTATGTAACGTATTGTTACGTAAGCAAATTAGGTTATACAATACAGGACAGAAGGTGAAAACTGTTACAATCACTAAGCATATTATCTGTGAGAAATATATTTCTCTACAAAGAAGGGTGAATGCAGATAATCAAACTGCTCTTTTCTTTTGGAGCTGTGCTTCCCATTATCATTTCTGGTATGTTCCTTATTATAATTTGTGTTTGTGCTGATTTCTAAAAGGCCAGTTTGGATGATGGATTTATGTATTTATTTCAATTTCTGTAGCTGTCCACCTCACATACATGATTTTGGACAGTTTACAACAACTAAAACAATAGATGACAGCATAAAAACAATTCACCAATGTGTTACATCACTCACAGGAAGCTTCCAGTCAGTAACTCACAGAGTTACTGTGAGAATGCGATGGATTGACTATGTGTACTTCCTTGTGCACTTTAAGGAAAGGCAGGATAAAAATGTACCTAATCTGGAAAGACCATTGGTATTTCTGGAAGGATGGTTTAGATGTTTTAAGTAAGTTCATAAAAGGTAGGGTGGGAAAGGCAGGATTTTAGTTTCCATATTTATAGAAATATCTATATATCTGCAAGGATTACCTTCTATTACCAGTTATCTTAAAATAAAAGTAAGGCAGTAGAAGTGCTTATACCTAACATGAGCTCTTGGGGAAGGAGTAGGCTAAATTATGAAAATGTTAAACTTAATGGCAGTGTTATGCATAATTCCTTTGAGAGGAACTTGGGTGGAATGTTGAGATAAAGGAAAAACGAGAACGTTGACTGCTAAAAGTTGGAAGGGGGAAAGCTACTTGTGATGTAACTCCTTAAGCATCAGAGTTAACTGATGGTTTATTTGGTTTTAAATAGGTAAAGAATTTGAGTTTGAATTCTTTGCCTTTATATGAATTTTTTTAACCCACTTGACTCATCCTGTTCTTTCCCCTTCCTTTTGCACTGTGTTTTTAAAAACTGGCTTCAGCTTGGTTCTCTGGAGCTCTTTCTGTTTGATCTGAATATCTGGCTTTGGGCATTCCTACTGGAGTTGGATATCGTCTCTATGACTTTTGTGCTTCTTGGAAAGAGGAAATCAGAATTCAGTTTGTTTAACAGCCTAGCAATAATCCTTTTTTTCTCTTTTTCCTTCCCCGCAAGAGTGGAAAGAAGGCAGTTAAAGCAGTCCTGTGGGTTTCAGCAGATGGACTCAGAGTTGTGGATGAGAAAACAAAGGTTAGCTGCTGTTTGGATTTGAGTCTGCATTGATTAAACAAAATGTTGTTTGATCCTTTCATATAAGTCAATACAAAATTTTATTTTGTCTTTTAATGTCTTCAGTGAATAAGTGTATGCCTGAACTCATAAAAGCAATAGGGTAAAAAATCCTGATACTAAAGAAATATTGAACTGTTAAACACTTGGTTTACTGGATCTATGTTTACTGGATATGATAGGAAAAAAAACCATACAAAATCCCACAATTGGCTGAATTAACAATCTGCTAATACATAAATCATGATACAGAAACTACAGTCCTTGTGCTAAGATCTTGAGATACCTCACTTAATTCTTCACCCTAGTTTCTGAAGGACTTGCTGTTAGTACACTTTGTATACAATATTCAGACTAAATATATATCCACTTAGCCATCCAGCCCC
Organism: Pantherophis guttatus; assembly: GCF_059756535.1. Lineage (NCBI taxonomy): Eukaryota > Metazoa > Chordata > Lepidosauria > Squamata > Colubridae > Pantherophis > Pantherophis guttatus. The sequence continues at coordinate 70,786,370 of NC_142063.1, forward strand.
CACTTCATTAGCTTGTTAAGCAGAACGTCATGAGACATTCTGCTAAAACCAAGGTATTTTATAGCTTTAGTATTCTCTTAAAATACCCAGCCAAAAATCGGAAGCTTAGATTGGCAAGACTTATTCTTGGCAAATCTATGTTGACTGTGAGTGCAGGTAGTCCTCGACTTACAACAGTTCATTTAGTGACTTTTCAAAGTTACAATGGCTCTGAAAAAAGTGACTTACGACCGTTTTTCACGCTTACTACCGTTGCAGCATCCCTATGGCCACATGATCAAAATTCAGATGCTTGGCACCTAGTTCATATTTATGATGGCTGCAATATCTTGGGGTCATGTGATCAGCTTTTGCGACCTTCTGACAAGCAAAGTCTATGGGGAATCCAGATTCACTTAAAAAACCATGTTACTGATTTAACAAATGCAGTGATGAAAGTCGTAAAATGCAGTAAACTCACTTAACAAATGTTTCTTTTTTTTTTTAATATTTTATTGATTTTATTATATATACATAAAAATATAATAACAATTCTATTTAACATCGGATATGCAATGTTTATACATAATTACATGGAAAAAAAATCTGGTGTCACTTATACTATATATTTCTAATTGGTTTCTGCACCTTTTTCTCCTTCCTTAATTTTATCATTCATCCATTCGTACCACCTTCCCCACACAGTATAGTAGTATGAATTCTCATCATTATTTATTTCATGGGTTAATTTACTTATCTCTGCGCACTCCAATATTTTCCTAATGATAAGTTCTTCTGGTGGTGGATCTTTCTCTTTCCAGTATTGTGCGTATGCCAGTCTAGCAGCTGTAATTATGTGTATCAGGAGATGAACCTTTTCTTTTCCATACCCTTTCTTTACTATTCCCAGGAGAAATATTTCTGGTGTCAATTCAATATCTTCTCCAATTATTTCTTGCAACCATCTCCGAATCCTACTCCAATATCTTTTTGCCTCGGGGCATGTCCACCACATATGAAAGAAGGTGCCCTGACCATGACCGCATTTCCAACAGTTTGGATGCATATTGGGAAACATCTTTGCTAATCTAGCAGGTGCTAAATGCCACCTGTGGAGCATTTTGTAATGGTTTTCTTTATATGTGGCAGCTCTTGTCAATTTGTAATTTTTGTTCCACGCCTCTTCCCATTCATTAAAGTTTAGACTATGCCCAATATTTCTCTCCCATGCTGTCAGTTGATTTCTGGCTACATCCTCGGTTCTCTCTTTGTCTAATAAATAGTTATATAGCTTGGCCGAAGCTTTTTTTCCTGTTCCCATCAAAATTTTGTCTATTCCATTATATCCTAATTCGAAACCGTATTCATCCTTATCTCTCTGGTATCTTAACAAATGTTTCACTTAGCAACATAAATTTGGGTCTCAATTGTGGTCGTAACTCGAGGACTACCTGTAGTTCTTATATTGTTTTCAGGCTGCTTACAGATTGATATACCTATAATCTCTAGAATATTCCTGAGTGTGGTTGTTAAAATAACCAATCTATAATTTCCTAGATTTTCATTTTTTTCTTTTGAAAAAAAGGAGATTTTCCCCCTGCAATCATCTAGCCCTTCTCTTTTTTTCCATAATTTCTCAAATATAATACAGAAAGGTTTGACCAGACCATAAACACATTACTTCAATTCATTTGGATGTAATGGAGATTTAAACATTCAAAATAAATAGGTATTCCCTGACCATTTTGTATTGGTCCCAAAATTAAATGATTCTTTTCATAATTGTCTTGTAGAACACATACTTTCCTGTTAGTGAAGAATGAGTCAGAATAGGATTCGAGTAGCTCAGCCTTTTCTTTGTTACCTTATTCCCATTTTGCTGCCTTCAGTGAGCAGATGGCATGCTGATCTCTTTTTCTTTTTAATATACGAAGAAGCTCTTTTTGTTTTTCTTGGCATCACCAATCTCAGCTGATAACTGTGTCCCCCATTGCTACTATTATATGTCTCTTTGAAAGAACTTCCGTTTGCATTTGGAGAGTATCGGCTATATTTTCTCCTTGGCTGGGAGGCAGTAGGAGACATTAACGTTATTTGTTCCTCTGTTTATTTTAAATTTAATTAAATTCGTGTTTACGGTGTTGCTAGCTTTGCTCATATAGATTTCTTAGCAAGCTTCTAACACACAGTGAAACTCCGCATCCTTTTCTAATAATGCTTCTGTTCATTTTGAATCAATTATATCCTTAAATTATTGTACTCCCATTATATATATCATCCATCCAGGTCCCCATTATTTCTATGAAAACCTATTTGTATTAGAAGATAAGTTTGATCTTACGTATTTCTTCTATGCTGAGCATTAGTGCAGAGATATTGAGGTTGTAAGCCAATGTTTTTTTTTTTATTGTTGCTTAATAGGTTACTTTCTAGCAACATTGTCAGCTTCTTCTAAAATACATTTGTAGATCTGTAGATTTACAACACATCTGAAGATCTTATTATCTACAATTCCCACAGAACTCATTTTAAAGCCCTTCTGATCAAGCTTGCCAAACTTCAGCTAAATAATATGTTACCGGTCCTTGAGAGATGCAACGTATCCTATGCCAGAAATCTGTATTGATAAAAACATTTACCTGTATTGGGAAAACATTTTTGTTTTGAAAGACAAGTTGAAAAACATATTGCTGTGGTATTCCAAATTCCTGGAATGAGTTGAAATATATCGTCCTTTTTTTTAAAGGATCTTATAGTTGACCAGACAATAGAGAAGGTCTCCTTCTGTGCTCCAGATAGGAATTTTGACCGAGCGTTTTCTTACATATGTCGAGATGGTACTACAAGACGTTGGATATGTCATTGCTTTATGGCTGTAAAAGACACGGTAGGTTTCCTTTTTACATGATAAAGGGTAGTATGTCATGTACAAATCAATACTGGGTGGGGAATGTTTCCTGGATTTTAATTCAACTTTAGTATATAAATTATACAAAATTAAAAATGCATGATTTTTATTTGCTGGAAACTTGTATTATGGCCTTGTGTGGTATATCAATTGTGTGTTTACCACCCAGTATCCTAATTTATTGTGGCAGTTTATAAATTCAGTAAATAAAGAAAGCCCATTCATAAATCTTATGGATTTGAATCTAAATATATTAAATTCCTACAGATTGTAACAGTCCAGTGCGTATGTTGATACGATTGATGGACTTGCAATGTACAAATTATTTAAAATGTGTAAACTTAACTGATTTTTGTAACAGTATTTTAGTAGGTATTTGGTCAACATATTTTAATATCACAAGTAAATAAAAGTATTCAGTTTCCTTTTCTCCAAATGGTTAAAAATCATGTGATTTAAAACTGGTTTCATTTGTTACTCTGAACCTTTTGGGGTGGATTTTACACAAAAAGGTTGATTATATGGAGTGCCAGCTATCATTTGGCAGTAGTTGGGTGGTTTCTGGTTTCGTTTCTAATTAATGTGAGATCTTTTTCAGGGCGAGAGGTTGAGTCATGCAGTTGGCTGTGCGTTTGCAGCGTGTTTGGAGCGAAAGCAAAAGAGAGAGAAAGAATGTGGGGTGACAGCCACCTTTGATGCCAGTAGAACCACTTTCACAAGGGAGGGGTCTTTCAGGGTTACTACGGCAACTGAACAAGCAGAAAGAGAGGAAGTCATGAGACAAATACAAGACATCAAAGGTAATAGAATACAAATCTGGCCATTTGAAGTATAGGTTGGATTCTTTCAAATGTTATAGATATTTGCAGGCCATATGAAGTATCAATGAGATGTTCAACTATAGTGGCAGGTGTAACAGTCATAATGTATTTAACAAGCATTTCTTCGTGTTCTGGAAGACGTAGCAAATTTCATTGTTTTTGTATGTTTTCATTGTGTTTATATGGTTGATGTTTTCTTCATTTCTGCTCTTCATCTTTCTGGAAATTCCTGTGTCTCACCCAGATATGGAGAAATATATCTATCTTGGTAAAACGTGGGTGTAATGTTTGCCAAAATGGAAGTCAGCTACTACTGTTTTACTGAAAAATGTTGAATATAATCTGATACCTACTGTATCTAACAGTGTGTAATTCAGTCAGTCTTTAATCTCCATATGAAAATAGGACCAGGATAGATTTTGGATCTCATGTCTTCATAAAGCATTTTTTATCATACCAGTCTGAAAAAGGATTATGCAGAACTCAAAAGTGTGTCCATTGTTATGCATTGATTCTGCTAAAAATAGCATCCTATGAGGATTTTAATTGTTTTCCACAAACTAACACTACTTTCTTTTTTGGCTAGTTTTGAGAAAATGAATCATAGTCAAAAGATCAATAGGTTAATGATAATTATTAAATTGGCCTCAAGAATAAAACATAAACATGTTTTATATATTTTGTAAATAAATAGGAGTTTGCTATTTGTCACAAAGAAATAGAATAATTAGAGTTTGCCTTTTGAGTATACATTAGAGAGGGAAAAATGTTTTTGACTTTTTTTTTTTACATCGTTCTGAACATAGTTCTGTGTGCCTAATCCCATGTTGTCAAATAATGAAGGAGAATCACCTGCATTAATGGTTTCCAGTATTTGTGACCTGATGATCTTGGAAAAAATAATCATGACCAATCTGTTTTGTAAAGACCAGAATATTTATTTAAAAAGTTACAAGCAGAGTGGTGGGTTGCTACCATTTTGTCCCGGATCAGGTGAAATGGTAGCGGTGGCGGGAGGCTCCGCCCACCCACCCGGATGCTTCTGCACAGAAGCGTTGCAAGCACGGGCGTGCGAGTGTCCATGAGCAAACTGGTAGCGACGAGTTTTGAAACTCGCCACTGGTTACAAGCCAAGTAAAATTTGAGTGGCTCTCATCGTTCTCACTACAAAATAGTGAGCGTGCAATCTAGTTAGCTGATTCCTCTTTCATCGTGTGTGATATTTCCAGTGCATGCCCAGACAGGAAAGGCAGAGTTAGAGTTGGCATTGGAGCTTGGTATTTTCCAATCCTTATTTAACCTTCTGATATCAACCTCTAAGTGTAAGATTTATAAATTAAGTAGAAAAACAAGACAGGTTACAGTTGTTATATACCTTTTGATGATCTCCATATACTATGGAATGTATATCATACATTGTTATTTTAAAATAATTAATATGTATGATTACAAAGCAGTATGAAAAATGTAGCTTCATTGAGAGGAAAAAAAACCTAGACATTGTTGTCCCATGAAAATACAGTATATAAAGCTGAGGGCAACATTTTAATATTTTCCTATTCATGTGCAAAAAATTCAATGGCTCTGTGATATGATGCAGGTCTGACCTCTGATTTCTAGAACTGTTACATACCCAAATCTGATTTTTATCTCAGTTTTACAAATGAAGGACTAAGAGCACATACTCAGCCATATATACTCCTTTCAGATTGGGGCTGCAAACGTAAACACTTAGTAACACATGCCAACTCTTCAATAAAATAAATCCTATGTATGCTTTTTTGCCCCTTGAGATAAGAAAGTTTAATTGATAGTTGAAATGTTAATTAGGTAATATCGTAAATTAAATCATTGAACTGTGTTTGCCTTATGTAAAGACTAAATAAGCCAGAAGCTATATTTTGCATCAAGAATGTACTTTTTCATGAACTAAAAGAAAAAAATTAAAAAAGATTAGTCTCAAGTATTCATGTTCTTCATTTTTAAAATATTTCATTACAGTTGAAACAGATGTGAAAACAACTACTTCAAGTGTTGTACCTGGCAATACGGCTCCATCTCCAGGTTCACCCACTTCTCCTCCTGCTGAAGTTGCAACTTCTGCTGAAAAAGAATCCAGCAATCCTCATGCCATCCCTCGGCGACATGCTCCTATTGAACAGCTTGCCAGGCAGGGGTCTTTCCGAGGTTTCCCTGCTCTTAGCCAGAAGATGTCTCCATTTAAACGCCAGCTTTCTCTACGAATCAATGAGTTGCCCTCCACAGTGCAAAGAAAGACTGACTTCCCTATAAAAAACGCAGGTAGGATAAAAAATTTCCCAAATCCTGTTTTGAGTATTTGAGAGAGAACAAATGCTGGTTTAATTCTCTTCAGAACTTCCCTTGTTTCTCGTTTGATATGTCACTACAAGGTGCAATTATGTTGCTGGTTTTATGACCTTCGAATTGTAATATTAGATTAGAAATTGATAGGTTTCTTCTAAATATAATCAGAATTTCTAGGTAACATCACATATTGCCAAATATGGGTTTGATATCTGTATTCAAAGTTTATTGACTGCGGTTAATTACCTTTCAACTATAAGGAGTCCACTTAGTCAAAAACATGACTGGCTTCTGTCAGCATATCTTGAGTAATATATATTTGCAATGGTTAATGAGTTAAAGGCTTAGCTTTTGCAAGTGAAAGTTGTGCAGCATTGATAATTATTCTGATATTTAATATGGATGTAAGTACTCTGAGAAACTGACAAACTCAGAATAATTGTAACCTTCATGGTCATTCCCCAAATTTTTCTTTGTTCTTAACTTTTCCTCTTAGGGTTTTCAGAGGACAGATGTAGTTTTTCCTAGTCATGAGGTGGGAAAAAAGATCAAAGAATGACATTGTGAAAAAGCAGGAAGGTGCCTTTGTATTATGCCAGGCCATATCTGTGCAAACTTTTTTTTCTGCTTTCAGTTCCTGAGTCTGAAGGAGAAGTCGATAGCATTAGTTCATTGTGCTCCCAGATTACAAACACCTTCAGCATACCATCTGAAGATCCTTTCTCCTCTGCCCCAATGACAAAACCAGTAACAGTGGTTGCGCCACAGTCTCCAGCTTTTCAAGGTGTGTGGCCTCCAAACTTGGATGCATGTGATACTTTTTATATGTGCAAATGCTGTTTTCCTTTTGTGTGCTGGCAATGTAATGTTTTCAACCATCTTGCAGCTTTTTTGTTTGCATCTGGAATCATTCTGTTTTAACTAAGTTATTTGCTTGTAAGCTACTTGTATGTGAAATTCCTAGAAAGTCAAGGACATATTGAGAACAGTCAGTTACATGTTAATAATAGGAAAAAAATTAAAAGGGAAGGCCACCTCTTTCAGATGTTACAGATAAAACGTTGCTATGTAAGAAATTATATGCAATTACCCATTTCCCAGTCTCTTGGATTTTAAAAAAACAGATGGATGAATGTAAAATAAATATAAAACCAGTAAATTTGCTACCTGTTGCTTATTTTAAAGAACACGAAGGCTCTAAAGCAGGGGTGAAATCCAGCAGGTTCTGACAGGTTCTAGAGAACCGGTAGCGGAAATTTTGAGCAGTTCAGAGAACTAGCAAATGCCACCTCTGGCTGGCCCCAGAGTGGGGTGGGAATGGAGATTTTGCAATATCCTTCCCCAGGAGTAGAGAGGGAATGGGAATTTTGCAGTATCCTTCCCCTACCATGCCCACCAAGCCACACCACACCATGCCCACAGAACCGATAGTAAAAAAAATTGGATTTCACCACTGCTCTAAAGTTGAAGAGATGTTCTCAGCTTTGATGATAGGTAACAATCTTTATGTCTTGCTTTTATATCTTATAAATGAGATGCAACTTGCAGTCAAATCTTTGAGACAGTAACTATCTCACTGCTGGTTTTAAATAATGAAAGGCAGCCGCTGATATTCGAAATAATTTTCTTTCACCAGAATACCGATAAAGCAGGATGTTTCAACCCATTACTTTGTCCTTCTAAACTTACTCTGAGAGCAAGGAATAAAGTCAGAACTTCTAAGTCCACAAAACATCCTTTAAAATATTAGTAAATATCCTAATTATCTTCCAAATGAATTAACAATAAGAGCCTGATAGTACAGTGGACTAAAGCACTGTTATTAACATCTACTGCTTGCAATTACTGCAAGTTCAAATCTCACCAGGCTCAAGGTTGACTCAGCCTTCCATCCTTTCAAAGGTAGGTAAAATGAGGAACCAGATTGTGGGGGCAAAAAGCTGACTTTGTATAAATATACAAAAGTATGAAGGCTATTGCTTAACACATTGTAAGCCGCCCTGAGTCTCCGGAGAAGGGCGGCATATAAATTAAAGCAAAAAAATAAATAAAAAAAAATGTGTCAAATAAAAAAAAATGCTTGTAGAATAATAGTGGACAAGCATGACTAAGTGCTTGATGTATGTTGCATGCTGGCAAAACCATGTGTTATTTTCAACATTCCAGTCATGTGCATGCCTTGCATGAATTAACAGCATTGATGTTGTCTGCTCCAATTTTAGTCAATGGCATTGCCTCTGCCTTCCATGTGTTTGCTGATAAACCAGCTCAAACTACTATAGCATCTACAGCAATACCACTTCGTGAATCCAATCCCTGGGCTCAGTCCCCTGCTGCTCCAGCTGTTGCTAAAACTGGAGCTGTAGCTTCTCCTTCTGGTAAGACTGGGCACTGATCTTGGCGTGTTGCTTTTAGAAGCTTAACATTTGTGATGCTGGATTTGAAAGACTTTGATCTGATCTAACAAAATGATTCTTAAGGATTTTTTTATATATATCCAGAAGTACAGTTAAGGGAAAGTAGAAGAACTGGACATTTAGATGTATGTGGAAGTTAAATTAGTAGGTGTATAGGTAGATAATATAATTAAATACATAAACAACATATTAAAGCTTACTAGAAGAAAAGGCTGTTTCAGTAACCAGTAACTTTAATGTAAAAAAATGGCTCTTCACAAAATCAGTGATTTAGTGTTATAAATTAGCACTTGGAGTAATTAACATTCTAATACAAATATACAAGATTCCTAGTAATTTAGAAAACTATTTGAGGATCCAACTGTAAGCCATATTAGATTTTTTTTTTTTAAATCAAAGAGATATATGTTTCTAAAGCCATACATTTTTCTGCCATGGAAGATTAGTATTTTTCATATATTTTTATTTATTTAAGCAAAAGGTGCAAGGACTATTTCACATGATTCTATCAGATTCCCACAGAATTTAATTAGCAATCCAGTCCCTGCATATTGGTCTCATATTTCCATTATAATTTCATGTCTTTTTACTTGAGGCCTTGTATCCAAACTGGATTATGCACATTTCTGTCCAAGGGATGAAGGGTATAATTTATCTGTTATTGTAGATCAGTTGACTTGGCTAACAGTCCTCCTTTAAGACATTAGAAAGAGAAGTTGGACATTGAAATTGAAAAGATGGGAGCAAGCCCATAACTGGTTTAATTAAATGCCCAGTTCTAGTTTCAGTTTTAAAATCTTTGTCAACGTAACTCGAACTTCATACATACACTAGTTAAAGTATGTTGATCATTGTTATGGATTCTTTACTACTGACCGGCAATAGGAAATCAGCTTTCTATACCTGATGGTGGTTAAAAGCTACTTCAATTCCTCATCAAATTGTTCTGAAGAAAGGGAAGACAGTATCTTGCTGAGGTTATATCCTGTTCTTAATTTCTTTTCACAGGTGCTGACTGGAGTGCCGACTCGGGGGAGGCCTCACCAAATCTCTTTCAGGCAAGCCACAGACGCACTCCCTCGGAGGCAGACCGTTGGTTGGAAGAAGTATCTAAAACTGTCCGGTCACAGCAGCCTCAGGTGCAGTCCCAGCCTCCAGCTCCCCAGCCGCTCCTCCAGCCTCCTGCGGTGGTTTCTCAGGCAGCACCAGCTTTTCCAGGCGGCACTTTCATTGCACCTCCACCAGTGCCTGTTGGGGTGGTGCAGCCCATGCCGCCTACGTTTATCCAGGCTCAGCCCTACGCGGTCGCAAATGGAATGCCCTACTCAGCTCCCAGTGTAACCATGATTGGGATCACCCCGTCCCAGATGGTAGCCAATGTCTTTGGCACTGCAGGTCACAGTCAAGTGTCCCATGCTCATCAGTCACCTAGTCTTATAAAGCAGCAGACATTTCCTCAATATGAAACTAATAGCGCTACTGCCAGCCCTTTCTTTAAACCCCCTGCCCAGCAGCTCAATGGCTCTGCTGCTTTCAATGGTGCGGACCCTGCCAAGTGGCCCACAGAGGACAAACACGCTCTTCCTCCCGGAGCTGGCCAGCAGGTGGATCCATTTGAAGCACAATGGGCAGCACTGGAAAGTAAATCGAAACAACGTACTAATCCATCTCCGACTAACCCTTTCTCCAGCGAATTACAGAAGACATTTGAGATAGAACTTTAAGCGGTCCTGTGGCTTGTACTTCATCTCTGTGTATGTGTGTCTTGGCATTGGATGTAAGAGTATACCGGGGGCAGCATTTTTTAATCGC